>NC_091792.1:64643333-65251666 GCF_041296235.1 Equus asinus | reverse complement strand
GCAGTCTTCATAAACTTCTGCTTGCTCTGCATTTTAACCTTCAGGAAATCGTTCTTGCAGATACGAACCCCTGTTTGGTAATTGTCTTTCGTTGGTGGCCCTCCACTGATCTTTAGCAGGCTTCTTTAAAAACTGAGCTCTATGGGAAGACACCTCACCCGCAACAGCATTTACTACCTATTTCCTCCCTCCCTTGGGAAACCTTTATTGGCCGACTGCTGTGTGCCAAGTCTATGCGAAGGTGAGATGCCCACCGGCCAGAAGAACGTGTAGTTCAGGGTTGCTTAGACCCTGCTGTAGGGGCGGGGGAGTCCTAAGGGTCCTGTAGAGACCCCTCAGGGGTCAACAGGGAGATGGTGGGAGTGGTGGTGGTGCCTGAGTGGCTCGAGTTTTACCCTACTCTCCACGTTATTCCAGAACTGCTCTGCTTTTCTTTGTTTTGTATATTGGGCTTCTGCATAAGACTCCATCCAAAGAAAGGATTTCACTGTTTAAAAAAAAAAATGTTTAAAAACCATTGACCTAATTTTTTCCACTGAATTTATTCAGAACGGCTTTTTATAGTGGTTTGACTCTTCTGGCTTGTTTTTGGCCAACAGGATGACAGAGCAATTTGGTCAAAGCATTGGCACCAATCACACACAGAGTCAAACAGAGAGGACCTCTGAAGTTGTCCCGTTAGCTGAAAGGCTCACCTTCTGTGCTTGAGAAAGAGCTTTCATGGTCAAGGCTGGTACTATTTACGGCAACACATCAATAATGTGGGATTTCAAGGGTGAGGTGCCACACATAAACTGACTCCAAAGGCAATCTCAAAAGAGTTCCAAGAATATTTCAGGCAGTGACAACATGATTGAAATAAGTTTATGGCCCCTAAAAATGCTAGAAGCTCTAAAATAAGCTCTCTAAGTCTTTTTGTAGGACTCGTAATATTAAATTGTAACTTTCCAAAGGGCAGGAGACTGGACTTTGCTTTATTAACTTTGTGGGGTATTTGTTAAGGCAAAACTTCAGAGATCTAAGATAATCAGGGATTGACCAATTACTCAATCACAGACATATAAAAATGCACAATGTAACCCATCAGAATATCTGGCTCATTCTGCTTTTATAAAGATATTGAAAGGATCCATATATTTGCATGCACATAGAGCATTTCTAGAAGATGCTCTAGAACGGAGGCTTTGTGGGGCAAGCCTTTTTCCCTCTGTGTTGTTCATTAACGTATCCAGAGATGATGCCTGGCATATGCTGTACGTTCAACAGATAAGTGTTGAATGAATGAATTCAGAAGAAAATTCAAAAGAAACTGGTATGGTGGTTCCCTCGGGAGAGTAGGACTGGAGGCTGACAGAACTACTCCTTTTTAACTTCTGTCCACATATGGTACTCATGTGGGGAGGGTGGGAAGAATGTCTGCTTCTCTCCTTGTACTTGTACCTTTGCCTACAGAGATGAAGAAACTTCTGGCTTTGTTCACTGTCGTCCTTTGCCCTTTTGACCTCCCCCACCCTGGCCAAATGGAAGAGAAATGCACATTCTGGCTGGTTGTTCTTGGAACTTGTATTCTGAGTGGGCAGGATTCCACTTTTTCTGGACCATTTCGCATCCGCATTGCATTATAATCGAGGCCTCACTTCTAGAAGTAGGTGTGCCATATTTATACTGTCAATTTCAGCTTTCTTACCAGTGCCTTACTCATGGGGCTGGATGGCAGTGGCCACTGGGGTTTCTTCCTTAAACCTGGACGTTTTAGAATCAAGCAAGTGATTACTAATCTCGAGGAGATTAATAAAAGTGGTACTTTGTTTTTCGTTTGGCTCTTGTCTTTCTGCAGAAGAGAACTGCAGGGTGGCGTTTGCTGGCATTCAGGAACCCCAGACCCTTCCCAATCCTGTGACACTGTAGGGCTTTTATTACTTCGTTTACCACGTGCATATGTTATCTTTGAAAAGAGCGTGTGGATCAGAACATAATCACAAAGCCGGGAGTGAGCACGGGGATGGTGCTCACTACACAACAGAATTGTTGTCCTCCTACACAACAGAATAACTTTTCATAAACTCCGTTGAAGGCAATTTGTATAACAGGAGAGATAATAATAATTGGCTGGCAGAATGATTTGGCATTAAAAGGCTCCATGTTTGAGAAAATTGGTTCATAGAATCATTAAATACTTTGGTTAAAATAAAAATGTAAAGAAGTGGAATTATCACTGACAAACTTTGGTGTCTGAAACAGACACTGACAAATTCAGTGTGGGTGGGGGTGAGGAGTCAGCTGCTATCGAATGTTTGAAAAAGGGTCCTAATACTGCCACACGTATTTCGGAAGAGTTGCTCCACTAGGAAATGAGTAAGGATGAACACCTGTGCTATTCTGAGATCGCTTCTGCTTTCTGCCTACATGAAGCAGTATTATATTAACAACAGTAATAGCTAACATCCGCTGAATGCTTACTGTGAGCTAAGCACAGACATTCTTTACATATATTAGCCCAATGGGAAGGAACTATTCCCATCCCATTTTACACACGAGGAAATGAGCACACACATAGGTTCAGGTCACACACTCCTAGGGGCAGGGTGGATCTGTGGTGTGCTGAAGTCGGCCCATACAGGCTCCAGTGAGATGACTGTGTACATTTCTCCCTAACACAGTGTTCAGTGACAGCATGTTGGCAGCTTGATATGGTCATTGTGGGAGAATTTATATCATAGAATTGACGAATGCTGCTAATCGTGTGGCTTTTTTTGTTTCGTTATTTTTTTCCTTGAGATGTGGTTGCTAAACATTTAAGGACACATCACCGGGTAGGATTTAAACCCAGGCAGTTTGATTACAGAGCATTTTGGCAACGATGAATGTTTTTGTGCCAAATTATTGATAAAAGTATTATAAATTTCCTTTCTGTGTGAGCCACTTTTATTTGGGCATTCTATTCCTTTCAGGCCAAGACACTCTAAGTGATTCCTGGACTTCCTTATAGGCTTGTTAGGAGGACTAAATGAGATGCTGTCTTTGAACCAGTCAGAACAGCTCTTTCCTTAGTAAATGTCAGCCATGGAAAAATGCACAGCAGAGACCCAGTCCTAATGTCTTTATAGCCATCTTTTTCAAATTGTTTCTCCACCTCCATAGGGACTAATGAGTGGCAAAACTGACCATATTTCTCCATTATCCATCTTCCATAGTCTATATCCTGGGGCAAAATCTGAGTTAGAAAGGTTACCAGGATAATCCAGTGAGGTTGGTCTATGAACTAGTTGTGCCACTTCCAAGCTCCATGAAAAGAAAGCCTGAACAACTGCAAAATTTTGTGTATCTTAGGATGCCCTCTCACTCTGCTCTGTCCTCTACTCTCCACCTGGGATCCAGGAAGTCAGGCCATTGTCATGCCAACTGAGCCTGGATTGTGACCAGCAGAACATCTGCAGGACATGACACCATTTGGCAAAACCCAAATCAGTGTAGGAGATGTGGCACTATCATTTGACTCAGATGCTAAGGGCTTTGGGTAAAAATAATTGCTGAGTGCTAACTAGATGTTAGGCATTTTTCTAAATATTTGACATGCATTGTTTTATTATCCCAGCAACCTTCTGAGTGATGTATAGTGATGTCCCCATTTTTGAGAAGAGGAAAATAAGATTTAGAGATGTTTAATAACTGGCTTGAGATACTAGAGGTGGCAAGTGGTTGAGGGAATCTGAAGCCTATGACAATTTGACTCCAGAGTTCTTGTCCCCAGTGATGACACCATGCTGCCAAGGAGTCCCACTGAGGGAATGGAGCTGAAGGGGTAGTCCTGGGCCTTCCAGTTCTGAAAGCACAGTCAGACAGGAATCTCCATCCAAGAACTCTCCTTGAACTGTGATGACCATGACTTTCTCTGACTGCTAGCCCCCCTAACCTATTGTCTTGGCTTTGGACCACTTAATACATCCAGCCTTGAACACATTCAACGTTTTTGTGTGTCTGACTTCCACTGTCACCTTCCCCTGGCTCTAAACCTGATGATGCTGTTGTGTTTTGGCTCTCACCTGTGCCTTGAATATTGCCAACTAGCAAATCTTATGTACAATCTACCTGCTTTAGCTCGCCAAAGGCACCAACTCTCCTTAGAAGGAGACACTCCACTCAAAAGACATATTAATAATACATTAGATTGAAGAACTGGGGCATTATGTGTCTAAAGAAAGAGGGTTAAACTATTTTATTAGAGAACATACATCAATATTGAGCAACACTTAAATATTATGGCATCCATATTTAGAAGGACAATATAAATGCTTATAATTTGAACAGTCACTTTATTAAACAAATAAAATAAATTCCTTTTTAACAGTGGGTTGCATTATCCATAAAGTATATTATTTCAATAATTTATTCATCTGCTTGGTAATATATATATGTTTTCTTCAAAAAGAAACCCCACAAAATAACGTGATTGATCACCACATCACATCATAAACAAATGGACCTGTAAAAATGGCATGTAGAAAATTCATAAACACTTAAACAGCACATTCCAAGGATACTGAGTCCATTTCAAAGGAATTAAATACTTTAGAAGCCATTGGAGGCAGCCTAGGTGTCATATATATGCATCTGTACAAATTGGTGCAGTAAATTCAAGTATAACAATTCACACTATAGACATAGGAGAGAATCTCCTTCTTATAGCAGAGAGCACAGCCCAAACTCAGTGCGATTCAGATGAGCTCTGTTTGTTACCTGGAGGGGAAGGAGGTCAGATCAGCTCAACTGACCAAGTGCCACAACCTGGACGAGGTGGGCTCACCAGCACTGCGTAGGTAGAACTTGTACCTTACAGAGACCTTATTTGCCACAACAATCATAAGGATTACAGGGAAACCACAGCAGCTAAAATCAGCCAGGCAGCCCACATCTGCGTCTCTGGCAGTGTGGAAATGCGTGTTTGTGTTTTGAATGGATCTAAGGAGGAGATGAGCAGAAAAGCTGCAGTAAGGTAAGAAACGTCATGGGCTTTACGGTTAAATGGCATTGGCTTTATTTACTAAAATACAGTTGTAATTCCACAGACAGAGCAAATCTCCAGATTTGTCTTCCTTAGCCCCAGCAAGTCAAGTCCTTCCGAACTGCTAGTTGACGGGAAAAGTGCAGATCCAAGGCCTTCACTTTTGTTTACTTCTCCCACCGCCTCTGCTGCTTTGGGTGTGTACTGAAATCCCAGGCGCCCTCTGCTACTACAGCGGTGCCCCGAAAGAGCTGGGAGACCGACCCTTCGAGGATGCAGCACGTGAAAGCCAGCCTCGGGGGTGCTATAGGAATCCAATTATTTTCTGCCTTTTTTTTAGAAGGAAAAACTCTTTCTTTTAAAACTTATTGCACAACATTTTCTGCAAAAAATAATTCCTCAATTTTAAAAAATACTGAATTACATTGTATAAAGATTTGCTTGTTAAGATTCCCAAAGCACTTGGTTATTCTTATGGATTAACCACTTCATATTTGAGCAAGTGTTTATTTGAACGATGAGAAAATATGGACTTTTTTTTGTCCAGCCGCTCACTAGCACTTGTAATGCTGTGCTAAGCTTCAAGAACAAAAAGGATCGGACAACTAAGAAATCAAGGCCTTTTGATCTTCAGCCAAGCCAAACACTGGAGCTCTGTCAGGAAAGCCGCTGAACTCATCATTTATTGGCTGCTCCTTGATTCTTCCTCGGCTTAAAAAAGAGCGAGAAGGAAAGCAGGTGTGTTTGCCTGCAGGGGACTTGAGGGATGGGGTTTGCACAGCCAAGTGGCCACCATGGTAAGCAAGACTGACTTCCATGTGCCCTGACAGACTGGAGTGGGGGCAGCCCCAGCACATGCCTGAGGTTCACAGCCCCTGGGCCTTTGCATGGGTTCATTCCTTCCCTGCCTAGAAAATTCCTTCTGTTCCTCACTCTACTTTGCCTTTCAGGACCTAGCTGAGAGGTCACCATTTTTGAGAAGCCTAACTCCGAGGCTGGGTTGGGTGCCTTCTACCACATTCCCATGGTGCGGCGTGAATATGCCTGTCACATACCGTGCCCTCTGCAACTGTTGACTTGCCTGTACTCATGGGTGCCTTGAGGGCAAGGACCATGTGTCCACCATGGTTCTTCTCACCCTCTGGAGCCTCCTGAATGTGACAGAATGGATAAGTGAGCGGAAGCGCCGCTGTGTGCAATGGCAGCTCCCCCTGGAGGAGGCTGGCTCTGCCCTGTGGCAGGGCTGCTTCTGCTCCTACGGCTGTGCTAGAATTTGAGGGGCACGAAGAGACCCTCAGTGTTTAACTTCTAAGAACGCAACAGGGGAGTTGTACTCAGCTGACTCTCAAAAAATTGAGCTAATTGTCCCCCAAACCTGTTTTCTTCTTTCTTTTTACATCCACAATCACTGCTTAAGTCACTATTGTCCCAGTGTTGACAACAGTAATACGTTAGATTTGTGCCTTAGTTAGACTAATGCTTGATAAGGATGTAAATCTATGTGGCAGGTAAGACTTACAGGCTCCTGAGGTGGATTCAGAAGATGGTGGGGAGCAGGAAACGGGGCTGCGCTGGGTGCCCCCTTCAGTGGGTGGGAGGACAGCACACACAGACGTGAAGCTGGCTGTTGTAATGGGAGCATGTCCCCTCAACAAAGAAGGCAGATCAACCTTTAATGAATCATATTAATACTTTTTACATATTAGGTATTGTGCATCAATGTGAACAAAATTTTATCTTTCTGTAGAGTAGGAATTCCTACTCGAAACCCAATGTATCCATTTTGACAAGTTCAGATTGTGGTAGGGCTGGTTCTTTGTAAATCGAGCCCCACACTCGTTCCCGTGAGCCAGCCCAGGCACGTCCTGCTCCCCATGAGCTGATGCTCTCGCTTTTCCTTCTCCTTGCACTGAAAGAATAGAAAACTCTTCTTTTCAATTTGGGCCAATACCAAGCCTTTCACCCTTGCCACAGCTCAGCAGCTGCTTCTCGAAGTCTAGAAGACTGAAACAGCCATAGATGGTGTTTATACAAAGCAGAGTTGGGCCAAGAACCTCTTCCCCGAAAGTGACTTTTCCCCTCTGTTTAAAACAAGTTTGAGATTCCAAGTCACAAGAGACCATTTGGCAGGGATTTGGTGGCAGGTCCCTGCCAAACACAGCCTTTGAGTATGGATGGCTGCCCTTGGCCGACTGCATTGTGGTGAGCTGAGCCTGCTGTACGAACTTTCCTGTCAAGCCTCCTGCCCAGGAGGGTCCTGGAGATCATTTAAAGGGGTCCAGAGAAATGCCGGGGCTCTCACCGGCAGACCCTGACATTAGAGCTGAGACTGTGATCCGGTGCTCTCATGCTGTGGGCTTTAATTCCAACTGAAATCAAAACTGCCTGTGGGTCGCGACTGGGAATTTGCTGTTTGTCTTGTGAACACTTAACTTGTGACAGTTACCCAGGCCACGTGGTGCCCAGCCTTATTTCCTGCAGTGATTTTAAGCTCGAGCTTTGCTTTAAGTGCTCTCCTGTCTTCCAGTGGTCAAAATTACTTCTCTTTCTCTTAACATCAGTTATACAAACACACACACATCCTTTGTATAGTGACCGCACTCTATACAGTGTCTTTCATAGAAGCACTATGATGACAAAATACTTCCTATTGCCAGGTAAGAAGTCAACATGAGAATGAGAAAGACAGCAACACCAGCCCTGGGTACTCTTGTTCTGGGTTGTCTATAATCTGAAAGTAGTACACTGAGTCTGATTTTTAAAAATTAAAACAATATGCTCCGGTGGGATATTTCCAACCCAAAGAAAATAGCTTCCTTGGGGTAGGGAGAGAAATAACCAAAACTTGGAATTTGCTTCCTGGCGCTCTAAATTTAGGAATGGTGGCCCCCAAGCAATGGTACACCACAGTTTTGTGACTTCCTTTCTAATGAAAGGGTGATTAGAGTCTTGAACTGGTGATGACCAACTTCTGGAAACATATCAGCCTGAACTATAATGAAGAGCAAAGGAAACAGAAAGACTTATTCCATTGTTACTCCTGCATGTGGAGTTCTTGGTGCTAATTTAGAATAATGTTTTATTTACATAGCATTTGGGAGGGGAAATGAAGACAAGGAAGAGTGCTAGCATTTATTGGGGTCTACTGTGATTTGAAATGTTTTATTAGCTCACAAGGCATTTTCATGTACACCACGTCATTTGCTTACCCCATTTCACAGACGAGAAAAATAGGGCCAAGAGAGGTCAAATGACTTGTCGAGGGTCACTTAGTAAAGAGATGGTACCTGAAATTATGCCCAGGCCATGTGGCTCCCAGGCCACCGCTCTTCCCACAACACCACGTACAAGCTCACACTAAGTTCCCCTCCTACGACTGGCTCTGCCGTGGAGCTGGTCAGATCAAGCCAGGGCATCAGCAAGGCAGGTGGCCAGGACAAGAGAACTCCAGGAAGAGGTACGCAGAAGGCTCAACTGGTTCTAGTCTTTCTTTTTCCTGAACTCCCTGCAGACTTTTCTGTCTTTATTCTTCTCACATCACTGTATTGTTCTCTGTGAAAATATTTCTTTTGTAATATGACTGCAAAATCTTATATTTTACGGTATCAAAATGTGCAAAGGGCTTTTGACATAGTAGATGATCCAAAATTGTAATTTTTACTACTTAAGATTTCTCTCTGCATACTTTATCCCAGTGCATGGTACGGAGCAAACTCCGTCCATGGTCTGCAATCCTGGGTCAAGTAGGTGTGGTAATACTGGAAAGTGGACTGCTTGTGACTTCTTATACCCCAGAGACAAAAGTAGCTATTTTTCTCCCTTCACATTTGATGAAGAAAGCATGTGTTTTGATTCAGGCTTAAAAAGCCAAAGTAAAATTTCTCTTGCAGAACGTTAGCTCTTGTGTACTGAGGCTGAGGCATCAGGGCTGCGTGTGATGTTCAGAAGGAGGAGGATCAGGTGAGCTGCTGGACGCAGAGACAAAAGCGAGCGTGGGACTCTGCTTTTTCATTCAATTGCTCCCTAATAAATGTGTAACTCCTTTAAGGAAGTAAGTGGAAAACTAGCAATAAATTATTATTTAAATATTTGTAATACTTGCTTGTGTTTTTCTTAAAAATACTTCATCAGCTTACTTTTTAATAGCCTTCCTACTGTCAGGTTGGGTTTGGGCATCCTTATTTTTGGTGAAAGCTGCTCATTTCCCTATGCATTCACCATTGCTCCCTTTTTCCCTGCACTTTACAACTGTCACCTCTGCTGTGACACAGAGGCTGTTGGGGGGCACTGTGGACTGAGACACATTCACCCTGATGCTCGGCTTTTGATTAATGGGCCACGGGCTTTCCAACTCTTGAGACTTCAATTTACCAAGCTGCAGAGCTGAGATCTTTTCATTAGGGAAGATAAGGCTGGGTTCAGCAAAAGGAATGGGAAACAGAGTGGGAAGAAAGACAAATTTTTTTAGTGGATAAATCAATAAGCCATTGCTACACTCATTCAGACCTGTTTTTGGATGGGCTGCCTTAAATACACTTAATGCTTTTGTAGGCCCTGCCTTTTCGTGTGAGTTTTCCTCCTGTAATTTCTAGATTGGATTGAAGCTGGCAAAACACAGTACTCTGGACAAGGGTGTTCCATCGTGATGGATATCGTGGGACCAGAAACACCTCCACTATAAGATCCCCAGGGAGGGGCACGACGGGAAACCAACGTGCCATCGGTTCTCACCCAGAAAGCACCACAGCAGATGCTGTGCAGTCAGAGCAGCGCTGATATTTCCAAATGAGGATCAATGCGCTTCGCTTCTCAGCAGGGACCAGGCAGAGGAGAAGACGTCACTCTAGGGTTTTCAGGGAAGCACCAGGTGGCAATGAATTTGTTTACAACAAGGGGCTTGGGTGGGTTGGCGAAACAGAAATGGGATGGAATTTCTCAAGAGCAGCAAGGTGACCAGGCAAAGATACTCTAAGACCACACAGAATGGGCAGCCGACTTGAGAGGCAGGAGCAGCAGCAGCTAAGAGTGTCCTGTTATAGTCACTGAGAGCTTAGGCAGTGGCAGCGGGAGGAGGTCTTCAGAAGGTCTGAAGTAAAGTGCCTTTGAGCAGGAACAACTGTCTAGAGCCTCCTGTCCAGTCAAGTAAGCGCAGCTTCCTTTCCTCTACTCTCTCTTAGGCTGTGAGACAGAACTGAGGAAACGCTATCTGAAGGCTTGTTGGCACCCATTTTCCAGGCTAATCCTGATGGAGGGCAGATATCATGGAAACAGTGTCAATTCACTCATTCCCGGGGTTAGGCCCCGTGGTGATCATGGCCTCCCATGTGGTCTTCCGTGACCCATCTCCCAAGACTGGGTCCTGCCATTGGTTCTTGATCCCATCTTGTTCTGTCTCACCTTGCTCTCAGGGCCAAAGAGCTGTCCCATTCAGCAACGGCACTCTGCTTTCCTTGGTGCCCATGTCTCTGAGGGGATCCCATACCTGCCTGACTCCAGATGGTCGCTGGCTTCAGATTCCCCACTGCTGCACTCTGCACCCTTGATGAGAATCTTACTGTAACCTTTCAGAAGCCCACTTCCTGTTACCTGAGCCTTCCTGGTAGGTCATCTGGTATTTCCAAGTCACTGTGGACCTGGTCTCCCAGCCTTTGCCTGTAACTAGTGCTTGGATCTCGTCCCTTGTTCCTCTTTTTCCTAGTCTGCTTGCCTGCTCAGGAGGGGCCCAAGTCCTCAGATATGGCCACTCAGGGCCAAGGACTGCTGTGGGCATATGAAATAATGACAGTTCCTGCCCCAATGGAGTTTTAATCTAGTTGAGAAGGTGGAACATATACAGGTACAGTGTAAAGTGGGTTTTAAAGTGAAAAAATAGATATAGATTTTAAAACACAACAGAAGAGCCAGCCCTGATGGCCTAGTGGTTAAAGTCCTGTGCTCTCCTCTTTGGCAGCCGGGGTTTGGTTCCCGGTCATGGAACCATACCACTCATCTGTCAGTAGCCACACTGTGGTGGTGGCTCACATAGAAGAACTAGAGGCACTTACAACTGGAATATACAACTATCTACTGGGGCTTTGGGGATGGAAAAAAAAAGAGGAAGATTGGCAACAAATGTTAGCTCAGGGTGAAGCTTTCCCAGCAAAAAAATAAATAAATAAAGAGTAAAAAGCAACAGAAAGATTGCAATAAAGTACATAATTAGTTGCTAAATACATTTTATAGATAATTGCTGTAGGAACTTGGAGAGGATGACCAGGAAAGGCTGAATTTGAACTTCTGATCTGGGAAAAGAATTGTGGATAAATTTTTATGGGCAGAAAGGAGAGAGTAGGAAGGGAAATATGGGCTGAATTCTGTCCCCTCAAATTTGGTATGTTCATAACTCCTAGTACCTCAGAGTGTGACTGGATTTGGAGACAGGGTCTTTAAAGAGGTGATTACAGTGAAATGAGGTCATTGGCATGGGCTCAAATCCAATGTGATGGGTGTCCTTTTAAGTAGTGATCAGGACACAGACACACAGAGGGAAGGTGATGTGCAGACACAGGGAGAAGGTGGCCCTCTGAAAGCCAAGGAGAGAGGTCTCAGAAGGCCCTACTGACACCTGAGCTTGGGCTTCCAGCCTCCAGAGCTGTGAGACAATAAATTTCTGTTGTTTAAGGCGCTCAGTCTGTGGTATTTTGCTATGACAGTCCTAGCACACTAATACGGGGGGATTACACATGCATGGAGCTGCATCAGCAAAAGCAGGAGCACATCGGGTAGGCCAGAACCCTTTGCTTGGAGTGGAAAAGCTCCTGGCAGGAGGAAACGATGAGAGAATTGAGGGAGTCCATGAGCAAGTTCCAGGAGCAGATGGGCTGGTGGGGTAGAGCCAGGGAGCAGGGCAGCAGAAGAGAATGGCCCAGCCTTCGCCTAGTCAACTCTGCCTCAGGGATGCTGCAGAAGGCGTAATCTCCGCTTAATGCTCATGTGGACCCAAGTTTACTTTACGGGATTGATAGAGGCCTTGAAGGCCCTAAGGGAAAGGGAAAGAAACAACAAAGGCGAGAGGCAAAGACGAAGAAGAAGAAGAGAGAGAGAAAGTGGCTTTGCAGGGCTCAGAGAGACTTCTGAACTGTCAGAGGGAGAGGTGGCACCTGATAAAAGAGGGGTGCACGTGCAGTGGTGGGGGAGAAATGCCACAGAAACCCCTCCTGCCTCCCAGCTCTGTCTCCAGGGTGGCTGCACACTGTGTTTCACCCTTTATTCAGAACAAATAGCTTAAGAACAGAAAGACAGCAATACGGGCAGAGGGTAAAAGCCCTTGGGGACGGGGCCTCGAGTGTGCCCCACCCGTGGGCGCCTCCTGCCCCGGTGCACTGGAGGCTGTGGGGCCGAGCTTGCAGCACCAGGCCTCACACGGGGAGGGGACGGAGCAGTGGAGGGGAGCCCCGTCTTGTCACCCAGGGCTACGCACAGAGCACTGTCTCCCACGGGAGCTGGCACCTCTGGAGTGAGGACATCTACCCCAACATCATGCATTGCTTGTAAGTTTGGCAAGAAGAGGAGGGTGGAATTATGGACAGAGAGGAGGGGACAAGGAAAGGATCAAGACAGACAGGGGACAGGAGGAGAAGGGAAGCTGCCACACAGTGTCAGCCCAAGCCTTCCTTTGTGCGCCCAGCATGGGCGGTGGTGTTATTATTGATTGGCCTCCATATTTCCACGTCCTTCCATGTTAGTTCTGTACCCACTACCATTCCATGCCCTATCACCAAACCCTGCTGTACAGTCTCATCTCTAATGCTGTGGACACCCTGTCCTAGGCCACGGAACCACCCACCTTGTTTCCAACTGGGAACATCCTCCTCCCCTCACTGCCCATGAGGACTGGAGAGAGAACTGGGAAGGAAGTCCCTCCGACAGTGCTAGCTCAGAGAAAGATGGCTTCATCGTCCCAGTGCAGGGTTAATTATGTTTCCCCATAGTGATGCCATTTCAAGTCTAGTTAGATAATTTCAGACTTAAACAAAAGGAAAAATAGGAAAAGAAGAAGGAAAAGGACAAGGAGGAAGAGGGGTAGGAGATGAAATCCTGCTAGAAACTAGTATTCGTCTTTTGGAAGATGTCCCTCCCATCCAGCACCTCTTTCTTTTCCCCACTTCTCGGTGAGCTGCAGGGCAGACTCTGAAATGCCCTGGTGCAGGGCGCTGTGGTTGGGAGGTCTGCCCAAGGAGCCAAGCATGGTCCCAAAGCCTGTGGGGACCTCCACTTCAGCAGGCTCCAGGGTTCACATCGGCCCTGGTCAAATGGCACCTACTGGTTGTTGCTACTCTCCGAGTCAGCCAGAGTGTGCTGGGGGAATTTGCCGAGGAGGTGAAGAGCTGAAAGACCTCCTTGGACTCCCCTGAGCTTCTGCCGACCTGCCAGTTCTACAGAATACAACAGTGGGTGCTTTCCTCTTAGCCTGATGCCTACGGAGAGAATCACAATGATAAATACTAAAGTCTGTCTTTTGGCTGAGCAGGTTATGTGGAGCAGCCCCCACCCCTGAATATGAACTTGTCACTTTATGTACCAACACCTGCAGGTTGGGAACATTAATGAAGTCAAGTGGAGACGTGTCAATGGCATATTAAAAAAAAGATGCTTGGGGACTGGCCCGGTGGCGCAGTGGTTAAGTTTGCACGTTTCGCTTCGGTGGCCCGGGGTTCGCTGGTTTGGATCCTGGGTGCGGACATGGCACTGCTTTGCAAGCCATGCTGTGGCAGGCGTCCCACATATAAAGTAGAGGAAGACGGCACGGATGCTAGCTCAGGGCCAGACTTCCTCAGAAAAAAGAGGAGGATTGGCAGCAGATATTAGCTCAGGGCTAATCTTCCTCAAAAAAGAAAAAAGATGCTTGTATGATGAGCACCAAATCCACTGGTTAGCATCATTCGCACTGCACTGTAAGCTAGCGATGGCATAGATCAAGGACGGCGATTTATGGCCCATGGGCTAAATTAGGCCCACAGCCTGTGTTTTGGGTGTGGCCTGTGAACTGAGAATGGTTTATACATTTTTAGAAGGTTGTCTAAAAAAAAAATATCAAACAAAGAAAAATGTGTGACAGAGACCATATGGCCCACAACGCCTGAAGTATTTACTATCTAGCCATTTACTGAAAAAGTTTGCCAATCCCTGGTGTACATTAAATAGATTTCTATTTTTTAGTTCATCTGGGAACATCTCTCCCACCCCCCAATTTATAACAACCCATCTTGGGGAAATGCATTCCTGATTTGCAACAGATGAGCTTGGAACGCATCCAGCTCCTAAGCTGGGGACTGTCTGTCCCTCTCTCTATTTTTCGTGCCAAGTGCAGCGCCTGGTGCAGGAGGGAAATGAGCAGCTTGCTGACGATGATGATCAGGGTGTATCCAACTCTTAGGCTCACTGGAAAAGGAACATTCCCAAAACTCTCTTTGGGACTTTTGCATTCCTGAGGTCCTTAAGGTGTCAATCTCTGATGGCTTTGCCTTTCATGTCACCCGTTGAGCAAGCCAAGGGACCTCTGCCCTGCTTATTCCCTTAGCTCTGTGGCTGCCTCTCTAGGGAGGAAGAGCAGAATTACATCTGCTTGTCTTTTAGTCAATGAGAGAAGCACAGACAAATATGCACTCAGCCCCTGGAACAATCTTGTGCTCCTGAGCTGCTGGAGAGATATAAGAGGAGAGAAGGTGTGAAGAGAGCTGAAAGCATGGATCAGTGAGGACTGAGTGAAACGTGAGAGCCAGGGTCTCAGGAAACACAGTGGACCCCGGGGATGTTGAAGGCATCCTGGAAAAAGGAGTCAGACGCTGGATTTGGGACTATCCAAAGAAATCCTTAAAGCTTTCCCTATTCCTCCTCATTTCTTCCTATGCTAAGCATAGATAATAATCCCTTTCTTCTCTTTATGCCTCACAGGAATGACTTGAGATAGGCAAAACTGATAATACAGAGTGTTATATAAACGGAACAAAATATTAAACTCATGTTGGGATTTTTGTCTTAGTTTCTTTTCTATTGCATCTGAATTTACCTACTGTATTCAGGTTTTTTCATTGATCAGCACCTTCATTATTTTTTCTCCAAAGACAGTATAAATTTTCTCTTAGATTTTTTACCTAATTAAGTCTGCATTTCTCATAGATTAGCAATACTCATTTCCAGCTTATAATGTGGCTACCTTGACTATGATATGGAGGGAAAGTAATATAACTCCTGAGCCACACGAAAAGGAAAGACAATTATTTTGTCTTTGGAAAGGAATAAGCAACCAGTTTGAGGGCAATTCCTTGCTTATCAGTTGCAGCAAAGTATTACTAAACCATCCATCCTACTTTGAGCGATGTCGGTGGTAAGTCCTCCCCCTCCTTCTCAACACGCCCTCCTCTCCACCGCCATAGCCTTCTCTTTAGGTGGGAGACTCAGTAATCCACGTTGCAGTAGCAAAGAAATGACATTTTCCTGCACAGGGCAGATACGGTCCTTCCTCAGCCCCCATGACGTTTGGGTCTGAGGGAGTGTGAATGAATCACTGCTGATGGAGCACTGGCAAGGGGCCAGGTGTCCTCTGCTGAAATCCTAACTTGCTTTTGCCAGCCCAGGCCCACGACAGTCATCTCCACTCACTCATCTTGCAGGGACTTTGGATGGCCAGGAGGCCACTGCTGCCATTGCTTTTTGAAGATGGTAGACCCCACAGCAGTCTTGGCTCAGCCCTGCTCCACAGCACAGTTTGTAGACAAGAGCAGGTGCCGACAGTGTTCCAACCGGGCTTGACCAGCGCTGTGTGCAGGTGGTTTCATGGTTAAAAGTCCTAGTAGTGTAAAAAGAAATCAGAGTAGCAAGTGAGCATACCTCTGCTGCCTCCATCTTTGCTACCTCTGCATTCTTCTCAGTTCCCCTGCTTTTGCTCGCAGAGTTTACCTTCCACGCGCTTGGCCTCCCTTCTCCCTTTGCTGACGAGCAGAGCTCTTTCCTTAATTAAGTCAACAAGTACTCATACACAGAGGCAGCATCTCTTTTGGCAAGAGGACCTGAGCAGAACCAGCCCCAGAAGCAAGTGAGAATGTTTGTCAAGCTGTGATTAAGTAGCTGTGGTTAAAGCATGAATAATTACCTGCCCGAGCAAATAGTTCCTCACAAGTTCCCACTCCCAGGCCGCAACCAGGAAACCTACTGGGCCAGGTCTGGGCACGGTTCACTTTGAGGGGGTGGAGGGAGCTGAGATGCTGTGGACATAAAGCTTTCACTTGTGAAAGGAGATCCAGGAACAAGTGGATGCTGCAGCCAAAAACCGAGTCTTCACTTTTAAAGACTGCCTGGGCCGCTGGCTGCCCGTGCATCAGCGTTCTGAACCGTTTCCCCACCGTGACAGACACGAAATTCACATGTTTGACACACTCGTTGAGCTCCGCATGATTCCTAGAGAAACACCTACAACTCCTTGTCTCGCTCTCCAACTCAAAAAAAAAAAAAGATCTTGGAATACAGCGATGAGTGAGAGTGATGTCGTATTTGTTTTTATTTGTTTTAAAAAGGGACACACTTTCAAAGGTGTGCCAATTAATTGTGGTTGGGAGCCCATAACTTCAACACAGTACACGAAGTGTTTTGTGTCGACACTGTGTTGCTGTTCTAGGCTAATGCAGCCTCTTCTGCATTTTCTTGTATGTCCCTCTTGTTCCAATTTGATCTAACTTGTCTTTCTTGCAAGGCCTGAAAAACATTCCAGGCCATTATCCCCTAAAAAAGAGGTACATTCTGATAGTTAGAATCATAGACGCCAAACCCTTCCAATTATGACCTGCTCCGGGGTTTGGCTGGGATGGAGATTTGGCAGTATATTTACTGAGGTTAATTGGAAGGCAAATCCCAAAGAAATGAAACATTAAACAGTTGGAGTATGATTTAGTATCCTCAGCACACCCAATCCCAAATGGAGGACTTTCACCCTGACTATGAGGCAGGGGTGCTGGGGGAAACACGCAGACCTTAGCGTTAGGGAGACCCAGGATCGTATGAGGGTTCCTCCTTGGCCTTGGGAAAGCCCTTAATCACTCTTAACTATCAGAGTTTTATCTCTGAAATATGAATGTGGAATTGCTATGAGGTTTAGAGACAATGGGTGCAAAATGCCCTGTGGATGCCTGGCACACAGTAGGAACTAACAAAAAAGTCTTAAGAAAATACTTATTTACCCACATATCACTGTCTACCAAAGATGGACCAGTCCAAGAGGTGTGAGAGAGCTGGAAGCCTTAATGTTTTGGAGAGTGTTAGCCTACACTAAGTGATTACAGGCAGAAGCGGTCTTCGATGAGACATGAGAGAGGCAAAAGGAAGCAAACTATGACAAGTAAGATGCTTTTCTGAAATCCTTGCGATAGTTTGGAGAAATTTTTGAATAAAGAGATTCAAGGTCTCTCTTAATGCATGCAATTTGAGTTGCAGAAGAAACTCAAATTTTGCTTATCCCATAATGTCAAACTGATTTTCTGTGACGTTTAGACAATCCCAAAGCAACCGCTTTTTATAACACATTAGAGAACACATTTTGACCACTATTATTCCGGGTGAATTCTTCAAACTCCAAATAGAAGCAGTAAACATGTGAGTATAAATATGACAATCATTTGTTTAACTGTGACAATTTTAGATAGTTTTTGGCATGCTCAAAGGTACAGAGATTTTTGTGGATGAGTAAAAAATAACTCCAATAATGTTTATCCCACTTTGACGAAGTCTTGGGTGACATTGTCAATTTCTTGTAAAATTGGCACGTTTGTACGTAATATTGTGTTATGGGAAAGGAAAAAAATGTTAAAGTTTGCCTCCCTGGAGGGAGTAGGCTTGCAGAAGAGTGTAGGAGACAATTATTTATGGATACTTTTGCATGAATACAATTGTCGTGGCCTTTATCTGATGAACAAAACATTTTCTAGATGTTTATTTTGATTAGAGGTACCCTTAATGTTAACTTTCTGGTGATCCTAAGCATTCTAATATTTAAAATTTAAATTTGTCTGTAAAGGTGTTTAAAGATCATCTCAAATATGGAGCCATATTTTGCTGAAGAAAAACTATTACCATTCTCTTCAGGGGGATGCTCTTCCTGTAAGGGGGAGCCTGGAAAAAGTGGCTTCTTAAATTCAGATTCTGAAAGAAGCTCTTCTCAACAATGAAACTTAAGTTTCCTATCAAGGCAGAAGAGAAGTGAGGTTTGCACATTCAAGTCCTTCCCTGGTGCCTACACCCATCCTAGGACATCTACATCTGGGAGAGCTGTTATGGACAGGCAGGCAGACCAGAAGAGTCTAGAAATCCAGCCAACATCTAATTCCAAAACCCAAGTTATGAGCACCAGGCAGAGTGTCTGTCTGGTCAACAAGAAGACACTCTCCAGAAAAGGCTGAGAAAGCAGTAATATTCTATGTCCAATCACAACCAACAAGCAAAATCAATTCTAAATGCAAACATATCCTCCAGGGCAGTGCACAAAGATATTAGTCTTTTAGAAAGATTCAAGGAAATTATCATTTTGCTGCAAGGGAAGAAGGAAAAGATGATGATGCTGCTACCTTTGCCATTTATGTTAAATAATGGCTACAGTCTGCTTTGAAATTCTTAGAGGAAATTATCCTAACAGGGGAAAGAGGCCACAGAAATGATCAGGTGTTTTAGACCAGTGATTTGAGTCAAGAATTATCCCCAAAACACAAATCTTACTTTACATTCTTATTGTGGAATGTGAAAAATATTTTAATATTTACATATAGTTACCATCTTCATCTTTACTAATATACTGAGTTATTAATGTTTACCAAAATTTGGTGTATATATAAAGCAAAAAATAGTATGTTTCCCAAGTTCTTGTAAAAGTGGGAATAGATGAAATGAATGGGTTACTGGATTTTTTACCAAAACAAATGAGCTTCAGTCAAAAGCTGTTTGCAAACTCCCACTTTAGATGATTTTTGGTGACCAGTCAGTATCCTTCCAAGTTAGGCATTTGCATCTCTCAAAGTTCAGGAAGGATATACCTGGATCATAGGCTCATTCCAACATGCTGCACCAGCATTTGGGACCTTGAACCTCATTCATTATGCAATAGTGAAGCAGCTGAGAAAAAAACGGAAGTCAAGATGTGCCTTTCAAAATATTATAAGCTCTGGATTTTCATAATGGAGTGCTGGAAAAGCTAAGTGATTTGCCAAGAAAGGCCTTTCGAGGCCACGTCAAAAAGGCTGTGGAGTAATTTTGTAGCCTCTATCTTAGCATGAAATCAGCAACCCCCCACCCCAACCTCTTGGTCTTTAAATATGTTACACAAGCAGCCTTCCTCCATCTGATCTTGGAACAGCTTTATGGAATTTTGTCTGTAGTAATTAAGTTGAAAAGACGACTCTCATCTCTACTATTTTCCAGTAGCGAAAGTCATCTCTTCCCTGACTGGTTCCTTAAACACTCTCTGGACCCACGCATAGAGGGTGAGCCTCCATTAGTTCAGAGACACAGTGCGTGCCCCCCACTCTCATCCTCAGGGAATCAGGACCAGCGTCCAGTCAAATTGCAGCAAAAGGTAAATCCCGCTGTCAAGTTTCACCCAAGCTGAGAAACTGGAAATATCAGAAATGGTGGAGTTTAAAACTTGCTCTAAAAATAATGTGCCTGGATATCGGCCACCATCTTAAGGCTCTTCCTCTCCAGGCCTGCTCCCCGTAAATATCCAATGAAGCTGTCAGTAAGTTTAGCCTGGAAATAAAATCCCCTCACTCCGTCAAGAAATAGCTCCAAACTTAGAGTGTGTGCTCAAAATATTCATGATGAAATCATAATCCTATATTTATAGTCTTTTGGATTGTGTATAAAATTCTGTTTCCCATGGTGTTTTTCATTGAAAGAGCCAGACGTGGAAAGCGGGCTCAGAGGACAACAGAGAGAGAATTAGCCTCAAGGAAATGCTGTTTATCATCATTTTGAACTGGATGGCTGTGTGATGTCCTCCTGCTTCCCTCAGTCCTACTTACTGCCCATGAGTTGAGTCTCCTCTGCCACCCCATTCCCAGATGGTCCCCCTTTTGATTTGATGGTCCTGTCTTGTCATCCAGGAAGAGTGAACCTGAGATCATCTCCCCTTCCTTCTGGCCTTTCCTGTCCTCTAGACTTCCTCCCCATTTTCACTGAGGGAGATGGTGTGGATCTTAATGGTTGGAACTTGATGGCTCTCGCCAAGGCTGGGGGTTGAGGGCCCCAAGCAGCAGCAGACCTGCAAAAAGCTTTTACTTCTCACCCGGGCTGTGGTGCAGGCTGATTGGTCTTTGGGCACGGTAATCCTGGCAGATCCACGGGGCAGAGAAGAGAAAAATTTCCATTCACAGACCCCATCCGTCTTGGAAATCTTATAGAAGGTCTCTCCCGATCCCACCGGAATCCGCACCAGGTCCTTGTGCTGCCCCTCCAGGGCATGGCTGGGCGGGTGCAGGGCATAACCCAGGGCATGTTGGGAAGACTGCTTTCTGCGGAGACACTGGATTCTCAAGACATTCTGAAAGGCCTTTTTAAACTCTTGACTGGAGCACGGGTATATAATGGGGTTGATGCAGCTGTTTAGGTATCCGAGCCAAAATACTATTTTAAAAACTGTTTCTGAGGGCTTGAAATCAGGGAAGAAAGACCCTGCAAGAAAACACACAGATTCATACATATTATTTGCAAGCCAATAGGCCAATTGGCTAGGAAAACAAGCAAATAAACCAACAAACCTCATTTTATATCTTTAAAAAGTTTCAAATGATTCCAAATGCATTTGAGTATCTCACATTTGACTGGCCAGCCCCTGTGAATATCCTCAAAGACCATTCTCACTTGGTCCATAGGTACAAGATCAATTATGGGAGCTGACTCAACAGATAGGGTTGCATCAGTTCTCAGTGATAAAATATAACTTGATGTCTTCTACGAAGCTTTAAATAATGAAAACATGAAATTTTGGCTGAGTAGACATATGCAAATTGTTTGCCTGAACTTAAAAATAAGTTGGAATCCATTCAAATAATCCATATTAAAATTGGGTCACCTAATAAGTATTTCCTTTGTTCTCTGACACAGTGTTATATAGGCACAGCCTAAATAATTATGAATTCCTTTTCTCCTGAATATTGGAATTGTCTATTTTAATGAGAATCTCAAATTTACAAAATATTCGCTTTGCCAACTTTTGGCCAGTGATTTTTGACTATTTTTCTTTGATGATAACTTTCAAAGTTACAGTATACTCCCCTACTTGACCTACTCCAATGGCTGCCAAATGCTTGTCAAATGCCTGTCGATTACTTGACATTCAGGGTCCTCCACAGATGCAACCTAACAGCTTTCTAACATTAACACTTTTACTTTAGCCTGGCTCACTACAAAATTTTCTCCAAGCCATTGCTCATCTTTTTTTGTCCTTTCACGTTGAGTCCCTATGTCTAAAATGCCCTTTCCCATTCTCTTTATCTACTCAAGTCTTATCCATTAATTTACACAGCAGGAATCCAGTTTCTTTACATCTTTTACAGTAACTATTGCATAGCCCTTAGCAGCAAAATAGCAAAACCATGGAACCTTAAAGGGAACAAACTTAGGGATTATTTAACTCAATTACTCAATTTCTAAATAAAAAATGATGATTAAAGAGGTCGTCACAAACATGACAGCTACAGCACTAATAGAGTGATGGATAAAGGTATAAAGTGATGGATGAAGTCCAGTGTTCCTTCTTCTTTGCACAACTTTTTTCTTTTACTTCGGTCTAAGGTTTTGAGTTTATGTCTCACTTTTTCCCTCTGCTCCACAGACCCATCAGAGCCATGACAAACTGATGGGTGTGCTTAAAATCTACTCTGGCAAACAATGCCTTGACATTTAGTAGAGGATCTCATAAATATAAACCAAGAGTACACTTAAATACTGCAGAACCAAAGAAGACAAAATGGTACAGTGGTCAGTGGGAGCATTTATTATCTCTAAAACACATTCTCTGCTAAGTTCAATGGGTCTCCAAGAAATTAAGACACACACACACACACACACACACACACGATGGTTGTTAAGTAAGAAAATATTATTCTCTAGCTCGAAAGCTTTTTTTTTTTGAGGAAGATTAGCCCTGAGCTAACATCTACTACCAATCCTCCTCCTTTTGCTGAGGAAGACTGGCCCTGAGCTAACATCTGTGCCCATCTTCCCCTATTTTATATGTGGGACACCTGCCACAGCCATAAGCCATGTGTAGGTCTGTGCCTGGGATCCAAACTGGCGAATCCCGGGCGGTGGAGGCAGAGCGCATGAACTTAACTGCTACACCACCAGGCTGGCCCCTCCAAAGTTTTTAATGCTGTCCTATAATAATAATAAACCTTACTCATTGAGTACCTGATTGGAGCCAGGCTCTAGGCTAAACATCTTACCTACAATTTAATAATCATTAACAACATAAAAATTCATCTTATGTTAGGATGCCTATATATTGCCTGGGATTAAGGGAACCAGCTTCACAAAGGCACATCCTGGCCTGGGCTTAATGGGTTAATGAGCAGGGTGCACCAAAAACTATTGTCTGGGTATTTCACTATTCTGTAATTCATCTAGAGAAAGGGGTGTATTTCCCTTATTTGAATAATTTCAATTGAAAAGAAAGAATATATAAACCATGAATGTCAATACTAATAAAGTGATTTGGGAGCCTTGGAATTTCCCATAATTCCTTCAAGGACACTCTTTGTGCTCACAGAGCCCAGTTTTGCATTTATAAATCTCAACATTTTTTCTAGCCTCTTCCCTCTCTCCTCTTCCCTCTCTCAAGTGCCTCCGCTTAATTCCAGTTCTGGCTGACACAGGGCCGAGCTCTTAGGCTCTTTCTGCTTTGGCTGTCTGTCTTCCTGTGTCCACAGCTTCAGAGGTAAATACTGGTTTCCCCTCTATGCGTCCTGTTCAAAACACCTATTTCCTCCCTGCAGCTGAAGTATAGGGTGAGAAAGGGAGATGGTGAAAATGAATTTACACTAAGATTTGAATGTCGGATGGTCTCCAGCTTTAACCCTCTGGGGATATTGTCTAGCTAATCCAACCACATCTCTAGATGTTGGCTTTTCAGACAGTGAGTGGGAGATGCTTCTGGACAGGAGGCATTACCATAAATGACACCATGTGGTTTATCCCACGACATGTGCAGCAGCACCTAGGTGTGTCTAAGCCTAGCACGATTTGCCCACTCCCACTCTGACAGTTCCACAGGGGCAGGTCACAGGATCCGTTTTTCCTTGCAGTGTTCTTTCTCTCTTGGGGGGTGATTCTCTTTCAGCAGCTGCTGGCTGGGCTTAGGAGAAGGATTCATAGATATACTTCCTTCAGGAACTTTCCAAAAGATAAGAAGAGACAGCAATGGGCTGTTTCCCTCCTCATTTGAATCATTTACGTCCTCAGATCTTTCTTCCCTTCATTTTTCCTCTCCTGGGAAGCAGACGTTGAGCTAGGATCAGGCTTGAAAAAGAGCTGTCACTGCCTTGTCCCAGTGAGGGGCCCCTCATCCCATTATCTTCTTCCTGTCCAAACCTCCCTGCTCAGGCACCATCTTCTCTGAACTCTCCAGTATTTCTATTCTCAACCTCAAATT
This sequence comes from Equus asinus, assembly GCF_041296235.1. Classification (NCBI taxonomy): domain Eukaryota; kingdom Metazoa; phylum Chordata; class Mammalia; order Perissodactyla; family Equidae; genus Equus; species Equus asinus. The sequence goes on along the minus strand of NC_091792.1, from coordinate 65,227,994 downwards.
CTTCTCAGATCCCTTTTTCCTTGAGGATGATGATACTTTTTAGAATGGGAGGCAGCTGGATCATGCTCCTCCCTGTCCTCCACCCATCACTGCACGGAGCACCAGGGTTAAACCTGCCTGGTTTAGGGATGGGGACCTCTGACCCAGTCGCTGGGTTGTAAGTTTCATCTGAGCAGGTGCCATGTCAGTGTTGCTCGATCATGGAGCTCCAGAACTCAGCACAATGCTGGCATCTCGAAGGCATTCTCCCAGTTTTTGCTGAATGAATGGCCATCTCCCTGTCCTCTCTATGACTCACCATGTGGCCTGGACAGCTGTAGCCTTTTCCTTCCTGCCCGTGCCTTCTGTCTCTTGTCTTTCCTTTTTTTCTGCCCAGTTTCTGTTCAATCCTCTGGTTTTTCTCTGTGATGATCTTTCACTATCTTTTTTCCTTCTGCATTATCTGGTATCTAACATTCTAGTTTCTCTCATAATGCTTCATAGGAAGAGCTAGACTTTGGAATCATCCAAATGCGCACAGAGACTCCTATTTCTCTTGTCACCATAGGTATGCTGTGCTCCTCAACAGACTCTGCCCAGACTCTGCTTCAAGAGGAATAAACAGTGCCCGGCTTAATTCCCTCAAGCCCTCGCCCTGCAGATCAGGTCATCCTTGCATGTGAGTCTGCCTGGTTTAATTCCTGAGCTTTGGAAGATTCCAAGCCCCTAGGGACTCTTCCCTTCACTGAGTTTCTTCTCCTATTTGATCTGCTGAAGAATTTCTGACTCTTCTTTTTCCAGGACCCTCCAAACATCTGGTCAACTAAACCTTGGCCAGATTGAGATGGGTATAGCCTGAGTGTATCCCTGAACACCATCAACGTCTTCACCCTTAGAGATTCAGAATCCTCACTCCACTGTTGAGGTCTCTAGATTCCAAGGGGTAACTGAAACTGATAATTTCAAGTGACACGACTCATGTCTCATCACTCAATGTCCTCCTAATTGGGAACAGTTGACTTCCCATTTCTGATCTGGGGTTCATCCGTAGGATTATGATGGATGACAATGGGAGCCATCCTAGTGAAGGCTTGGCCATTATAGTCACATTTTAGCTACAAAGTTACAGCAAAGTTTGCACTCAATGCCCCCAATACAAGAGAAAACCATTTTTCTCCCAATGTTAGTCTCCAAGTGAGTTTCTCCACCAGCGCTCACTCTGACACGCAGTGAAGACAGAAGTGGAGTTCTCAAATTCCAATCCAGCACTGATAATTAGAAGTTTCCTCTTCAGTTCAACCCTTTCAGAATCAAGGTGACTCAGTGTGGAAGCAGAAAGCTATGAGTCAGTCCTCTTCATTGTAGTCTCCCAGCATCCACGCTTCACTTCACCTACCTGAAAACTTGACATCTTAATGACAACTTTGAGAGAGATTGTGTTATGATAAACCCAAATTAACTACAGTCATCGAATGCCAGAACGTGAAGACTGGCAGAAACTTAGAGACCAGCAAGGACTGTCAGCCCCTGCTTTACAGATGAAGAGAGTACGGCTGAGGAGGTGAAGTGGTTTTCACAAAATTGCCTGCCTCATTTGTAGTCCAGTCAGGACTAGACCCAGACTCTCCTCTGCTTCACCCATTTCCGCTCCTGATCTTTTCTGCCGTTTAGCAACCCCACAATGGCACGAGAAATGTTAATGGCACTATGTCCAGCTGTTGTCAGAATTTGCAGAGATAATGAGGAAGAAGGAGGAGGAGAGAGGCACCATCAATAACTACATCATTTAAAAAGCCATAATGTGCTGCTCAGACATTGGAAAAAAGAACAGTGGGTGATGATCTCGGAAGGGCTCATTAGCAAGGTATCACATTCTAAAAACTGGAGTTTAAATGGCTCCAATTAAAAAACTCTGGACTCCAAAGGAGAACCTAATGTTGTGTGACTATAGGAGAAAATAACCTTTAACTGTTTCTCCTTGTCCAACCAGTGGTCTCTCTGTGCATGTGGTACCAATCCACTGTGACTGGTGTACATCCAATCAACAGAGGACAGACACAGGCTGTCACACAAATAGGCTGCCAGTTCCCCAGGCCAAGGTGCTCCAGTTCCAAGCAATGTTTAGGCCAGAGCAGTTGGCATCTTCTTGCCGGAAGAAAACTCTGCTCCATTGAACTAAACCCTAGAGAAAAACTGTAGGAATCAGGGTGTAAGCATAGCCCCAATTTTCTTATCATCCCAGCGTCTACTAGATGCCTCCATGTTGGGCTGGCTTGTTTGCCTAAGCCCTCCTAAGGTTCATCCAGGGGCCACCCAGATAGTCTTCAGGTTATCTACCTAGAATGGTGGTCAGGAATCTCTAAGAATGCTGGCCAGATTAACTGCAGACTAGAGCCCTAGACTCACGACCCAAGATTCATCAATAGACTTCCCAGGAAATGAAATACACGTCTGTGTATGTACAGAGATTCATTTTCCTGAGAAGAGGACTCCAGCTTCTATGGGTTTCTCCTAGCGGTCTTGGAGACACAAAGGATGGCTAAGCCTCACTCCCAGTTACTGAGAACAAGCCTTACCTCTGGTTGGCACAGCTCACTTGGCCCATATGTCCTGCTGAGAGCATCAAACTTACAGGGCAAGAGGATGTTAGGTCAACACCTCTTTCGAAGAACCTGCTCTTTTCTTCTACTTAACTGGGGCTTGAAACAGCATAGTTCTCACCTTATGCCTCTGAGGGAAGTAATCTGGTTGCTCCCTTGAGAGAGTTAATATGTTGAGTCTTTTCTGAACTTTCCGGCAGGAAGCTAGAATAGTAGTCAAGGTGAGGAAGGGTGGAGGTGTGTGGGGGGTGTGGTGAGTAGGGTGCTGCCTACACACAGAGCACACCCAGGCACTTCGGGGACTGTGCAGTGTCGGGTGGGAGTGCCTCCCTTTTGCCTGGGGCTGGGGTATATTGGCCCATAGTCACTGTTGTCAAGAACCACCGCTTCTTCCAACCCAGGCAAACAGAGAGGTTGCTTGGGGAGACGCTCTCTCATACCTCAGACTTCTGGAGTTGGGAGACACTCTTTATGGGGTCCTTCTGATGGCCAAGGGTAGCTCTGCATAATCAGAGATTTTACCCTGGACAAGTCCAAGATGCTTGAAGGAAAGCTCTTCAAAATGTTTCTTCAGTCACCAAAGCCCCAAACAGTATTTCTCTTTTTACTTATTTACTTATTTATTTTTATTGGTGAGGAAGATTGTCCCTGTGCTAGCATCTGTTCCAGTCTTCGTCTGTTTTGTATGTGGGGTGCTGCCACAGTATGGCTGCCAAGTGGTGTGTAGGTCTGTGCCCAGGATCTGAACCCATGAACCCTGGGCCACTGAAGCAGAGGACGTGAACTTAATCACTATGCCACTGGGCCAGCCTCAGTATCTCTTGCTTTAGAAGAGGGGACTGTGTCTCTCAGAATGAGCGTGTTTGGCCCAAACACCTCGGGAGAGAGGACCCGTGACCCAGCTGCAGTAACTTGCTGTGCACACTTTCCTGGAAGAGCTCCTTGTGTTGTGTGTCCCCCTTTGAAATGAATAAATAACTCAAACACTTTCAAAGGATAGCAAGATTTTTTTCCCCTTTACTTAATAAAAGATAATTTGATTGGGGAAAATGCTAGCAATGCAGTCATCATGTTCTTTTATAGGTTGTTTCCTTAAAAGCATTCGCCTTTCATAAACCAGCTGATTTTCCAAATTCGCCACTTTCATGGTCACCATTGTTTCATGAGTCTCACACATTTGAAACATCCTCTAATCATCTCTACACGAAAGCTCTCTCCAATCACCCCGTCTAAGGAAGAGTAGGCCTCAGACACACACCCATTAGTGTGGTTTCTTTCTTTCATGGCACATATCATGGTTTGTAAGTTTCCTTTTAAAATTTTTTTCAAAAATTTTTTTCTTGTGATGAGGACTTTTAAGCTTTACTCTCTTAGCAACTTTCAAATATGCAAGACAGTCCTATTAGCTACAATCACCACGCTGTACTTACATCCCCAGGACTTACTCATCTTATAACTGGAAGTTTGCACCTTTTGATCTCTTCAACCATTTCGCCCACCCCCACCCCCCTGTATGTTTTCTTGTTCTCTTGTTTTCTTTGATTGTCTCATCCTCCAGGTTGTTCAAGAAGCCCTACCATGCCAGGGGCCAGGCTGTCTTTCTTGCTGTAGTGTGAGCGCAAGGCCTGGCTCAGTTCCTGAAAGAAGAATGTGTATCTGACTCCTCCTCCTCTTTGTCTCTAACATTCCAACCAGTCACCAAGCCCCACTAATGTTTTCCTTTGGAACATCTTTCAGGCTTTCCTTTCCCCTTCACCCCATCCCCAGCACCCCTGCTTGTGCAGCAGAGTGTGGAGGGGTCTCTTCACTTCCAGCCTCACTCATTGCTAAGCCCATGGTACCCATCTCATCACCCTGCAGCCTCGTCAGGATGGTGCCACTTTCCTGCTCAGAAATCAAGGAAGGGCTCAGAATCAGGAATCAGTAAGGCTTAGATGGGTTGTTTAAGGCTGGGGGAGTCACTTTCCTTTCCTGAGCCTCAGTTTCCTCATCTGTGATATGAAAGGTTTGGACCAGGTAATTGTTACCACTCCTTTCCCTCTGTAGAAGCATATGCTTCCAGGAAAACTGAAATAGGAAACAGTGAAAACCAGTGTGTCAAGCCAGATGATTAAGGAACCCTGTGGGGAGATGGCCAGAAGGGAAGAGGGCAGAATGGAGGGGAGGGAACCCAAGGTTTGCAGGAGGACATCCTGATGTTTGTCCTAGAGATTTGTGTCTGAGAAGGCGGGAAAGAAGGGCTGGGAGGAGAAACCCAAGGGCTCTTGTCATGAGACACACCTTTGTAGGGGCACATGCAGCCACACTCCGAGGCCCCCTGACAGTGGGTTACACCGAGTAGGAATGGTGTTTGCTCTTTTTCTGCGTGGAGCATGGCGTGGTCCAGGCTGCTGGCAGCTCCAGAGCTCCCATACTCCTTGCTAATATGGGAGTTGCACACATGCATATCTGGGGCCGGAGAGGCTATGGCTACTGGTCATCTGGTCATCTTCAAGGTGAGAGGATAGACAGGGAAGAAAGTAGTGGAAGCCATGAGGGAAAATTCCCAGAAATAACTAAAGGGAAGGGAGATTTTTCAAGGGGCTCAGTAACACAGTTAAGGGAACCTCATAATAGTGAGATCTGCCAAGACATGTGCTGTGCATTTTTTTGTTGTTGTTGATACGATCAAGTTCAAGCTCATCACCTTGTTGTTTAAGGTCCCTAATCACTTGGTTTCATAACTCTACACAATCCTCTCCCTCACTATTCACTCACTTAACGAATAATTTGCTTAGCACCTTCTGTGTGACAGGCACTGTCGTAGATACTAGAGAAAGAATGGTCAGGAAAATGCATAAGGTTCCTGCCCTTGGAGCTTACATTCTATGAATATTTCCAATAAATGCCTGTTAAACTGAATTAATTTCCAACACCAAGCCTTTCTTCTTGCCATGGTAGACTTTTTACTGTGACTCTGTTGATCCTCCAAGCTGACTATGGCCTCAGATTGCATGGCTCTCCACTTCACTTCTTGCTCCTCTTGCAGTGACCTGGCCCTCTCCCCTCTCCCCAGTCAAACCTCAATCCATTCAAAGACTCAGTCCACCTTCAAAGCTGTGTTCAAAATCCAGCTCCTCCACGGGCCCCTCCTTCATTACAGTCTGACGTGTTTTCTCACTGTTTCCTCCAAGCATGACCTTTAGTTACTCTTCTCTATACCACTCATCACCATCTGCCGTACTTATTGCTTCTCTTGTTCTTTTCCTTGAATACAAACTCCTTGAAGACAGAGTGTTTTGTCTGCTCATTTCACTGCTGTATCCGCAATACCTACTTAAACTGTATGTTTACAGCATATAGTAGGCTCATGACAAATAATGTTGAATGAATGACACGTTCAATCCTTATGCTTTTAGTCTCTTTAAAGACACATACTACTTCTTATCCTTCAGTTACGTCTCCCTCGGTGATGAACACAATGCTCAATAAATGTTTATTGAATCAACAGATGACATTTGTTGATGGAAGAAAGTGACATTTTGAATAAAACTCTTGCTTCAACTACTTACAGCTGGAAATACTCAAGTGAAGAAAGAGAGCCTGTCTTAACCCACATTCCAACATTTTATCTTCCTGATCTTCAAGCACTCCTATTTACATAAAAACAAAATCATTCTACAAATAATTTTATACAGCTACATTGCAGGCACTTCATAATATTATTACTTCCAGTACTTATAAAGACATTTTATAGGGTCCTGTAGGAAAGGCCGAAGCCTATAATTAAGAGGCGATAGTCATCAGCAGGCTCTCATATTTGTGGGACGTGAATCCAAGGCCAAACGCCACAAATCTGAAGCAGTGACATAAACAGTGAAAACTGGTTCTCAGGGGGAAGTGCAGGAGCTTTTCAGGATGATGTCCCTTCACTTTCAGCTTAAGGGCTAAGGTAGGTTCCATTCCAGAGTTTTCCCAGCAAGGACATGGGTGAGTTGGCTGGTGCTTATGTAGTAAGAGGTGAACAGGGGAGAAGGCAGACGGACTTTTGCTTCTGGACTGCCTGTAAAGATCCTGCATCTGCGTTCTCTGGACAATTCCCTACTTGGAAATGACATTCCAGCTTCTCTCACTGGCCACCGGCTCACCCAGAGGCATGTTCTCTGATATTGCAGCCATCCTCCAGGAATATTATCCAGCTCAGCACGAGGCGGAATATGAATAGCACTTTGCTCTCCGCTCTCAGCTCCCGCACAGCCCCTCCCTTGCCTGGGTTAAGTCAGGGGTGGAGGCTGTCTGTAGACCCTTGCTACTTCTCCCCAGTCCCGGGCTCGAGCTGGATCAGACCAGCAGAGGGTCTGATCTCCATCAAAAGTGGGTGGTATTCAAACTGACAGAACACATATGCATAGGCATTTTAATAACTTATTTTCAAAATAAAAGGTGTCTTTTTGGAAGCTGTAGTATGGCTTCTAAATACAGGTGAGCAAACCAATTTTGAAGTGCAGAAATGGATTTGGGACATTTACTCTTTAATTTTAAAAGGCAATAAAGAATGGCACCGTTTTGATTACAAACGTCTTTGAAAAAAAGAATTGACTACGTCTCCATCTTTCATAATAAATGCAGTGTTGAGAAATCCCAGTTTTGCTTGCAGAGGACGTCCTCATTCTTTTCCAACTTAACTAAGTCTTCTGCAGTCTCAACTGAAACTGATACTCTAAGGGAGAAGATAGAAGTCATTGAAGCTCATCCATTTCCCCAGCTTCAATTCCCTTTTTTACCTTGATGACTCTCAAATCTCTCTGTCTAGCCCATATCTGGCTCCCCAGCTCCAGTCCTGCATACACAAACATTACCAGACACCTCTGCTGATGTTCCCAAACCCTCTCATCCTTAACATAACCAAACTGAACCCACTGTCTCTCACAAAACCTATTCTTTCTTCTCTGCTCCATCCTCAGCAGATGGCACCCCTTAGCCTAAGTTGTCCCAGCCAGAAACTCACTGTCATCCTCAACCTTTCATTCTCCCACCTCATCCACTACATCCAATCACCCAGCCCAGACCACTGAGCCTTCATTCTCCTTGTCACCATCCATCCCAGTTCAGGCCACCATCATCTCTAGGTGGGACTCTGTATCATCTTATCTTCTGAGTTCCTGCTCCTAGTCTGACATCCTTCCAACCCACTTCCCATATTGCAGCCAGAGAGATTCTGAGATCACAAACCTGATTATATCTTCCTTAATCAAATCATTTCAATGACTCTTCTTCAGTGAATTCAAAACAAAGTACAAATTCTGTACTAGGACTTATTAGGTCCACAGGTCTGAGAGACTGAAAATCCACTTTACTGGATCGCTAGTTAGTGGAATATGGTGATCTAAGTGTCCATTCAAAGACTCTAGTTAGTATTACAGAATGATCAACAAGATTTGAACATTTGTGTAATTGTTAATTGAGTGATGCAGCATCTTTAGGTCACAAGGATGTGGTTCAGGGTTATAGTGGTTGATATATCATAGTCTAATCCTAAGGAATAAACACATGGCTTCCAGAAGGCAGCATGTCCACTAAAAAGTGTTCCCAGGGCAAAGAGTAGAAACCACTCATGAATTTCCAACTGTTCAGTGGTAGTAACAGCATGGGTCAGAACTTTTTGCAAAAGGCCTGGGTCAGGAATAAACACGACTGAAGGACAGACATGGAAAGCAGTGAAGAATAACCAAGGACAGAGACAAGTGCCTTCGAGGCTGCCCAAAAAGCACTAGTCCCTGGCACACGGTGTGATTTTCTATGACCAACAAAAGTCGTGCTCCTAAGGAAAGGTTGTTCCCACTGTCTTGATTCCCCTCTGAAATGCCCACCCAATATTTGCTTAAATTAGGTGATTAATTCAGAACACATCAGATAACCACAAACGATAGTTTCTGGCTGTGCTGTTCAGAACAGCAGCGTTCCTCAGCAGCTCCAGCACAGCTGTGTTCACTCCCCAGGCAAGTGCTGACACAACAGAACTTCTACCTGGCTGTTCTTGTCAATTTGTCTGTCTCTCAGGCACAGAAAAATTTTCATGGGAAGAGAAGAAAGGTACAACAGTTTGTCAAAATGAAAATAATGATACTCATCATTTTCATTTATTCCAGTTTGATTCTGGTGAGTTAGAAGTTAGCTCCATTTTACGTCTCAAGACAGGTATCAGTGATTGCAAGAGGCTGGCTTAGGAACATGTTAGAACCCGGGGGCTCTGGCAGGTTTCCACTTTCCTAAGTTTTTCTTAGGCTTACATTTGTCTAAGAATGACTAAACAGGGAGGCTGCTAGGGGCAGGGAGACCAACAAGGAGACTAGCACACTGGTCTGGTGTAGAATTCTGACCAATAGCTAAAAGCTGTAGGAAGACAGATTTGGGCTGCCCTGGAAGTTGGTCTTCCCACCGATGAAAATAGCCTAGGACAGGATGGATAACCACGCATTGAGGTTTATCATACTAGGATTCAAGCATCATAAAGCATCCTATTAAAACACTCTTTACGGCACATGCTAAGCTGAAGCTTTAGAATTTCCTGAAAAAGCAAACACTACTAGGGGAGAAAAAGTTGCTCGTTCTGAATGTCTCACTTCTTTAATGTTGCAATAAAGAAATTGGGCGTTAGAAGCATTGCGAGACGCACACACATATAAGAATATGGACATATTATTGGATCTGACAAATGATATGCTTAGTGTGATATACCTTTTTCTGGGAGTGGGACTAGTCTACATGTATTTCAATAATTCCTAAATTTTCTTCATAGTCTATTTGGGATCCAATACACACATTTTGATCTAAATTGTTGTTGAAATCATTTATAATCACCTCTTGTAAACCCTGTAGGCTCCAAGAGCCAAGCTGACATCTGGGCTACAAATAGAAGAGGATGTGAACACACAGAAAGGGTAAGGCACTTAGCCAGGGTTACACAGTGAGTGGAAGGACTAGACTAAAAACTCTGGCCTTCAGATTCCCAGTTCAGAAATCATTCTATTAATTAATATACTGAAGTTTTCAATTGCAAGAGTAGGAATATCTCTAGTTATTTGAGAGCACTCAGAGAACTTACTCTAAAAAATATGGACACCTTCAAGATTAATATCTGTGGCTAACATTTAGACATCAGCGTATAGCTTGAGTCCTTGCTTATTTCTGTAGCTCATGACCCATACACGCATATCCACTCTGATGTCTCTCAAGAAGTTTAATATTAATGTGTCCGAATGACATACCCTAATCTGTTTGTCTTCTGGTGTTCTCTATCTTTACAGGTGACATTTAACATTTACTCACTTGTTTGTGACAAAAACATGGCAGTCAACCCTATACCTCCATTTTGATAGCTCCAGAAGATTATACCACCTAACATTGCTCACACCTCTCCGGTCTTCTACGTGCATGCATCATCCTCCCCTTTCCCTACTATGATCTGTATGAAATGCAACTCCAGTTCGGTAACATCTTTGCTTATATGTCTTAAACATTTTCCGGTGCTCTTAGATGAAATCCGGCATCACTAATATGACTCATCAGTCCATACGATCTGTCTTGCCTTCCTCACCTGCCAGTCTTGTGTACCTTCTATGACACCTCCTCTGATCACCCTGATCCTCTCTTGATTTTGGAATGTTCTCTGCCCCAGGACCTTCACATCTGCTGTTCCCTTTGCATGGGATGTTCTTTCCCCCCCAAGCTCCTCTGTGGCACTAACTCTTCTTCAAGCTTTAGGTCTTAGCTTAAATTCCTCTGCTTCAAGGAAACTATCTCTGATCTCTTTGCACCCATCTACACAGCCCAGATTCCAGACTAGGAGAGGTTCTCTTGTTAAAAGCTACCAAAGCAGCCTACAGTCTTCACTCACAGTGCCTGTCCTGACGGTTCTCGCATGATTACTGGTGGGATAACTTGCTTAGTGTCTCTGCCTATATAAATTTCATCAAGAGAGGAATTATGCCTGGAACACTGTAGGTGTTTAGTAAATATCTATTCATGAATAAAATTAACATTCATTGAGTGCTTATTATATGCCAGACATCAAGCAATATATTTCACAAAATTATCCAATTTAATTCCCCCCTACAGCCCTATGTGAAGATAGCAACACCATTTTACCGATGAAGGAAATGAGGCTTAAGGAGTTGAATTCACAGCTAAAGAAATTGGCTAAGTTCAGATTCAAACCCAGGCCCATTTGACGCCAAAGCTCATTCTTTTAAATTCCAGATTATGCCATCTAAGGGTCGGGCTCTGCTTTGCTGGCTTTAAAGTGAAAATAGTGCACAGTGTTACAGTACTTAGAGTTCAAAACAAAACAATCATTGGAATGGCCAAAAAAATTAATCACACATTTCATGGACTATTTTTCAGACAGCAGAGACATGTATAACTCAAGTCATTAAGACAAAAATAAATTCTTGAAAGTTAATAATTTTGTTTGTTCGGGATAGATGTGGTTGGTCATGTGAAAACCTGCGAACATTATGTTCTGTCAAAAAACTTTCGACAAAACTCTATTAATAAAGCATGCTTAGAAAACAATCAGGTAAGACACGGTCAGAACATATGACTCATCATTTGTAAATAAGCATTAGACAAAGTGCAGGCCTAAAAGGAGAACTGAAATCTGCAGTTCTCGAACATGGAGAGTAAGGGAAAGTTGAAGGAGACGAAAATGGAAATAGTCACCATCAGTTGTGCTGCATAAAAATACCAATTCCTGCCACAGGCTTTTTAGAGCTGCTCCTTGTCCCTGGGAAGGAAACCCTGAGAACTTACCTACCAGTCCACTGACGAGGACAAGTTTCTTGTCTTCTCTGTGCCTCCATTTCCTCATGCTTATGGGCACAGAGCCTGGCTGTAAGCACTCATTACATTTGGGCCATTTCTTGTTCCATATATACCAGTTCTGCATCTACTGCATTCTACTGCTCCTCCATTAGTGCTCATCTTGTCACTTTTTAACCTTCAGGGATACTTTCTGAGGTCAGAAACCAGACCTTCTGACTATCCACGAGTTATCTTCCTACCACGATGCGTCGGGGATTCTGGTTCTGGCTCTACGACTCTGGCCACCCGTGAGCCCTCCCCGATAACCTGTGCACTTGATTATCTCCTTAAACGATCATCAGCCGGGCACTTCACCTGTCCCTTTCTCAGAGCAGCTGCTCTGAGAATCTCCAAGTACTTCGAGAGAACTTTGGCTCTTATTCAGTGTATTGGAGAAAAGGGACATTCACAGTGGCATGTGTTCACGTTTCTTGAATACCCTGCTGCCCAATAATATCTAATTTTGCCTACAAAAAAGAAAAGGATAATTTTGCCCGCTTGAGAATTTCCCAGGACTAGGCTGAGTCTAACTAGGTAGATAATAGGTGCTTTTCCAAGTTGTGCTCCGTCCAGACTAGAGTGAGGGCCACATGTTTACTACATTGCATTTCTCTCTGGAAGGCCTTCCTCATGAAGAGCCATCTGGCCTTTCTACCACATCTGGCACTTTCTTTCTTATTTTTGTCTGTTTTAGACGAAAAGGCTCGTTGGATTTTAGACATAGTTTTTTTGCTTTGTTTCAAAGTTTCATGATCCCATAAAACCTACAAGAGGTCTTCAGAGCACCATGGGGGTGATGATGGCAGTTCTAGCAGTAATAATTATAATAAGAGACACAAATTATTGAGCATTTTCAGGTGTCCAGCAGCTTTGTGTTGAGTGCCTTTCATGCATTACCTCATTATCTCCTTACAACCCTATAAGGTACATACTGTTCATCCTCATTTTACAACTGAGGAAAATGAGACTTAGAGAGTTTAATAACTTGCCACAGAACAGTCAGCCAGTAAGAGTGAAGCTGGGTTCAAACCCAACTCTGCCTGGCTCTGGAGCCTGCACTGCACCCCGATACGGGACGTGCCGAACCTCTGCACCACTGCTCTTTGTGTGGGGCTGAGTGCTCACCGCTACATTTCACAGCCCAAATCAGACTCAAAGCATGAAAACGAGGTTGTATTGAATCGACTCTTAAGAAATTGCCGGAAACTTCCTAACGCAAAAATCGATAGCGACTTTCTTTTTGGAATTAGTTTATCCATATTTAGGCACCAAAACAGTTTGAAAAAGGCCAAAGCAATTAAGTTAAAAATTATTGTATTTTTTAACTTAAAAAATTAATACAAACTAAATTTGTACACTTTGTAATATCCACAATATGTGTGCCCACATGCACGCATGCACACACACACACAAAATAAAAATCAACTATAAAGTTACAGCCTAGAAATAAGAACACATTTTAAGCAACTGAGATGGTATTTACAGCACGTGATTCTGTGATCAGCCTTTTTTCACTTGGTGTATCTTGAACATTTTTCTATTTTATTTTTATTCCAGAGCACTATTTTTCATGGCATCTTAGTATTTCATCATATGAATATAACAAAATTTATTTATCCGCTCTTGCTAATTTGAAATTTTGGACTTTCAAAGTTTTCTGTATTATGAATAAACTATGAAATAAACATTTGTGTGGATAGATTTGGAGGCATATTATGGAGTATTTTCTCAAGAAAAATTCCTGGAAAAAGAATTCTGGGTCATATGATATAAATTTTTATAAGGTTTTTGATACATATTGACAAATTTCCCTTTGGAGAGGATACAACTATTTGCAGTCATACATTAATGAAAAATAATGACAACATGGTGATGATGATGACAATGAATTATGATGAGTCCTACTATGTGCCAAGCATTGTGCTAGCTCTTCACATGAAGCAACTGATGTAATCTTCACATCTGCCCATTGAGGTTGGGTGCCATGACGCCCATCACACATGGCATCTCTTTCCCTCCTAGGAGCCAAGAAGGAAATCCCTGCCGAGGACTATGAGGGGCTGCGTGACCCAGCCTCTGCCACTTGGCGAGAAAGCACTTCACAGCTATGCTGAATCTCTTTATTTCTCAAACTGCCAAAATTTCCCAAACTCATAGCCTCAGTGCCTGTGTCCTGTCTTCTTGGGATGTTCTTACCCTGAGTTTGCATGTCTAGATTTTTCTCTTTTACAGCTCAGCTCTGTGGCTACCTCCTCAGAGATGCCTTCTCTGAGCACACCGTGTAAAGGGGCACCCATTTCATCTTTACTCCCCCTGGTTCCCACGTCAGCCTCCCTAACACATCAGCTAGTTTTATTCCTTATCAGCTCTTGTCACTTTCTGAAACATTTTTTAATTGTCTCTTCCACCAACGAAATGTAATCACCTTAACCGCAAGAAGCACTAGCACTGGTAAACAGGAGGAATTCCACACATGCTTGCAGGCTGAATGAATAAATGCCTGTATGAAACAGCAGCTAGAAAGAGCCGTCAGTATTGGAACCCAGATCCCCTCTTGCTTTTAGCACGGCGACATACAGAGAACACCCACCTTCCCCACCCTCAGCAGCACTATGTACTCATTTTCTCTTGCCAATTTGATCAGCAAAATGTGATATCTTTTTATATTCTATTAGTCACTTGTATTTCTGCTTTTGAAAATTGCCTGTTAATTACTTCTGCCCATTTTTCCATTGGGAGGTCATCTTTTTTCATTATTTGTAAAATGTACCCAAGGTCTATTAAATATTTCCTTGAGAGGTAAGAATAACAGATAAAAAAAAGAATGTATGATTAACTTGATAGATATAAAAAGGCACTTAGTGCAATTTATCACTGCTCCCTGATAAAACCCTCTTAGTGCTCAATCACTAGGAGGACACGCCCTTAGCAGCACAAAGAAGATCTATCAAGTTCTATAATAATATTTGACTGAGAAATATAGTCGGTGCTTTTTCACTAACTCTCTCTGCCTCGGTTTCCTCATGTATTAAACGTTTACCTCATGTTATGAGAATCAAATGAACTAACATGATAGAGTTCTGGGATTAGTGTCTGCCACATAGAAAGGTCACACACATTGGTGATTATTACTACTCGGTCTTACGTAACATATAACATTAAAGGAATAAATTTGTAACTATTTACCAGCTAACTCATGTTTATATTTTTAATATTTCCATGCTTATCCTTTGAGGAGTAAAATAAATTACAATGATATTCAAATATATCAGTTGAAAAGATCCATGTAAACAGCTTAAAGTCGTGTGAAAAGAGAATCTGACAGTCTTTTCAACATATGGTGTCAGAAAAACTGAACATCCACATACGAAAAAATGAATCCGGACACAGACTTTACCCTCACAAAAATTAGTTCAAAATTAATCATAGGCCTAAACGTAAAACACATAACTACAAAATTCCTAGAAGATAACATTGCAGAAAACCTGGGTGACCTTGGTATGGTGATTACTTTCTAGATACAACACCAAAGGCGTGATCTATGAAATAATTGTTAAGCTGGGCTTCATTAAAATTAAAAACTTCTAGGGGGAAAGGGGTGTGGAGCGGGCACAAAGGGTGAAGGGGCGCACCTATAAGATGACCGACAAATAATAATGTACATTTGATTTTTTTGTAATTGAGGTTAGAATGGCCAAAATCTAAAGCAACACCAACACCAAATGCTGGTGAGGATGTGGAGCAACAGGAGCTGTCGTTCATTGCTGGTGGGGATGCAAAATGGTACAGCCACTTCAGAAGACAGTCTGGCGGTTTCTTACACAACTAAACTTACTATATGATCCAGTAACTGTGCTCCTTGACATTTACCCAAAGGAGGTGAAAACATGTCCACATAAAAACGTGCACATGGATGTTTATGGAAGATTTATTCATAATTCCCCAAATTTGGAAGCAACCAAGGTATCCTTCCATAAACTGTGGTGCACCCAGACAATGGAATATTATTCAGCACTAAAAGAAATGAGCTATCAAGCCATGAAAAGACATGAAAGAACTTTAAATGTATAATACATTTGAAAGGGAAATGTGAAAGAAGCCCACCTGAAAAGGCTACCTATTATATGATTCCAACTATATGACATTCTGGCAAAGGCAAAACTATGGAGACAGTAAAAAGATTCATAAAAAGTAAAGGGAATCGAGGGAGGGAGTGACGAATAGGCAGAGAACAGATGATTTCTAGGGCAGTGAAACTATTGTGTGCGATACTGTAATGGTGGATATGTGTCATTATACATTATTCACACCCATGGATATACAACACTAAGAGTGAAGCCTGATGTAAACTATGGACTCTGGGTGATGATGATGTGTCAGTGTGGGTTCATCAACTATAACAAATGTATCACCCTGTGGGGGATGTTGATAATCGGGAGGCTATGCACATGCAGGGGCTTGGGGTATGTAGGAAATCTCTGTACTTTTTCAGTTTTGCTGTGAACCAAAAACTGCTTTAAAAAAAATGAAAAATTTTATTAAAAAAAAGATAAAGCCTTTCAGAGTCAAAAAAATTAAATATGTACTGTTTATGAAAGAACCAAAATACAAACAAAATAAAAAACAAAATACCATCACATGGTTAAAAGAATAATATGGTTTGGAACTTTATAACAAACCAAGGCAAAAAACCCCTGGGACAGCAATATCAGTATCAAACAAAGCAGAATCCAGGGCACAGGGCATTTCATGGGATAAAGATGATTATTTTATTTTGATAAAAGGCACACATCCCTATAGAGCTATATTTTTAAATTTTATGTTCCAAATGATATCAAATACATATAGAGATGTGTCTATACATGTGTGTATATGTGCGTATATGTGTGCATATTTAAAAAGCTCTTAGAAAAAATTGATAAAACTATACTCAAAGTAGAATGACAAACATATAGACATAGCAAAATATCTACTGAAAATTTTCCAGTTGAAGAGTAAATCAAAATTGCAATGACAGACAACTTCGAAAATACTGAAATTTGAATTTCATATAATTTTTGTGTGCCATAAAATATACCCTTCTGTTGATTTTTTAAATCATTCAAAAATGTAAAAATCATTCTTAATTCACACGCCATACTGAAAAAGGAGTCAGTTTGGCTTTGGGGGCCATAGTTTGCTGACACCTGAAGTAAGATTTTCCCCTTACTTTAACAGGCATTTGTCTGAGAGCAGAAGTATTTTTTCTATCTTTTGATTATTAAAAATGTTTTTTATAAACAAAAGTGTCTAAAATACTAATTAATGAACAACGTTCTAGAAGACTAAGTCAATGCATGACAGAAGAACAGAACAAGAGATACACATAATGGAAAGACAATTTATTATTTGCATACTGTATACTAATGATTTGTTACCTGGAAAACAGATGGTGTCTTTTATCTTTAAAAAAATCCTATTTCTTAGCTTTGACTACTAAAAGACCTAGAAACAATGATCATTGCAGTCGTAATAAGCACCCCACTATATTGTGTCCTCTAAATACTGTCTCCCGCTGAAAAACTCAAGAATTCTTGGAGAAATGACTGATGCCAGGTCTGGGCAGGAAACAGACGAAAACAGATACAGGTGGGCAGTCATGAGAGACCACAGGCTCACGTCAAAAGGACTCATGAACCAACCTGAAGAAGTTACCACTGACCAAAGTTGCCACAGTTTAAGACTCAAAATGGATTGAAAAAGCACTAATCATCACAATAAGGATTAATAATGTGTTTCAATCCGTAAGTTTTAATGATGCTGGGGGCCGGGGGGTCACTGACTACCTTTGAAGGAGACTAAATAACCACTTTATTATTTTTAAAATTGGTAAACCAGTAAAGAATCAGGCATTTACCCAGCCTTTCTTGTAAAATCTACACCTCAGTTAACCCGATAAGTGATAAGTGTGATAAATGGAGGTTGCTCCCTATAGATGCTTTCCAGTTAATAAGAAGTGAAGACAGAATGATAGAGTTAGAACATTACCATTTTGCAATCCTAGCAAATAAGGCAAATTGATGAATCTAGGCAATGACCATCATTATTGATATCTTAAAAAGAGAGCCAATAAAACATTATGTCCCTTCTGATGGAAGTATACACCATCTAAACATTAATTTTAAAACAAACTAACAAACATCTGATAAAGCTTTCTGGGTCCAACAACAAATTTCCAGGAAATACAAGGAGAAAAAGAATATATTAAATGATATCACAGGGATGCAGTTAGCAAAACTCAGGCCATGGAAAACTGTCTGCTCACATAAAATAAAATAGAAGTTTCAAGGAAAAGGAAAAAAAGAGAGGGGAAGTGAGAACTTGCAGAGTAAAAAAGACTTAAGAGACATAAAGCCAACCATAATATCTGGACCTTATTTGGATCTCAATTCAAATAAAAAGATTCTAAAAATATTATAAGAAAATTAGAGAAATGTGAACACTGACTGGATATTTGATAACAAGAAGTTATTGATGACTTTTGCTTTAGAGATGATAATGGTATTATGGTTATGCTTTTCAAAAAAGAGTATTGTATAGAGGTACAAGTGAAACATTTACTGACGAAATGATGTGTCATCTAGAACTTGCTTCAAATGAATCTGTGTGGAACGTGAAATTTGAATAAAACAAAACTGCCTACATATCTAATTATAATTGTTAAAATTGGGTGATAGGCATAGCATCCCCATTATACTACTCTCTCTATTTTTGTGTCTATTTGATAATTTTGATAAGAAAAAATGTAAAAATTAAAAAAGAATGAAAGCATATAACTATAAAAATAGTTCACATTACCTAATTTTTGTGCTTTTATCTGCATTTCTAAGTTTCCTAAAACTCTCTGAAGTGAGTTTGCTCTTTAATTCATCTTGCTTGAAGACTGAACATGTTTGGGTCAGTGACGGACAAGGAGAGGTGAGACTTTGTTCCTCACCTCCTGGGTCCATTTTGAACCAAGACTCGTAGAGACCCACCAGTAATTCAGAGCACTGAGCACCATGACAAGCATCAGAGGAGAGGAGCAGTGAGGCAGGAAAGCATTCATGGAGGAAAGATTCGAGGACCCATGTACCCTACATGTGGCCTCTGAAAATGGATAACGTGTGCACCTATGAGACAAGGGAGGAGGGAGTTTCAAGAGAAGGGAAGGGTCACAATGAACCTGAGTGGAAATGCGATTACGTTAGAAAGGTTGGGCAGAGATGAAAGGAGGCCCCAGAAATCAGGCAAAGGCATTAAGATTTGATACAGTGATAATCCAGCAGCCTCCATAACATGTGATCACAGAAAACTCTTGGATACAGCCTTGCTTTTATGTTCAGGATATACTGGAGAGGTTTATTCACTCCCTGAGCAAATGTTTATAGAGATGAGACTAGAATCGAGTGTAAAATGAAGGGAGTGAAATTAGACCATCAATTCTCAAAGCTCTTTTCCAAAGGGGCTGCAAGGTGGAAAATATATTCATAATAATACTAAGACATTATTTTCCTTTTCACTCTCATCCTTTTGCGAGAGTACTGTGGAATATTCCAGAGATGACCTGACGTGTGTTATTGAGACAGATTGAATGCAGAGGTAGATATGAGGATCCAGCTGTCCTTTATAGCCAGATATAAAAGAGATTTGCACTAATGTAAAACATTATTACTCTTTTCACTATTTTTTTTCAGTTTGAAAAATATAGTTTCTTTGCGCAAAAATATGTTAACATGTAATGGGTTGACTATTGTTATTTTAAAAGAATTTATAAATATTTTAAAAATTTCTCAGCTTTGGCTTCTAATATGGTAACATCAGCAGCTATAATCCACACAAACGAAGCTCCTTGAGGGTCTCAATGATTTTTAAGAGCGTAAAGGAGGCCTGAGACCAAAAAGTTTGAGAACTGCTGTAGTTGAGCGTTTGTTAAGGATACAGAGAAAAAATGGGATTCAAGGGGAATTTCAAGGGAAAAGTGATGAAGACATGGTGATTCCTTCAGTAGATAGTCATCAAGCACTCGCTGCGTCCAAGGCACTGAGAGGAAGCAGGAGGGACAAGACGTCTTCCGGTGGTCAAGCTGGCTGTCCCACTCAAAGTCAGACATAAGCTACTATCTGCACTGACAAGGTGGTTTTGACCAACTTCCAGTGATGCTCCAAATTATCTGCTCTTCTAGCTGAGTGGATGGGCAACGTTTTGAACCTCTCTCACTCAGAAAAATATAGCTTTGTTAACTCATGTAGAAAGAACATGTTCTAAAAAGGACTCCTAATATATTAAGCAGATCCAGATAGACTGTCCCTTTGCTTACACAAGTCACAAACACTGTCAACTCTCACTACCTCCTCCTTATTCTCATTTTTCATTCCCAAATTATTTCCCTAGACAGAGATAATAATTCAGTTATCTTGATGTCATTTAACACGTGTGTAGGAAAGCCATCTCATTTGACGATGTGGAGTCTAATGAAAAAATAGAGATAGGATGGTATCTGCCTGCAAAAAAGATACAGAGCTTATTAAAGATTCTAAAGTTTACAAAAAGAGGATATTTGGGGGGTTTGTAAGTTCCCATTCTCCAAAATTCAGATGAAAGATTACTTCTTTAAAAAACTTTTCCAAAACATCACTTACCCATCACCATCCCCAGGTCAAAATTAAACATTTCTCTTGTGCTCTCTGTCTTATGGCGTTTATTAACCGTTGGGATATGACTGTTGGCTACGTTTCTATCTGTTTTCCCTCCCTGTCCTGGGAGATCCCTCAGAGCAGGTGTTTTACTTTATTCATGTGATTCTCAACAATGCTTTACACGGTGCTAAGTTTCAATAACAGATGTTGAATTTCATTAGCTAAAAAAATCCTGAGAGTTATCTATATTGCATTTGTTTATTTAATGTATGTAATTGTTAAAATGTTTATTACTGGGTTCCAACCATGACAGAATAATGAGTATCAACATCCTTTCCTGGCATGAAAAATGACAGAACTGGATACAATATATGAATTGCCTGTTTTTAGGTAGGGACGGTTTTGATCCTTGACAGAAGGAAATGCATGAGATGTGCTCCACATTCACCCTGGCTTTCTCCCTAAGGGAATTTTCTAAACTCTGGCACAGAGAAGTGCAGTTCAAGTAGAGAGCATCTGTCTGGGTGGAGTAGACAGGAGGTTGTTGCTCAGAGAGACCGAGATGGATGAAATCTGCAGGGCAGGGTTCCAGAGAGGAGAATGCTGGGCAGGGAAGTCCCAGCAATCTGCAGATGTGCCCCCTTGAATCTAGGGCCAAATATTTAGCCATGCAAGCTTAGGGCAGGTGCCCATAAGAAGACCCGGCAAGCAGGTTAGTCTGATTCTATTGCAGTTGGCTTTAGGCTTTGTCATTGTTTCTAGGGCTAGAGCAGCCCTGCTCCTAAGTTAAGATTTTCTGGGGTCTCAGCTGAGCCCCAAGTATGGAACAACATCTCCACTCTGATTTCTTCAGTGTGTTCCACATTCCTTCAACGTGTCCACACATGTGTGACCTCTGGAATCTCTGTTGTACACCTAGCTCCCAGGGATAATAAGTGAATATTTTTGGACTTTATGCCAATGAAGTCAACAACCTAGATGAAATGGATAAATTCCTTGAAATATACAAATTTTCAAATCTGATGGGCAAAGAAATAGAATATTTGAATATATCAATTTGTATGGAAATATTAATGATCTAAAGTTGTCAGTACAACTTGAAAAAGGAGAATGAAGTTGGAGGGATTATGTTATCTAACTTCAAGACTTGCTACAAAGATATGATAATCAGAAGAGTATTGTATGAGTATAAGGATAGACTAATAGATGGTGGAAGAGAACAGAGACGCCAGAAATAAACCACATGTGCAGTCAACTGATTTTCAACAAAGGTACAACAGCAATTCAATGGAGGAAAGGAAAGTCTTTTCAACAAACAATGCAAGAATAATTGGATATTCGATATGGAAAAAAGATGAGCCTTGAATTGTACCTTACATCATGCACAAAAAGTAATTTGAGGGGCTAGCCCGGTGGCGCACTGGTTAACTTCACACGTTTTGCTTCAGTGGCCTGAGGTTCGCTGGTTTGGAACCTGGGTGTGGACCCATGCACCATTCATCAAGCCATGCTGTGGCAGGCGTCTCACATATAAAGTAGAGGAAGATGGGCACAGATGTTAGCTGAGGGCCAGTCTTCCTCAGCAAAAAGAGGAAGATTGGCAGCACATGTTAGCTCAGGGCTAATCTTCCTCAAAAAACCCCAATAATTTGATATGGATTATGGACCTAAATGTTAAAGCTAAAACTACAAAGCTTTTAGAGGAAAACACAGCAAAATGCCTTTACGATCTTAGAGTAGAGAAGCATTTTCTAGACAGGACTTAGAAAGCAATAGCCATTAAAGCAGATAAGTAAACTTTATCAAAATCAAAACTCCTGCTCATCAAAAGATAACATTAAGAAAATGAACAGACAAAACACAGCCCTGGGACAATATATGCGATATAAATACCTGAGAAAATACTGGTATACACAATATATGAAGAGATCCTACAACTCAATAATAAAAAACAAAAAATGCAATAAAAAATAGACAAAAGACTTGAATAGACATTTGACATAGGACGATATATAGAGATGTGCCACACAATTAGTCATCAGGAATGTGCAATTTCAAAGCACAGGAAGATAGTGCCACACACCCGCTTCAGTGGCTATAATAAAGAAGACTGACAACGCCAAATTGTGGTGGAGCACCAGAATTCTCATACTTTGCTGATGGGAATGTAAAAACACTTTGGAAAACTGTTTGACGGCTTCTTATAATGTTAAATTTATGTCTACGATACGACTCAACAATTCTACACCCAGGTATTTACCTTAGAGAAATGAAAATATATATCCACACAAAAAAGGTTAGTACACAAATGTTCAAAGTAGTTTTATCCATAACAAACCTAAAACTGAAAACAACCAAAATGTCCATCACCAGGAAAAAGGATGAATAAGTTATGATAAATTCACACAGTGGAAAAATACTCATCTATAAAAAGGATCAAACTACTGATACTTGTAAGAAAATGGATGGATCTTAGAAAACATGCTGAGTGAAATAAGTCAAGCTTAAAATAGTATACACTGTATGATTGTATTTACATGAACTTTAAGAATAGGTAAGACTAATCTGTGGAGGTCAAAATCAGTACTGTGGTTTGACTAAGAAGGGCAAGGATTCACTAAGAAGGGGCAGGAAGCAATGAAATAATCCATATTTTGATAGAGTATACAAGCATTTGTTGGAGATTTTGCAGGTTTGGTTCCAGACCACTGCAATAGACCAAATATTGCAATAAAGTGAGTCACACGAATTTTTTGGTTTCTCAGTGCATATAAAAGTTATGTTTACACTATACTGTAGTCTATTGTGTGCAATGGCATTATGCCTAAAAAACAATGTACATACTCTAATTGAAAAATATTTTATTGCTAAAAAATGCTACCCATCATTAGAGCCTTCAGCGAGTGGTAATCTTTTTGCTGGTGGAGGGTCTTGCCTTGATGTTGACGGCTGCTGACTAATCAGGGTGGTGGCTGCTGAAAGTTGGCACGGCTGTGGCAATTTCTTAAAATAAGACAACGATGAAGTTTGCTGCATTGACTGACTCTTCCTCTCATGTGATTTCTCTGTAGCATGTGATGCTGTTTGATGGTATTTTACCCACAGAACTTCTTTCAAGTTGAAGTCAATCTTCTCAAACTCTGCTGCTGCTTTATCAACTAAGTTTATGTAATATTCTAAATCCTTTGTTGTCATTTCAGTAATCTTCACAGCATCTTCACCAGAAGGAGATTCCATCTCAAGAAACCAGTTTCTTTGCTCATCCTAAGTAACAACTCTTCACCCATTAGTTTTTCATGTGATTTCAGCAATTCAGTCACATCTTCAAGCTCCATTTCTAATTCTAGTTCTCTTTCTATTTCTACCACATTTGCAGTTAATTCCTCCTCTGAAGTCCTGAACCCCTCAAAGTCATCCATGAGGGTGGGAATCGACTTCTTCCAAACTCCTGTTAATGTTGATATCTTGACCTTTTCCCATGAATTGCAAATGTTCTTAACGGCATCTAGAATGGTGAATCCCTTCCAGGTTTTCAATTTACTTTGCCCAGACCCATCAGAGAAATCATTATCTCTGCAGCTATGGTCTTATAAAATTTATTTCTTCAATAATAAGACTTGAAAGTTGAAATTACGCCTTGATCCTTGGGCTGCAGAAAGGATGTTGTGTCAGAAGGCATGAAAACAACATTAATCTCGTACATCTCCATCAGAGCTCTTGGTGACCAGGTGCACTGTCAATAAGCAGTAATATTTTGAAAGGAAGCTTTTTTTCTGAGCAGTAGTTCTCAACAGTGGGCTTAAAACATTCAGTAAACTATGTTGTAAACAGACGTGCTGTCATCTAGGCTTTGTTGTTCCATTTATAGAGCACAGGCAGAGTAGATTTAGCATAATTCTTAAAAGCCCCAGGGTTTTAAGAATGGTAAATGAGCATTGGCTTCAACTCAAAGTTACCAGTTGCATTAACTCCTAATAAGAAGGCCAGCCTGTCCTTTGAAGCTTTGAAGCCAGGCATTGACTTCTCCTCTCTAGCTATGAAAGTCCTAGATGGCATCTTCTTCCAGTAGAAGGCTGTTTCATCTACATTGAAAATCTGTTGTTTAGTATAGCCACCTTTATTAATTATCTTAGCTTATCTTCTGGAGAACTTGCTGCAGCTTCTATATTAGCACTTGCTGCTTTACCTTACACTTTTATGTTATGGAGATGGCTTCTTTCCTTAAATATCATAAACCAACTTTTGCTCGCTTCAAACTTTTCTTCTGCATCTTCCTCCTCTCTCAGCCTTCATAGAATTGGAGAGGGTTAGGGCCTTGCTCCGGATTAGGCTTTACCTTAAGGGAATGTTGTGGCTGGTTTGATCTTCTATCCAGACCACTAAAACTTTCTCCATCTCAGCATTAAGGCTGTTTCACTTTTTATCATGTGTGAGTTCACTGGGGTAGCGCTTTTAATTTCCTTCAGGAACTTTTCCTTTGTGTTCACAACTTGGCTGACTGGTGCAAGATGCCTAACTTTCAGTCTATCTTGGCTTTCAACACGCCTTCCTCACTGTGGTTGTTATGTGCCGTCAAGTTGGCTCCAACTCCTGGCAACCTTACAAATGAGTGATGACCACAGTGTCCTGCTCAACAGCCCTACTCAGCTCCTGTAGACTCATGCCCATGCCTTTCTTTATGGAGTAAATTCATCTCATATTTGGTCTTCCTCTTTTCCTGCTACCTTCTCCTTTTCCCAGCATTATTGTCTTTCCCTAAGAATCCTGCTGTCACATGATGTGCCCAAAGAAAGCCTAAATTTGATCATTTTTGCCTCCAGTGATAGTTCAGGCTTAATTTGCTCTAGGATTCACTTGTTTGCCTTTCTGTTAGTCTGGACTATCCATAGAGTTCTCCTCCAACACCATATGTCAAATGAATCAATTTTTTTCCTGTCAGTCTCCTTCACTGTCACGCTTTTGCACCCATACGGAGTAACTGAGAAGGCGAGAGTGTGGATAAGCTGGATTTTAGTATCTAGTGACACTTCCTTACACTTGATGATCTTTCCTAATTCTTTCATTGCTGCCCTTCCAAGTCTCAGTCTCCTCTTGATTTTTTGACTGCAGTCTCTATTTAAATTGCTGACTGAACCAAGGTAAACAAAATCTTTAACAATTTCAATGTCTCCACTGTCTCCATTAAAGTTGTGTATTTCTTCTGTAATCATGACTTTTGTCTTCTTGATGTTCAAATGTAGTTCTGCTTTGGGCACTTTCTTCTTTCACTTCCATCAGAAGTTATTTCAGGTCATTGCTGCTTTCTGACAGTAAGATGGTGTCATTTGCATGTCTTAGATAGTTGATATTTCTTCCACCAACTTTCACTCCTCTTTCATCTGAGTCTAGCGCAGTTTTTTGTATGATATATTCTGCATACAGATTAAACAGATAGGGAGGTAAAATGCACCCTTGTCTGACACTTTTCTCTATAGGAAACCATTCTGTCTCCACATTCTGTCCTGATAGTGGCTTCTTGTTCACAATACAGATTATGCATCAGGACAGTCAAGTGTTGAGGCACACCTGCTTCATTCAGAGCAGCCTATAGCTTTTCACAACCAATGCAGTCAAAGGCTTATACTGTAGCCTATAAAGCATAGACTAACCTTCTTCTGAAATCCTTTGGAGCACTCCAGCAGCCAACAAATAATAACAAATAGATTTCCTGTGCCTCTCCCCTTTCTAAATCCAGCTTGGACATTGGGCATTTCTTGCTCCATATGAGGTAAAAGTCTTTGTTGCAGCACCTTGAGCATCACTTTACTTGCATGGGAAATTAGAGCAATGGTCTTATAGCTACTGTACTCCTTGGCATTGGGATTGGGATATATATAATGAGTGTTTCCAGTCTGTGGGCCACTGTTTTTTTTCCCATATTTGTTGGCATCTTTGTTAGGAGTTTGACAGAGTCAGTCTCTGTGGCTTGCAATACTTCTATCAATATCCTGTCTATCCCTGGTGACTTATTTCTTCCCAGTGCTTTCAGGGCAGATTCCACTTCACTTTCTAAAATTACAGGTTCTTCCTCATAAGAATCTTCTTCAAAGGAATCTTATCGTCTTTTTGTCTCTTCTGTATAGATCTTCAGTATATTGTTTCCACATTCCCTTTATTTTCTCCTGATCAGCTGGTGTGCTTCCTCATTGCTTGTTCAGCATTCCTAGCCTAGGTTTAAATTTCCCTTTGATTTCTTGAATCTTCTGGAAGAGACCTCTTGTTCTTCCTTTTCTGTTGTTTTCTTCTCTTTGCATTGGCTGTTATAACAGTTTTCTTTATCTCTATGTGATAGTCCCTGAAAAACTGTGTTCAGGATTCTAACCCTACTTTTGTCACCTTTTACTTTTGCTTCTCACCTGTCCTTAGCAATTTGTAGTGTTTCTTCTGTCATCCATCTCCATTTTTCTTTTTATCTCAGGCATTGTTTATTTGCTTTCTTCCTTAATAATATTTCTAGTTTCAGTCCTTACTTCTTCTGGTTCTTGGTCAATGAAGTTTAACAATGTGAATCTGCGTTTCATGTGTGCTTTAAATTTGTTGGGAATGCTGTTTACACTATATTTCAGCACTATGACTCTTTTAGTGCTCTTGTTCCATAAGCTTAATCATTTCTAGCTTTTGATTTACAGTGAGAGATGTGAGACTCTTCCTTTCATTTGAACACTTAGAGGCCATTGTAGGATTACTAATTGGCCTAATTTTAATTTTGTTCTGTCTCAGGGAGTAGGGAGGCCTGAAGAGAGGGAGAGAAGTGGGGAAATGGCCAGTCGGTGGAGCAGTCAGAACATACACCACATTTATCGACTAAGTTTGCCGTCTTATATGAGTGTGGTTCGTGGCACTTCAAAACAATTACAATAGTATCATCACAGATCACCATAACAAATATGATAATAATGAAAAAGTTTGAAATATTGCAGGAATTACCAAAATGTGACACAGAGACATGAAGTGAGCAAATGTTGTTGGAAAAATGGTGCCAATAGACTTGCTCGAGGCACGGTTGCCACAAACCTTCAATTTGTAAAAAAACACAGTTTCTGTGAAGCACAATAAAGTGGAGTGCAATAAAACAAGGTATGCCTGTAATTTACATGAGTATATGCATATGTCAAAACTCATCAAAATGGAAACTTAAGATCTGAGTATTTTACTTATATGTAAAGTATGCTTCAAAACCAGAGAGCTACTTGACAGTAAAAAGATAAATAACAAAATTAAAAAATAGGCAAAGGATTTGAATAGACATTTCTCCAAATAAGATATACAAATGGCCAATAAGCACATCAAAAGATGCTCAGCATCATTAGTCATTAGGGAAATGCCAAGCAAAACCACAATGAGATACCATTTCACATCCACTTCAGGATGGCTATAATAGAAAAGATGGACAGTAGCAAGTGTCAGTGAAGATGTGGAGAAACTTTAACCCTCATACATTGCTGGTGAGATTGTAAACTGGTGCAGCCATTTTGGAAAACAGTTTTGGAGTTCTTCAAAAATTTAAAAATAGAATTACCATATGATTCAGCAATTTCACTCTTCGGTATATACTCCAGATAACTGAAAACATGGCTAGAGGAAAATTTGTTCATGAATGCTCATAGCACCATTATTCATAATAACCAAAAAGTGTATACAGCCAATGAATGAATAAACAAAATGTGGTATATCCATAAAATGAAATGTCATTCAGCCATAGACAGTAATGACGTACTGATACATGTTATAACATGGACAAACCTTGAAAAAATTATGCTAAGTGAAAGAAGCCAGACACAGAGGGTTAAATATTGTATGATTCCATTTATATGAAATATCTAGGATAAGCAAATTCATAGAGACAGAAAGTAGATTAGAAGTTACTAGGGACTTAGAGAGAAGAGGGTGGGGACATATTGCTTAATGGGTACAAAGTTTCTGTTTGGAGTGATGAAAAACTTTGGAAATAGATAGTGGTGATGGTTGTACAACATTAGGAATGTAATTCATGCCACTGAATTATACACTTAAAAAGGTATGTGAATTTTACAGTATGTGGATTATATTTCAATAAAAAACCATATGAGAAACAGGACAAAAATAAGGCACAGTGAAAAATAAAGTAGATTAAAGGCTATATGAACGAATGGATAGATAGGTGGTAAGGGCGAGAATATGGAAATTCACTGTGCAATTCTTTTAACTTTTCTCTGTATTTGAAAATTTTCATCATAAAAGGTTAGGAAAAAACAGAGAGAGTTCCTGCCCTGACATAGCAGCATAATCCCTCTATACTCTGCCCCTCTCGCTGATTAAAACTAAAATTTCGAGACAAATATCTCAAAAAAAAAAACTTACCTGAAGACTCAGAAAAGTAAATAGAAAGTAAAAGTAAAAGATGCTAAATTGTGGGTAGGTATCAAAATTTGGAGAAGCAATTTCCAAATTGTGGGTAGGGTGAGCTGAGGAGAGTCCAATTTGTTTTGTTTTCTTCTTCCTCATGGCTTTGCCCTCAAGGTGAGCCCCAGTTGTGGAGCTGAATGGTGGTGGTTATATGAGTGGCTCAATTTCCTATAAAAACTTCATACCGGAGGTACCATTAAAACGAGTCCTTGTGGGTCAGAGAATGGGGGAAATCCCTAAAAAGAGACAACTGGAGAAGTGTATACCCTAATTATTTGTATGAACCTAGAGAAGTCTCACGCTTTTATCTGAGCCACCATGCACTGCATATGTGTGGGACAGTCTCAAACAAATATAACAAAGGCTTAGAGAACTGAACAGAATCACTTCCTATAGAAAGTAAGAAGGAATTTTCAGTCTCAAAGAAACTCGACATTCAAAAATATCGACAGTTTCCAGGGACCAAACTCATCACCAAGGGGTTAAGTTCATGCTCTGCTTCAGCAGCCTGGGGTTCAAAAGTTTGGATCCTGGGAGCGGACCTACACACCGCATGTCAAGACATGCTGCAGCAGCATCCCACACAGAAGAACTAGAAGGACTTATAACTAGGATATACAACTACATACTGGGGTTTGGGGGAGAAATAAAAGAGGAAGATTAGCAACAGAGGTTAGCTCAGGGCCAATCTGCCAAAAAAAAAAAAAAAAGTTTCTACAGGATAACAATTGGACCCAGAGTCTATACAACACAACCTTCACAATATCCCTGATACAGTCTAAAATTACTCAAAATACAAAGAAGCAGAAAAATGTGACTGTCAAAGGAAAAGTCAATCAAAAGACGCCAACCCTGAGACAACCAAGATGTCTGAATTACAAGAAAAGGCTTTAAAGTATCTGTTAAAACTATTGTCTGTAAGAGAGGGGAAAATATATTTGAAGTGAATGAAAAGATAGAAGTTCTCAGCAGAAAAACAGACCATAAATAGACATTTTAGAATTGCAGAATACAATATCTGAAATTCAAAAATCACTGGAGAAGCTCAGCAGTAGGACAAAGGTAACAGAACCTAAAGATAAATCAATAGGAATTAGCCAAACTGAAGAACAGAGAGAAAAAAGATTGAAAAAAATGAAGAGTCTCAGGGGCCTGTGGACCAACATCAAAAAAATATAACATAGACATCATCAGAATTCCATAAAGTGAGGAGAAAGAGATTGGGGCAGAATAGAATATTTGAAGAAATACTGGCCAAAAATATCACGAATTTGGCAGAAGACATAAATTTACAGATCCAAGAAGCTCAGTGAACCTCAAACAGAAGAAACTTGAAGAAAACCATGCCAAATAATCCAACTGCTGAGAACCAAAGATAAAGAAAAAAATCTTAAAATAGCCAAAGAAAAAAGATTACACACAGGAACAATGATTCAAATTCTTGCAAATTTCTTATCAGAAACTGTGGATCAGAAGACAGTGAAACAACAACTTTAAAATTCTGAAAGAAATAAACTGGCAACCTAGAATTTTATATTCAGGGAAAATGTCTTTCAAAAACTAAGGCAAATAAAGACTTTTACAGATAAAGAAAACTAAGACAATTTGTCATCAGTGGACCTGCTCTACAAGAATTGCTAAAGGAAGTTCCTTAGGATAAAGGAAAATAATACAAGAGGGAAACCTGAACCCTTAGGAGAAGTAACAGAAATGGTAACTATAATGTTATTTTTCACTCTAAAGTTAAGTCAATATTTATGACTGCTGAAGACAAAAATGATAATGTTTCATGGAGTTTTATATAGATATATAGAAAGCAACCACTCAAAAAATTATGAAAACATATAGAAAAAATCCAATAAGTACATTAAAAAGAATATCAATAAATATTCAAAGAAGCCAACAGAAAGCATAAAAAGGAGGAGAGTGAGACCAAAAACACAGGGGACAAACAAAAATAAATAAAATGGTGGACCTAAATCCAGCTCCATAAATAATCAAATCAGATATTAATTAGTTGATATTAATGATTAATAAAATCATCCAATGAAAAGGCAAAGATGGACAGAGTGGATAAAAAATCAAAATTCAACTATATGCCCCCTATAAGAGACACACTTTAAACATACACACAGACACTTTATAGATATATATATAGACATACTTAAAAAATACAGAGAGTTTGAAAGTAAATGGGTGGAAAAAGGTACTATGCAGTCAGTAAGCATAAGAAGGCTGGAGTGGCTACATTAATAACAGAGAAAGTAGATTCCAAGACAAACACAAGAGATAAAGAGGGATACCTTATAACAATAAGTGAGAGAATTCCTCAGGAAGATGTAACAATTATACATGTGTGCCTGCCAAATAACAGACTCTCAACATCCATGAACCAAAAATCAACAAACTTAAAGGGAGATAGATGCAATCCCACAATTAAAGTAGATTTTAATAGTCCTTTCTCAGCAAAGAAGAATGAGTAGACAAAACTCAGTAAGCCATATGCACTCTGAACATTGTCAACCACCAAAATCTATCATCATTTACATAAAACATTACATCCAAGGAGTGAAGGGCACACGTTCATTTTCAGTGCACATGGTGCACTCACCAAGATAGACCCTAAGTTGCTTCACAAAAAATGTCTCAATTCATTTAAAAGGATAGAAATCATACAAAATCTGACCACGTAAGAAATCAGTAACAATAAGTTATGTAAGAAAACCCACACTATCTTATAATTACATAACACAATTATAAATAATTCATGGATTAAAGGCGAAATCAGGAGAGATATTAGAAAATATTTTGAACTGACAAATAATGAAATAAAACATCCCAAAATCAGTGGGAAGCGGCTAAAGCATCCAAAGATGCAGCTAAAGCTTAGAGGGAAACTTGGGGCTTCAAATGACTACATTAGAAAGAAAGAAAGATCTAAAATCAATGACCTAAGGTTATATCAAGAAACTAGAAAAAGAAGAGAAATATTAAATTCAAAAATAAGTAGAAGGAAGAACATAACAAAAAGGAGAAATTGATGAAATAGAAAACTGACATATGATAGACAAAATTAGCAAAGTCAAAAGTTGGCTCTTTGAAAAGATCAACAAAATTGACAAATCTCTAGCTAGACTGTTCCGAAAAGGGGAGAGAGAGAGAGAGAGAGAGAGACAGAGAGACAGAGAGACAGAGAGACAGAGAGAACAGGAGTCACCAATATCATGAATGAGAATGGTGCTACCACCACATAGTATATAGATATTAAATGGATAATAAGATAATATTATGATCAACTCTACGTCAACAAATTTGACAACTTAGATGAATTAGACAAGTTCCTAGCAATATATAAAAAGGATAATACATTATGACCAATTAGAGTTTATCCCAGCAATACAAGATTGGTTTAATCTTCAAAGAATCAAACAATAAAACTTACCATATTGTCAGAATAAACGAGAAAAACCATATGATCATTTCAATAGACACAGAAAAATCATTTGACAAAATTAAATACTCAATCATGGTGAAAACTCTCCGCAAACTAGGAATAGTAAATTGATAAGTGGCATCTATGGAAAATCTGTAGCTAATGGTGAAATACTGAATTGTTTTCACCTGATAACTGCTCAGGATACCAGAAAATAAAAGGCAGAGGAGTGGAAAAGATGGAGAAAAATTATTCTTATTTGCTGATGATATGATTGTGTATATAGACAATCCCAGGGACTGTACAAAACAACTCCAGGAGCTAACAAATGTATTTAGCAGAATCACAGGATACAAGATTAATATATAAAAATCAATTGTATTCTTAGACACCAGCAAGAAACAGTTGTAACATAAAAAGTTAAAAAAAATCTTATTTACAGTAGCACCTAAAAACCTAAAATATTTAGGAATACATCTAAAAACTTGTCAAGGACTTCGGTATATTTTTGTGTGTGATGACTGCACCTGAAATCACTCTCTTAGCATATTTCCAGCGCTATGCAGTATTACTAAGTATGGTAATCATATCTATAACTTCCGATCGCTAGACTTATTCATCCTACATAATTGCAACTGTGTATCCCTTTGACCAACATCTCCCCATTTTCCCCAACCCTCTAGCCCATAGTGACCACCGTTTTACCCTTGCTTCTATGAGTTGAACTTTTTTGGGTAGGTTCCACATACAGGTGAGATTATATTGTATTTGTTTTTCTCCATCTTCCTTGTTTCACTTAGCTTAATGTCCTCCAGTTTCATCCATGTAGTTGCAAAAAGCGAGACTTACTTCTTTCTCATGGCTGAATAATATTCCGTTGTATATATATACCACATCTTCTTTATCCATTCATCTGTTGATGGACTTGGGTTGTTTTCATCTCTTGGCTAATGGGAATAATGATGCAATGAACATGAGAGACAGTTATCTCTTCGAGATCTTGACTTCATTTTCTGTGGGTAGATACCCAGAGGTGAGATTATTGCTTCATATGGTAGTTTTACTTTTAATTTTTTGAGGAATCTCCATATTATTTTCCATAATAGCTATATCAACTTATATTCCCATCAACAGGGCATAAGGGTTCCCTTTTCTCCACATTTTTGCCAACACTTGTTATCATTTTTGTTTTTGATAATAGCCATTCTAACAAGTATGAGGTGATATCTCATTGTGGTTTTGATTAGCCTTTCCCTTATGATTAGTCATGTTGAGCACCTTTTCATATACCTGTTGGCCATTTGTATGTCTTCTTTTGAAAAATGACTATTCAGGTTCTTTGTTCATTTTTTAATCAACAAAATACTTGTAAAGAAACAGATAGTCAAAATGTTGATTTTGTATTCTGCAAATCTAGTGAATTGATTTATTAGTTCTAACAGTTTTTTTGTGGAGTCTGTTGGGTTTTCTACACATAAGCTCATGTCATCTGTAAACAGAGAAAATTTTACTTTTTCCTTTCTGATTTGAATCCCTTTTATTTCCTTTTCTTGCCGAATTGTTCTGGCTAGGACTTCCAGTACTATATTGAGTAGAAGTGATGAGAGTGGGCACCCTTGTCTTGTTCCCGATCTTAGAGAAAAAGCTTTCAACTTTTCACCACTGAGTATGATACTGGCTATAGACTTGTCATACATGGCCTTTATTATGTAAGCTACATTCTTTCTATACCTAATTTGTTGAGAGACTGTATCATGAAAGGGTGCTGAATTTTGTCAAATGCTTTTTATGCATCTATGCATATGATTATATGAGATGATCACATAATTTTTTTTTAAAGATTTTATTTTTTTCCTTTTTCTCCCCAAAGCCCCCTGGTACGTAGTTGCATATTCTTCGTTGTGGGTCCTTCTAGTTGTGGCATGTGGGACGCTGCCTCAGCATGGTTTGATGAGCAGTGCCATGTCCGCGCCCAGGATTCGAACCAATGAAACACTGGGCCGCCTGCAGCGGAGTGCGCGAACTTAACCACTCGGCCACGGGGCCAGCCCCCTAGATGATCATATAATTTTTATCCTTCATTCTGTTAATGTAGTGCATCACATTTATTAATTTGCATATGTTGAACCATCCTTAAATTCCAGGGATAAATACCACTTGATCATGGCATACAATCCTTTTAACATGCTGTTGAATTCAGTTTTATAGTATTTTGTTGAGGATTTTTGCATCTATGTTCATCATGGACATTGGCCTATAATTTTTTTCTTGTAGTATCCTTGTCTGGCTTTCATGTGGGGGTAAGGCTGGCCTTGAAAAGAAATGGATAAGTTCCTAGAAACATACAACCTACCAATACTAAATCACGAAAAAATAGAAAATCTGAACAGATCAATAATGAGAAAGGAGTAATCAGTAATAGGTAATCAAAATCTCCCAACAAATAAAAGCCCAGGACCTGATGGCTTCACAGGTGAATTCTACCAAACATTTAAAAAGAATTAATATCAATCTTTCTCAAATTCTTCCAAAAAATTTAAGAGGAGGAAACACTTCCAAACTCATTCTAGCAGGTTTTTGCTTGTTGAAATCAACAAGTTGATTCTAAAATTTATATGGAAACACAAAGCATCTAGAATAAACAAAGCAATTTTTAAAAGAACAAAGTTTGAAGATTCACATTGCCTAATTTCAAGACTGTAGAAAGCCAGACGAACTAAGACAGTTTGGTATTGGTGAAACATTAGGTATGCAGATCAATGACACATAATAGATAGCCCAGAAGAGGATCTACACATATATTGTCATTTGATTTTTGACAAGGATGCCAAGGCACTATGTGGGAGGCCGAATACCAGCCCCCTAAAGATGTCCATGCCCTAATACCAGGAACCTGTGGAATATGTTACCTTACACGGCAAAAGAAAATCTGCAGAGGCGACTAAGTTAAGGATATTGAGATGGGGAGATTATCCTGGGATATTTAGGATACATAAATAAATCAACCCAATGTAATCACAGGGTTCCTTATTAGTGAAAGAGGGAAGCAGTAGGGCTGGAGTCAGAGATGGAGATGTGACAATGGAAGTAGAGGTCAGAGCGACGTGAGTGCTGAAGAGGGCCATGAAGCGAGGCATGCAAGCAGTCTGTGGAATTCTCTAAAAGGCAAGGAATCTTCTAAAACCTTCATAAAGAACACAGCCCTGCTGATACCTTGATTTTAGCCCTGTAAGATCCATTGTAAACTCCCGATCTCCAAAATTGTAAGACCATAAATTTGTATTATTTTAAACCACTAAGTTCAGACTGGAAGAAAATATGTACAACGTGTATATCAACCAAAGGATATGTGTCTGGAATATACAAAGAACCCTTACACCTCAATAAGACAATGTATGCCACAACAACAACAAAAATGTACAAAAGATTTGAAGATACACTTCACCAAAAAAAGAAACAAATGGCCAATCAGCACATAAAAAGATAATACACATTGTTAGTCATTAGGAAAATACAAAGTAAAATCACCATGAGATACCACTGCATACTCATTATTATGGATAAACTTAAAAAAAAAAACCTGACAACAGCATCTGTTGGTAAAGAGCAACTGGAAATCTCATACCCTGTTGGTGGGAACGTAAAATGGTCCAATCACTTTGCAAAAGGATATTTTGGGAGTTAAAAAGTTAAAACACACACCTGTCATATGACCCAGTCATTTCTCCCCTAGGAGAAATGAAAACATGTGTCCACAGAAAGGCTTATTTATGAATGTTCAAAACAGCTTTATTTGTAATAGCCCCAAACTGGAAATAGTCCAAAGGTTTATGAATAGGTGGAAGTGGAAAGAAATTATGATACACGTATTACTCAGCAATAAAAAGAAACAAACTACTGATACACAACATGGATGCACCTCAAAATCATGGTGAATGAAAGGAAAGAGGCAAGAAAGTGTATGTACCGTGTGATTTCATTCTTGCAAGATTCTAGAAATTCCTAGCTAATATAGAGTGACAGAAAACAGATTAGTGTTTGTCTGGGAGCAGAAGGTCATGATTCCGTGAGTGCCAGAGTCGTGCTCTGAATTACTCTAACGTGTGTCACTGTTTATTTAATGAAGAAATGATCAAATAAAATGGAAGATATCTAAACTAAAAATTTGGGGCCTAATTCCAGCATGACCACGGACAAGTCAGGTAACCCCGGTGTGTCCCATTGGGAGAATATCTGATGCCTTAGAGGTTGTTCGTATTAGAGATCTAATGAGATGAAATGTGTGCAAAATAACAACAATTATAAGGTCTGATAGAAATTTAATTTATTCTCATTGTTTGTTATTAATAGCTAGAGAGAAGCCATAAAATTGGGATTTCATAGTTCATCAGTGCCCATCAACCATGGGTGTGCATTAAAATCAGCTTTGGAGTCTCATGCACACACGCACACGTACACACATGTGTAGACACATGTACACACTCACACATCACCCGGGTTCCATCGATGTTGATTCTGGAAATCTGAGAATAGCCCCGAAATTTTTTCTAATGCCATTGGTGAGTTGGATGCTCATTTTAAGCTAAGAATCAAATCCTAAAAGATCAGTTAGATACCACCTAATTGTGACCATCCATAGTACTTCCTTTTGTTCTCCGAAGTGTTGCGGGCTGGATAACAAGTTAATATTGAACTAATATTCCCTGCTTATGATCTACAAGGTGGGTATAATTTCCATTTTAGAGATGAGGCAGATTGCTTGCCATCATGAAGGGAGATCAAGACTCTAGGTCAATTAAGTTCTATAACTATTGCATGTTCACTCAGTGTCCAGTATTTCTAAATGCATTCCATGTATTATCTCATTTAATTTTCCCAAAATTCTATGAGGTAAAGTATTATTACAGATGAGGAAACCGGCATGAGAGGCTAAGTAACTTGCCTGACACCACACAAAAAGAAAATGGAAGTGGATCTCAGTTCCTGCAACCCAGCTCCCAAGCTGATGCTCTTAGCTTCTCCACCCTTACCTCACCTCACCACAGGTGGCCACATCCTTTCTCTGTAGAGAATGAGCTGGCGTGCCAATGTAACAGTTTTCTTCCTCTGAAGGAAAAGAGAAAATCTATATCATGCCCCTACTTCTGCCCCACCTCTGCTCTCCCCCGACCCCAAGCATGTCCTATTTTTAACTGGGCTGCAATTCATTCAGCCTCCTAACTGTGTTTGTATCAAAATAATTTCCCCCACAGCCTTCCTTCAGATGTGGTGAAACTGATCCCAGAAGCTAAGTACTTATGCTAAAGAGTTTATTTTTCAAATTGAAAGCAGGCTTCTGTTTTACTCTTCCCTTGTAGTAGAATAGATAAGAGGGTGTAAACACTCTTTATCAAGTTAATACAGTGGCCCTAGGTGGAAAAAAGGAGCACAATTCAAGTTTTCTGTGACTTCTGGCTCAGTTTTAATGGAATGTGAGTGCAATGCCAGAGCCGGATAAAAATAGAAACTCTCCGGTGTCCAGGCTCTTTTCCAGATGGTGCATGGGAATCCAGATAGTAACTCATCCCTGAGAAGAGTTGCTATTAATTAGTGGGACGATGTCATGCCTCACATGCGGCAGTAAATGAAAATGGCTTAGAGTTTAGAGTGGAACCGCTGATATTGCCAGAGAATCTGGGTTGCTCCCCAAGTCTCTTTGCTCTGGATTAACTGAGAGTTCAGTCACTAAATCAAGCTGCCACATGCCTTGAAGGATGAAACAGGGAAACCAGTGCCATTGGCTCTGGTTAGAAATGGCCTGAGGGAAAGTCCTGGAAAAGGAGAAAGAACTAGTCACGGAAACAAGAAAGGATGTGACATTCTGGACTCCGCTTAAGAGAAGTAAATGCAGAAAGAGGGAAGAGCTCACAGCCCTGGGTCACCAGAGTGGACGAGGAGGGAGCAGACACTGGTGAGCTCTGAGAGAAGATGAGTGGGAGGGAAGGGGCTGGGGCTCAGATATATAATAAACTATCTGTTTCTTTACTGAGGGCCGACAGAGCTTGACTTTGGCTTTGTTCATAATGTAAAACTCACGTAGGGGAAAATGCTACAAAAGTAAATGTGTTCAATGAATGAGCTTAAAATTCCAGAAACTCTTGTCTCATCAGGTCCTAGAACCAGGCAGAATCAATATAAGAAGAGAGCAC
The DNA here is from genome assembly GCF_041296235.1 of Equus asinus. Lineage (NCBI taxonomy): Eukaryota > Metazoa > Chordata > Mammalia > Perissodactyla > Equidae > Equus > Equus asinus. The sequence continues at coordinate 65,189,872 of NC_091792.1, read as the reverse complement.
CTTGTAATAGTTTTCACAATAATTATTTTCCTTCATAAGGATCACAGACTTAACCCCCTCTCACTAAGCATAGCCTCCTGAGAGGAATTAGCTTCTGGCCTTGGGTGAGCCACTGACCTCTCCAAGTCTCCTCCTTTATCGATACGATGAGGAAGCTCATAGCTATTTTCACAGGGCTTCTTTGAGCAATTAATAACAATGTATGTGCAAGAATCAAGGAGGGTGACCAAGCACATAGGTGGTTAGAAATACTAATTTAAGAAATGAAAGTAATGCAAATGATTGGCACCATTAAGTTAGAAAGAGTGGGATCACTCGGATTCTTTCTGATTTCACCAGAGGGAATCTCTCTCCTGGTCAAGTCTTAGAAATTTTTACCATTTAGAGTCAATGCCACCTACCTGAGACGCGGTTCCAGAATGCCACGCTGCACTACTGATCTCGCGTCTGTCTCTCCTCATAGACAGTGAGCCCGTTTATGGGAGGGACTGTGCCTTCTTTGGGTCTGGGGTCTGCCACTGTGTGCAGTGAAAGGAGGTGCTTGGATATTTATTGACTGAAGGAATGAATGAAGATTTGTGTTGGTGGGAAACGTTGAAGAGAGTGCTCCCTTTGGTGGGAATGTGGCATGAACAAAAACAGGAACATATTCGAATATTCAGAAAAAGTGGGGTAGGACGGCCTGGCTGAGAAGGAGATAGATCAGGGATGCCAGGACTCACCCGCCTTCACTCCTCACCTATAAATTCTGCCCCTCCCTCCTCTCAACATGGATGATTCTCTCCATCATCGCCTCCTTCTCCTCTTTGGCAAGAGAACCAGTCCCCAGCCCCTTATGCCAGACACAGGGCTGTGCACTTTGCATTTCCTTATTTCTTTAAATTCATACTTGAATAGCTAATACATTTACTTTGTTCAAAAATTAGAACAATATAATAAGGTATGCACTGAGATGTCATACCCTTTGATGCCATCTACTCTGTTCTCCCTCAACCCTTACAGGTAACCATTTTTATTAGTTTCTTGTTCATTCTTCCAACATTTTATTTTATGCAAATATAAGAAAGTATGTCTATGTAGTGTTATTTGCTTACATTTCCTACACAAAATGTAGCATATGATTATATACTTCAACACCTTGCTTTTTTCACTTAATACATCCTGGTACACTCTTCTCTACCAATGTGTAAAGACTTTGTCATCCTTTTTTATTGCTGAACAGTATTCCATTGGGTGCATTTAGCACAATTTATTAGACCAGCCCCCTATTGCTGAATACTCAGCTTGATCCTTATTTTTCCTACTATATACATGTGGACATGGATAACCTAGGAACTTTGAAGAGTTTTTGAACTTGGTCTCTTACTTGTTGTTGCCTTTTGTTCCTCAGTGACCTCAGTCATTCTTTGGACTCCATAGATGACTTCCACACTGATGACACAGCTCTCTTGCCTGTGTGTTCCAGCTGCCTGCCCAGTATGATGATGTTGTTCCCTCACAAACATCTCAACTGCAGCTCTAAAACTGACCTCATTTTCTCCCTCCACTCTCCCTGCTGAGCAGGTTTTCCTAATAAAAAGGTATACACTGAGACATCATGTTTGCTCTCTTCCTCATTAAGATGAGAAACTTCTGTTGCCTGTGATTTCTTCCCTTCCTCCACCCCTACATCCATGGGTGGGGGGCAACAAACTCAGTTGTTTTTCTTGTACAACTGTTTTGGGCATATGTCCTTTCTTTCTATTCTGATTTCTACTGTCTAGTTCAGGTCCTTGTTAACTCATACTTGGACATTTTTAAAAACAATATATAAATAGTTTTTCCACTATAACCATCTAGAAAACTTTGGGAGGCAAATCCTTACAATTTTGTTGGGATTATTTCCTGCCATGAGGCATGTCCCACTGCCTAGTGAAGAAAGTGTGCATCACTGTTTGTAATCAGAGACTTAGATGTCTCTGTTGATCTGTGAGCTCTGTAAGAGTAGGGACCTGCCTGCCTGTTTACTGTCTTATCCCAAGCATCTCCCATGAGGTGGGGCATGTGGTATGTGCTAGGTAAATAACTGCTGAATTTACCTCTACAATATAATTTCAATGGGCATTTCCAATCTTACCTTCCGCTAATCTCTCAAATTAACTTTACACCAAAGTCACTTTGAACTACAGTGAAATATGCCTTTTTGGCTTTCATGACTTGGATTATGCCATTTTCTCTGCCTGGAATATTCTTCCCCCTTCCCTCATATGCCATGCTGGCCACATACTGAAAAACCATTAGTCTCCAAGGCTCAGAAGCTCTGAGAAGTGCTATCTGATTACCCTAAAAACTCTGAGGCCCTAAAGGAAGTAACTTACACAAGTAGAGGAAATTAAACTAGAATCCTGGTGTCCCAGCTTCCATGAGCAAAGACATAGTAGAGACTCTTTGATCGGGTGCTGCTCATTTCTATTTCCCAGTGAGCCATGACATCTTGCCCCAGAAGGCTAGACTGATACTTGCTTTGCAACTTTTATTGGAGAATAGGGAAGATCTCATAGAATAATAGATAGTAACCATTTGTAAAAACACAAAATCCTATCTACTTTAGTGAAGTATATAGTGCACCTAAATCCAAATAAATAAACATGCGTTAAGCTCCTACCTCTATTATACACTGGGTATTGGGCTATATCTGGAGTTCAGGGATGGTCTCTTCCCTCAAGGGCTGAGAGATAGCCATGACCACTGATTTAGCCTCATAAAATGCAAGGTGATGTCAGCTACTCAGATGAAGATGAAAGAGTGACAATCCTGGTCATGGCTTACCTCTGTAAACAGCTTGCCATATAAATTTTGCAAAGTCTCTTGAACAATTTGGTCCTCAGATTTCCTAGATAGCTAATGGAACTTTTTTCTTAGATTATTATACTCTGTTCTGTGTCTCAGCTTGAAACTTTTATCACAGCAGTGGAACTCAGGCTCTCAGAGGGCGATTTCCCTTGAAAACTGGCTGCCCTTCCCTTAACCGAGCTCCTCTGGCATGTACACGTTTTTCCTGTTAACTATTAATATTTTAAACTCATAGGTCAAGTCAATAAAGCCAACATCTTGACTAATTTGAGAGTGGTCATCTCAACTACCAAAGCAATTTTTGCAAAAGAGTAGTCATGCAAGTTCTAGTAATTCAGGAAAATTCCACTTTGCATTAATTTCACGCTGCATTTCTGAATTCCCACTGCAATTTTGACTGAACGTAATCATGAGTGTGGATTTTTTCCTTCCTCCATCCCAAGAACGATGACAGGCAACAAGCTTAAAACAGCTGCTCTGTTTCACTAGGGAGAGAAGCTGCATGTATACTCTGAATGAAAGCATCTGTTAGAATCCTCCAGCAGTGTGCCAAGGAAGGAAATGGTAGAGAATCTTTCAAGAACCTCAGTTAAAGGCAATTGAGTATTTAAGGGATGATCTGAAGCATCTCAAATAAGAAGGCAAGCCCTTATTAACATCCCACTCCAAAGTCACACTGGCAAGGCAGACCTGGCATGTTCCAGCCTAAAATAGTCCCAGTGATACTTTCTTGCAGAACATCAATTAGTTCACTGGAGAGACGGCATGGAAACTTCAGCAGAGACCAGAACCCATATTTCAGATCCACTCTCCAAACCCAACGTGCCCACTCCCACAGAACCACATATGGCCAACGCATCTTTGTACCTTGGATAGCAGGTTTTATAACTATTTTTAACTAGTATGCTTCCTATTTGACTGACCCCAAATAGTTTGAAAGTAAAATAAATAGAGTTGCCTTAATTTGAACTATGATTAACCAATTATTTGAAAAAGTACCTAAAAAAAATCAAGATTCACCTAGCATGACATTTTATTCTTTCATCATTTCCTCCAAACGTGCTTCTGTGCTCAACCAGTTTTTGGAGTTAACTAATACGAATACATGAATTTAAAGGAAAGGCTGTGAATCCATGCAGGGCATTCTACGTCAAACACTAAATCCACCAACGAACACAGGCTCCCTCTGGGTGCATTTATTTGTTCATCATCGTTTTGTGTGAGGCTGTTGGGGAAGAAACAAAGAGGCAGAAAGCTGGATATTGCCTCTAAGGGGCTCACCATCTAGCTGTCTAAAGACAAACTGGTCCTTACACCAATCTCTCTTTGGTCTTTGCTGCTAAACTCCTGTCCACTTAGAGCCCGTTCGCAAAACTTTTCATCAACCCATGGGAGCATGTAAGTGGGGACTGACTCTCAAATTTCTTGCAGTTAAAAAAAATCGAGGTATAACCTAAGATTTGTAAAGTAGCCAAATCTTCAGTATCCAGCTCAATGGTTTTATGCTCATGTATACACACAGAAAATTGCTACCCAGATCCAGACCCAGAACATTTCCAGCACCTCAGAAGTCTTCCTCTTGCCCGCTCCCAGTCAATGTTCCTCATAAAGGTAATGACTATTCCAATCTCAAACACTATAGCTTAGTTTTACCATTTTATATAAATGGAGTCACGCAGTATGCACTCTTGTGCCTGGCTTTGTTCCCTCAACATCATGTCTGTGTGTTTCATTCACTTGTTATACATATCAGTAGTTGGTTTTTTACTGCTGTATAGTAGTCCATTGTAGGAATATAATACGATATATTTACCTATTTAACAGGTGACAGACATTTGGGTTGTTTTTTGTTGTTGGGCTATTACAAATAAAGCAGCTACAAATATTCTTATAAACATATTTTGGCAGACATAGCCATGTTTTAGAAAAAAACCAAAATGTCTGATTTCATAAATTAGGTATATTTTACGTACTTTCTTTTTGGAAGAAGAAGACACTGTGGTCCATTGAAATGGGAAGCTGAGAAAACCGGACTCTGATTGGGTGAATCCAGAGGTAACCTCTGCAAATTGTTTCCCCGTCTTTGATGCTCCCACTCCTGCCTCTTCCTCCCCTTCCGCCTCCACTCCTGGCAAGGGCAACTCCTACTCATGCATTTTTGTTCTAGGGTTTTCCCCAGCTTTCTCCACACTCCTTTAACTTGTATCTCCCAGAAAAAATTATAATCAAGTAACTAATACTTAGGTTTAAATGATAATGACACCACTTTCCTGATGATACACGCATATTAACGGGAAACAAATGAAACATAATTTAACTACAATTTTTAAGCATTAATAACAACCATGTCCTTCCTACAAATGCCAGCCAAGAGACAGGTTATGAAATATTATACTTGCTTTAATAGTAAAACATACTAGAGGAAAGTTTTTCAGTTAGGGTTTCAGAGTAGTGAAAGCTGTCCAGTTGCTCTGAAAGTGCAAAAACAATAAATATTTGTGTCATCTAATTATATCCGCGGTAGGCAACCTAGTCTAAGCCACCAAGGGAGCACGTAAAATGATTTTCAGTGACATGACTAGGACAAAACGTTTCAGGGCAAGATTAGAAAGAAGGGAAACAAATATTTGGCACCTTTTGTCTTTCCTTTTCCCCACCCAAACTTTCTGCTTCATTGATCCTACTCCTTACAAAGGAGTGAACTAATGAAGCCTCTTCTTGGAAGGGAACCTATAGTTGAAAGGGATCTTAAATACCCTTGCTTCCATCCATCCATTCACTCACCTATCCCATCCACCCATACATCCACCTATCCACCCATCCATCCACCCATCCACCCCTCCACCCCTCCATCCATCCATCCATCCACTCATCCACCCATCCACCCACCCATCCATCCGATGCTTGGATCCCAGACCTGTATTCCACATTGTGGACTTTCAGTCTATGTTTAGTTATTTCCAGTGTTATGAGACTCACACAAACCAAGCAGCCAGCTCATTCCTGACAAAGTAACAAGTTCAACACATAGCTTTATAAGTTACCATTCTTTTATTCTTCTCATTATTTTATTCCTCATTGCTATAACAGTTGTTTCAACCACTGGGTAATAGCACACCATAAGCACAAGGCAATTTCATACATAATGGTCTTTTAAGACTGGACTCCAAAACCTAGACAAAGAGAAGGACAATTCTGGGAGCTGAAATTTTTGTATAAGATTTGGAGGAGAATAATTTCTCTTCCAGTTACATGGTCCTGATTCTTACTAGGTTAAGTTTTGCAACCTGGGGCTCACAGATGTGTTTTGTTTGGCCAGCATGATATTTCTAAAATAATGAATCAGTTGCAAAATTTTAACATTAGACTATTTCACACAAAACTTGAGTCTGGCTTATCTAACAAAAAGAGAGTGCTTAATGATTTTCCTGATCTTTTTTCTTAACTTAAAAAATATCTTTAGTGACTACTATTTAATACGGTGAAGAAACATTTTCTGGGATTAAATAATTCCTTCAGTTAGCTTTATTGTATTTTTTTCTTCTGTTAAATAAATTAAACATTTTAAAATAAAACACTATATGTGACACAATTTTATAATTTTCTTTTTTTTCTATCTACTCATCATCCAGTCATCCATCTAGAGAGATATCTAGACTGTGTTGGCCAAATAATAATGGTGGTTATTTCTGGATGGTGGGATTTTAGTTGTCTTTTAACATTTTTTTTTGTATTTTCTGAGTTGCTGTCATTTTTAGTATTCAACACATATTATCTTTACATAACAACAGTCCTTGTCATTAAAAACATTCCTTTAAAATTCAAATATATCTTTTTCTTTTATCTCTTGAACTTAACTTTTAATCAATGTCATTCATTAAATCTAAATTAATAATAAATGTCATTTTTCAGATTATAAGAAAAATTTAAAAACCAGAATTTCTCTATTAGGTAGCTTCCTCCCCTAATACTAACCATTATATATCTAACTCATTTTAATGATTTAGAAAGACATGTGTTTTATTCCTTTTCCTTCTAATCAAGGAATATTGGTATTCCTTTCAATATCATCTAGACATTATGGGACAAAATATCAAAATTTCACTACCAAATTCTCATCAAGACATACTGGACTAAATTCTATGGTAAAAGATAGTAAAATAATAGTCTTAAAGAGACTTAAAGATCACATGTAGACTTCCATTTCTGGAAATAGGACAGGCAAGATATACTGAAAAACCTCCTGTAACAGAAAATCTAGACACAATAGATAAAATTTAATAGGCCCCTAATTTAAATACACAGCTAGGTTTCAAGACAGCAAAAATTCTCGAAAGCCCAGCAACAAGAGGTATCTGAAAACAGACTATTTACATAACACTCACCTAAAGCCGCCTTATTGGCATTTGTTGTTCTTGGTTATCAAGAGACGTGGGTTTTGTGAACCATATGGGGACAGAAGATTGGGCCTCAGGCCTGCCTAAGATTGGGGGGAATATAAACTGAGATTCCTGCATGAAAGCTGGAACCTTCAAAGAACTAGGCCTTTCATGGAAAAGTAGTTGCCTGGGAACCTTATCAGCCTCAGCCTGGATCCTGATTATGGGACAGAAAACTCTCTCCTGAGAACTGAACAGTAACAAAAGTTAAATATATCCAAACTTGTAAGAGGCAGCCAAAGCAGTACTTAGAGGGAAATTTACTGCCTTTAATACTTCTATTAGGAAAGGAGAAAGCTGAAAATTAATGAAAAATTTGTCTCTCTTCCCTATAAAATAGAGAATGATGCAAGATTAAGTGCTAAAGCTTTATTTGGAAGGTTCCTTCCCAGGGCAGAAAGAATGAGAAAAAGGGAAGTGAAGCACAACAAAAAAGAACAAAAAACTGCTGATAACCAAAGACAAACAGAACATTTTGAAGACAGCCAGAGGAAAAACAATACATATTACATGTAGAGGAGCAAAAATAAGAATTACAGCAGAGTTCTTGTCAGAAACAATGCAAATCAGGAGACAAAGATGTGACATCTTTAACGTGCTGACACAAAGTCACTGCAGAATTCTATACTCAGAGCAAATATCTTTCGAAAATGAAGGAGAAATGAAGACTTTCTCAGACAAATGAAAATTAAGAGAACTTATTGCCACCAGTCCCGCACTACAAGAAATGTGAAAGGAAGTTAATGAAGGAGAAATCTGAATTTACACACAAAAAATGAAGAACACTGGAAATAGAATAACTGAAAGTAAATATAAAGCCTTATTTTAATCGTTCTAAAGATAACTGACTAAAGCAAATATAGTAGCCATGTATTGTGAGTTTATATCATTTGTAAAAGGAAAATATATGACAACATTACTCCAAAGAATGGGAGAAAGGGAGTGGGAGTACACTGTCATAAGGTCCTGACATTACAGGCAACTGATATAAGATTATTTGAAGGCAGAGTATGATTAAAGATGTACACCGTAAATGATAGAGTATCCGTGAAAAAGTTTAAAAGAAGCCTAAATAATAAGTCAATAGGGGAGATAAATTGAAATAATAAAAAATACTCAATGAATACAAAAGAAGGCAAAAGCGGAGGAGAAAAAAAACAAAGATGGAAGAAGTAGAAAACAGCTAGCAAGGTAGTAGATTTTAACTGAAACATATCAATAATTATATAAATGTAAAGACTTAAGAGACTAATTAAAAGATATAAATTATCTGATTGATCAAAAAGCAAGACCTAACTATATGCTGTTTATAAGAAACCAGTTTTAAATATAAAAACATAGATATGTTAAAAGCAAAAGGATAGAAAAAGATTCTCTAGGCAAATAATAATCAAAACAATGCTGGAGGAGTTATATTAATGTCAGAAAAAGTAGCTTTCAACCAGGAATGAAGTGAGACATCACACAGCTATTTCTCTAAGAAGCTATAACAATCCTAAATGTGTATACACTTAATCACAGAGCTTCAAAATACATAAGCAAAAACTGATAGAAATAAAAGAAATAGACAAATCCACAATTGGAGACTTCAACACTCTTCTCAAGTAAAGAGAAAATAAGTAAGGATATAAAAGGCCTAGACAACACTGTCAAACAATGTGACCTAATTTATGAAACTCTCCACCTAACAAGAGCAGAATACACATTCTTTTCAAGTGGACATGGAACATTCCCAAAGATTGACTATATTCTGGCCATAAATCAAACCTTACCAATTTTAAAAGAATTACAATTATGCTACTATGTTTTCAGACCATAGTAGAATAAAAATCAATTAGAGAAGGTAACTAAAAAATCTATAATTACTAAGAAAGCAAACAACTTACTTATAGATAACTCATGAATCAAAGAGGAAATCACAAAGAATCTACAAACTCTTTTATCTGAATGACAATGAAAATATAACATCAAAAAATGTGGTTTGAAGATAAAGCAGTACTGCTAAACCTATTCAAGAAAAAATAAATAGCCTAACTAGTCCTATATTTGTAAAAGAAATTGAATTTGAAGTTAAAAGCCTTACAACAAAGAAAAATCCAGGTTCAGATGGCTTCACTGGAAAATTCTATCAAACTTTTAAGTAACAAATAATATTAATTATATGCAAACTCTTTCAAAATACAGATGAGGGAATATCTCCCAACTCATTTTTGGGGGTGAACTTTACCCTGATGCCAGATAAAGACATAATAATAAGGAATAACTACAGACAAACATCCCTCATGAACAAAAATGAAAAAATCCTTAACAAAAGACGAGAAAATTAAACCTAATAATACATAAGGAGGATAATATAACATGATCAAGTGGGGTTTGTCTCACAAAAGTAAGCCTGCCTCAATATTTGAAAACCAATCCATGTAATTTACCATATCAAAGGCTAAAGAAGAAAAACATATGATCATGTCAACAAATGCAAGAAGTCATTTAATAGTATTTAGTATCTATTACTACCTCTCAGGATGTTAGGAATAGATGGGAACTTCCCTAATTTGATAAAGGGTAGCTACAAAAACCTGCAGTCAACATTGTAATTAATGGTGAAAGACTGAATATTTTCTCTCTGATACCAGGAACAAGGCAAGGATGCCTCCCCTCACTACTCAGATTCATGATTGTACTGGTGGTCCTAGCCAGTGAAGTAAGAGAAGAAAAAGAAATAGAAGTCACACAGACAGGAAAGAAAAAAGTAAAAGAACTAAAACTGTCTCTGTTTATAGAATATTTCAGAGAATCTACAAAAAACCTACTAGAACTAACAGGCAAGTTTAACAAGGTCATGAGATACAAGGGCAATATATAAGAATTAACTGCACTTCTACATACTAGTGATGAACGTGGAAAATTGAATTTTTTTAAAAAGTATCATTTACAATACTACCAAAAAACATGAAATACTTAGGTAAATATCTTACAAAATATATACAAGATATGTAGCTGAAAATGCCAAAATATTAATGAAAGAAATAAAAAAACACCTAAACTTCCAGTTATAAAATAAATAATTCCTGGGGATGTAATGTACAGCCTGGTGACTATAGTTAATAATGCTGTACTGTATATCTGAAAGTAGTTTTCTTTCTTTCGTTCTTTTATTTATCTATTTATTTTTTCATTTATTTGTTTATTTTCGGATGTACATCATAATATATTTTGAATTCTGTGTAGATTACATCATGTTCACCACCCGAAAACTAATTATAGTCCATCCCCTCACACGTGAGCTTAATCACCCCTTTTGCCCTCTCTCCTCCCCACTTCTCCTATGTTAACCACCAATCCAATCTCCAATGCTACGTGTTTGTTTGTCGTTGTTTTTATCTTCTACTCGTGAGTGAGACCATATGGTATTTGACTTTCTCCCCCTGACTTATTTCACTCAGCATAATACCCTCAAGGTCCATCCATGTTGTCACAAATGGCCGAAAAGTTGTTAAGAGAGTAGATCTTAAATGTTCTCACCGAGAAAATAAATTGTAGCCATGTGTGGTGATAGACGTTAACTAGACTAGGGGAGTGATCATTTTGCTACACATATAAGTATCAAGTCATTATGTTGTAGACTGGAAACTAACATAATGTTATGCATCAACTATGGCTCAATTAAAAAAAAGAAAAAAATTTTTAAGGGGAAAAATAGTTTAACAGATTAAAAAAAATCCCACCTAAATAAATGGAGAGATACACCATGTTCATGGATTAGAAGACTCAATATTGTTAAGATGTCAATTTTCCCTGAACTGATCTATAAATTCAACACAATTCCAGTGAGAATACCAGAAAAATGTTTTGTAGAAGTTCATTTTAATAGTCACGTGGTAAGGCAAAGGAATTAGGATAGCCAAAATAATTTTGAAATAAAAAGAGAACAAAGCCAGAAAACTTACATTATCTGATTTTCAGATCTCCTATAAAGCTACAGTAATTAAGATAGTGTGATGTTAGACAAAGAAAAGACATAGATCAATGCAACAGAATAGAGAGTAGAAAAATACTCTCATTTATATCTGGCCAAAACATTTTTTAATGAAGGTTTCAAGGCAGTTCAATAGAAAAAGCATAGTCATTTCAACAAATCATTGTTGGAAAAAGTGAATATTCATTCGCAATAAAATGAACCTCATTCCATGCCTCCTATGCTTCATAAAAATTAACTTAAATGTAAAACCTAAAACTATAAAACATCTAGAAAAAATTTTAGTAGAAAATCTTTGTGATGGATTATGGAGTTAGTCGGATTACGGGGTTAGTCAGAGATTTCTTAGATGGGACTCCAAAAGCATGAGCCGTTAAAGAAAAAATGATAAATTGAGCTACCTAAAAATGAAGAACTTCTGTCATTTTTGTTATCAAAGTTAAAGGCAAGCCACATACTGGGAGAAAATATTTGCAAACCACATATCTGATAAATGACTTGTATCCAGGATATTTAAAAACCTCAAAATTCAATAAAAATATGTAGGAAAAGATTTGAACATACGCTTCACCACAAAAGATGTACTAATGACAAATAAACAAATGAAAAGATGCTCAACATCATTAGTCTTTAGGGAGATGAAAATTAAAACAATGAGATACCACTGCACATCTATTAGAATGGCTAAAAACAAAGACAAAATAACCCAAAGAAAAACACCCTGACACGTCATAATTCAAAGAACATGCAAAGAAAAAAGGGTCAATTTTACTCTATGTAAGTTAAATTTTAATTAAAAAAGGAAAAATATTAACTAAAAAAATTCCCTAGTGTTTCACTATCCAAAGACAACATTAACGTTTTTTTGTCTTTAGCATTTCCTAGAATCGTAAAGAAAAAACAAACAAACAAAACCATACCTGCCGCCTCCCACTCACAAATAATAGTCCCAGAAAATTTTACAGGTGCATTTCACCAAACATTCAAAGAACTGATGTTTAAAATACCTTAAAGCACAATGTATAGAGAAAGGGGTGACATTTCCCTGGCTCATTTTATATGACTAGTGTATCCTTGATACAAAACCAGGCAAGATCATGAGAAAGGGAAACTGCACTCGCAAAGATAAGGGGAAAATCCTAATCAAAGTACTAGCAAACTGAACCCAGAACTATATCTTAAAAGTCTATTTCATTAGTACAATTACACACATAACAATATATAATATACATTTAAAAAATATATATCATTATACTAATAATACACATTGTTATTATTAAACTAGGAATGGTTTAAATTTAGAGAATTGCTTTGTCTATTAGAAAATATTAGAAACGTCTATTAACATGATTCTCCACATTAACATATTAAAGAGAAGAACCTTGTGTCTCTCAAAAGATTCAGGAGAAGCACTAATAAAATTCAACATCCATAAATGCCAAAACCTCTTAGCAAATGAGGAAAAAGAAAAGAAGTTCTTTTTTAGATAAAGAGCATCTACCAAAAACTTATGGCCACCCCAGGCTCAGTGGTGAAATGTTAGAAGCATTCTCTTCAATTCTCTTTAATGTCGGAGGTGAGAAGCGGTGGCTGCTGCTAACACTTGTTTTCAACATTGTGCTGGAGGTCCTGGCCACGCGGTAGGAGAAGAGAAAGCAACAGACTGGAAAGGAAGAAACAAGTCACCTGTATTCACAGATGATCTGAATGCTATGTAGAAAATCCAAGGGCATCAACAGACAAATCATTAGACTTCATAAAAACTCAACAGTTTTCCTGGATATCAGGCCAATATACAAAAATAAATTTTATTCCTATACCTAGCAACAAACTATTAGCCCACGTATTTAAATACAATACACTTCACAATAGCAACAAAATTATAAGGCATCTAAGAAAACCAATAAAAAATTAACAAATCTTTATGAAGAAAATTACAAAACTCTAAAAAAGACTTTGGAGAACCTAAATAAATTGAGAGGTATTGTATTAACCAGGGTTCCCCAGAGAAACAGAACCAGTAGGATACATAGATACATAGAAAGAGATCTATTATGAGGGATTGGCTCGCGGGATAATGAAAGCTGAAAAGTCCCACAGTCTGCTATCTACAGATTTGCTGGAGGCCCAGGAAAGCAGATGTGTAGTTCCAGTTCAAACCCCATGGCCCGAGGACCAGGGGAGCCAATGTTGTAAATCTCAGTCTGAGTTCTAAGACCAGAGAACCAGGAGCCACCAAGGTCCAAAGGAAAGAGAAGATAGATGTTGCAGCTCAAGTAGAGAGAGTGAATTTACCCTTCCCCTGCCTTTCTGTTCTATTCAGGCCTTCAACGGATTGGATGCGGCCCACTGGCATTGGTGAGGTCCATATTCTTTACTCAGTTTACCGATTCAAATGCTAATCTCTTCTGGAGGCATGCTCATAGACACACCCAGAAATAATGTTTTCCGAGCTATCTGGGCATCCCTTAGCCCAGTTGAGTTGTCACATAAAATTAACCATCACAGATGTATCACGTTTTTGCATGGAAAGACTCATTATTGCAAAGATATCAATTCTCTCCAAATTAATCTATAACATAAATCAACAGACTATTTCATGGTCAAGGGAAGGTCTAAGAATAGCCAGGAAAATCTGAAACAGAAGAAGGAAGAGGAGCTCAGTTTCCTAAATATCAAGATATTATCAAGCTTATCAAATAAGCTAGGACTATATTGGTTTAGGAATGGACAAACAGACCAAGAGAAAGGAGGGAGAGTCCAGAGACAATCTCACATATATGGAATCTTAATGTATGAGAGAGGTTGCATTGCAGATTAGTGGGAAAAAGACAGATGTTTCAATACATGGTCCTAGTACAACCATTTATTTAAATGGGGAAAAAAGTTCAGCTGGATTCCAATCTCATATCATACCTAAAAATCAATTCTAGGAGCCCACCCAGTGGTGTAGTGGTTTAAGTTCACACACTCTGCTTGGTGGCCCAGGGTTCCCAGGTTCAGATCCCAGGCACGGACCTAGCGCTGCTCGTCAAGCCATGCTGTGGCGACATGCCACATAAAATAGAGGAAGATTCGCACAGATGTTAGCTCAGCGACAATCTTCCTCAAGCAAAAAGAGGAAGGTTGGCAATAGATGTTAGCTCAGGACCAATCTTCCTCAAAAAAAAAAATAATTCTAGGTGGATCAAAGACCATGTTTTATACTCTATATACTAATTCATGCAAGAAAATGAATGGATCTTAAATGTATTATGCTAAGTGAAAGAAGCCAGATTCAAAAGCCTATATACCATATGATTCCATTTATATGACATTCTTGCAGCAGTAAAACTATAGAGACAAAAAATAGATCAGAGGTTGCCAAGGGCTGAGGGTGGGGAGAGTAGCTGACTACAAAGCAGTATGAAGAAAGTTTGGGGGATGATGGAACTTTTCAATGCCTTGATTGTGCTGGTGGTTACATAGCTGTATGCATTTGTTAAAACTCATACAACTGTGCAGCAAAAAATAATGAATTTTACTATATAGAAATTATACCTCAATAAAATGCTCACAGGGAACTTTCTATTAAAAAAATAACCATTAATAATCTCTTAGTATGTGCCAGGCACTGTGGTTAGTATTCCTACATGTATTTTTTTAACTTTTCATAATCATCTCATGAAATAGACACTATAATTATTTAAGTGAAAAATATTAGTAGACAGAACCATCCATCAGTTTCTCTTATTCTGTAAAGTTGTTTAAATTCTTTTAAAAAATTCTTTAAATCTCTTCCCTAGGAATAATTTCTTGATGGAACGTCCTTGATCTCCTTCGACCTACAACCGCACATCCACTCAGTTGGATAGCACAAACATTCCTTTCTCTGTGTGGACTTTCACCATCTTCCCTAGGGCACACACCACACACTCTGCCTCTCTACTACCACCTCCTACCTTACTAAGCCGTGCATTTGTCGGCACATGTGTGCCTATGCCCACATGCACACACCAATACATGAACACCGTTACAAAAGAGAATTGGCTTCGTTACACTGAGATTCAGAAAACATGCAGTTTCTATAAGTAACAGGCGTATAAAGCTAGTCATATCTTAAAAATTAACATTTATTTTGAGATAATTGTAGATTCAAATACAGTTGTAAGAAACAGTACAGAGAGATCTCTTACTACCAGGTTTCCTCCAATGGTAACATCTTGCAAAACTATACTACAATATATCAATCAGTATATCGACATTGATACCATCAAGATACAGAACATTTCCATCACCACAAAGATACCACCCCTACTTTGCTCCAAACTTCGCTTCCTCTTTAACCTCTGGATACCACTAATTTGTTCTCCAGTTCTATAATTTTCTCATTTCAAGAATGTTATATAAATAGAGTCCTACAGCACGTAATCATTTTGGGATTGCCTTTTTTTCGCTCAGCACAGTTCTCTGGAGATTCATCCAGAGACTGTTGCATGTATCAATAGTTCCTTTTTACTGCCGAGTAGGAATGTACCACAGTTTGTTTAACCTTTCATTCGCTGAAGAATATCTGGGTTGTTTCTGGTTTGGGGCTGTTACAAAGAAATCTACTGTAAATATTCCCGTGGAGATTTTTGTGTAAGCATAAATTTTTACTTCTTTGGAATTAATGCCCAGGAATGCAATTACTGGGTTGTATGGTAGTTGCGTGTTTAGATTTTTAAAAAATTATCAAAATTTCCTAAGTGTCTGTATCATTTTACATTGCCACCCACAATTTGAGTGATCCAGTTTCTCTGCATCATTGTTAGCATCGGATGTTGTCACTGTTTTTTATTTTATAACTATTTATAAATAGTTGTCACTATTCTATAACCCGCCATTCTGATGGTTGTGTAATGATATCTGGTGTTTTTATTTGCATTTCCCTAATGGCTAACGAGCTGAACATCTTTTCATGTACTTATTTGCCATCTGTATATCCTGTTGAGTGAAATATTCGTTCATGCCTTTTCCCCATGTTCTACTTGGATTTTTTTTCTTACGGTTGAACTTTGAGAATTCCTTATATATTCTAGACATCAGTCTATCAATGGATATGTGGTTTGCAAATACTTTTCTCCCAGTCTGTAACTTACCTTTTCATCCTCCTAACAGGGTCTTTTGCAGAGCAAAAGTTTTTAAATTTTAATAAAGTCCAATGTATTAATTTTTACTTTTATGAATAATGCTTTTGGTGTCAAGTCTTGTCTAGACCTAGATGCCAAAGATTTTCTCCTTTGTTTTTAAAAAAAGTTTTATAGTTTTATATTTTACATTTAAGTCCATGATCTATTTTGAGTTATTTTTTGTATAAGGTGTGAGGTTTAGGTCAAGGTTTAGTTTTTACTTATGGATGTCCAATTGCTCTTGCATCATTTATTGACACAGGCTTTCTTTCCTCCATTGAATTGCTTTTGCATCTTCGTAAAAAATCAGTTGGATATACTTGTGTGAGTCTATTTTGGGGTTCTCCAATTTGTTCCACTGATCTGTGTGTCTATCCCTCTGCTAATCCACATAGTCTTGATTACTCTTGCTATAAAATAAATTATGATAGTCTTGATTACTCTTGCTATTAAATAAATTTTGAAATTGGATAGAGTGATTCCTCTTACTTTAAACTTCTTTCCAAATGGTTTTTAGCTATTCTCGTTTCTTTGCCTTTCCATATAAATTTTAGAAGAGTGTTATACAAAAAAGTCTTGAGAGCAATTGTGTTAAACCTGGATATCAGTTAGGGGAGAATTGATAACTTCACCATGTTGTGTCCATGGACACAAAGTTCCCTCCGTTTATTTAGATCTCCTTTGACTTCTTTCATCAGCAGCATTTTGTTGTTTTCAGCATACAAATACTGTACATACATTGTCAGATTTAAACCTAAGTATTTCATTTTTACGATCAATTGTAAATGGTATCGTATTTTTAATTTTTGTGTCCATGTACTCATTACTAGTATATAAATATACATTTTTTTGGTTTATCTTGTTTACTGAGACTTTTCAGTAATTTCACTTATTAGTTCCAGGATTTTTTAAAAATAGAATCTTTGGAATCTTCAACATAGATGTAATATCATCTATAAATAGGACAGTTTTATTTCTTCCTCCCTAATCTGTATGTCTTGTCTTTCCTTTTCTTGCCTTACTGCATGGGCTAGAACTTCCAGCAATATTTTGAATAACAGTTGTGAGAGTGGGCACCCTTGCCTTGTTCCAGACATTAGGGGGAAAGCATTAATTCTTTCACTATTATGTTTAGTGTCACCTATAGATTGTTGTAGATAATGTGTCAAGTTGAGGAAGTTCCTCTATCTATTCCTAGTTTTTTGAGAGTTTTTGTCATAACTGCATGTTGGCTTTTGTCGAATGCTTTTTCGATATTAATTAACATGATTTTTCTTCTTTGGTGTGTTAATATGAAGAATTATGGAATAAATCCCTCTTGCTAATGACATATACTTCTTTTTATATATTGCTGAATTTTATTTGCTATTATTTTGTTAAGGAATTTTGCATTATATTCATGAAGAATATTAGACTGTGGTTTTCTTTCCCTCTCTCTCTCTCTCCCCCTCCCTCCCTCCCTCCTTCCTTCCTTACTCTGTCTTTGGTTTTGGTACTATCTCCAAAATGAGTTAAGAAATGTTACATCTTCTTCTGTTTTCTACAAGAGATTGTGTAGGACTAGTGTCAATTCTTCTTTTGACAGAATTCTTCACTGAAACCATCTGGGTCTGGAGATTTGTTTTCCGAAGTTTCTAAATTATGAATTCAATTTCTTTAACAGTTATAGGGCTATTTAAATTATCTATTTTATACTGTGTGAGTTGTGGTAGCTTGCTTTTCATGAAATTAGTCCATTTAATCTAAGTTGTCAGATTGATGTGTGTAGAGTTGTTCACAGCATTCCCTCATCCTTTTGATGTCTGCAGGATCAGTCGTGATATCCTGCTTCATTCCTGATATTGCTGATTTATGCCTTTTCTTTTTTATCTTGGTCAGTCTTGCCAGTTGATGTTTGTCAATTTTATTGATCTTTTCAAACCACCAGCTCTTTGTGTCATTGGTTTTCTGTTTTCAATTTCATTGATTTCTGCTTATATCTTTTTATTTCCTTCTTTCTTCTTGCTTTAGGTTTATTTTGCTTTTCTTTTTCTAGTTTCTTGTAATAGGAGTTCAGGTTATTTGACTTTTCCTTTTCGATAATGTAAGTCTTTATAAATTGTCCATCTCAGCACTACATTAGCTGTGTCCCACACATTTTGATAAGTTTTATTTTCATTTTCATTCAGTTCAATGTATTTGCTGATTTCTGTTGAGACTTCCTCTTCGGTCCATGGATAATTTAGAAGCGTGTTGTTTAGTCTCCCAAGTGTCTATCTTTCTGTTACTGATTTTTTTGTCTGATTCCATTGTGGTAAGAGACCACATGTACATGTATGATTTTAACTGTACATTTGTCAATGTGTGTTTAACGGTCTAGAATATAGTTTATCACAATGCATATTCTGTGAGTGCTTGAAAAGAGTGTTTATTCTGCTATTGTTGGGTGGCATATTCTACAAACGTCAATTAGACCCACTTGATGATAGTGTGCTGAGTTCTGAATGTGTGCTGATTTTCTGTCTAGTTGTTCTATTAATTGTCTAGAGAGGGGTGTTGAAATCTCCAAGTATAACTGTGGGTTTGTCTAATTCTCCTTTCAGTTATATCAGTTTTTGCTTCACATAATTTGCAGCTATGCTGTTTGTTGGTGTATACACATTTAGGACTGCTGTGTCTTCTTGTTGGATCGAACTTTTTGTCAGATTAATTTGCATGCTTTGAAGACTAATTTATCTGCTATTAATATAGCCATTCTTTCTTTCTTTCTCTCTCTGTCTTCCTTCCTTCCTTTCTTTCTTTCCTTTCCTTTTCTTTTCTTTCTTTCTGTTTCTCTTTTTTGCTGAGGAAGATTAGCCCTGAGCTAACATCTGTTGCCAATCTTCCTTCACTTTATAAGTGGGTCGCTGCCAAAGCATGGCTGATGAGTGGTGTAGGTCCATGCCTGGGATCCAAACCCATGACCCTGGGTCGCCAAAGTGGAGCACGCCAAACTTAACCACTATGCCATTGGGCTGGCCCCCATTCTTGCTTTTTTTTGGATTAATGTTAGCATGATCTGTCTTTTTCCATTGTTTTACTTTCAACTCTCATATATCACCATATTTGAAGTGAGTTTCTTGTAGACAGCATATAAATGGGTTATGTTCTTTCAATTAACTCTGCCAAGTCCGTGAGATATGAGGCAAAAAAGAAAACCCAGGAAATTTATCCCTGTGCTGTTCCTCAGAGCTGAAGGTCTATAGCTGGTCTACTTTCTTCTCTCCATCTTTCAGAATCTTCCTATGTTTGTTTTATATATGATGTCCAAGATTTTTAGTTGTACTTAGTGGAAGGAATAAGTAGAAGTATATCTACTCCATCTTCCTGGAAGCAGGAGTCACCGGTCACGTTGTGTAAGCAATTTTTTGGTCTCTATTTCTCCATGAGGAGTACAGTATAGTATGGTGGTTTAGAGAGGAGATTTTGGAGTCAGACTGGCCAATATCCACCACCATTCTGCCATATATGATCTTGGCAAGTGAGCAAATATCTCCAAGACTTAAATTCTTCATCTGTAAAGTTGTACCTGCCTCATAAATTGCTTTGAGTGCTAAAAGAAATTACACATAGTAAGACTTAGTGTGTGGGTATTGAGAACGTGAAATATGGCTAGTATGACTGAGAAAGGGAAGGTTTCTAATTCACTCAATTTAAGTCATTTAAATTTAAATAGCCACATGTGGCTAGTGGTACTATATTAGACAACACACACTTACATTGTTGTAAAAGAAGATAACAATAACCCTCAGGGGATTAATGCAGAGCAAATAAAAATATGGAAGACAAAATATGCTTTGAAGACACTGTAGTATACAATCTAAGGTGAGGTGTAGTCAATATCATAACTGAAGTACAGTTTGAGCACAGGCCAAGAAAGCTTTTTCCCCTTCCCAATGAGAACTGACATTTTTTTATAGACATGAATAGAAGAATAAATACGAGCGAGAAATGAACAAAATGTGAGAGGACAGCATCGGGAAGCAAAATATGTGGCTTGCCTGCTCCTTTCTGTAACACACTCATGCAGTCACACGGTACAGTGTCTGCCATCCACACTCTGCCACCTGCTGAGCTCTGCTCCACACGCTGGCTCTGCGTTGGCGGCTGGGCATGGGTAGCAATTTCCATCTGCTTCTTCATGGAGCACTGCCTCACAGAATTCATTATGGAGATAGGTCACCACTGGGAATGTGCTCTGGTATGAAAAACTGGTCCCTGGGGAGCCCTATCTCTGATTCCCTTCAAAAAGTTATCCAAGGAAAGTAGATGAGATTTGTTGACAGTTCATTATTCTCCGGGACAGCTGTGAATTACACAAAGAAAAAGAACCTTTCCTCCGCCCTGGAAGTGAGGACAAGTAGTCTGGCTCCAGGAGCACCAGGATGCGTGTCAGGCTGCCTGGGTTCTTGACATATTGTGCCACTAGCTATCTATGTGGCACCAGGAAACTCAACTCCTTTTCTTTCTGTGTAAAATGGAGGATTAGAACTTGATGGCCCAAAACTTCCAGCAGGACCGCAGTTCCACTACTTACACCTGACACTTGTACGTTTTTGCGACTTCAAGGAAACAACCACTCCCTGATGTATATTACGATTACGGTTGTGGAGATGAGGAACCAGAGGTGCAACAAGACCGTCATTTGGTCAAAGCCTCACAATACGATGGTCGCAGAACTGAAAACGGAATCCTCAAACTCCAAGCCCATGGGTCTTTGCCCTGTACCATGCTGCTCTGAGCTCATTTAGAAGGAAGTATTGCTCAGGGCTGAAAAACTCAGCACCTAATGAACAGACCTGCTTCCCTCTCCTTCTCCTGCCCCTCCTTGCTCAACGCCTGCACCTGTTAACACCAGCCCTTGTTTGGATGTTTAGGAAAGAGGTAAAAAAGCAGGAAAAAAGAGACAGGGATCAAAAAAAAGAGAAAGGAAGGAAGGATGCTTGACAGTTTCCATGAGTTAGAACAAAAGGCCCTGAGAGTTTCCAGAAGAGCCAGCATCTTCATGGGATCATGAACAGTTAAAGGAAGTGAAGACAGAAAAGTGAGGTGACTTCTTCCAGGTAACAGAGGTCTGTTTGGTAAGGAGCTACTAAGCATGGACACCACAGCTGGGAATTAAGGCCCATTAGAGTGCCCATCCCAGCTCGGCCGCTTTCCAGCTCGGGAACCTTGGTTAGGGCAGCCTCTCTGAACTTTATTTTTCTCATCTCTGTGAAGGGGGTCATGATACCAACATCATAGGGTTATTATGAAGATTAATCGAGATAATGTATGTAACACAGCTGTCAAAGATAAGCACATAGAGAAGAGAAAATTTATTAGTTTGGACTAGAACCCAGATATTCTGTTTCAATCAAGTGATCTTCCCCTTATAATATGCTGCCCCTCCTCTTCCCTTCTTTCTACCCCAATGCCAGCTCATTCCCTTAAGCCTTCTAATTAGCTAAATAAAGAGTGCAGACAGGGCATATGTAAAAAAATGCTCTTCGAGCCAAGCAAAGTCCCCAGGGAAGGGAAGAAACCCACATGGCCAATTACCATAGCATCATTTCATTTCCTTGGAGTGACTAATACTCAGTGACAGTCACTTAAACACTAATTGCAGGAGAACAGGTAGAAATTGGCCCATCTTAGATGGGCTTAAATGAGCCCATCTTTATTTCTGGGGAAAAAGACAGCAAGGCTCTCTGATCCATGAGTAAGCTTGCTTCTTAATCTTCTACAGAAAGAGAGAATGGCTTCCATTTCCAAATGGACATTGGATTTTGATTGCATCAGTTCTTAAACTAGCCAGCAGATTTACAGCGTGGAACTGAATTAGCAGTGTAACAACGTGCCAGCTCCATTCTGTCAGCGTTTTATTTTTCTGAATTCAAGCACTGCATAAAACAGTGATGCCTGCATGCTGCAGAGAAACCACTGACACCCACAGGTTTCACCTTGAGCTTGCTAGACCTTTCAGGGCCTCGGTCCCCTCTTTTGTGCTGAGAGAGCCCTGTCTTTAAGAGAGTTTTATGAGATCTCTTCACTAAGGGCTACTGGGAATCGTCACCCTCCACCCCCTAGCTTGTTTTCCACTTTCCACTGTAGCTTCTTGTCTTTCATTCTCTTTTCTGCTTCCTGCCTTTAACCATACTTCCTTCCATCACACACCCACGTGAGAGAGTTTGGTTGTTTTGAAAAAGGTGGAAGGCATGTAGGGAGGAAGACAGATCTCCTTTACTTCCTAATTCTGTCCTACTGCCTGACCTGTGAAGTGCCCACAAGCACTTTCACTGGTCATCCTAGGGTATTGCATCCCCCAAAGGCTTGTTCACCCCACCTGCAAGCCATAAGCTATTCTCGTCAAAATGTTCTGATCCCTCCTACTTCAGTCCTGGTGATTCCCTAAGTCCCAGGTCAATGCTACCTCCTCAGAAAGTCTTCCTTAACCACTTCAGCCCTCATACAACTCTTGACACTTCTTTAGAAAAAAATCAAAATCTAGTTCATAATTATATATGAATTGTATTGTCATGTAATTTAGACTCCCCATTCTGATGTAATGATCTTTAAGGGTGAGGACCAAATCTCCCATCTCTCTTGTATCTTCCACAGGTGTCCTGGTTTGATGCTGGGCACAGAGCTGGTTGCCTATTTGATACCTGCTTAAAACAGAAAACCCACTTCCGAGTTCTGCACTCTGGTGTCTGCATGAGGGCGTGAGCTTGGTAAGCTGCAGAAACAGCTTTCCACGGTGCAACGGTTCAGTTCAACACAGAACACATTCCTTGAATCCCTCCAATGTTCCAGGTGCTGGGCTGGCCACTGGCCACATCAGAAACACATTCTGTCCAGCGCAGTCTTCGCCTCTTCTTCCTAAGGAGACAGCCAACCCACCCACAAGGTGGCCTTATTCTCATCATGGAGACAATGAAAACAGGGTGCTTACAGCTGAGCCAGTACTTCATGCCTGTCAAGGCTCAGCTCAAGTTGAAGTTCCCTCTGTGAACTTCCTTAGACTGTGTAACCATAAGTTCCTTCACTTTTCTTAAGAAAATGAAATAAGGAATGCTAGAGTAATTGACTAAGGCGATCATCTCATGGGATGACTTTCTGAATTGATTTCCAGTTAGACTTGGGTGTTTCTGACTGGCAGGCAGCTCTCCTACCAGCTCCCTCCACCTGTGGCTCTGCTGCCCTCTGAGGCCTGGGGGCGACCTGCATCCAGGATGCAGCAGCAGAGCCATGAGGTGACTTCCGTGGCTCTAGCTGCTTTTGCCCTCACGGGCCCCTTCTTCCATACGAAATATTAAAAATCACACTATATGACTCTGCTGGCATAAAGATGAATGTATTGTGCATTAATACACTTTCTTTGACCTGAAAGTTTATTTTTTAATTCTGATTTTAAGGAGATTAAAAGATTTCCATGAGTCCTTAAAAGTATCTTGGTCCCTAGGTACTGAGCTCATCAAGTCTGTGCTCATCTCTTCCTGGTCTGAACCTCTGCAGTGCTGGTCTGCCCCAGGCCCTTGGCACCCAGCTCACGCTGCCCGACCCCGCCCACCTGATACGCACACATCAGCCTAGCCGGACAGACAGCAGGGCCTTGGGCCTTCTGCTAGCTCGCCAGCACGCTGCACAGTGCTGTGCCTGGAGCCAGGGCTCTGTATGTATCGATGACACAGCTGTGTACCATTGGGCAATTTCCTCAACTCACTAAACCTCAGCTTCCTCATCTGTAAAACAGAGCGCAAGGTTTGCAACCCCCTCATGGTATTCCTGTGAGGACGACAGGAGAGGACTCATGCTTCACCCAGCGTCTGGCACATAGCAAGCACCAAATAAATGTTAACTTTTTAATCATTATGATTTACTATGACAATAACTCATGTTTATACAATACTTGGCTTCTCACAGAACTACCACAGGATGAAACCATGGCTCTGGTTTTCATGTCTCATTGGAGTCACAGAAAATGTTGAGGTTTAACGGAAAGGTTTTGGACCAAGACAGATGCTGACTCAAATCCCATGCTGCCACTGGCCAGCTGGGTGATATGTAACTCAGACTTAATCTCTCTGAGACTTTGTTTTCTCATCTGTAAAACCAACTCATAATAACACTTCCCTCACAAGCGCTGAAAGACCGTCTCGGGTCTCCCTATCACCAGGCTGTCTCCCTTTTTTGTTGAGGAAGATTGGTGTCTAACCAAATACATCCTACTCGCCTGTGGTTCTGAGAGCCTCTGAGCCCTCATGGGAGACCAGGAGATTTGACGCTAAGCTCAAGAATGCTAGCTGCCTTCCCTAGTGCCTATTCTGATTAAAACAAAAACACTGTACGCCTGGAAGGAGTCACGCATAAATCCTTCATCAGTGGTGAACACTTTAACACGTCCATGCTTCTTGTATCCAGGGAGCAGCTCCACCAGCTGGTGAAAGGAAGGCTGTAAGATCCCAGGGCTGGGTGCTGAAGCCTAGGACACCGAGGACTGACTTTGTTTCTTTCTTCACATACATATTTTTTCTGTGATACTGGCATTGCCACATATGATGCATTCCTCCTGGTTTGAGAGTGACTACATTGCTGTAGAACTCTTCTCTACTAAATGAAGCCGTAGGGTGTGAAGTTTAGTTCTTTCGAGTCTTCGTGGTCAGTGGCCTAATAATCAATTGACCTAAACACTGAAAACAGCAACCATGCCCATACCCAAGTGAACGCCTAGCATTTGCTAGGGACGTGTCATAACCGCATGCAGGACATCAGGTTAGAGCCCAGGACCTGATCCTAGTCTTGCCTTTGCCACATGGCAGCTCTATGAGCCACCTCACTTAATCTTAGGATTCCTCCATTTCTGTTTCTTCCTTTAAATTTGAACAATAACAGTACCTACCTTATGAGGCTGTATGCATGAGGTAGTGCATGTCAAGTTTATGGTGTCTGGCACATAATAATTTTGCAAAAGCAACACATCTCAGTACAGCAGAGCCACACTACACAAATAACTGCCTGAAGCTGGGAAACACACCAGGAATGGGGGTGCCTTCCAGCTGTCATCTGAGCCTGGGGATTGAACCATCACCCACACGGACCTCTAGAGCCACAGGCAGCCTGCCTGCCTTACCTGCTGGCAAAGCAAGAGCCTGGATAAACCCTGCTGGATTCAAGACCATATGACAAGAGGAAGAAATACAGTGCTGACAAAAACCAACCACAAAACAAGGCAAATTCTAATGGCTACTAGTAGTATCCATATAACAGAGCTGCCAGGGAAAGGAGCTACAGGAAGACAAGACAAGTCCTGAAGAACATTGTGAAAAATGAGAAAATGAGGAGAGATGGAATTTCCTTAAAGCAAAGAACAATATTGCAAAGATTCCAATTCATCCCATATTTTTAATAAATATAATTCTAATGGAGTTTTCTTTGGCACTTAAAATTATGTTATAAATTATATCCGCAAGAAAAAATGGCAAGGAAAAGATGGATAATTCAATAAATGCAGAAAGAAAACAACAACCAATGAAAAATAGGCAAAAAGATAAAATGCTTAATCATGTGTCAAAGAACTGTGGCTGGAAGTCGCACACTCCTGATTCCACTTCTGAACACATGGAGCCCGCATTTGGAGTTCATTATGAACATGGGCAAAGAGGCAGCAACAGGATTCAGAAGAATAGCCTAACAGAAAATAGAAACCTAGAGAAAGACCAGTAATTCCATCACCCATCATTCCACTTACAGACAACCCTGTATGTTCTTGGTAAGTGTCTACAGAGGAAATACTGAAAATCCTGATGTAAGGCTCAGGCAAGCTGAGCAGAGGCTGATTCGTTAGGGAAATAGCGGCTCCACATTCCTAAATGCCGAGGGTGTGTGTGGGGGGTGGATTGTGGTATCGCAGGGAGAAGAAACGCCGAATGCTTGAAGAGAACGTCAGGTGTGTGTGAGAGTGAGCTTCTACTAGACTCAGTTCAATCAACTATCTGCGTCAGAAGCACAGGACCCCTCTCCAGCCTGCACGAGGCAGAATTTCTGGGGGTGGGGCTGGGAATCTATACATTTTCTAAGCGTCCTAAGTCATTCTTGTGCTCACCAAAGTTTGAGAACCACTGCTATAGCAGCTCCTGCCCAGAGCTGTCCCTGCCAGACAGAAGATGCTTCATAGCTATTCCGTCTGTACCTGCCCTCGAATCTTGGGGGCGCCCATGGATACCCTTCTTCCAAGGAAAGGGGAGGACCTGGAGGAACATGACTGTGAAGTCATGATGCTCTCTATGATCTCACTCTTGTCAACCCGGTTCTGAGCCTTGCTTTCTTCTGCAGTCTGGAGAACCCCAAACCTGGTCGTCAGGACTCCTTTGTTCTTGAGTGTGAGGATGACACATGTCTGGACCATAGGGAAATGGCCATGAAAGGGTGAAGCTCTGGGGTCAGACAGTGTTCTTTTAACACAGAAAGGGAAGGAGTTACCAGAAGGTAAAACGAAAGCTGGTTTGGCTGAAGGAACAACACAGTCGAAGCTTTCTCAGTGTGGCCAGGGCAAGAGTTTTCAGAAATGATGGTTTACTTAAGGAATTAACTGAGAAATAAGCTGTTCTGCCCACAGTCATCTCAGCTGCCAAAACCCAATTATTTTCCTACCCTGAGATGATCTCAGGAAAAGAATGGTCCAAGTTCGACCACAGTGTCAACTACTCCCTCTGGACTTTGTGTTAACTTCTTCAGATTGTTAAAGTATGATTTTGCAGGCTCTCAGAACTGGCCTGGATTGTTGCTGTAGCCTCCTAGATGGGGTTGGTTGGGGTCTGTCTCTCACACACACACACCCCTTTTTTTTCCTCTTTACTTATTTTCTCACCAGATTAAATGATTTGGTGAAAGCCCAAGATATTGGTCTTCATAAGTGTCTTTGTTCTCATGGCTGCACTGTGCCTCCGCAGACTCCAGGAGACCGAGGTCTTTTATAAAGAAATATGCTCAGGAGATGAGTCTGCTAGGGGGCGGGGGCTCTGGAGCTGTAACCTAATCATGTATCCTTGGCAGCTAAGGCAGGATCCTCTGCTGACTTGTCAAACTTTCACATGGACGTTAAGAAGATTAAGATAATAGCATGCCTAACATAGCTAATAAGAAAGACTTAAAACAATTGGCAAGAATAGATTGAGTTATGAAATGCTTATTTGGGATAATGATTCTCTGTTACAATAACAGCACGTAGGGTCAGTCTCATTTCATACACCAAAAAGAGGAGATGAGATGCTGATGATGGCAAGACGGGGAGAGACAGAATCAGCAATGCTTCATGCCCAGTGCCCAACCAGGCAGGCAGAGCCACACCCAGCTGGCAATGAGCCCCCCACTGCACCCCGTCACTGATCATGGTCGGTTTGGAAAGGTATATAGGTCACATAGGTGCCAGGTCACATCTGACATCTTGGACATTGGAGGAGGTACACCTGTGCCCCCAAAACCTAAATAGATTTCCCTCAGTTTAAGAATAGTCACCTCAGTCTTCCCTGTTTTGGGCACACCAGTAACTGGCTAGTTCTCTTCCAGCTTGTTTTCAGGGACAAGAGCAGCATAATTGCACTCACAGGGAACTAGCTAAGGACGCTTCTCGGCAGGGCAGGGGGACACGAGGCACGCCTCTCCTTCCCAGGCCCATCCTTGCCCCCCTTTGCTCTCTAGTGTGCCCTTTCACATTTCTGGAGCTGACTGCCGCAGCAGCCCCTGCTCAGGGAGCCCTGTGCAGCCGTATGCTCCAGGCTAGCAGGCAGGAGAAGAGCTCCTGCTGGTCTCCACGCCGTATTTCTCATGCATGTAGAGGAAGGAGAAACCTGGAGGCCTAGGGACTTTCTCAAGCCCACTGGCCTTGTCTTCCCCTCACCAAACTCTCCTTCCTTTCCTCAGGGAAGAGACAAGCTTGGGTCTGCAGTGAGAAATGGTGAAGGCCCAAACGAAGTTCTGATCAAAGACTAGGCCTCTCATCTTCGGTGGGAACAGAAGCAGCAGGGACCTCTCCGACATTGCTGGTGAAATGGTGTAACAGGCTCTTAAAAAGGTCATCAGGCAACATCTTTTGATGAAAGTACGCATATCCTTTAAGCCACAATCCCCCTCTTAGGAGTCTATCCCATAGAAGCAAAAGCACCTACGTTCATATGCACCTTTATAAAACGATGTGCACCATCTGGAGGCAAAAGCTTGGAAACCAGGTGAGAGCCATTGACAGAGGAATGCAATAGACTACAGATTATTTCACAGAGAACTAAATGAACAGAAGAGAAATGCAGGCAGGTACAGAACAGGTTGTGAACATGTGTTTTCTTGGGAGACGTCAGTGGGGCTTATTCTGCTACACAGGACAAGAGATGGGAGGAGTTGGCCAAAAAAAAGAAAGCAAAAGAATGACACTTAAAAAATTCAAGCTGGTTGTGTAGGTCAGAGAAGTGGATTGAGATATAGACTCTGCTCCCCGGGAAGGAATTCTGAGACAGAGGGTTGCCTGAAGGAGGTTTAGGGGATGTGCCCTCAGGATCACATCTGTGGGGGAGTGAAGCAAGCTGGGCCTCTGCCAATCCCAGGAGAGCTGGAAGTGCTCTGGACAGTTGTCCCAAATTAGGACGAAGACCAGTCATTGGAGGCGGGCTGCCCCCAGAAGGGAGGCAGCTCCCATCAGCAGAAGGCGATCACCAGCAGGTGAGACTGAGCTGTGAGCTGTCAGCACTGCCAGCACTGGGCGGATGAGCGCTTCAGCCCTGGAGGGAAGGGAGCCAACGGCCCAGTGCAGCAGCCGCTGCACGGGAGCATGATCGCATTTACTTATATCTGTGAAATTAAGGATAGGGTGTGTGCTGATGAACAGAGAAAAAGAGTAAGCAGAAGAAACAGCAGCCTCTTTGATTCTCGGATTTTAAATTTCTTTCTAATGCTGACAGTTCTGAAGCCTAACCAGACTCTGTACCAAGGGAAACAGACGAGACTCCCAGCCTGGGCAGTTCTGCTGGTAACACTGGCCTGATGATTTCCCCTGACCTCGTCACAATGGAAACCAGGCGCCCAGCCTCCCAGCTGAATTAATGTCTACTCCTGAGAACTCTGACTGCCTTCTATTTTTGAATGGGTTGGAAATAGAACCAAGGGATAAATCTTGTCTCCCTTTTGTTTGTCAGGGGTGGGTACCTTGAATACGGGTTCGAATTGAAATCAAGTATAAAATACAAAGTAAAGACCTCAGAAGGACACCTGCCGTCTCCCTGGGAGGCAGAGCTATACAGGATGGCGTAAAATTGAGGCAATTGCTCTGACGCAGCCCTAACTAGGAAGCCCGGTGACTCAGTTAGGTACCCTCTTGAGATAATTAAGATGCTATAAAAAATGTAGGAACCTCATGATTATACATATAGTCCGTCCCTCGATCCCACCTTCTCCTTCTTACACTGTATTGCTAAGGCAAAGTGGGGACAATGCATTCAACTTGCATAATTCTCCCAAGGTTGTCTTTCACGGTCATCTGAACGAGATCTGACTTCCATCAGCAAGTGTTTGAGGAACAGTGGCGGGGAAGAGGAGGCTGGCAGAGAGCTGCAAGGCTCCGTGTTTCTGTTGATATGGAAAGAAAGATCCAGCAGCCTGTCATGTTCTGACAGGATGTCTTCATTTATTTACATTGTTCTGAATACAGGAGCTAATGCAATTAGCCAGGAAACAGGTGAGTTACATGTATTGGAAAGGAGGACTAGAGTTACTAAATGATTTTTTTATATCTCGATAACCCAAAAGAACTGTAATAAGAGAGCAGGAAGGTGACTGGTTAATCATTAAACGTATTAAAGTCTATAGCCTTCTTGTATATCAGCAATAATTAGAATTAGAATGTAATGGGGGACAAGATTCCACGCACAGTGACAATAAAAATATAAAATAGGGATACATTTAACAAAAGGGTATAGAATAAACAAAGAGAAATCTACAAAAACTAACTGACTTGAATGAAGTGATAACATTCTTGGATGGGATGTGTTTATACGGTGATGATATTAATTTCATTCATTTTAATATATAAGTTAACAGAATTCCAAGCAAACTTATTTAGAAATAGACAATTCTAAATTTCATCTGGAGAAATAAATATGGATGAAAAGCCAAAATGAGGTGGGGGTTGTTCTATTTGATATTTTTAAAATATATTTTAAAATTATATTGATATATAAATATCAATACCAAAATGGAAATTAGGCTGTCTGCTGAGCACTCAGCCACGTCAGGTGTGTCTGCACAGGGAATCAGTGTTTTCTCTTTCCTCAGTTGACCACGGAGTCTTGTGAATGCCATTCAGTCTCGTGGCAGTTTCCACTCAGGTCCCATCAGCCAAGGAAGAGAGCCAGGAGCGCCCGTGGTCCTTGGCACCATCTTGGGAACAACAATTGCAGCCCTAACCTTCCAATCTATATTCCTTTTAACGACACTGAGTCACTGAGTCTCCAAGGTCAGACACCAGAGCCTGAGCTCTGCGTCTACAGGACGCCAAACATCTGGGAGAAAAGTGACCCATCCATTTGGAACGAACTCTTACATTTTCCACTTCCTGTCAGCCTTTCTCTGGATGAGTAAAATATGCAGACTCATTTTAATTTTTCAGTCACCTCCTGGACTGTTGATATCTCACATTCCACAGCTTCTCACATCATCTGTGCGAAGGGCCAGTTTTTTCCAAGTCCACCGTGCGCCAGTACTTTTTTTAAATGTAAGAAAAGTAAATGACTAAAAATGAAACGAAAAAGAAAATACCAAGCAAATATAAGCCACAATCTTTGCTACTATATTCAATAGACACAAAATTGCTGTGTCATATTGCTATATACATCTCTAAACACTTACTTTTTTCACAGATCACTGACAAGCTGTCAGTGGCTGGGCACCTGTCCAGCGACTGCCCAGCTCCAACCTCGTCACCGACAGACTGGCTACCCCTCGAACTGAAGATTCTTCACGCCATGTGGTTGATGTAACAAGACAGTTTTATATTTTTATAGCACTTAGCCTTTTAAAGTACTCAGATATTTTCCCTCACGTGACTCTCCTATAACATTACTCTGAGGTAATTGGGGCAGTTTTTAAACAAACCCCATTTGTCAGGCAAGAAATGCAGATCCTTGCAGAGACATTTGGTGACGTGCTCAAGGTCAGTGGTTAGTGACCACGCTGGAACTCACCTGAGGTGTTCCCGTTCATGATGTGGGATCTTCCCACTCCTCAGCTGAGCCACATACGTGGCGATGAACTCGCTACTGATCTACTGTATGAGTCTAATCGCACGGCTCTGGCCAATAAATCATTTTAAGCGCTAATACCGCAAAAGTCCCTTTCTACCTTTCTTTGCTCCATATCCTCGAAGAGAAAGTCCACCAAATTACCCAGAGCCCCTGGACTAATGACTTTGTTCTTACACTGTATCATTGTGTTAGGAGAAAAATTTCAAATGATCCACAGTTCTCAAAAATAATAGCAAATATCAAACTGCAGCCATGTCACTAAAAACGCTTTACGAAGAGAAGTCTAGCAAATTATTTAGGCTACGTGGCCATAACCGAGGTGGCTTTGCTCCCCTCCTAGCTGTTTTCTCAAACTGCAAGCACATTGTGTAAGAGCAAATGAGTGGCCTCTCTCCCATGCCAAGATTGCAAATTAAACTACAAAGAGATCTCAGAAAGTTCTAACAAAATCTCTGCTCATTATTCAGAAGGCGATGCCGTCCCTCGCCTTCTGCGGGAGGGGCCAGCAGTGGTGTTTGCTGTGGGTGATAGCAAAGATAAGTGCTCAGGTCCCCTCAGGCTTCAGGCAGTTCAGTGCAGTTTCAAAGAGCCGCCGAGAAGCAGATGACCAGCCCAGGAAGGCAGCGCTGTGCGGCGGAAAGGGCTCGGTTCCTGAGTCAGAGGGTCCTGAACCCCAGCCCTGCCACTCCTGCAGTGGGCTTGACCTCGCTGGGCCTAACAGAACTGTGACTATTAAACAAAGATACCTGTAAAATGGCTTAGCACGTAAGTGCTGGAAAATATGTATGTTTGTGAATAGAAAAAAAGCATATAGCATTCACCCTCCTTTACTATGCGTCTGCCTGCATCTTTTCAGCCCCTTCTAAAAAGATTTTTGATTTATTTTTGCCTCCAATTGATTAAGTAGAATTAAAATAGCTTCAGGCGGGGTGTGGAATCTACATGAAAAAACACAGTTAAAAGGAGAAGTAAGAGTCTACAATAGCTGGTGGCTACTCTAACCAGATAGCCTGAGGGCTGACTGACGTCCACAGTGGAGATGTTTTCAGTACCGGAAGAAAGGGTTTGCTTTCTGAAACAAGTTTGCAATGAATCTGCTAACGCCCACCCAAACAAGCTAACACATATGGAGAAAATGGATCTATGGCTCAGAGTGTGCCCACCCTTGCTGGTTTTGATTCCTATCCTAACACATTACTTTAGTCTCTATCAAGGAAACTCGGAGGACAGGGAAATAGAATCGTCTTTAAGTCACCGGAAGCACTACAACATACAATCAGGACAATTCAGATTTTTTTTGGCTTGAGTTGTTCTAGTTGGCTGTCTACACTGATACAAGACTCCTGTTTCTCAGGCTGTGTAAAGTTAAGCCAAGTAACTGAGTACAAACTAGGACAGGCGTTCAATCATACAGATGTTTCACACCATGTTTTCTTTTCTGGCAACAAAAGAAACTCGGAGACCTTCTTTAGTTTACAAGACCACATTTAACTACTTTGGATAATTGAATTTTTTTCCTTTTCTATTTAAATATTTAACACAAGGCCTAGGCCAGCCTTTGCTTGAATCTACATCTGAAGGACCAGCTTCAAGATCCAAGTCACCAAGGAGGCCACCTTCCATATTTTTAACCATTAAATTAACAGATTCAATACACTGTTTCCTTTCAAGGCTTCAGGTGCAGCTTTATGACCTTGCCCATCACACTTCAGCTCAAGTACCCAAAAGTTGACTCACTCCAACAGAAACAATCAGATCACTGCTCCCTGGGATGTAAAACCCACAGAGATCAGGTTTCTTGAGTTAACACGGGGTGTGAACCTTATAAATGTCCATCTTTCAGTTTGAGTCACTAATTGGAAAATCTCTGATTCTCCTGGAGACGTTTTTGAACCGTGGTGTGAAATAAAATCATGCATCTATACAGAATGTCAGCAAAAAGGGTCCAGGGCGCTGCCTCACCAGGAGAGGCAGGCTCTGGAAGGGGCTTACACGAGGCTCTGTGACAGGGAGAAAACCCAAACCCTTGATTCTGTCAGTCAGAGAAAACATGGCTCAGCCCATCAAGATCTCCATGCTCTTCATGCAGACCAGTGCTATCACTCACATGTAGGACTGGACTTTGAGTTTCTTTAATTTGATTCAACAAATATTTATTCAGTACTTAGTGCTGTGCTTTGGCCCTGAGGATTCAAAGCTGATGCAGACTGATTCAGGTTAGGTCTGTAGAATACAATTTATAGCTTAACAGATGATCATCAAAGCGAACCTCGCCATTCTACTGAAGGAGAGTTGAGGCCTGAAGAGAAGGAACCTGCCCAAAGTCACACAGTAAACAAGTGTGAAACTTTGAAAGTCATACTTCTGAACCATGGTAATTCAAAAGTTTGAAATCTCGAGTAAAACGTAGGTACCACGGTATCAAAGAAACGGTAGGAAATAAAAGGACTGTATGCAAGTCCCCTATCCTGTGGGCTTAGTTGTCAATCCATTTCTCAATCTGGGCACAGCACACTCAGCTGTCTGCACACGGTCTGCACAGGGCCAGTCCCCTACATAAACTGCCTGAGATCCTGCCATCTGTCCACGCAGTACTGAAGGCAGCGTCAAGGCCACGACGACCCTCACCATGTTCTCAGCTCTATTTTAAGCAAGTCAGGTTGAACCCAGTATAGTAAAGACCAGGTTTTCACATTCAAGACTTATGTAATCTAAGGAGATAGCAAGACAGATTTGCACGTGGATGTATGTATTTAAAAGCGATGTTATAATTACGAAATGTGCATGATAAATATATTAGAAGGCTACAGATCATGCTAGTCAAGTCACTTCTTTGATGAAGTCTTTTTTGACACCCTGCCCCCCTACAATGGAAAAGCCACCTCTCCCAACTGTGCCTGTGTAATTATCACAGCCCCTCACTGGTCTCAAGGACTTGTCTGGCTCCATCTAGAAGTCAGGGTCTGCTTGCGTCCGCCACCCAGTAGGCTCGCAATATGTTTCTTGCATAAAGTAAATAAAAGATATTTTGAGATCCTAGTCCACTCTGGGGTGGCTTCCCAGAAGAAGAAAGCTGAGATTTATTTTAAGAAATGGAAATGATTTGGTGGAAGGAGGCACATTTCTTCCTTAGTTCCTTCCTTCACTACACCTAGAAAACAGGGGCAGGGCCTAGGGTGGAGGTGGTGGGAAGGGCTGGGGGAAGGAAAGGCACACGCTGTTCTTGTGACTCTCCCACGACTGCAGAGAAGTTCTCAGGGGCAGGCTCACTCTTCCAAGGTCAAGGGTGAGGACAGGAAAGGAAGTCCTGACCCTCAGCACAACTTCACTTGTGCTGTCAGGCCATATGTTCTCCATATGAGACACCTTTGTACCGAGCTTTGCAGTGACCTTGGGAAATCATTTCCATCTGGAAGCCTGGATGAGTCACAGGAAGGCAATATGCAATTCCTCCAGTTTGCATTCGGCCTGGACTGTCAAATTTACATTCTGACCCTTATGAAACACTATTACCCAAGAACACTCCAATGGGTGCAACATTAGAAAATCAAAAGCCTGTGGCTCTGATGCCCTTTCAATGCACACAATTCGACATAGAGAGAAGTGACAGCTGGATGCTGCCAATGGTTTGACTTTGAGAGGACGGCAGACCCTGGGAAGCTCCGGGCACTTGGTCAGCACAGTAGCAAAGAGCGCGTGTTTGGGAAGGTAGCGGTTGGGTGGGAGAGGCTGTCGCATGCAATATTTCTTTTTCTGGTATTTGTCCCAGGAGATCCATTTGATAGTGACACCTGAACTTTGTGGCATAGCTGGATCCAGCTCCACTGGCTTCTATACAAAAACTGTGATGCAAACCAGCTGGGGTAAAAGCAGTTACTATGGAAACCCCAGACGTTGGTTTGGAAAGTAAAAGTGACATTTATGACGACCACGGCTATGGCTTATACCAATGTACTTCCTGGGAAGTTTTATTTTATCAAGAACTTTAGGATTCCTTTTTCTTTCCTTGCCATGCGGAATTTGGGAAAAGAAAAATTTAAAATCAAATTGGAAATATTACCTTCCCAGTTAAAAAGCTAAAACAGGAGGTCTTGGTTTATTCAAACCATATTTGTTGAAGACAAATTTAACTCTAAATGAAGAAACTGCTTAAAGGTCAAGTTTTGTCTTGGATACTTTGAAAGAGTTGCTAAGCATTTTGTCCCCCATGAAGGCTGGGTTGACACCAGGAGGCGTTATTTGTGTTACTTCCCCATAACCATTTTTCCACCTCTTTGTAACGAGAGGAGAATTATGGCTATAGAGAGCAAACAAGACCTTATGTGGGCATGATCACAGTTGTGGCCAACCCAGTCATGATAGCAGGAATAGACTGGTCGCGTTAGCACACTGGCCTGAGAACACAGAGGACATTAAGGGCAGGCAAGATTGCACGCCAGAGAGCACCAGGTTCCAATTCCCACTCTGCCACTTGTACTTGCTGCATGACCCTGGGCAAGCTTCTTAAGCAGCCTCTGCCACAATTTCCTCATCTCTGAAATGAGAATCAGAATACCTATCGCTCCAAATGTTTGCAAGGACTTAATAAAATAATGCAAACAAAGCATTTAGTTTCAGCCCATGATAAACTAAAATTCAAAATTAAATCAATCCCTAACAACTCTTCAGTGGCAAGGAGGACGAATTATCTTTGGTCAGCGGAGTTGGCAATACACTATGCACACATGCACTCACGCACACAGACATATTCAACTGTATACATCTATTTTTAAAAGAAGCTCTTCAAATACAAGTGTAATTATTGATCTTTGTAATTAAGTAGTATTGAATTAGCTGCCCATATGTTCATAGCAGTATGATGAGCTCTGTACAGCATACATTAAACAGACCCTGTTCTTGTCCTTACAATGTAAAACAGATGACACTGACATAGACCAATAGTAAATGCACGTGTATAGTGGCAACAGTTTTAGAGAAATCTAGAAAGCTCAATAGTAACACCATGCATAAATGTTAAGGTCTAATTAGAAAAAAAATCAAAATTAAGTCAATCAGAAGGAAGAATCCCGTGGAAGGGAAGTGGGGAAGACAGGAGAGCCAAAGCATGCAGACCAAGCCGACACATTCTCTGGCTTCAAGCAACTGTTCCAATCACCAAAGACAACGGCAGCAAGCCCACCCACAGCGCCCCTTCTCCCTTATCTCCTCAGTCCCCCAAAGTCTAACCCCCCTCCTCATGCCCCCTTTCTCATCCCATCACAACTGTTAAGGCACCTGGATTTCACAGGTACACTCTCCTTCCAATCCTCTCAATCAACCCCTGAAGAGTCCCTCTTCTTCTGTACTCATCTTCCTTTTCTTAGGGAAAAAAATAATAGTTGACCATGAAGCTCTTGGTGGTGACAATTCAGTCTCCTTCATTCCTCTCCCTTCTTCTCTCCACATCCTCCTGAACAAGTCCTCCATCCCCACTACTCAACTGAAGCTGTTCCTAAGTCCTGAACTCCTGCCTCAGTCTCAGAGAAAGCTGGTGGCGTTGCTATTTAACTGCATCTCTCCCTCACTCCTCCATTGAGTTTTGTAGGTCACAAATGACCTCAGATTACTAAAAACATCTTTTTTCCTGGTTCTCTTTCTCCTTGACTTCTCTGCAGCATTTAACACTGGCACCACTCCCTCCTCACTGACGTTTTCTCCTCTTTTTGTTGCCAGGGTTTTATGTTATGCTGAGTCTCCCACTTTTCCAAAATCTCAGACAATTTTTGTTTATTCTTCGTCTGCCTATTTTTCCCAACTTCATACATGTCCTAAATTCAGCCTTAGGCTTTCCTCCTTGAGAGATGACCCATTGACTTAGCATCACAATTTTCCCATTCTCATCTCAAGACTTTCTCCTCACCATAATGCGAACATTTGCTACTGTTCTCTAGATCAGTCCTGTCTAATAGAACATTCTTGAGATGATGGAAATTGTTCTACATCTGCACTGTCTAATATGGTATCCATTAGCCCTATGTAGCTATTGA
Organism: Equus asinus; assembly: GCF_041296235.1. Lineage (NCBI taxonomy): Eukaryota > Metazoa > Chordata > Mammalia > Perissodactyla > Equidae > Equus > Equus asinus. The sequence continues at coordinate 65,152,165 of NC_091792.1, read as the reverse complement.
ACACTCAAAACGTGGTTAGCCTATTGAGGAACTGAATTTTTAATTTTTCCCAATTTCAATTTAAATTTAATTCATGACTCATGGCTAGAGGCTGCATATTGAACAGGACAGTGCTAGATAGTTTCACTTAAGTACCATGATTTCAAGCTGACCATGGTTAAAACTAAAGGAGTTCCAGAATATATTCCTCCTCCCAGCATCTCTGTCCATGGCATCACAACCCCACCCCATACTCAAAGTACAAATGCTACCTTTTGTTTCTCCCACTCTGCCTCCTCATAAGCAGCCTCTGATTTTCACTGACTCTGCCTTGAAATATCCCCACTCTCTCTGTGTCTCATGGCCACTCCTCTGTTCAGGTCCTCATTCAAACCTAAACAATCAGCCTGAGTCTCTCACTTCAACACATCTTGTCATCACTGCTGGTCTAATCTTATTCCAACACTGCTTCACCATGTCACTTACCCGCCCAAACCCACAGTGGCTCCCCACATCCTCTTAATTCAAGGACAAAATCCTTGTACAGTTTTCAAAAACACATCCTGGAGAATGTTGTCCCACCAAGCCTGGTCAATGTTGCCTTCCATGGCTCTCTCCATATGCACTCACACGAGCATGTGCACACACGTGTACACACACACACACACTCAAGCACCTCTCCAGGGGATTATCTCATTAGACCATGAACATGCCATGCTCACTCCTTCCCTGGATCTTGGTTTTTCAAATCCTACCTTTCAAGATCTAACTGAAGACTCCCTCCCTCCACAGAGATTTCCACGACTTTCTAAGCCCTGCCTGACATATCTCACCTCTGAACTCCTAGAGCATTTATAAGGGATGTTATCTTGTCCTGGTAACTATGCCTTTCTCCCCAATTAGACTTGAAGGCAGTGGGTCATATCCAGTATCCTCCATAAGACGTAGCTCAGAACTGAGCACACAGTACATGCTGAGTGCTTCAGAAACACTTCTTGACGAATCAGCAAGTTCAGGATAAGTACTGGGCTGACGACTCAGTGAACATTAGACTCACATTGTTAATGATTTACTCCTTGCTCCCCCTCACTTTCTGCTCATCCCTCTATTTGTCCTGGCTTTTCCCAGCTTCAATTCCTCTCATTCGTCTGCTTATTCCCTTCATCCAGGACACTATTCAAGCTAATCACGACACGGTCAGGGTAGAAAGGGTAGGTTTTTCTGTTTTCTTCTGGAGATGGTGACTACAGCTCATGCTTTGTTTGCCATACAATCAATACGTTTCTATTGAGGAAGTTATATGCTATAGGGGAAAAATCATGATGGACCTTTTGTTGCTAGCTTGGTGGCCTTAGGTAAACTATTTGACCTCTACGAGCCTCAAAAACACCTCCTCATAACTTTATAGGGGAATGATGGAGTTAAATAGAATGACACTTGAATAATGAGCTAAGGCTATAGGGTTAGATGCACCAGAGGCAGAATGTGTGCACTCACGGATGGCCTGGGTACTTTCATTTTAAAGAATGAGCCAAAAGGGCAATGTTTAAACCAAAATAACTCAGGGAAGAGCAAAATTCCAGACTATGCAAACTAATCTAAAAGAGGAGAATCATGTGGAAATCACAAACAGCCCATGATGGCTGCAGAGGGCCACAGAGAGGTGATAGGGGATCCTGGCAGGTCTGCCTCCTCTTGGAGCGATGAGGCAGACACCTGGAAAAGGGCCGGGGCTAGTCCCCACACAGAAGCCAGATCAGATGCCGGCGCCCCAACGGCGGGAGGCAGACTTTCTTTGGTTTCCCACCCACAGGAGCTAAGTAGGACCTTGAATCCACAACAGAGCTTTCCTTTTCAGTCTCTCCTGATTTATGTACAGAGGTCAGAAAAACCACTCCCAACTTTTCACTGCCAAAGATCACTTTATTATTTTTCCCCACAGAATCTGTGTTTTGAATGATTTAAAACGAACTAGAATAGGGAAAGTGCCTAACACATTGACTAACACAGATCAGTTGCGTCACAAATGCCAGTTCATAAAACACATCGTGATCATTGATTTCTCACGTTTTTCTAACCAAAGACAGAAAATCAGCAGTTTTGAGCATTACAACATGAGCAGCGCTGCCCTAAACAATAATAGCTCTAGTTAAATAATACAGGTACACCATTCCTCTCCAGGACCTTTGGAGCCACGTGTGTTTTATAATTCAGGATTTTTCAGATTTTCTAAAGATAATATGGGTCATATACTGCACATTGTATAACACCACCAGTGGGGTGTGGGGCAGCACCCCTCAATCAAACACATAAATCTTTCTGCAACTCAATGTATGAATATAAAATGTATATTCTCATGGATTTTATATTCTATGTTCTCTATATTCTGAAATCTATATTCTCATAGATCTCATAGAATCTGTAGATTCATGTGAGTTCAGATTGGGTTTGCTGCTAAATGAGTTCTGATCTACTCAGGTTTTGGTCCCAAATTAGTACTGTAGAACTTTCCATCTTCAGAGCTTTTTAAATTGGGAATTCCAAAGGAATTCTGTACCTGTACTATTCTATGTAGTTTTCTAAAAAAAGAAGAGTCTTTTTGAAAACTTCCATTAAGCTTTTGGGAATGTAAAAAATAGTGGGGAGCAATTTCAAAACTTATTACAAGGCTACAGTAATCAAAACAGTGTGATACTGACATAAGAATAAGAAACATGGAATATGGAAAAGAACTGAGTGTCGAGAAATGACCCATATACCATAGTCGATCAAATTTCAACGAGGTGCCAAGACCACTTAATGGGGAAAGAATAGTCTCTTCAACACACTGTGCTTGGACAACTGGATTTCCATGTACAAAAGAATGAAGTTGGAAATTTACCTCATACCATGTATAAAAATTAACCCAAAATGGATCAAAGGCCTAACTGCAAGAACTAAAACTATAAAATTCTGAGAAGAAAGCAAAGGGATGAGTCTTTATGACCTTGGATTAGGAAACCGTTTCTTAGATATGACACCAAAAAGCAACAAAAGAAAAAGTAGATAAATTGGACTTTATAAAGACATTTGCGCATCAAAGGACACTATCAAAAAAGTGAAGAGACAACCCACAGAATGAGAGAAAATATTTGCAAATCATGTATCTGATAAGGGTCTAGTATCCTGACTATATAAAGAACTCCTACAACTCAACAATAAAAAGACAAAACAACCTAATTTAAAAATGGGCAAAGGATTTGAACAGACATTACTCCAGAGAAGGTGTACAAATGGCCAACAAGCACATGAAAGGGAAATACAAATCAAATCCACAATGAGATACTACCTTATATCCACTAGGATGGCTACGGTTAAAAGAAACCAAAAAGGAAAATAAGTATTGGTGAGGATGTGGAGACACTGAAATCCTCATACATTGCTGGCAGTTATGTGAACTGGGGTGGCTGCTTGGGAAAACAGTTTGTTGGTTCCTCAAGAAGTTAAACATGGAAGCACCATATGACCCAGCAATTCTACTCCTAGATATACACTGAAAAGAACTGAAAACAAGTATTTGAATAAAAACTTTTACATGAATATGCATAGCAGCACTATTCACAATAGCTTAAAGGTAGAAACAACTTAAATGTCCATTAACTAATGAACAGATAAATCAAATATGGTCTATCAATACAATGAAATATTAATCAGTCATAAAAAGGAATTACAATGCTGACACTTGCCACGACATGGATGAAGCTTGAAAACACTATTCTACGTGAAAGCAGCCAGACACAAAAGGCCACACCTTGCATGATTCCATTTATATGCACTATCAAGAATAGGCAAATCTACACAGACGAAAGGAGACTGATGGTTGCCAGGTGCTCGGGATGAGGAAAATGGAGAGGGATGCTAATGGATACGGGGGGGGTTCATTTTGGGGTGATGAAAATGTTTTGGAAGTAGATAGTGATGATGATTGCACAACATTGTCAATGTAATAAATGCGACTGAACTGTACACTTTGAAATGGTTAAAATGGTGAATCATATGTTACGTAAATTTTACTAAAATAAAAAAAATAGTGGGTAGACAACTATTACCTTTTTAGGAGCCATCTGGAGACCTCAGGCTTTTTTTCTGAATCACTAACCAAGATGTTGGAAAGACAGTTAAAAAAAATCTGAATGATAATCAAAATCGGTATTCTGTTTTCAATGTGGTGTTTCTAAAGATTTTGATAGATTTTAGGAATTCTTATAGTATAACCGAAGTTTATCAGTCTTGGCATTGTTGTCATTTTGGGCTGGATGGTTCTTGTAGTGGGGGCTTTCCTGGGCATTGTAGCATGTTTAGCAGCATCCCTGGCCTCTCTCCAGTAGATGCCAAAAGCACTTCCACCCCAACCGTGACACTGTGACAACCAAAAATGTCTCCACACTTGCCAATGTCCCCCGGGGGGCAAAATTGTCCCTGGTTGAGAACTACTGCTATGACTCCTTCAGGAATGGTTTGTTATTCTGGGATTTCATCTTATCCTAGAGTTTCCTCTAAAAAACTCCATTTCTGAGATTGTTCTTTCGTTATCTCCTAATGACAGCGAAATCACTTTGCAAAACAACACGACTACAGATTGCAGGTAAACTTCAAAAACGTTTCTCAACATAAGGGGTCAAACTACAGGATCAACTTGTAAACAGCAGGTTTCTCACTGGCAACTAACTGCCCTGGCAATGAGCTAAATGTGGATAGCACATAAAAAAAAAGAAAGAAAGTTAGTGTGCAATGTTCCCTTTTCAAACCTTTTTTGGGCAAAGACTACCACTCTGCCAGCATTCCAGAATAATGACAGCTGACATGCCCTTTGTCAACTTCCCCCCTTCTTTGAAAATCCAAACCGAACTCCTTCCGGAACTTCTTCTGATACCATTTACTGAGTCTGGAATCAGATACCGTTAGCAGAGAGCAACCTGTGCTCCAGGGTCCCCTCCGCGGCTGCGGCCCGACCCAGGGTGCGCGGGCGGCTGCGACGGGCACGGCATCACTTTCACCCATTTTACCTCTTGGGCTTCTGAGTAGGATTTCATTTGAACAAGAAGTTCTGAAGCTGAGAAGTTTGAAGGCGACTGACTCCATGCAAGCCCCTTTTTCTATTGATGACCCTAGAAGAAACCCAAGGCTTCTAACTCATGGCCAGACCTCCCTTGTCTATTCCAGGGAAGGCAGCCAAGCAGCTCCCCCAAGATGACACTTCATCTCTGTTGGGCCTGTTTCCGCTTCTCCGTATGAGCACAGCAATTTCTATCTTACGGGCTTGTTCTAAGAGTTAAATTAGATGCAATAAGTGGCACGTAGGCACCACTGCTATGGACTGAATGTTTGTGCCCCCCAAATTCATATGCTGAAGCCCTAACCCCCAATGTGATCTTATGAGGAGGTGGAGTCTTTGAGAGGTGATTCGGGTTAGATGAGGTCATGAGGCTGGAGCCCCCAGGATGGAATCAGTTCCCTTATAAGGAGAGGAAGGGACCAGAGCTTGCTCTCTGTCCACCATGTGAGGACACAGCGGGAGAGCCACTGTCTGTGAACCAGGAGGAGTGCCTCCACCAAGAACCCAACCATGCTGGCACCCAGCCTCCAAAACTATAAGAAATAACGTCTGTTGTTTAAGATATTCAGTCTGTGGTATTGTGTTACAGCAGCTTAAACTGACTAAGCCAATGACCACAGGAAAGAAAGAAAACGGTCCAATTAGTAAGAAGCAGAAAACAAAGAAAAGGAAGAAAACATAAAGCCAGAAAGCATAAAATGAGAAGATAAAAATCAAATATCTGTTACAATCAATGGGAATTAGTTAAATCCTTACTAAGAGAAATATCTAGATTCAACACATAGGCTATGAAAAATCCATTTGACACAAGATACACAAGCTGATATGTAAAAAGATGGGCAAAGGTATGTTGGCCAATGCAAACAAAAATATATCGGAGTCGAGGAAAAATAAATAGGACAAAAGGCCTGTCTTTAAATGAAGATATTATTGACTCAATCTTTTTTTGTTTTGAGGAAGATTCACTCTGAGCTAACATCTGCTGCCAATCCTCCTCTTTTTGCTAAGGAAAATTGGCTCTGAGCTAACATTCGTGCCCATCTTCCTATTTTTTTAATGTGTGGGACACCTGCCACAGCATGGCTGGATAAGTGGTGCATAGGTCTGCACGGGTGAACCCCGGGCCGCTGAAGTGGAACATGCAAACTTAACTGCTGCGCCACAGGGCTGGCCCCTCAATGTTTTACGTATCAAGCAAGTGCATCAACATATATAAAGCAACACCTATTAAAAATATAGGAAGTAATTTAAAGAATTATTCCCAGAAGCAGTGGGAAGTTTTACTATACCTCTCTCAATATTTGACAAATAAAGAGGACGATGGATAAAGGTAAAGATACAGAATAATGGATAAAGAAGATCTTAAAAACACCATTATAAAAGTTTAGTTAATATATATGTATTAAATATGCTAATTATTGATCATACATTGTCACAAAGAAAATCTCAATAAACTCTATAAGCTAGCAATTATCTTGTTCACATTCTCTGACCACAATGCAGTAAATTTGAAATTAATTTTTAAAAGTGGGGGATTAAAAACACCAATTATTTTCAAATTAGTAAACAACAACAACACAACGAATCTTCTCCTGTCTCCACAGGACAAAGGTAATCTTAAAAGTGGAAACACAGATCAACGGGGCGAGAGCACCGCCTTGCAAAGCCTAAGGCAAGGAGCCCAAGTTTGCTGAGAGGAAAAGGCACAGCTTTGATCACTTTGAATCCTAGACAGGAAAGAATTAAAACACCTGAACTAAACATTCTACCCAAGCTAATATAAAAGAACAAAATATAACCAGAAAAATAAAAGAAATAAGTTTCTAGAGATTAAATTAGTGCACTGAAAAACAGATTAAAATGATTAATAAACCCAGGACCAGAGTTCTTTGAAAAAACTAATAAAATAGATAATCTTCCAGGATATCTCAGTGAAGAAAAAAGAACGAAACACAAGTGCCTGATGTGGGAAATAAGAAAGATAGAGAAGAAATGAACAATTACAGAATTTCATGTAGAAGTCTATACTAAAATGTTAAACCTCCATGAGAAGGAAAATGGAAAGTAAGAAAACAAAGATTATCAAATCTGACAATCAGAATAGACCACTATCCATGGAAGAAATAGAAACCAGTTTCCAAGAATTGCATCCATAAAAGGAGCTATGCCCAAATGTTTTATGGGCAAGTTCTTTCAAACCTTCAAAGAACACATAATTCTTATGCTATTTAAACTGTTACAGATTGTAGAAAAAAAATGAAAAGTGTCACAATTTGCATTATGAAGTTAACATAAACTTGATACCAAAATGTGACAAAGATAGCACAATAAAGTGAAACAATATACTCATTTCACATAGAAATACAGATGCAAACCAGAAACAAAATATTTAGTATAACGCAGTAACACAAAAAAGAATAATGCCACTGATCAGATAAAATTTAATCCAAGAATATATGGATAGGTTAATGTTATGAAAAACATTTATCAAATTAACGTCAGTGAAAAAAAGATTATATTGATGGATATCAAAAGAGCAGCATTTGATAAAATTAAAAATTCGTTTTTGGTAAAATTGTTCTATAAACTATAGAAAGATACTTCCTTGATCTGATGAAGTGTATTGGTCTAAAACCAACAATCATGTCATAGCTAATGTTGAAATACCAACGCAGCGCTTCTCACTTCATTGTAAAATCGCTTTTCCAGGATGTGTTAGTAAGTGTGATTAAAAGTAAAGTGTAAACAATAGTTCAAATAATTTGGGAAGTAACTGGAGAGACATGTCATATGTCTTAAGAAGAGGTCTCAGCATGATAAAGGTGTCACTTTTCAAATTACCTATATATTCTAAAAACTTATGATTAGCATATGATAGGATTTGTGTGTGTCTGCGTGCGTGCCCGCGTGTGGTGTCGGTGGGGGAGGGGGTGTAACTTGACAAAAGGAGTTTGAGCTTTCCTGGAAGCATAAATGTACGAAGACAAACAAGGTAATTTTGAGGGGCTGGTCTGGTGGTGTAGTGGTTTAGTTCGTGCTGTCAGCTTTGGCGGCCAGGTGTTTGCCAGCTCAGATCCCGCGTGTGGACCCAGCACCGCTTACCAAGCCATGCTGTGGCAGGCGTCCCACACGTAAGATGGAGGAAGATGGGCACAGATGTTAGCTCAGGGCCAATTTTCCTCAGCAAAAAGAGGCGGATTGGTGGTGGATGTTAGCTCAGGGCTGATCGCCCTCAAAAATAAGAAATAAATAATTTTGCAAAAGAATATTCATCCAGAGGCCTTACACCAGAAAATATTAAAACATATTATGAAACCACAGTAATTAAAATAATGTGGCACCACTGCTGAAGTAGAGAGACAGATAAACGGAACAGAAGTGGGAGTCTCAAAATAGATTAAAGATCCTTTCTAATATAACAAAAGTGGTTTTCCAAATAAAACAGGAAAGGATGGATTATTCAATAAATCTTTTAAGAATATCTGGTAACAACTTCAACATAAATATAGACAGACGTCACCTACCAAAAGACAAAAACAAATTCCAGGTAGACTACAAATGATGCTCTAAAAGAACCAGGAGAAGCTGGAGGTTATCTGATTTACATTGGGGAAGATCTCTGTGAGCATCCCTTAGAAGGCACAATTCATGAAGAAACAGTTTAAAATATGTGACTACGTAAAAATTTTAAATGTCCTTATATTTGTAAAAACCACGAAACAATAAAGTGCAAAAAAGCCAATGGGAGAAATCATTGCTAAATATGTATAAGGATTATAAGATTGTTAAATACTCCTCATCTTTACTCTCTTTTCGTAAGCCTGTCTCTCTCTCCACCTGCAGTTCGTTACTCTTCCATAGAAGGTGGATGCCACTCTGGAAAGCAGGAGGACATGATTCAGAGGAGTGTCCTATTTAGCCAGACAAAGGAAGGGAAAGTCTTCCCCACCTGCCTCCTACAGGGGAACTGCGGGGGTAAAATGAGGAAGGAGGTGATGGAAAGAGGCAGCCAGTGTTTGTTCTGAGCTCCTCTCTCAACAAGGACCATAGAAGCATTTAAGAAGATAAAAGTGGGAGTGACGGTGCCTTTTCCCACTCTCTGTTCTGCGCCTCTGGGAGATGGCACAGCAATGAAGGCTACAGCACCTATTAAAGGGGCAGCCAGCATGGCTGGGCAGAGAGCAAGCCAGGGTCGGCAAGCCTGCATGGTGCCGTGTGGTGTGGTTTGGTATGGTGTGTTGTGGAAGGAACCCACAGGGCTCTCCCTGTCTTGAGATAAGGATGGAACGTTGCTGAGGATTTGGCTGAGGAGCTTTTGAAAGGGGATCATGGGGCTGTAGGAACAAAGTGACTCCTTAGTCAACTGTAACAGAGCAGGTGTCACTCCAGCCAGGAACCAAATGGAGTCACAGACAAACCCTGAAAGTCTGTCATTGCAGTAAGAACTGAGTGGGGCTGAGTCATCAGACAGGACAAGGGCCCATGGGCAAGCAGCCTCACACTCATTGAGGGATAACAGAGAGATGGCTGGGCACCAGTGCCTAAGCACCAGTTGCTAGACTGAGCCAACCCCACCAGTGCAGGACACTGAAATTCACATTGAAGGGTGAGCCCAGCACCCTAATTTCCTATCCCCTGTTCCACTGCCATGACGTTATGGGAGTCTCCAGGCCTGGTCAACAACTTAGAGGGGCAGATTTGAAAGGCTGAGTTATCCAAAAAAGACTGAATATAGAAAGACGCTGCTTAAAACATTGCATCTGCCTGAGCTTATTGGGTTTAACTAAAAGTGTGTGTGTGTATTTCTGTGGAAGTTCATGAAAAAGATCACATTGGTTTTTGGAAAATAAAGAAGCTACATTTTCTCAGCATGTCTGAATGCAGCATGAGAAAACTGGCAACCTAGTATATTCAACAAATATGCTATTAATATCTTCAACGTATAAAATGAGCTTACAAATGGAAAAGAAATAAAAATAAATGGCTTTATAAAAAGTGGCCAAAAAGCACAAACAATTTCACATCACAAAAGTCAAAATATAAATGACGCATGAAAATATTGGACGAAAATTTTCAAATAGTAAAGAAATAGATAATTCAGAAATGAGAAGTCACTATGCAAGTGTCCAGCTGGCAACGCAAACAGCAGGGCTGACACACGGTGAACCTGCTAGACACGGAAAGTGCCTTGGAAAACTGTCCTCACATCCGAACCTGAAACTATGAAATAACAAAACACACTAATGCCTCGGTCACTAAGTGTTGTCACTAACGGCTTCCTGTCTGTGGCCGGATTTGAGTCGGCTATTGTTCAAGCACAGCTAGAACTCACTGTAGATGTCCTCAAGCCTCCAGCTTGAATATGATGGTAAATCTTCATTGACAAATTCGTCCTGTAGAAAGAGCCAGATTGATTCAAAGCCGAGTCTGGTTATCCTATTTGTGACCAGAGAAAGGTTTTCTTGTAAATCTGCTCTAGAGGCAGCGACGGAAGAGGCATTCCAGAACTCTGCAGCAGCTCACGGAAGTAAAGATTTCCAGCCACACATGAGGAGGCTCGTACTTGGCAGGATATGTCTCACCTGTCGTGTGTAAAGGTCTCCGACTGGTCTAGCCACAGTCTTATTTTCACTAAGCCTTGATATTTTGAAATACAGACTTGATCGTGTCATCCCTGTTCCTGGTCTTCTTCAGATAAAAACAAAAACTCATAAAATGGCTCTGAAGGTCTATGTCGGTCTGGTCCGTCTCTCTCCTGCTTCGTTTGACTCCAATTATCTCTTGGCCTTTCAGCTCTGGCCACACTGGCCTTCTGGAAAATTATCATGAACCTCAGACCAGCCCTGTCAGTGTCTTTGCCCATTCTGTTCCCTCCCTCCCCATTTCAGCTGCTGAACCCCTCCTCATTCTACAGATATCAGCTCAAAGTCAAGCCCTCCTTCCCAGCAAGCCTTTGCTGACTTCCCTGCCCAGGGTCCCCCTTATCCACAGTATATGTTTTCAAGGCACCATCCACATCTTCTTTATTGTACATAGTTCTGGAATTTTTGTATGGTTATCTGATTAATGTCTATCTCCCCACGGAGATTAGAAGGCAAGAACTCAGACTGTTTTTGCTTGGTGCATTACGTAAAGCCCAGCACGTGGGAAGTTCTCAGTAACTGGAGGATGAACGAGAAATGTTATTTGATGTACTTGTGAGGTAGATGTCTCCACACCATTCTCTCTCAGGAGTCAACCTCTGCCCTAAGAATCAGGGGCCTGATCCCTTTGTACCTGCAGCAAGCAACAATCTCAAGTGATCTTGGGGACCCACAAGGATCAGAGTCATTGTATGTCATTTACATGTTATTATATGTACTTGCCCTTTTTCCTTCCTGTTTTTCATATTTCACCATCTGAAACTTTGCTACGTATTTAACTGTGCAGATTTTCAGCTCCATTAGGGCAGACGTTTGTTTGTTTTTATCTCCAGTGATTCTCCAGCTGCCTGGAAATAGTCGATGCTCAATGAAATTGTGCTGAATGAATGAATGAATGAATGGATCATTCTCTGCCTCACTGCTTCCACCTGATGAGTCCCTTGCCAGCTCTGCCTGCCCCCAAGTGTCCCATTTTAAAACACATTCTCCTTCTCACCACGATGTTTTCTGCTGTCTTTTTTGTTTTAACATCATTCTCAAATATTCTACGTCCACATGAGCCACCACTCAGCCCAATGCTGCCTCCTTTGATTTAGAGATAACAGAAATGGCTAGGTCCAATAATAATGCCTACTTTGTATTTTGATCAGACACTGTGTCCAGAGTTCCAACACATAACTATGTGTTCAGTAAATGTTGCCCCCACTTCATCCCTTTCTTTCTGATACTCTCTGCTTCTCAGACCTCCAAGGGCATCCACTCCTCATGGCAACATCCTTATGTTGACATATGTCAGTAATGGTGTGTGACTCATATGCATTCTGATAAGATTAACATTTATTGCCATTTGCTCTATGTTAGGCACTATGCTAGGCAGCTGACTTGTATAACGTCCCCTAGTTTAGGAAAAAGAAAGCCTAGGTTTAAATATCAGGCCAACATGTTTTCCACCTGGCACATTGCCTCTGGGGCTAGTGGGTTCTAGGCAAAAAGATGAAATAGGTGAAAGGGATGCACATTCTTCGGGTGCCAGGGCTTCTGTGTGAGGCGCATTTTTCGCCCTTCCTTCTTTCATATGTTGAAGGCTAACAACTTCATATTCTCTCTACTCATAACCATGATCAAAACTTTTCTTTTTAAAAACATTCACTCCAAGGTATAAATGACTGATAACAACTTCAAACGTAATCCCCCTCCCCTGGAGGGGTTCTGAATTTCAACCAAACATTTAGGATGCAAAAAGAAAACAAGACTAGTAAGACTTAGACCTGAGAGCAGGCAGGTCAGATTCCTACCTGCAGTCACATTATTTAGTCCAGCAACCAATCCAGAGCTGGTGGGGAGGAGCAGGAAGAAGGGGAGTGGGGAGGCAATAAGGAGACAGAGCCTTCTCACAGGAGTGACGTTTGGGGACAAGACGGAGAGGACTCACTCACCTGATCATCCTGGGCCAGTTTCTACGCGCAGGCGGGCGCTTCACTTCTCAGCTTCATATACCACACTCATCTCTGCTCTGGTTTCAGTTTCTAATCCCACTGTCCTCTGGTAGCCTAGCGCAGACCGATAACCTCTTCTTCCCAAGAGGGTGCTTGTCATACTTAAGAGCTCATGTCCCTCGCGTATGATAATATATGGCCTATTTATTCTTTCGTCCACATTTTGCATGAAAAATGTACTTAAGATACTTACTAAAAATAAATAACGTCTCACTGATGGCCCAGCAGAAGCAGTGCAGTCTGCAAGTCCCTGCTCAGTCAACAGCAATACTTCTAGAAACTTCTGCAGTGACCTTCAGACACAGTGAACTATTGTTATATTCTTCAGCACTTGTAATACCACTTTGAGGACCAATCTTACAGACTTGTGATAATTGTTCCTAATCTGTCTCCGTAACTAGATTATGTTTTTATTCTGTCTAACTCTGTGCCTGGTACTTATTACATAGTCAATAAATCCTGGAAGAAATAGTCTTTTTCTCATTTGGTGTCAAGAAGAAACTGTAGGCCATTTTTTTGGTAGGTTTAGGGATCTTTTGCCCTACTCAGCAGCCTGGTCGTGCACTGTTAACATAAGTTTTCAATTTTCCTCCTGTCGCATCACGTCATTAGGATTTAGAGGAAGCCCATGGATTCTGGAAGCTCCTGTCTTATCACAACTCCCTCCCACCATACCATCTTCACCTCAACATTACTAACCCCCCAAGACAGCAGATCCAAGAGGGAGGCTGTGATTAGACCAGAGTCCCTGTTCCCCAGAGGACCTCAGGACCCAGCCCACCGTGCTCATCTCCCCGGACAGCTCGGTCACCACCAGAAGACCCAAACTCCCAGTCACTTATCATCTCCTGACCTTTTTCCACCATCTGACTCTGTATGAGCCCTAATCTGATCCCGTTTATGTCCCCTCACAAACACCCCTCTTTACTATGGTTCTTAGATATAGTCAGTCATCAGCAACATTCCCTATAATCCTCAGCCTCTTAGCTGTTAGAGAGCAACATACAACCTTCTTGACAGGTCTTACTTTAAATTTATGACCGTAAGTCTCAAACATGTCCTCAGGACTCCCTGGTGGCTCTACAAAATTTCCATTATATATTTACTCTCTCACCTCAAAGACTAACATTTCACATCTTCTTTTGCTCCTCACACCATCATCATTTCCTGTTCCTTCCTCACTCTCAGTTGATGATTTTGCTTCTTATTTCATTGAGGACATAAATATATTTCAAAGAGATCTTTACCTTTCTCCCTCCATATCTACTTGCCTCTGGGCTCATACAACCTGGCTGCCCCGTCACTTCCCAGGCCTCCATGTGGGCACTGAATCCCACCTCTTCCCGTGCCTGTACCACCAGCATCACTTTATTCCATCAATCCCATCAGAACCTAAACATGATATCCTATCTCCCATCTTTGAAAATTCTCTCTAGATCCTTCCAGCTACACTCCATTTCCCTACTCCACTATCTGGCAAAACCTTTCCAAAAAATTGTCTATTTTCACCGTTCCCACTTCATCTTTCATTCTCTCAAGAAGACACACAATCGGGCTTTTGTCTTCATCACTCCACTGAAACTATTACCCTCAAAGGACCTCCTCATATCATCAGAGACCTCCACATGGCCAAGTCCAAAGTTGATTCCCAGTCCTCATCCGACTTGGCCTAGCAGTTGCATGTGACACAGCTGATCCCGCTTGTCTTCATGAAACATTTCCATTTGGCTTTAGGGACACCACACCCCCCTGGTTTTCTTCCTACCTCCTTGGCCACTCCTTCTCAATTTCTTTTGCTGGCTAGTTCTCCTCCTTTTCCCCACCCTCAAATATCAGAATGTCCCAAGGCTCAGTCCTTATCTCTCTTTTCTCTCTATACTTTCTTTCTTGCAGATCCTTCCATTTCTGTGGCTTTAACTACGTTGAAATGCCCCAAGTTTATATAGTAGCTAGGCTTCCCCTCTTAGCTCCAAATTCATACATCTAACTGCCTACTTGGCATCTCTGCTTAGATGTCTAACGGACACTTCTCAACATAGGCTATACAAAATAAACACCCGTATTTCACACTCCCGTCAGCCCCTTCAACCCTGTCATTCTCTAGTTTTCCCAATCTCAGTGAAATTCACTATTTGCTCAGTTGTTTAGGCCCCAAACCCAGAAGTTCTCTTTAATTCCTCTCTTCTTCTCACATCCTATGTCCAAACTTGTCAGCTCTGCCTTTGAAATAAGTGCTGAGTGTGATTACTTCTCACCAACTCCACCCGTCTCACCTGAGCGTAAGGCAGCCTGACCTCGCTCCCCGTGACTTCTCCAGCAGCCTCCTAACCGGTCTCCCTGCTTCTACTCTTGCTGCCAAACAGCCCACTCTCTACCCAGCAACCAGAAGGACCCTTTAAAAATATAAGACCGGTCACCAACCTACTAAAAACCCTCCAATTGTATGGCTTCTCATCACGATTAGAATAATAGGCGAATTCTACTTTGGCCTAAAAGACCCACATTACTTTGAGCTTGTCTATCTCCCCAGCATCTTTTTTAACGTGTCTTCGCCCTCATCCTCTGTAGTTCAGCTCCAATGGCCTCTTTGCTCTGCCTTGAACAAGTCAGATTCTTTTGCATCTCTGTACTCGCTGTTCCCTCTGCCCAGAAAGCCCTTCCTCCCAGACTTTGCAAGGCTTGCCCCTCACTGCAGTCAGGTCTCTGTTCAAACATTACCTCTTCAGAGAGGACTTTCCTGACCACCCACCCTGTCATCCCGCCACTCTCTATCCTCTTATCCTGGTTACTTTTTTATAGTGCTTATTAATCTTTGACTTCTTAGGATATATTTACTTGTTTACGTCTATCTCCTCCAAAAGAATGCAAACATCTTACTGGCAAGGACTTTTCTGCCTTGTTCATCCTAAGAACAAATGCCCAGTAAATACCTGCCGAGTGAATGGATGCATGAATAAGGGTGCAAACTTCAGGATGAAGTAGGATATGGGATACGGGAAGGTGGGTAAGCAGGCAGTGGCTCAGGTAAAGAGCATTATTTAAATAAATTTAAAGCTGTGATGTAATGCCAGGAGCCAAGTAAGCAGTAATGATGGGCCGACACAATGGAAGGTCAGTTAGTGGACTTGGAAGGGCCTCTCAAGCAGCCCTGTTGGACAGAAATTTCTGCGATGATGAAAATTTCTACATCTCTGCTGTCCAAAACAGAAGACACTGACCACATGTGGCTATGAGCACTTGAAATGTGGCTAGTGGGACTGAGGAACTGAATATCAATTTTCTTTAATTTTAACTCACATTAAATAGCCACGTGTGGCTACGATACTAGACAGCGGAGCTCTAGAACCTGAAGAATCTCTCCCCTGACTTACGATTTCTGGAGAATCACGCACAGCTCACTGAGTGGTTGAAAGGACTAACAAAATAAAAAGCCTTGTCAAGTGTCTGAAACATAGTTGGCCCTCAAAGAATAATAGCGGTGACTATTACACAGAGCTGCAAATTAAAGTACTTTAGGAACATGCCATTTAAATTTGACTCTAAAGTGCCAGAGACACACTTTTATTAACTTTTATCATATTTTTTTGTTTGCTAGAGTTAGTGGATAACCAATGTGTGGGTCTATATTTGAGCTCACAAACTAAAAATAGCAAACAACCATTTTGGGATCTCACGCAGGCCTTTCGGAGATAGAGGACTATTCCGAGTGGACAGCTTGCCGATCTTACAATGAGCTCATTAGTTTTGGCAACAGCTAATTCAGCACTTGCAAAAATTGGGTTTGTAACATTACTGTAGTATTTTCAAACACTGTCATCTGCAGCTTCCCAAATGATTTCAGATAAAGAGTCATGTTGGCTTTAATACTTATTATTAAAATAAAAGGAAAAGTATTTACTTATTGGAAACACTATGTTGAATTCTTTAAGGCTTAAATTAGTTTGGACATAAAATCTTTTTTTTTCTTGTCAGTGGCTCACCATACTTTCATCCATACTGAATCCAGAAAATAAAATTAACACAGATATAGAACATAAGCAGACCATTATAACTAACTAACCCTCAGGAATAATCTAATCTAATAATAAAATTACACATTTGTTCAGAATAAGCATGTTGCTTACTTTCAGGCCTAGGGAATTTGCGGTCCACAGCAGCAGAGGTGAAAGTGGCCTTCCCAGGCCCTGCCTTGGCGCTGACAGAGATTCCCAGACTTGAAAGAGGACCATGTATTTAAGTTAAACAGGCTTAAAGTCAGTGAGAAAAGCTGACATTCTTACTAAGGAGGCCAATTAATCTGAATTGGCTGGAAGCCACTTTACATTAGTTGAAAAAGTGCTCTAGGAAATAATATAAATGAAACTGGAGTAGAAATGGAATGAAAATTCGTTTTTCTGCAAGGGAGCCTTTTCTAACCACCCTCCCACTTTTGCCGTTTGAAACGCAGTTCCCTTCTCGTTCTCAGACTGTGAGTGTGGGACAGCTGAAGGGAAAGAGGGTCAAGATTCCCTCAACTGCTAAGATGAGGTGTTGTAAAGACTTACCAATGGGCATCACCAAGAAAAAAGGCAGCCAGCAGAGGACGAAGCAGCCGACCACGATGCCCAGTGTTTTGGCTGCTTTCTTCTCCCGGGAAAACTTGAGGAGCCTCACGGAGAAATGAGTCTTGTTCTTGGCGCTGACCCCGCTGCCTCCTACCGGGGCATTTTTCCGGTGAATGCGGAGCGTCACCTGCTCCGAGTCCGACTTGTCAGTCTTGAGGCCCGACTTGAGGCCCCGGCTCTCCCTCTTGGCCACCACGTAGACCCGGCAGTACATGACCAGGATGATGGCCAGCGGCACGTAGAAAGAGCCCAGCGCCGAGAAGAGCACGTAGCCCGGCTCCTCGGTGATCTGGCAGATGGTCTCGTCCTCGGGGGCTGGCTGCCTCCAGCCGAACAGAGGCCCGATGGAGATGACGAGGGAGAGCGCCCACACGCAGAGCAGAGCCATGAGTCCCCTCTTCTGGGTGACGATGGTCGGGTAGCGCAGCGGGTAGCTCACGCCGATGTAGCGGTCGATGGAGATGATGCAGAGTCCCATGATGGACGCGGTGCAGCACAAGACGTCCACCGCCGCCCAGATATTGCAGAAAACCCTGCCAAAGGCCCAGTAGCCTAAGATCTCGAAGATAGCGGAGAAGGGCAGCACCGTGGAGGTAAGCAGAAGGTCGGCCACCGCCAGGTTGACAACGTAGTAGTGAGTGACCGAGTGCAGATGGCGGTGGCAGGCCACGGAGAGGATCACTAGGATGTTCCCCAGTACCCCGAAAATGATGAGGCCCCCCAAGATTACTCCGAGCAGAATGGCCTTGGAAACATTCACTGGAGCCGGCGGGTGGGTGCAGTTGGAACTGTCTGAAGCATTTCCGGAGAGAAACACCATGGTCCCAGCCGGGTCGGACAAGGTCCGGCTCTCAAGGGCCACCCCCGGGCGGGGGCGCAGGCCGGAGCGGGGGGAGCAGGGAGTCAAAAGGTCTCGGCTCGGGGGAGCCTTGCCCGCTGGGGTTGGCTAGGGGTGAGAGAGAACCCGCGGATGGGAAGCAACCCCGGCCAGCACTGGAAACGCTCAGAAGGCCACGCAAAGGGGCAGGGCATTAAAGGCAACATGGCCAGGGTCGCGCGGAGCTGCCCGCGGACCCTCTCTAACCGCTGCGCTGGCCCCAGGCCCCAACTCCCTCCCTTCCCAAGGTTTGGCGCGAAGTTCGAGAAGACACGGTGCAAAGTGCAATTCCAGAGTTACGGGAGTATGCTTTTCTGCACTGTCTGATCCGTCCTGGTTAGAAGTTTCAGCATTCTGCGCATAATTTGGAATTCAAAAATCCAGCGCCAGCCTCCTTCCAAACCACAAGCAGGAACCGGTCTGTCGCCGACTCTCAAAGGCAGGCGCTTTTGGCATCTGGGCACTTCTCCTGGCCCGCAGTTACCCACCGTGTGGCTGGCTCGCGGTGGACTTGTGCTAGATCCAGCTTCCAGGCGCGCAGGCCGAGGGACGTGGATGCGAAATGTTTGCCAAGACCGAGGCAGCTGCGGAGCGTTGTTTGCCCGCGTCCTCCTGAAAGAGCGCAAAGAGAAAGGCGGGCGTAAGCCAGGCGACCTGCAGAGCGAGGCCGTGCCCGGCTCGACGGGCGGTCGGACCCGGCCCGCAGCCCGCCGACCTGCGGTCCCGGAGCGGCTGGCCCTGCCGCAGCAGAGGTGGCGCGGGAGGGGACTGCGCGCCGCGTCCCCGCCGCTAGGAACCTGCTCTGCGCGCTCCGCCGCGCGCGGCCTTTGGCAAGGTTCAAGATCCCAAGCGAACAAATCCCAAACTGCGGCAGCCGCGGCCGGATTACCAGCGGCGGTACGGCGAAATGAAAATCCCCGAAGTCCGCGAGGCGCGACTGCCGCTGGCGCGTGTGTCGCACCGAGCCAAGCCGGTGGAAACTGGAAGATCTACCCGGTTGCCATTTGAACAGGTTGCTTCGCAGTCACCTAGAGGGGGCGGCCTGGGAGAGGGAACCGCTGCGACCCGGGCACCGCAGGGCCAGTACCGCGCGCACGCTCACGCCCGAGGAATTCACACTTGGGTATGCGGAGCGCGCCGGTCTCTCGCCCAGCCAAGCCGGCCTGAGGGCCAGGTCCCGAGCAAAGCCCGGCGGGTCCCCGGGGCTGAACGCGATCTAGGTTGGTCCAGGATTCCTTTCTAAGCTACAGGGTCAGCGGTCCCAGAGGACTTGAGCCTCGAGCCACACCCAGGAGGGCTGCTGGGGTCCAGGGGGAGGAGTTGGGGCCGGGGGGTGGGGGTGAGAATCACTGCAGAGGGGGCTTTGCAGGTGGCAGTCACTGCGGATTTTGTAGGCGTAAAAATCACGCCCGCGCGCCAGTGGACAGAGGATGCCTCGGATTTTCTGGGCTGGGGGCCACAGTCTGCTTAAGAAACCTCGATTTCCACAATCGCAAGCCGACCCCAGGGACTCACGCAGGAGTACTGGAGTGGGGACCCATCTTGCCTTCTAAGGATTCTGGGCTTGGGCCCTGAAGTGAGACCCCCCGGGCAATGGCTATTGTGAAAATCACAAGTTCAAGAGTTCACAGGTGATACTAAAAGCAAGCGCAGAAAGCGGTTTTCTCCTACTTCGGGGCGATAATTACGGGGTTAAAAACACACTTGTTAACTAGGAGGTAACTTCCCAGAATGGGAACGGGGTGCGGTGGGGATGCCGGTGACAGAGCGGGTGAAAAAAGCGGGAGGTGCTTGGGGAAAGTGGGGGCTCAGTCTCACCGGGAGGCCACAAGAGATTCGTCCTCACCCTCCCAGCCATGCTGGACGCCCCGCGCCGCGGCGCACTCACCTGGAGCGCAGATGCAGAGCCACCACCGGCACACGACGGGGAGCAGACGGGGTTTCGGTCCCAGGAGCAGCCCTGACGCCTCCTCCGTGAGGGGAGAGGGTATCGTCTCTTCGTGGAACCAATTTCTAGTCCTTTTGCACCCGCTGACTCACCCCTCCACCACAGATGTTTTTAAGCTCTTGGCTTGCTATGGCTTTACCTGGAGATTTTAAAATAAAGAGCGAAATAGGAACAGGAAAAAAAAATGCTGCCAACCAATAACTCCACATTCACCCCTTTAATATTCAGCTCCCCGACATCTGCAAAGAATGGCAAGGAACTTTGCAGCTCTCGCTGACGTAACACAGGCAGTAGCCCCAGCTAGTACCGTAATCTCCGCTGTTACCGTATTACTCTGTGGCAACAAGCACAGTGCGCACAGCCGTAATTTTTTTTTCACTTGCCTTGAGTGGATTGGGTTCTCGCTTTACTTTAAAAAGGTGGTTGTGTGTGTGTGTTGGGGGGGGGGGGAGGGCCGGATTTATTTGTAGTAAATAACGTCTTTGAATGCCCTGATTTTAAAAATAAAGAAAAATTCACACTCTCCAGACGGATATTACCGAGTGTTTGGTGTGTTCAAAGAAATGCCCAATAAAGCTACTTTTCAACAGCTTGATTCGGCTAATACTTGGGCTAGGTTCTGTTAAAATCAAGAAGTGTGTTATTATGCCAAATATGCAGGTAAGTTATATTATTTGCAGATGTTTTAAGATACAAGTAAAATCAGATAAAATTCAATGAATCTGATTGCAATAAAATTATAATTCCAGGAGGATAGAGTGAGCATATCTAAACCTTATTAAATATGATTCACTTCTCATTTCTTTAGACAAATAGATTTAGAAAGCATTATAGTCCCACTCTAGTTTCTTACACAGTTTAGTGTTTTTAAAGTGCCACACATTCTTTTCCAGTTTTTACAAGAAAATGTATCCTTTGAAGGCATATTGCTTCTCTTTAATTCCTCTTGATTCATTAACAGTTGGAATTTGAAAAGCTTATTTACTTTTTTTTCTGGTAGATTCTGTGTTCTGTTTACCTCGCGATTGAATGACGCCATACGTGTTTTGGGACATTGGAAAAACATTAGAATTTTCTCCGTTCTGATTCCCATCTCCTAAGTCATCTTCTCTCATCTTTATTGATTCAGACAAAACGCACTGTGCTTTAAGTATTTACTAGATTCCCTTAAACCTAGTAACAAAGAGATAACTTTGAGCAGTGGTTTGCACTTGAGTTCCCTCCCCCGAACAAAAGTTTATTATGTTATTGCTTTTTCCAGCGGGGATGTTTGGGAGGCTTTTATATAGCAATGCGTCTAAAAAGGCCTTGGAGGAATGCCAGTGAGAAGATGAGGGGGCCTTACTTCATTAAAGACCTAAGATTTCCATCTCCTTCTTTCTTGCGCACGATGCCATTCCACCCCGCAGATCTATAGGGGTACTATTCACACCTATTACATTTGATTAGACCTTAATATTATTTGATTGGACTTTAATATTATATTAAAAATATACACAATTGGATTGCTCATCCAAATCCTGCAATTTTTGTTGTAGGAGAAGCATACCGGGTGAGGAGACAGGAAGTCTGGGCTCACTCTTAACACTAAGTCACCTGCTGTTTCTGGGATTCAGTCCCTTCAGGTGGAGAAGGCTGGACTACAGCTCCCGGTGACTCTGACATCTCATCATCAAATATGTGTGTAATGTCTGTTCTTCGGAAATCCCATCCACCAGAGCGAGATATTATTGTTTAGTTTCATATTCATTAACCTTATACCATGAATAAGAGTTTTCCATTAAGATTTGTTCCATGGTAGATAAGGGAAGTTGTGTTACTAGCAAGAAAAGCAACTGAAGATTGCTCAGCTCTGCAAGGTCAAAATGTACAAAGGTCTTTGGAACTCCCAGTTCCCCCCCCACCCCAACAAAGAAGCATACTCACAATCTCCCCCTCCCCATAGCTAGTGCCAAGACTGGGAAGAGCAGCTCCTTATTTCTAGCGTGGCCTCTCTATGCTACCAGGTAGGTCTTTCAAATCTGCTTCTCAGCTTGTGAACATCAATCTTTGTGAAACTAACTCTCAGAACTAATTTTTCTATAGTTAACCATAGACTCTCAAAGAGGAAACTGTCCATCTGTTGGTTACTCTTTAAGGAATGATTGACATGGATGTCCCAGAAGGTGCTGAGTTAAACACCTGGGGAGGTGGGGTGAAGAGAGAGTAGGCTGTGGAGTCACAAGGATGCTGTCCTTGCCCTCCTATGAGACCAGGGAAGAACTCAGCTTTCTGAGCCTTGGTTCCCTAACTTTTGAAGGGAGACAATAAAACTCCCCAGGGTTGTTGTTAAGACTGAGTGAGAGTATATCTCACAGAGCTTATCGACCTACTTGTTATTAATTTTATTAATAATCCTTTCCCTTTCTGCTCCTTTTGTGTGCTACTTTAAAGCGAAACATACTTCTAACCCAGAGTGGTCCAAATCCCACATTTAACATGGGCATAGTATATTCAGCTGGAGAAATGTGCAAAGTGACCTGAGAATTATGCCTGGGCCCACTGATGTAATCAGAGTGACCCAATATGGCAGAGTGGGAGAGCTGGCCCTGGCCGCTTGCTACTCCTCCTTTTCTTCCCACTTCCCTCGTCCCACATCTTGAAGGGCCATGCAAATATGTGTGAACACTTCAGTCCACACATCCAGACAGCTGCTTCTTGGCCATGGGTCTCAGGGTGCACACACCTGTGGTGTGGTCTCTCCTTCAGAGGATAGGCCCAGGAAAAAGGCTTAAAGGCCCTGAAAGTGGCTGTGTGGCCATTTGGAGCAGGAGATTCTGGGTCCCTGGGTCTAGATCAAAGCATGATCTAGAAGGGAGGGCGCAGGCTCCAAGCAGGGATATTACCTTAGTCCTGTGGTCCTGTGGACCCTTTGCCCCAAGGAAAGGGCCATGGCCAGAGGGAGTCAGAGCTGGGCTCTCGAAAACCCGAAACACAAGGCAGGGGTCTTCTTGCCTGGACCTACGCGTGCTACTCTGTAGACTTCAGACTCCACCACTGTGTGGTGGAAGTTGAGAAGTCCGCTGCAGGGGAGGTTCTGGGAAGGCTCATGGGATGATGTTACTTGTTTTAGGACTTCCAGGAGAAGCAGGATTCAGATTGGTAGGCGAAGTGAAGAAGGCAAGTCGATATTGGTTGTATAGTAGAGTGGTGTGTGTGTGTGTGAGTTCAAAGACACTGGAGGAACCAGTGTAATTGGACAAAAGAGGCTCACAATCAACATGCACTTGATGCCTTCAATTGGCAGCACTCTGCTAGTGACTAGCGAGAAAGTCAGCAAGTGTGGGAGAATCTAAGGAAATAAAAAAAAAAAGAATCTGTCAATCATTCTCTTAGAAGACAATACACAATGGAATTAGGAGCTGTTTTCTGGTACTTATGATTCCAAGTGACAGAGTAGAGGGCTTAATGTTAGTATCCACCAAAAAGACCTGGCTTTTCAACCAATTCTCCAAAGGCTTAAAAAGCTAAAGTGGGAGGAAAATGAAAAATATTGCTCACAACAATATTGATGCAATATGAAGTCACAATTTTCCAAACAAGCATTGTGTTCTAATTCTTTATCAATGTAAGAAAACTGCACAGTGCTCAGACACTGCCGAAGGAAGCCTTGGATGAAATAACAATTCTGCCTTTGGCATCATTCATCCTGTTCATTCTCATCACCTTGAGAAAATAACTCGCTCCAAGCTATGAGTGGTGACATCCCATCCCTACAGTGTATTAATGTTATGGTGGGACTATGAGGCCAAGTGCGCCTATAGCTAGATCAGGTAAATTATTCCTTTAAAATAATAAAACTTTGCTCTTGCATAGCAAATGTGAGTTGAGACAGATCAATCAAAGTTTTTCAATACCTTTGCCAAATATCATCTGACAGGAGAGTGAAACACCTAAATCAATGTCTGTACCAAATATAGAAATGCTTTATTTCATTTTTCCACCTGCTGATGTGCTATTATAGGCACACTAAAATGCTTATTGACCTGTATTTCATTATAAAATATATGTTCATAATAGCACACTTTGAAAAGTTAGAAATGTATAAAAATAAAAAGTCTATAATTCTATTCTTGGAGAAATAGCCACTGTTAAATATTTGGTACATTTTCCCATTTTTTAACCTATGTATATGAATGATATACATAGAAATATATATATAATATATTATATATGTATTTACTATCTGTGTATATGTACATTATATACAATACTGTGATCCTACTGTATCTACAGTTATATATCTTTTTCATTTAATATTATTTTATGAACACATACTCATATTACTAGGTTTCTGCCAAAACATGATTTATAACAGCTTCACAGTAATTCCATTAAATGTATATGTCATGATAAATTTAAGTATTTGGATACTTAGTATTTGGATATTTAGCTTTTTTGAAAATGTGTGATTTATAACTTTTACTGTGATACTCATATATAGCGTTGTGCTCTAAGTTTCTCTTAAGATTAACTTCTGTAAGTAAAATTAAAGGGTCAAAATCATGAACACTTGAAAGGTTATAACACATATTGCCTTTTAGAAAGGTTTCACAAATGGAAATGGAAAATGTAAACTTGTAAAAGTAGCGTATGACAGAATCTGGATTATTTTTGCCACTTGCCAAGTACATAAGTATTTATAAATGAAGTAAACCTTAGTCAATTTGATAAGTAAAGAATATCTCATTAAAAAGTTTTATTCTTTAATTATGAGTGTCTTTTCATACAATTTGACATTTCCATTTATTCTTTTGTGATTGCTTGTCCATGCTCCTGTCAGTCAGGGTTTATTCAGAAACTGTTGTAGGTATTTCAAGCAGGAAGTGATTTAATACAAGGAATCAGACTCTTATAAGACAGTTAGGAAAGATTGAGAAACAGATCAGGGAAAGCTGCTATTTGCTTTCAGGACTTCTAGAAGTACATGGATATCAGGAAACCACACTGATGAGTTCAGCAGCCCGAAGCATTAATAACGTGCAGAACACAGAAGCTCCTGGCAAACCTCACGTGTGCTGTTGGCTGAAGCCTTCATTCTTGCACAACACTGTTACAGGGTGAACAATGGCCTCTGCTTCTCTTCTACTCTCAGAAATCTCACAGAAATTCCTCTCGTTGGTGGCTTGTAAACTAGAATCCCGCTGACAGTTTCTTCCAGCCATTTCGGTGCAGAGAAGAACATAGAAGGGAAGAAATGGTTCTGAGTGTCTGAAGACAATTTGTTATAATGTCCATTGCCCATTTTTATATTGGTGTTTCCTCCGTTTATCTTATTGGTTTGCAAGAATTCTTTGTATATTAAAGCAGTCATGAAAATGTGCCTTTCAGATCTCCTGCTGCATAATTCAGCATAACTGAGTGACAGTCCCAGATTTTGTCCTTTTCGATCCATTCTTGTGCTCATGCCACACTTCCTATAGGCTGCTCCCATCCCATATGGGAGCTCAGCTAATGGCTGAGCATGGCAGAAGTTCTAAGGCAGGCTGGTTTTTACTAGACAGGATTTCTCGAATAGGAGACTTTGTCTCAAGGACTCCCCATGGGTCAGACAAAACTTTCTTGTAACTGTGCAACAGTCTGACACTTTTCTTTCCAAATCTTCCTTCCTTCCCCTCTGCTTCATAGGATTTTGAGGTGGATCACAGTCAGAAGGCTCTCCTTCTCCAATTCCTCTTTTTTCCTTCACAGGAATTTCCCACAATAAATCTTTCATTTGGTTAATCACATCTTGGTGTCTGCTTCTTGGAGGAACAAAATTAACACAAATATTAAGGATGTTAGCCTTTTGTGATATTCATTGTCATTTCTTCCCGTCGCAGATATTTGAAGGAAAACATTTCGTGAATTTATATAAAGAGAAAGGCTCTCCAGGTTAAGTTCTCCCATAATCAACAGAAAGTGACCCTTTTATTTGCACCTTGGCAATCTATGAACTGAACCTGCCTATGTTTTGTGCATTTTTAAAAATTTTTTTTATTTTGTGCATGTTTTAGAGTTTACTAGTCAGTGCTTTTCTTCATGGTCAGAGTGGTTGACCTCATGAAAGAAGCTAGAGGAACTTCTGTATTTCTCTCTACTCAGGGGATTTTCCTTCCACACTTGAGTCTTTTAGGACTGAATTGAGCCTACATGAAGCAGATGAAGTCTGCACTAATTTTAAAATTATTCTAAAATGAAAACATAGAGTAAGTATTGAGAAGGAGAGGTCCCTTAATTTCCTCTGGCCACAGGTCAGCAGAAAATACATGATTATGCTAAGGGCTTAAAACAAGAGTGTCTCTTCTCTCTTATTGAAGGATAAGCTTAAGTTCTGGATCAATAATGGAGGGTTTTTTTAATCCAGACTTGTTAATATACCTGCAGTTAATGCAGTTTCTTTGCCTTCTATAAGATATAGGACATAAAATGATAAAATGGTCTTGTTGCTCTGTCCAGTCTCAGAAAAGAGCAAAACAAAGCAATTTTTACTGTTTTTTTTTTCATTTTCTGCAGCCAACTTCATCATTTTTGTTAATTCCCTTATGGTAATCAAATGAGCCCAGTTAAATAAGTTATAACAAGACCATAAGAAAAAACACTCAAAAACGTCAGAAGCCAGGCCAATCTGATTTTATCAGAAGTACCGATCATTATTGGAAAGAAGAGTTAAATTATCAACAGAGAAATTTGAAAAAAGAACTGGCAAGCTGAGGATCCTGAGCATCTGTTTGGTATTTCAGTGACAAGTAAGTTTCCAAATAAGATAAAGAAAGTAAGTTTTTAATTAAGCAAACTAAACATCAATTTAGTCTGGTGTAGAAAGTTTGATCTCTATTAGCCTTCTCTCCATGGCTCCTCCTGAAATGTTAAATTAAAAAATGTGCTTGCTATGTAAACTCAACTTCAAGGCAAGAACCCTAGCCTTCCTCTCCAACCAGATTGTGCTTCTCAGTTCCCATATGTAGAAATTATATAACTACCCACGATTTATGTCAGAAAAAGCAAAATGGGTAATCAAGGCAATGATGATAATGGGGACATTGGGGAAACCAAAATATCCAAAATGATTGTTGATCTTCGTTAAATTTCTTGGTGAGATAGTTTGTCAGTTCCTGTATTGGTTAGAGTCTAAGCAAGAAAAAGATTGCACAAGGAAAAGGGTTCAGCTGAAGAAGGATTAATTGGTGGTGCTCAGACATTTGGTTCTCCATTTGGAAAAAGTAAAATAAAATTCGATCTCTATCTCACACTATACACAAAAATAGTTAAAGCTAAATTAAAGATCTAAATGTAAAAAACACAATTTTAAGCAAATAAAAAGAAATATATGAGAATATATTTTCATACTGAGATTTAGGAAATGTTTTTTAAATAAGCTACAAAAAATACAATTTTTGAGAAAAATTAATAAATTTAACTACATCAATAGTCAATGCTTTTCAATTTGATAAAAAGGACAAGGTTAAATTATAACTTTAATTGGGAGCAAATATTGTAAAATATATAACAGATCAAGATTATTTTCCAGAGTACATATGTTCCATTGTTTTCTGACTACCATTGTTTCTGAGAAGTCAGCCAAACTTATATCATTCTTTCACTGTAGATAATATATAATTTTTCTCTAGCTGATTTTAAGATTTTCTCTTTCTTTCTGGATTTCAGCAGCTTGACTATGATGTGTCTGGGTATGGCTTTGTTTGTATTTATCCTGCTGAACTTATTGGATCTATACATTTAGGTTTTTCACTACCTTTGGGAAAATTTCTTTAAAGATATTTTGCTAACTCATTCTCTCTCTTCTTTTCTGGGATTCCAATTGCAGGTATGTTAGACCACTTCACTTGGTGTTGTCTCACTAGTCTCCAAGGTTATGTTAATTTTCTTTAATCTATTTCTCTCTTTTTCAGATTGGAAATTTTCCGTTGATCTATCTTCAAGTTAACTGGCTCTTCTTTTCCACCATCTCTAATATGCTGTTAGACCATCTAGCAATGTTTAGTTTGTTAGTGACTTTTTTTTTTTCCTTTTTCTTCCCAAAGCCCCCCAGTACATAGTTGTGTATTCTTCGTTGTGGGTCCTTCTAGTTGTGGCATGTGGGATGCTTCCTCAACGTGGTTTGATGAGCAGTGCCATGTCCGCGCCCAGGATTCGAACCAACGAAACACTGGGCCACCTGCAGCGGAGCGCACGAACTTAACCACTCGGCCACGGGGCCAGCTCCCTGTTAGTGACTTTTTTATTTCTAAAGGTCTTATTGTATATTTTTTGGTCTTAATTTCTTTGTTAAGCTTCCTCAACTTTTCATTCACTGTGACTATATTTTCCTTTGAGTACTTGAATATATTTATGATAGTTATTTTAAATCTTTTCTGCTAATTTCAACACTTGAGTCATAATGGAATTAGTTTTTATTCAGTGTTTTACCCCCTTTGAATACAGATCATATTCTCCTATTTCTTCAAATGTCTAGTAATTTCTATTATATACCATGTTGATACATTTTAGGGACTCTGGATGTAGCTATGTTCTTCTGACGAGTGTGGATTTTTGTTGCAGCAGGCAATTAACTTGCCAGGACCCCAACTCTAAGCTCTGTCTCTTTTGTGGTGGACAGCAGCTGAAATTTCCTCTCAGCTATTTTATATTTCACCTTAGTTTTCACAGAGTTCTCTGGAATCTCCCCTGTGTACCAATAACTCAGCATTCAGCCAAGA
Source organism: Equus asinus (assembly GCF_041296235.1). Lineage (NCBI taxonomy): Eukaryota > Metazoa > Chordata > Mammalia > Perissodactyla > Equidae > Equus > Equus asinus. Next base: position 65,123,285 of record NC_091792.1, on the reverse strand, counting down.
ATTTGAGCAGATTTTATATGCAGATTTTAGTGCTCGTGCCCTTTGCAACTTCCTCCTTTTGGGGATTTCCCCTCAACTTTTCAACTGCTCTGCCAGCTTTGAATTCTGTCCTCTGACACCTCAAGCAAGTAAAACTGGAGATTTCTGTCACCCTATACAATAAGGACTGGAAGTGCCCTTAGGCAAACAACACAGATAAACAATCTCACTTGGTGCAATTTCCGTCTTTCAAAGATGGACTTGCCTCCAGTTTCTGTCCTTTTTTGGGTCACTCTATAGTACCTTCACAAAGTGTGTAGATATCCAGTCAATCCATATTATTTTCAGATCCCATATTTGAAAATCAATGAACTTGCTGAAATTTATTTGAAATCCTTAAGTGAATATTCGCTGTGCTTTTGCAGTCATTCACAGACTTGCACAAAACAGCAAAACTCATTGCTCTATGTGCATGTTCCCGGTTTAGGTCAAACGAGGTGATGTTCTATGTTCTTGTTTCAGCTTCATACTATAAATAAGTGTTCTTTTTCTGGTCTATTTAGTGCCACACTTTTCACATTTTTGTGCTTTTTGGTGGTGATTTCACTTTTTAAAATGGCCCGCAAGCATAGTGCTTAGTGCTCTCTAGTGTTCCTAAGTGCGGGAAAGCTGTGATGTGCCTTATGGAGAAAACGCACATGTCAGATCAGCTTTGCTGAACCATGAGTACAATTGGCCACAAGTTCAATGTTAATGAATCAACAATATATATTAAATAAGATGTTTTTAAACAGAAATATGCATACAACAAGGTTATGTACTGATCAGTTGATGAAAATGTGACCAGACGCTTGCAGGAAACGAACCTCGTATTTCCTGTAGGAGCAATGGTTCAGTATTCATTAATTGAGTGTTCCCAGTGACTTTGTAGAATACAACTACCACAAATGAGAATAAACTGTGTGTGTATCTGTGTATCACGCACACACACAGAAACACAAGCAGTGTGTATATGCACACCACATATATAGATAATCCAGGATTTATAATTGTAATGTGCAGAAGGATTACTATTACAAGAATATTCCAACGTTTCCAGACGCTAGAAATTTAACTTTAAATGAGTCATTTAAGTTTTAATTAGCTTGTTGGTTTCCAACAGCAATTAATTGTGATTTTAAGAGTTAATCTATGGAGAATTAACATTTTTATGATGGTTCTATCAGCTACAATGAATATTTTCTCTTTTACTCATAATACATTCTTCAATAACATTTAAACAATTTTTCATAAGCATCTTGCGTGATTTTAGTTAGTTATTTTTAGATGCCTAATAGTTCTTATTCCTACTATAAATGGTGTCTTTTTCCTATTAGATTAAAAATTTTTTTTGTTGATATATAGGAGGGGTATTAACTTTTGTATATTGATCTTATTTGCCAAATTTCTTGCATTTCTTTTTCTTTTTTAAAAATTAGTATTGATTTCTTAATTTGTGAATTATCTTGGATTTCCTACAAAGACAATTATATTTAATAACAATTTTGTGTCTTTCTTTCAAATGTTTAGACCTCTTATTTCTTGTTCTTTTTGTATTTCATTAGGCCCTGTATAAGGCTGAATTTTAGGGATGATTATATGAGTTCTTGCTTTAATCCTTACTTTAATGAGAATGCTTCCTGACTTCCAATATGATGTTTGTATATCTTTTGATAATAATCTTCTCAGTTAAATGGGTTTCCATCTAGTTCTAGTTTGCTAAGAGGCTTTTTTATTCTTGTAGCTCTTAAGATGATCGTATGATTTTTCACTTTTAATTTATTAATATAGTGAATTATGTGGATTGATTTTCCTATATTGAATAATTTTTCCACTCTTGATTTAAACACTGCTTGACCTTAATATAATACTTTCTTTTACATATATTTTGTTTCATTTTTTGTAATTTATTTAGAATCTTTTTCTAGTGGTATTTGCTAGTAAGATTGGGCTATGGTTGCATTTTCTTAGCTTGTCTTTGTTCTGCTTTGAAATTGCAGTTGTACTAGCTGAAAAAACTGATATCTAGTTCTCCTGCGTTTCTGTTCTCAGGGACAGTTTAAATGAGTTGGAACTCCTGTTATTTGAAAGTTGTACAAACTCAAGTATAAAACATTTGACTTAATGTCTTTTTGGAGGGGAAAGTTTAGTCTATCATTTCTATTTTTTTCATAGTTCACAGTTTATTCTGGTTTTAATTTTTTGTTATACTTTAATCTAACTTTTTGTAGTTATTGTCATATACATTTTCATAATATTGTCTTACAACTTTGAAAATATTTACTCTATTTTTTTATTCCTAGTGTTTCTTAAATCCTCTTTCTCTCCCTATGTCTTAATTTCTTAAGCCCTTCAAATGGGCTATGTTTTATTTCAAAACACTGGTTGTGATTTTGTTGGTCATCTCTTTTGTTGTTTTTGCTTATTTGTATTCTACTGTATTAATTTCTGTCATTATCTTTATTCTTTCCTTCTTTCTTTCTCCCACCTTTAGATTTACCGTTGCAGTTAATATCTTAGCTTTTTCTTGTGGTAACTAATTTCAATTTTTATGTTTTAAAATGTGTTTATGAATATAGATTTATTTTTAAGTGTCATGTTAGCTATATTCTAGAAGTTTGATGACATTCCTTTTTTTATTAAGTTCTAGATATACTTTCATTTTGTCAGTATTTATCTTTAATTAATTAGCTTTTCTAATTAAACTTTTTATTTTTAGTTAGTTATAGATCACACGCAGTTGTAAGAGAGAATACAGAGAGATCCAATGTACTCTTTACCTAGTTTCCACATTGATAACGTCTTGTGAAACCCTGGTACAATCAGTGTGTTGACATTGAGGAGTCAACATGCAGAATCATTCCATCCCCACCAGGATCCCTCATGTTGCCCTTTTGTAGCCACTTACATTCCCTTTCCCACCCCTACCTGTCCCACTTCCAGGACAACAACTACTCTCTTCCATTTCTAAATTTTGTCATTTCCAAATACTATAAAAGGAATTACACAGTGACCTCTTTAGGATTGACTTTTATAATTCAGCGTAATACCCTAGACATTCGTCCAAGTGGTTGCATGCAGCACTGGTTCATTCCTCCTTATCACTGAACAGTATTGCATGGTATAGATGTGCCACAACCAGTTTAATCATTCACCTTTTGAAGGACAAATAGGTTGTTTTCAGTTTTGGGCTATTCCAGTTAAAGGTACTATAAACATTTGTGTACAGGTTTTTACGTGAACCTGAGTGTCCACGTTTCTGAGATGAATGCCAAAGAGCACAATTGCTGGATTGTAGGTAAGTACGTGTAGTTTATAAAAAACCACCAAACTATTTTCCAGAGTGGCAGTACCATTTTACATTACCTCCAGCAATGTATGAGTGATCCAGTTTCTCTCCATTTGCTATTGTCACTATCGTTTTTATTTTAGCCCTTAGTAAGCGTGTAATGATATCTCACAGTGGTTTTAATGTACATTTCCCTAATGGTTAATGACATTGAACATCTTTTTATGTGCTTATTTGCCTTCTGTATATCTTCAGTGATTTTACTGAATGTCTGTTCATGTCTTTTGCCCATTTTCTATTTGGATTGTTTGTTTTTTTTTGCGATTAAGTTTTGAGATATATATATCACATAATTATAGACTTCACATATACATATATATATCACATATGCATCACATAGTTATCATTTCTTTAGTGGTGGCAACAATTAAGATCTAATCTCTTAGTAAGTTTAATGTTTGTAATACAGTTTTGTTGTCTATAATCACTGTACTGTGTATTTGATCTCCAAAACTTTTTATCTACAAGTTTTAAGTCCATATCCTTAAACAAGGTTTCTCCCATTCCTCCACCCCCCATCCCTGGTAACCACCATTCCACTTTCCATATTGTTGACTTTGAGTTTTTGTAGATTCCACATATAAAGATACAATACAGTATTTGTCTTTCTCTTTCTAACTTATTTCACTTAGCATACTGTCCTCAAGGTCCATCCATATTGTTGTAAATGTCAGGATATCCTTTTTGCTCATGGCTGTATAATATTCCAACATATATATATATATATCATATCTTCTTTATCCATTCATCTATTGACAGACACTTAATCCACATCTTGTTGTTTCCCTATCTTGGCTATTGTGAATAATGTTGCAATAAATATGGGAGTGTATATATCTATTTGATCACCTGTTTTCATTTCCTTTGGAAATATACACCCAGAAATGAGATTGCCAGGATTGTATGGTAGTTCTATTTTTAATATTTTGAGAAACCTCCATACTGTTCTAGTGGCTGAACCAATTTACAATCCACCAACAGTGGGCAAAGGTTCCTTTTCTACACATCCTCACCAACACTTGTTATTCTTGTCTTCTTAATGGTAGCCATTCTAACAGGTGTGAGGTGATATCTCACTGTGATTTCAATCTACTTTTCCCTGATGATTAGTGATCTTGACCTCCTTCTCACGTACCTGTTGGCCTTTTGAATGTCTTCTTTAGAAAAATGTCTATTTAGTTCCTCAGCTCATTTTTTAAGTCAGATTGGTTTTTTTGGTTATTGAGTTGTGTGAATTCTTTATAAATTTTGCTTATTAACCCCTTGTCTGATACATCACTTGCAAATGCTTTCTCCTGTTCTGTAGGTTGACTTTCCATTTTGTTGATTTTTCCTTTTGCAGTGCAGAGGCTTTTAAGTTTGTTCTAATCCCACTTGCTGTTTGGTGTTGTCTGTTGTTTGTGCTTTTGATGTCATACCCCCAAAATCATTGCCAAGACCAACACTGAGGAGCTTTGGCCCCATATTTTCTTCCAGGAGTTTTATAGTTTCAGGTCTTATGTTTAAGTCTTTGATCTATTTTGAATTCCTTCCAGTTTTTAGCTTTTCTTTTTGTGCATTTAACAAGAGTAACAGCTCTTATTGATGAGATTCAATTTATCAAATTTTCCTTATATGTTACTACGCTTTCTCTTCCATTAGCTTCTGCTCTTTCCTTTACTCTTTTTTTTTCTACTTTATTTAGTTTTACTCTGATGTTATTATTCTGGCATGCTGGATGTGCACCACTGGACATTTTACTCATTTATTTTCAAACCAAATGCAATTGTAGTAATAAATTTGCCTCAAAATTCCACTTAACACCCCCCAGGGTTTAATTTGTTACATAGTGCTTTCATAGACATCCAGTTCTAAACACTTCAAACATTCCAATATGTTTTTCTTCCTTATCCATGAATTAATTACGAGTGTGATTTTTTTTAGTATCAAAATTTTAAGGTATTGTTTTAATCTTGATATGTAGTTTGATTACATGGATATCTGGGGAAATCATCTATATGATATTGACTCTTTGAAATTAGTATATGGCTGGTTTTGAAATGTTTCATATGTACTTGAAAAACATGCATATTCTCTGTTTATTGGGCACAGGGATTCCTATACATCTATTACATCAAGCATATTAGTTTTGTTATGAAAATTTTGCCTGTCCTTACTAATTTTATGTCTGCTTGATGTACTTGTTTCTGATATAAGTAATTTAATATCCTCCACCATGATTATGGATATATCATTTTCTCCTTATAATTCTGACAGCTATTGCACTGTGTATGTTGATGCTGTAGCCAGGGTCATTCCAGCGTGTGATTATTCATTCTGTAATATTCAGAGTGCTGAGGGGCAGACCAAGAAAATGTGTCTGCCACATCAATGTCCCTTCATTTTTCCTGTTAAGGATCTTTACTTGAAATTTTATTTGGGCTGATATTAGTATTGCAACACCAGCTTTGTTTTAGGCAGCTTATTTTTGGTTTATGTCTTTCCAGACTTTCATTTTCAACTTTTCTGGATATTTTTGTTATAGGGCTGTTTGTATAGGGACTATAAAACTTCTTTATTTTTTCTTAAATATAATTTGACGGTCCTGTATTTTAATAGTCAAGTTTCATCTGTCCACAAACATTATGATTATAAATTGTTTGGATTTATTTATCTGTTTTCAAAGTTGGATTTACTTCGATCATATTATTTTGTTTTCTGATTATCATCACCTTTCTCTGCGTTTCCCCCTGTTTTCCCTCCTTCTATTGTATTGATAAAGTTATTCTGTACTATTCTCATCTAATTTTTCTTGAAACATTGTATATATTCTTTCTATTCTGATAGTAGTAACAATCAAATTTTTCTTATTTGTACTTAAATATATGTTTTACAAGCAAAACGCAGAGTTATGCTGAGTTTCTCTCTCTTCCTAAAACTAATCATTTTAGCATGCTTTCATTACCCGTTGAACTACACTTTCCAATTCCTCATTATTGCTCACTAGAATTTAATTCCTTTTGAAATAGAAGAATAAACCTTTTAAAAGTAAAAATTAACAATTAATAGTTATAATTAAATTTACCAGCATATTTTTAAATTTTTCCTCACTTTGCTTGTTACCACTTATTCTTTTCCTCTGAGTTCGCTTTTCTTCTTCATTCAATAAATATTCAATATATTTTTATTAACATTTCAAATAATTTAAATTCAAATTAAAGGAGACGAAAATCTCTTCTTTTATAGATTTTGTATTCTTGTTAAAATATAATCTTTGGTAGTTCTTCAACAGAAGTTTTGTAAGTGATATAAAATTTTCTTAAACTTTGTATGTTTGGAAACATTTTTATTTCATATTTACTCTTGAAAGATTGTTTGGTGATAAAATTCTAAGTTAATGTTTATTTTTTCTTTAGTATTTAGAAGATTAATCTTTTTTCTGCTGTTATTCATTTTTGCTGCTGATAACTTTGCTATCAATCTAATTGGCATTTATTTGTAAGTAATCTTTTTTCTCTCTAGCAGCTTTTATTTTTACCTTTTAAATTCATCAGTTTAATAAAATGTGATTTGTTTCTATTCTGTTGGGTGCTATTGTGTTCTTTCAAAGTGAAGATTCCTGTAATTCTTTATTTCTTGACAATTATCATCTATTATTCTTTGTTTAAACTTTTAAAATGGAAATAAAACACATATGCAGAAAAGTGCACCAATTGTAAATGTACTGCTTGATGGATTCTCACAATTGTCTAGGTTTTTAAAGAACATAGCCAATACCCTCGAAGCCTCCTTCTCAGCTTTCTGGTTGTCTCCTTCCCTAATGGTAACCACTATCTTGACGTCTAATTTTATACTTATGCCTATTTTTGAACTTTATATAAATCATACGGTACATATTCAAGATTATATTTGTGAGATTCAATCATGCTATTTCATATAAATCATGTAGATCATTTATTGACATTGATTTATGGTATTTCAGTGTATGAATAAACCAACACTTATTTATCCTTTCTTTGCCCAGTGTTTAGCTATTATGGATAATGTTGCTATGAACATTGGGTAAAAGACTCTTGGTGCACATGTGCCAGAATTTCCATTCAGTATATTTCCTAGAAATGGAATTTCTGAATCACAGAGAAAAGTGTAAATTCTAAATGTTTTACTATAGGAGATATTGACACATATTTTCCAAAGTAGTTGCACCAATTACACCCCATCAGAGTACATGAGTCTCTGTTGTCAGTTTTCTTAATTTTAGCCATTTTGGTGTGTGCATAGAAATAGCTTATTATGGCTTTAGTTTGCATTTTCCTGATTACTAGGAAGTTGAGAAACTTTATTCATATGTTTATGTGTCAGTTGATTATCTTTTTTGTGAAGTGTATATTCAGGTCTTGTTCTGAAATTTCTATTGAGTTATCTATTTTTTTTCATATTTAGTTTTATTTTTTAAATAAAATTTTTATTGAGGGATAACGTATTTAGAATAAAAGAAGTATCATAAGTGTACAGCTAGCTAGATTTTCACAAAGTAAAATCCCTAATTAGGCAATGTGATCTTACCAGAATCCCAGTAGGACCTCTCATGCCCACTCTCAATTATTAATATCTCCTTCCTCACCAAAGGTGACCACTATACTGACTCTAAGACCACAGGTTGATTCAATCTATTTTTTGGTGTTTATATGATATGTATTCTTTTGCATCTAGTTTCTGTCACTCAGCCTTCTATATGAGAATTTCAGTTCTTCCATTTCTCCAAATATCTTTCTGATTTTAGTGGATATGCATTGCATCTCACAGCAACTTCAATTTGCATTTAACCAGTGAGCTTGAACACCTTTAAAAGTGTTTGTTAGTTATTTGGAATATCCTAATTTTTGAAGTCTTTTACCCATTTTTCTAATGGATTGTATTTTTCTTATTGATTTGTCAGAATTCTTTATATATCCTGGATACTTGTGTTTTGGCAGTTATATGTATTGCAGATCTCTTCTCTGAATCTATGGCTGGTCTTTTCACTTTTTTAACGGTATCATTTGATGGACGGAATTTCTATGTTAATGTAACAGATGTATTCATCTTTTCCTTTATGTTTAATGTGTTTTATATCCCCAAGGTCATGAAGGTATTATCCTATGTTATCTTTTAAAGCTTTATGTTTTACCTTTCAAATTTAGACCTTCAATCCACGTAGAAGAGGTTTTGTGTGGTGTGAGGTAGGGATCAAGGTGAATTACTTTTTGCATGACCTGAATTAGTTTTCATTTTTCAATGACCCAGAATCATTTATTGAAAAGATCATCCTTTCCCTCACTACTCTGTAGTGTCATTTAGTTTTAAATAAATTGTTTGAGTATTTGGGGTTGGTTTCTGGCCTTATTTGGGTCTACCTATTTATTTGTATATCATTGCACCAATACCAAATTGTTTAATTCCTCTATCTTTCCAATAACTTTGATATCTCATAGTGAAAGTCCTGCAATTTTGTTCTTCAATATTGTGTTAGCTATATTTGGCAGCTTCACATTTCCATACACATTTTAGGATTTCTTGCTAAATTCTGAAAAAAATTTCAAGTGGCTCTGGTGCATTTTGTTTCTCATTCTTTAGGGTAATAAAGCCTTTGCTTTTCTCTGTCTCCATAATCTGGGTCCAACAAACCTGTTTTAAGCTCACTCATTGCCTTGATTGTATCTGTTGTTTAGATCCATAGAGATATTGTCTTATTTTAGAGTATGCTTTATATTTTTAGGCTTTTAAAATGGTTTAATGTTTTGTATAGTGTTGCAGTTTATAGGAATTGGGGAGAGGAAGGTAAAATAAAAGCTGAAACTCCCATTGCCAATTTGACAAGAAATCCTCAACAGTCTCCCAGTCTTATTTCTCACTATTGCCCTTTTCTCCCCTGCTATGTTGAATTATTTGCCTCTCACAAAGCTTTGTTCTTACTCTTCATTCAGCCTGATTTGCTCCCATATCTTCATGTGCAAATTATAACTGTATTTCATGACTCATTCAAATGTTACACCTTCTATGATACTTTCCTAATATACTCATCCAAAATTCATCTCTCTCTTAAACTTCCAAAATTTTGTTTATATCTTCTGTTGGTAATTATAACTTTGTAACTTAATTTCATAGTTATTTATGTTTATTTTATCTCCTGGAATAAGAATTACATTCTGCAAGACAGGAACTATTTGAATTGTATGTACCTTTGTATTATGTACGATTTTGGCGTTAGCCCATAGCTAAGGTGACTGCCTGTTCTGTTTTATCAGGATAGTCAAGGTTTATGCTATTGTTTTGATGCCCATCTAGTTAGCACTCCTTTCTGATCTCAACATTGTCCTAGTTTGTATGTAGTGATATTTGATCACCCTACTCATAGTAAAAGTTCCAAAAAAAAAAAAAAAGACAGAATGGACAATAACTTAGCAGTTAAACTGATGTTTGATGAAAGCAGATACCATCAAGTGACTGAGAAAATAGTTGGTGGCATTAATAGAAAGGAAGTCAGGAGGAGAAGATTTGGGAGGTGGCTGATAAGTGTGGCTTGGATATGTTGAGTCTGAGGTTGCTGGTGAGGTATGTGACAGAATGCAGAGTGTACTCAAAATGCTGGGCAGACAATACTGGTTACAGCTGAGCACTGGGAACCAGGGTCCATATTCCTTACAGAGGGATTTAGCAGGGAACAAAGCAAAGTTCCTGCCCTCATGGAGCTTAAAATATAATGGGAATAGGCACTATAGACAACTGTTTATAAGTATGAATGGTTTTGTTGTCTGAAGGATGGAGCTGAGGAGAGAATTGGGGTCAATCAAAAAATGTTGCAAAACGCTCACGTTTTCAGGGCAAGATAAAGAAAAAGAGCCAGAGAATAAAGAACTGGGGGAGTAAAATGTCAAAAGTTTCAAGCTTTTTAAAAAAAGAATGAGGTCTGATGTCAAAGCAAAGGATTAAAAAAGAAAGACTGAGGAATTAGAGATAATTTGTTACACACATTTTGGAAATGGACACACTATTTGCTATCCCCATTTACCAAAATTTGTTGATGTCCTTAAATAATCTTGTTGTTTTTTCCTTGAGAAATACCTTAAAAGTCTCATGGGAAGAATGAAAATTCATTTTTTGTCTGGTTTGTTGCCAAAATTTGGTGACATTTAATAGCTGTTCAATTCCTAAATGTGTTAGACAAGGTAGTGTTGTGGTCACAACTAGCTAACAGCATTTAGTGGAATGTGCCTTTTCTCTTTACCAAAGTATATTACACTAATTTTCAGCAAAGTCTCAATTTCTCTTTTTTTAAATAAATTCACCACACATTTTAATTTCAGGAGGACAGAATCTTTGGCATTTGAAAACAGATCTTTGCAAATATTTTTTACAAAAAGAATTATTTTTCCTTTGTGGTTTTTCTTCTTTGAATGTGGAAGGTTAGAAAACCACAATTTCTTTTCCATGCAAGTAATTTCCTACAAAAACAAAATAATAGCTTCTAAGAAAAGTTTGGAGCTTTCTAATAATTCAAACTAAATATTTCTTTGGGATTTTTCCCACACTCTGTCATTGGAACTGAATATGTAAAAATAATGGCATCAGAGTAATTCTGATTCCTAGGCATTCAATAACATTAAGAGTAATCATAGCTAATACCTGAATAGAGTTTATAGTTTACAAAGAACTTTCATATACATTATCTCATTGCAGTCTTTCTATAAGACATTTATTTATTAACCACATTTTTAAGATGAAGCAAGTGAAGCTTAGAGAAGTCAACTGGGTTGGCCCAAATCACACCCCGGGCTGCTGAAGCGGAACGTGCAAACTTAACCACTGTGCCACCGGCCAGCCCCTTATATTTTTAAGCTTTGTAAAAACAAGGAAACAAACAAAAAATATGCAGCTGATATATATGTGACCTGCGAAGCCTAAAATACTTACAATTTGGTTTTTTACAGGCAAATTTTGCTAATCCTTGTTTTATGATCTGATTGGTCTTAGACATACCTGGAGGCACCTGTTTTTACGGCAAATGCTCCCATAGGCTTAAGAGTTTGAGAGGAGGGTTGTCTTAGCTATTTTCAGGGCACCTCTGGCTCATATTTCCAAGAAAGTTTCTAGGAATTGACCCATGTAATTTCTGAAGCTAAAGAACTGGACCCCAGTGGAAAAAGGCAATCCGTTCAGGCCTGGCTTCCACCAGGCTTCTGCCTCCAGAGGCAGGCTGGCCATGCACCTTTGGTACTGTGTTTGTGAGAGCAATTTTAGAGTTATTCTGTATTTCAAACTTCCCCGATAATGTTCTGGAATGTCTGGCTTAGAACACTACATCAAGCTGGTAGCCTAAGGTGTATTTTTCAACACTGAGCACAAAAACAGGGTGGTCTTCCTCTTCTCATGCTCATCCAGGGCAATTGTGTGAGAGAATGTAGCGGGGATCAGGAAGTTGAACAGGTTTCCTTCTATTTGAGATATTTACTTAGCCTACTATATCTATCATTTAAAAGATTTCATATGGGACTCATAATTGAAAACTATAGTTGCTAAAGATGGTCTTTCCATAGACTTGTACTGAATACCTACTATGTGAAAGGCACTGCGCCCAAAGCTAGTAATATGAAGATGAATCACACACTGTACCTGCCCTCAGGACTTCATGGACTGGTGAGGGAGGGAGAAATGCAAATAATTGCGTAAACACGTTATAGTAAGTATTAAAGAGAGATTTAATGGAGATATATAAACACGTTTTTGGTATCCAATATCTCTGGATCTTGACAACACTTATAGCTTTTTATTTCTGAAATGAATTTTAGAGGTAGCTTTTTATCAATGACTAGTGAGTGGAGGTCCAGAAAATTCTACAAACATTTACTTGGAATATATTGTCTACCAATAAATGGCAAGTGGCACCAACATCAAAAATCACTTGGGCCTCCAATTAAGGGTTGAATCAAGAATCCCACCACTGCTTAATGGCAAGTCAGACAGGCACTGGCAGAGATCAAATCTGTCTGCTGTGTCGGCCTGAGGAAGTTACAAGGAACACAGTGACAATCCACATCTAGCAATCAAAGCGAGTTTGGGAAAGTGAGTGTTTGGCAGAAGGAAGTCACTAGGGCACTGGCACATGGATACACTTGTTACACGGCAGCCACTTGGGGTGGCTCTGTCTTTAGTGTTTTGAATCCCATGTGAATGTCATCTTTATTTGCTGCCACCACAGGCTGGCTCTGCTTTTTCACTTGCCAGTCATGCCCACTTACTTTCAGATGTCACAGCTTCTACTTTAAACTGGAATAAAACAGTCATGGACACCAAAAACAAATCTACCCATTGCAATTTACTTCCCTCTATACTTAGAGATTCCAAAAGGAGCATTTGCTTCCATCTAAACTGGCCTCCAGTCCTGGATGTTGCCAACTGGTGCTCACAGAATTGCTCTCTCACGCTCTGGAGTTACTTTGGCTATCAGGACATTTTGAGTTGTCCCAGGCTTCCAGATGAATTATGAGAAATTGGCAGAGGGAGCAGTGGTATCAAAACCAGAGAAGCAAAAAGTGTTGATGCCAGGCCAAGTTCAAATGGAAACAGTCATTCGACTTTTAGGCCAATGAAAACTTATGTTTATGCAAAGCATTCAGAGGCCGTCCTTCACTGTATCACCCAACAAGTATTTACTGGGTGCATATCCTGAGTGCAGCATGTCCCCACTAAGAATCCCCTCCCCTACAAGAAAGACCTCATGGAACTAAGTTAATTGGAAAAGTAATAGGACTTTACTTCAAGGGTAAAAGCAAAATTAGGAGTCGGACTGTGGTGTAGTGGTGAAGTTCACGCACTCTGCTTTGGTGGCCTGGGGTTCCCCAGTTGGGATCTTGGGTGCAGACATGCACACTGTTCGTCAAGCCATGCTGTGGCAGCATCCCATGTAGCAGAAATAGAAGGACTTACAACTAGGATATACAACTATGTACTGGGGCTTTGGGGAGAAAAAAAAGATTGGCAACAGATGTTAGCTCAGGGCCAATCTTCCTCAAAAAAAAAAAAAAAAGAAAGAAAGAAAACAAATTAATCTAAGACATTTTGGAATTGTCATGTTTGTAGGAAGAAGTTCATTTAGGTTCCACTCCCAGTTTGTGAGAAAACATATCCCGTGCTGTGCAGCAAACAGCTTGTACCGTGGGGAGACACAGTGATGGCTGCTGACATGGACCATGTCACTTCAGGTGCGGGGGCAACTGGAAGAGAACATTCTTTGCAGAGGGAGAAGTTCAGAGGTGCTAAGTGAAAAATTTCCTTTGCTTTTAGATTAGGTCCAATTGAAGAAATTTGTTCCAACTCATTTCTCTGGCAGGTTGTTACCGCAAAGCAAGGTTTGTCTATTACGTACTTTCAGGATGAGTATGGGAAAGGGAAGAACCAGCCACCAAAAGCCGTTAAGAAAAATGGGCTGTCTTCTGAGGACTTTATTTTGGCTAATCTTGGTGGAATTCTGTCAAAACCACAGATTCCTTTCCTGGAATTTTCAACCTCGCTGCTCCCGAAGACACAGCACTGTTACCCAATAGCAGAGGCATCTGAAGATCCATCCAAAGAAGATAAACACCCCCAGGGTCAGCTTATGAACTTGAGCATAACACCTCAAAGCTCTTTCCTTCACAGGCACAGATGCAGTCATATCTCTATTTTTCAGTTTAACACTTGCTCAAGCCCCCACCTGCCATATTAGAAGGAAATCAGATAAATTTGTCTTCTTTTCCCACTCCAAATTTTCCAAAACCCCAAGGGCTGACAAAGTCTTAGGGAGGACTTTGGTGCCCATTCAGTGTGCTCACAAGGATATCCATTCAGTGCAGTGTAGTGAATGAAAGCCTGAGCTCTGTGACCAGACATCTTGGGTGTGATGGCCAACTCTACTGCTTATTAGCCGTGTGGTTTTAGATGAGTTACTTGACCTCTCTGTGTTTCATTTTCCCCAAGAGTGAAATGCAGATAATAATAACTCATCTTCACTGGGTTGTTGTGAGGATTAAATGAGTTAATACATGTGTATTAGTCTGCTCGAGTTGCTATAACAAAATACCATAGACTGGTGGTTTAAACAACAGACACTTATTTCTCACAGTTCTGGAGGCTGGAAGGCTACAATCAAGGTGCCAGCAGATTTGGTGTCTAGTGAGAACCCTCTTCTTGGGTCACAGACAGACTCCAACTGTGTCCTCACATGGTAAAGAGAGAGAGAGCTCTGGTCTCTTCCTCTTCTTATAAGGACACTAATCCCATTATGGGGGCTGTGCCTTCATGACCTCATCTAAATTTAATAACCCTCCAAAGGCCCCACTTCCTAATGCCATCACATTGCAGGTTAAGGCTCAGACATATGACTCTTGTGTGGAGGGGGCATACAAGCATTCAGTCCATGACAACTTGTAAATTGATTAGTGTTTGCTTAGAGTAAATGTTCAATAAATGGTGGTTCTTATTCTTACCATCTATCTTGCTTCTCCCTGATCACAGTGTCATGGTGTCACTGATGAGAGTCTGTTCTCTACAGTCAGAGGCTGCTGTCCTCTCTGTAGGTGTATCTTGTTGGTCCAGCCCTGGGGTGAGAAGCCTCTAAGAAGGCCCACAAGTATTCCTGCCTCCTGGTATCCATCCTCTTTAGTAATACCTTCCCTTTGAGTGTGGCAGACCTTGAGACGCCTTCTAATGACTGGGAAATGGTAAGTGATGGCATGGTACTTCTGAGATTGTTACAAAATGGCTGCCATGTTGGGCTGCCATGTTGTAGGGAGGCCCACGAAGCAAGCAACTGAGCCAGGCCTTCAGTCAACAGCCAACAAGGGACTGAGGCCTACTAAGATCCATGTGAATGAGCTGAGAAGCAGTTCTCTCTACCTTTCAGTGGAGCCTTCGGATGAGGCCTTAGCCCAGCTGACGTCTTGACTGCAATCGCAAGAGAGACATTAAGCCAGAGGTATGCAGCCGAGCTACATCCAGATTCCTGACCCACAGAGACTGGGAGAACATTTGTTGTTTTCAGCCACCAGTTTCTGAGGTAATCTATTAAGCAGCAATAAATAACTAATGCATCTGTCATCAAAGTCCTCTGAGGGTATATGAGTGCCAGGTTCATCCCAGGATGCTCCCACTTGGGCCTCTATCTAGTTGATGCTCTCCTGCTCAGCTGTTTCCCCAAGGTTACAAGCACGGGGACAGGGTGTTTGCTCTGAGGGAGCTCCTAGCATCAGCCTCACTGAAGAAACCAATCCTTTATACGGAACCTTAGGTCCTTATCCTGAATTCTCATCTTCAGCTTGGACTCTCACTTTCTCAATGAAACTGTATTTCAGGGACCTTGCTGTCCTTTCCTGTCACTGGGACTTGGTTGGGGACAACTTGGCCTAGCACATCAGGGCTCCTTAAGTTCCAGTCGTGAGAACCTGGATGGTTTTGATTTTTTCTCTCCCATGAGGCCCCATAATCTCAGGGAATGACAACTGAAAATCCATCATGAAAAGTTTTCTTACACTAAAATTCCAGAGCTTAAACCAGCCTCCGAGGTTGGCAATCCTTCAAAAGACCTTAGTGTGGACTTTCCATTTGCCCTACTGCTTCTGTATTTCTTTTTCTTTTTATTGTTGGCTTATTTTGGATTTACTTTATTATTCCATTATTTCCTCTGTTAGTTTGGAATTGATGCACTGTTTTACTACCATTTTACTGTTTAGAAATTCAGCGTGTGTACTTGACCTACCAAAGTCTAATATTAATCGATCATTTTACTATCCTCTGAAACAATAAAAGGACCTTAGAAGACTTTGCTTTATTTTAATCTTCTCTTGACTTTTACCTTATTGTTCCCATTTATTTCAATTATATATATATAATATCCAAACAAGACATTATGATTGTTGTTGTACCATCAATGCTCATGTAGGCTTATCCTTATATTTATCCTTTTTGTTGTTCTTCCTTTCTTTCTACATCTGAAACCTTCTGTTTGAGATTACTTTCTTTTGGTCTGAAGACTCTCCTTTAGGATATGTTTTAGTGTGATCTTCCTGGGGCAAATGACCTCATTTTTGTTATCTGAAATGTCTTTAGTTGAATTTTATCCTTGAAGGAATTTCCGATAAGTATAAAATTCTGGGTTGGTAGTTACTACTTTTGGCATTTTGAAGGTGTTCTGTTCTACTGTGTTATGATTTCTGACATTGCTACAGAGAGGTAAGCTATATTCTGTCATTCATTTGACGGCAGTTGGTCTTTTTACCTCAGGCTGCTTTAAGATAGTCCCTTATCTTTAGTTTTCTGTAATTTTACTATAATGGACATAGGTTTGGGTTTCTTTTTTGTTTATCCCAGTTGGGACTTATTGGGCTTCTTAAATCTGTAGATGGATCTCTTTCATGGATTTTGAAAAATTCTCAGTCATTATCTTTTCAATTTTTATGCACGCATCATTTTCCCTTTCTCTTTCTGGGACTTTATTCAACTATATGTTGGACCTTGTTACTGAATTTACCACATCTCTTATCCTCTCTTCTTTGATTTCTTCCTTTTGTCATTCTGTGCTCTTCTCTTGTGTGTGTGTGTGTGTGAGGAAGATTGGCCCTGAGCTAACATCTGTTACCAGTCTTCCTCTTTTTGCTTGAGTAAGATTGTTGCTGAGCAAACATCTGTGCCAGTCTTCCTCTATTTTGTATGTAGGATGCTGCCACAGCATGGCTTGATGAGCAGTGTGTAGGTCCACGCCTGGGATCCAAACCCATGAACTCTGGGCTGTGGAAGCTGAACATGCAAACTTAATCACTATGCCACCAGGCAGGCTCTCTATGCTCTTTTCTTGATATAATTTTCTGATCTATATGCTATTTATTAACTTTCTTTTCATGTGTTTGTAATTTTATATTGAACATATTTACTTAAATTTTGGTGAATTTCTAGGGTAACTACTAAAATAATAGTAAAATAGGTCATAAATTTCAAACTAATTAAATTCTTAATTTTGATTATTATATTTTGCAGTTCCAGAATTTGGGGGGTTTGGTTTTAACCATGAAGTGTCGTTGTTCTGCTGGAGTACAAGAAGCAGTGAAACAGTGTAGATCAGGAGGGTTCAGGATCAGGAAAAGTTCAGGAGATGGGAAGGAGTTTGGAAGCTGGTACTAGTTCTGACAGCTGAAGAAGGAAGTCCTAAGAGGCTAGTTAAAGCAGGAAAGAGCAGGGAGATGGGGGCTCAGATCCGTCATCTGAGAGGGCCATCCAGAGCAGGACTCCTGAGCATTGTTGATGGACTCTGAGCCCAAGAGCGATTTACTCTTTCCCATATTATATGTTGCCTGTTGGGTGTCACAGGTCTGGGGACAGGTCTGGCACTAAATGTAACTATAAAGCAGGGAAAATTCCACAGATGAAAGTAATCTCTAACTGAGACAAGGAAGCTAAAACTTCTTGCCAAAAGACAATATAGGTGATGAAAGTTTTGTGGTAAAGAAAAGTCATAATAAAAGTAATGTTTCAGTATTTCTCTTTCTCTCTCTGAGTGCAGTATTCTGTATAATCCTTCAATTATTTTACTTTCAGTAACTCTCATTAGAAAAATGAAAGCATTCCAAAAGGAAGGAAGGAAAAAGGAAGGTCACCTTGTAAATCTAGAATGAGAAACGAGAATTGAATTTGCAACTTTAAACTCTATCAATATGAACTATGTAACCAAGTTTGTTTTTATAATTTTAGGCATTTTCTAATTTTATAGGCTGCATAAACACTTGCAGGGTCTTCCTGCTAAAGAAACCACACATACACACACATTTAATTCATGTGATTTCTTGTATTCATTGCTAACACATTTCAAAAATTCCTATCTTTAAAAAGGCAGAATCATTATATTAGAGAAATGCAAATATAGCTCAATTAATGTATGTCTTGGGAGTGAAGCATTTTTGGAGGAAATCTACTTTGTTAAAAAGACAATGAACCTTCCCTTCCCTCTGGTAGAACTTAAGCAGCGAGAGGTGGAAGACACGTGACTGTTGAAGGAAGAAGGGGCTATACTAGTTTCTCAATGCTGCGTTGCTGGTGGGGGCAGCATCTGAGCTGGGAGTGGGCGTAGGGATGTGTTACTTCCTGAAGCTCCTGTGATTCTGTAGCAGCAACAGGGACAGCTGTGTGACTGTGCCTGAGGCCACAACAGATGGCACAGAAGAAATGGAGTTGGTGGCTCTGGAATGATAGCCATGTTGGCCTAGTGACAAGTCATGTGTGGCAGGACAGAATTTAGGAATCAGAATGTACTTGTAGAATGGTACTTAGGGGTGAGGAGATCCGGTTCTGTCACCAACCAATTATGTAGCCTTAGGTAGCTTGCCAATCACTCGAGGCAGCAATTTCCACATCGCTAAGTGAGGGTGTTGGAATAAATGTTCTCTACTGTCATTCCCACTTCTAAAACTCTCCAATATTGTCAATGTATTCCCATGTCTCATATTGTTGATACTGCTGGAAAACCTAAAATTTTTATAATGCAAAAAAATTTAAGCATAGTGAAAAGTAGAAAAATGTTATAAAAATCCTCTAAATACTCCTCACCTACATTCAATAACTATTAACATTTTGCTACTTTTGCTTTAACTATTTTTGCTTAATTTTTTAAAATTATGAATATCTTGACATTCGCCCCTAAGTAATAAAGACATTTGCCTACATAACTACAATACCATCAACAAAAGTAGTAAAATTAATAACCATTCTTTGACATTACCTTTAGTCAAATTTTCCCACTTGTTTCCAAGATATTTTCTACCTTATTTGTTTGAACCAATTAAGGTTCACGCATTTCATTGGGTTGTTATGCTTTAAAATTCTTTTTTAACACAAAGCAATATCCTCCACCTTTTTTATGATGTTAACTTTTTGAAGAAAAAATAATCTTTGATGACAAATGAGCTATTAGCCTGCATCCTGTTCATCGGTAGAGATGCAATATTACGCTGCCTCGGATTGGTTTGTAAGCACCATCGAACTCAAAGGCTGTCTCCAATAACCCTGTCCTCAGAAAGAAACAAAAGAGAACACAACTGACATCTTTGGCTCAGACAGCTGTGACTCAAAGCAACCAGCTCCTGTCCCCAGACTCTGGGGTCACAATTCTTCAGGGAGTCAGACTGGGATGCAAGGTCAGTGGCTCATAGCTGCAAAAGGAGACAGAAAGAAAATGTTTTCTTTGCTGAATGCGGGGAAATTTAATGGAGGACATTAAATCTGCAATGTAATTTAAAGGAGCTTCTATTTTATTAGATACAAGTTCAGAGTTTCTTCAGTCCTAGAGGAATTCTCAAAAGACGTCCAGCTGCCTTTTTCCATTACAAAAGTTATAATTTTTAATATGCTTCTTAAGGATATTTTAATCTAGGGCTATACTGTTTTTGATTTTATTAAACACAGCTAAGATGAGATTTTGGGGTTGATCAAACAAGTTGAAATGAAGCGGCTTATTAGACATGATTCTCATTAGTGGTGTCATGACAATGCTATTGCGGTACAGTCTGTAACTCGTATTTTGGCATTTGCCATCAGTTGAACGTTTGAATCTTTAATAGTAGCTATATATAGTCTGCTTACGTCCTCCTTTGTTCTTCTGCTTACAATTTGGATATCTGTTTTTTTCCACTAGTAGTACCCTCGTTATGACTTGGCCATACAAACAGCTGACCTCCCAGAGTTGTGGTTAACAGAATGAGAGGGAAGAATGATTTTTCTTTTTTTTTTTGTGAGGAAGATTTGCCCTGAGCTAACATCCATTGCCAGTTGTCCTCTATTTTGTAGTGGGATGCTGCCACAGCACAGCTTGATGAGATGAGTGAGTGGTGTGTAGGTCCATGCCTGGGATCCAAACCTGTGAACCCTGGGCCACTGAAATGGAGCATGTGAACTTAACCACTACGCGACCGGGCTGGCCCTGAAGAATGATTTTTAAATTTCATTATGCCTTAAAATACTTAATGAAAACAGCTAAGCACAAGCAGTAATAAATATTCTTAGTCTCACTCATTCATTAAAAAAGACTTTAAATAAATATAGATACATTATATAAGGTAAATAATTACAGAACAAGTATGAAGGAAAAAAGGACCATCAATAATCTGATTATCTAAAGTCATTGCTGTTAAAATGGTCACATCTTCTGTTCTCATTTTCATGCATTTAAAATGCTTATGTATAAAAATGTATAGTGTTATATACATAAAACCCATAGGAGCGAGCACTGTAGTAGATATTTGTGATAGTCATGGTTGCTGTTAGCTTGTCTTTCTGGTTTTCCTCCTTTCACACGTTGTAGAATTGCAATTCTCTGCCCCTTGAAGTTAGACGTAGCCATGAGACATTTCAGGCAGAAACTGAATGTCAGATACATGATTTGCTTAGCTCCTCCCCTCTGCCACGGCGGCAGGTGACGGTCCAGGCAGCAGAGGCTGCGTCAGCCTGAGTCCCCAATCAAAGATGATCTGAGCACAGCCCCAAGGCACCTCTTGATGGACCTGAAGTGTGAGCAAGAAATAAGGTTTTGCTATTTTAAGTCACTGGGAGTTTGGGGTTGTTTCTTACCAGAATATCCTGATTGCTGAAGTTTTTACACGTCATCTAATTTAATTGTCAGAGTAACCCTAAGAGTAGGTGTTCCCACCCCCAACTAACAGACGAGGAAACTACTACACGTCACATAGTGACTGAATGGTGGGGCCGGAATTACATACAGGTCTTTGTGACCTCTCCCCCACCCCAGATCTGCTCTTTGTGTACGCTGACTGGGGCAAAACCTTCCTTCGTTTTGTTCAAAACTCTTTACATATATTTTTTATAAGCTGCATAATATCCTACCCATATAAATGCTCCAGGATCCGTTTATGCATTCCCCAATTGTTGTAACGAACGCTTTGTACAAAATCTTTTGCCTGAACTCTGTCCTAGGACTTTGGATCAGCTCTCAGGAGCCAGGGGATGAAAGTGGGAATAGTGTAGAGCTAGTCAGCAGCCACTGGCCATGGAGTCAGGAGACTGCTGCCAGAGGCAACAGGAATCAGGAACCAAATGGGCAAATCAGGCATTGGCCCAAAAAAGATTGAGAAGAGGTAAAAGCAGACTCGTGAAGCCACAGATGGAGCTAGTGAGATAAACCAAGCAAGTATAGAAGAGAAATAAGAGATGGACCCTGGAGACATTCTCTAAGGTGCTGGAATACAGAGGGAGGAAATTTGCATAAGAGGAGCTGCCAGCGTTTATTTAGCACTTACTGAGTGTTAGGCATTGTCACAGCCTGTTCTGGCTGCTATAACAAAATCCCACAGACAGGGGGCTTAAACCACAGACATCTATTTCTCACAGTACTGGAGGCTGGAAGTCCAAGACCAAGGTGCTGGCAGAGCTAGTGTCTGGTGAGGACTCTCTTCCTGGTTTTCAGATGGCCAGCCGCCTTCTTGCTGTGTCCTCACATGATGGAGGAGACATCTTGAGTTTTTTCCTCTTTTTATAAGGGTATTAATCCCATCCTGACAGCCCCACCCTCATGACCTAATCTAACCCTGATTATGTCTGAAAGGCCCCTCCTCCAAACACTGTCATACTGGGGGTTAGGCCTTTAACATGTGGATTTTAGGGAACACAGACATTCAGTCCACAGCAGACGCTGTGCTAAGAACTGTGCATGAACTGCTTGCTTATCCCTACACGGTCCTCAGCCACTTTACAGATGAAGGACTGTGATGATTCATCTCATGCGTCATTGACTGGAGCCGAGTTGCCATGGGGTGCCCAGATTAACATTATTTCTAGGCATGTCTGTGAGGGGGTTTCTGGATAAGTCTGGCATTTGTATTAGTGCACTCGGTAGATTGCTCTCCCCAGTGGGAGCGGGCATCACCCAATCCATTGAAAGCCTGAACAGAACAAAAAACAGAGGAAGGGAGGATTGGTCCCCTTTCTGCCTGCCTGCCTGCTGAGTTGGGACATTAGTTGTCTCCTTAGGAGACGATTAAGATTTACACCCTCGGACTGAGATTTACACCATCAGCTCCCCTGGTCCGCAGGCCTTCAGACTCAGACTGGAGCTACACCGCTGGCTTTCCTTGGTCTTCAGCCAGCAGACAGCAGCTCAGGGGACTTCTCAGCCTCCCTCATTGTGTGAGCCAATTCTTCTTTATATATATTATTGGTTCTGTTTCTCTGGAAATCTCTTATTAATACAAGAACTGAGGCTCAAAAAAGTTGAGAAACTTGCTCAAAGTCAAAAAATAAGAGAATCTGGGATTTGAATCCCAAACTTATCCATTCCAAAATGTATATGCCAAACCACCATGCTGTACTGCTCAGGGCTTCACCCATGGGAGAGGAGAAAGCTGGTAAGGGTGCTGAGCCCATTGTAAATTCTTAGATAACTTTTCACATAGTTTTCCGAGGTTAGACTAAAAGTCCTTGAAATGCAACAATGGGCTAATAAAAAGCTATTTAAAAATGTAATCCAAACAAGAGAGCAAGATTTAAATAACGCAAATGCATAGGTACGAAGGATACTTTACTGGTTCTTACCACTTTCAATATATTTCATTGAATTCTAGTTTTTTCCAGGTTTGAATAGAATCTTTTTTTTTTTTCCAAATTCACCACAGGCTAAGACTTTAGAACTTTAAAAACGTCACCTGTATGTCTTTAGCTCTTTGACCAGAAAAATCAAAACCTGGATTACCATTACTCAGTTGGTTAGCATCCGTGACTCTATCAGAGGAGAAACAATCCTCCATGATTTTTTAAGAAACGAGGTTATACAAGTTTTACATTCACTCTACAACTAAAGATAACTTTGCAAATACATTTAAGTGAATTACAGAAGCACCTACTAGATCTCGTGGCTGATTGATGACTTCAGCTTCCGTATGATGAAGATATTCAAGCAGAAAGCAGCTGCTTTGCAGAGGAGCCTCTGTGAGCTCTTGAGGTGGTGCGGGGTCGGTGGGGGGGGGGGGGTGGTCCATCTGCCTTTCTGTGAAGATCAGGGTCTTTAACTCCCGCCTCTTCCATTCTTTATTAAGGGTTCGATATTCCTGAAACCTGCCCTCTGTGTCTGAGCTTACCTTGGCTGCTAACCTGTTAGACGCTTATTTTGGTTTCTCCCAATATCCCTATGGTGTGTTCCTTGTACTCATCCGTTCAAAAAAACAAAATAAGAGATTCTATGTTTTTTTAAGGTGATTTTAGGTTTACAAAAAAATTGAGCAGAGAGCTCCCATATACCCCTTCAGCACCCATGCCCCAGTTCCCCCTATTATTAACACCTTGCATTAGTATATTTGTTAAAACTTATGAACCAACGTGGACATGTTGTTATTAACTAAAGTCCATAGTTTACATTAGGTTCACTCTCAGTGTTGTACATTCTATGGGTTTTGACAAGTGTATAATGGCGTGTATCCACCATTACTGTTTCATACAGAATAGTTTCACTGCCCTAACAATTCTCTGTGCTTTGTCTATTCGTACCTCCCTCCCTTCAACCCCTGGCAACCACTGATCTTTCTACTGTCTCCACAATTTTGCCTTTTCCAGAATGCCCCTTAGGTGGAAGCCTACAGCACGTAGCCAAACGCATCCATCGTTTATTACTAGTCTCCCCTTATTGTTCCCCCCCAAGTCCCCACTGACTCCAGCCCACTCTCTCCTCTTCCGGGCCCTACGCCTTGCCAGTTCTGGTCCTTAAGGTTCTGTGGATGCAGCATGTGCCCACCATAACTGTGGCTCACCTCTGGCATAACGCTCAGCTGGCTCTGCACAGGGAAGGGACGTACAATTATGAATATTTATCAGCCACCACTTGCAGACTGTCTAGGGAGTATTGGCTTACTTAAAAGTGGTTTTGAAGGGGGTCCGATGGTTTGGAAATTCCAGTGGATTTAAGTCTCCAACTCGGTTTGTTATTTCAGTGATCTATTCTGTCACTAGGTTTTAGACATGCCAACTGAAAAGGCCAGTGTTGATCTTTAGTAGATTAGTTCAGAGTCTCATATTATCATACATTTCATTGTAAGTTCGTCTCTAACAATAATATTTAACTGCTTTTCATAATGAAAATAATAAGCTGTTGAAGTGGGAGACAATTCTATTTGCAACCATTGTTGAAAAGGAGTCCTATGGCATCTATTCCTTTGAAATAGAATGAGAGAACACCAGGAATTGCATGCTTGTAATGCTTGACTTCGATGAATGTCTTGGGTAAAGATTTCTATTGTTCTGATGTGAATATAAATGGTTACTACTGCTATTATGAGGTGAGCCGCTGTGGAGAGGTTCCTGGGAAATCAGTGAAAGACGAGCACATGGATTACTGAGAAGCAGCAAAAATGCAAGAGGAGTCACTTACGATGGGGGTGGGGAGCAGTAAGTGCTAAAGTTGGATACACGGGACAAAAATGAAATGTAAGCAAAATTGAACCTTGAAGAATTCCTTAAAGCGCCCGTAAAATAAGTTTGCAGAGTTTGGGGCTTTTAATTCAGTACGGTAATACATAGTGTATATATTAATACATATTGTGTAAAAATACAGAAAATGTAATTTTATGGTATTAGAACTTGCACTATTTAAATTGTTATTTTTCTTTCTCTTTTAAGAAATACCAAGCATATCTCAATAAACTTATGCAAATATGATATTGGCTGTTGGTTTGAGATAGATATCTTTGTTACGTTAATAATATTTCCATACTTTTTAATTTTAAGTTTGTATCAGGGATCGATGTTGAATATTATCTAAACTTTTTTTTTTTTTGCCTCTAATGGGACCACCAAGTGAGTTTTCTCTTTTGCTTTATTGGTGTGGTTTATGTCGATAGATTTCCTAATATTCAGTCAGCCTTGCATTCTTTAGTAGCGCCGTCCTTAACTATGGTCTATTGTTCCTCTGAACAATTACTGAATTTTATTCACTTATATTCACTGCAGTCTTCTTTCTGGTGCTATCATGTTTAGAATATGTTAGCTTCATAGAAATATTGGGAAGATTTCCATCCTTTGCTGTGCTCTGGAACAGTTTATACCACGTGGGAATAATTTGTTCTTTGACATTTTGGAAGAACACGTTCAAGTATAACTTTAGCAGCATCCCACAAATTTTGATATATATAGTGTTTTCGTTATAAGCTAAATAGTCTGCAATGATGTATTGATCTCTTCTACTGATTGCAGAATTATTTAGAGCATTGCCTTTTAATGTTGGGAGTTTGAGATTATTTTTGTGTTTTTTTAAATTATTATCAAGTTTAATTTTATTGCATTATAGTGAGAAAGAGTAGTCTGTACAATTTCTGTTACTCTATTTTTATTTCGGTATTTGTTATGTCCTAATACAATACTATTTTTGCACGCTTGGAAAAGAAGGTATTTTTGTGTTTAGGTGGTAAAGCACTGTATCTATCTAGTCAATTTTGTTAAGGATGTTGTTCAAGTCCTCTGTATTTTGCCTATTGATCTGTCATAGACCGAGGATGTATGTTTGAAGTTATCCCACCACTCTTTCATTTCTGTTGGCTTCTATTTGTATTTCTAGCAGGTTTTGCTTTGTGTATTTGATTACAATGCTATGTCACAGAGAAAAGTTTGTGATAGCTACATTTGAATTACGAGCTATACATTTCGCCAGTATAAAATGACTTTTTCCTGGGTACCGTTTTGATTTGGGTTTCTTTCCATTTTATATTGAAATTTTTATTGTTTGTATTTTTTCTTTGTCTGTATTTGCTTGATACATCTTTGTCATTTTAAAATTTTTGACCTTTTTATATCTCTTTTGTAGCTGTCTCTTAAAAAGAGCATATAATTGGCTCTTATTTTATGACATCATTTTATATTCTTTGTGATTTCGTAGAAGAGTTTACCTGTTTACCTTTACTGTCATTACTCATATTTTGGGCTTACAATTGTCATCTTAGTTTATGTTTACCAATATCAATGCTTTTGTGTTTTTTGCTTTTTCTGACTTTTTCTATATGAATTTGAATTTTTTTGTCTTTTATTTGTTCTGTAATGATTTAGAAGTTATATATATATAATATTTTATTCCACTATTGGTTATCTTTAAGTTCTTAAAAATAATCACATTTAAATCTATTTTTACTAAAATCAAAAGAAACTTAAAACAGTTTTAATTGACTTCCAAACACATGCACTATGAGGGGAGAAATTATATTTTTTAAGCAAGCTGCTTTTTTTTTGAGGAAGATTGGCCCAGAGCTAACATCTGTTGCCAATCCTCCTCTGTTTTTTCTCCCCAAAGCCCCAGTGCATAGTTGTATACCCTAGTGTATGCACGTCATTCCCATTCTTTTATGTGGGATGCTCCCTCAGCATGGCTTGACGAGTGACGTGTAGTCCACACCCAGGATCCAAACCAGCGGACCCCAGGCCGCTGAAGCAGAGCGTACAAACTTAGCCGCTTGGCCACGGAGCTGGCCCTGAGAAATTTCCATATTTTATTTATCTCACCACTACCTCTGCTATTCTCTATTCTACTCCCCAAGTTTCATTTATGCATTATGGAATGTTTAGACCCATATTATTATATTATGAATCATCTCTTTAAACATGTTCTTACATTTGTATTAATTTTTACAATTTAACTCAATAGGTATATGACATGGTTTCATGCCTTACAGCACATTTTTATATTATTTTATTCCTATCTATGAATTTAATGTAGGTCAGTAGCTGCAGTATAATCCTGAGTAAATTTTCTGCTTTAGTATGTGGATGATGTACTTTCTGATCCCTTGTGGATCTGAACACGTCTCTCTGTTGTTGTTACTAAGGTGCACGTTTAAATGGAGTGCAGAATTCTGGAGTCACAGTATTTCATCTCAGAGTTTTGTAGACATTGCTGCACTGTCTCACAGTGTCTAATATTACAGGAAAGTTTGAGGTCATCTTGATTTTCGTTCCTTTGATGGTGATTATTTTTTCCATTTGGATGCCTTTTGGACATTTTATTTGACCTTAAATTTAAAAAAGTTGCTGGAGTGTCTTTGATCTTGACCTTGTAGATGGAGGCTCCTTTCACCCACGGACTCAGGTCTTACCTTGGTTTAGAAAAATTTTTTTCTGTAGTTTTTAAAAATCATTATTGTTTTCTTCTTTACTTTATTCCTGGACTGCTAAAATATATTCTGTGTCCCTTTGTTTTTCATGTGTCATATCTTATCTTCATCTTTCTCATTTCCTCTGTGTTGTTAGGGAATCTCTCAAGCTTGTCTTCTACTTCCCTGGTTACATCTTCTGTAGTGTCTACTCAGCTACTCAATATTACACTGAATCTTTGAATTCAGAAATTACAATTTTCATCATCATTCTTTCCTTCCTGATCTCAAATAAATTCTTTTTTTGAACACCCTCTTTAATCTCATACTTGCAGTGTCCTTTTGAAACTGAGAACAAAGAGTACACAATTTCTTTAAAATGCCCCTGTTTCTGATAATAACTGGATTTCAGAAGATAACATTTGTTCCTCTTGTTATGAAATATGATGGTTTCAATAGCTTTCTTTTTATTCGCCCTTCAAGAGGGAGGTCCAGTTTTGCTAAAGTTTGGCTGGATCCCTAGGGGAGCTGTTCCCCTGAAGCTTGTCCCTGATGTGTACTTTCTGGGAGGCTCCAACTTAGGAGAACATCCCACAAGAGCTGGTAGAGTGAAAATGTTTCACCCAGCTCTTCAATGTTACACTGAATATTGAATATTGGAGATAATGCACCCTCATCTTCCTCCACATTATCCCACGGCCCTTTAGTACCAATCTTCACTCCTTTGTATCCTAGAATTTTGATAGAGTTTTGCTGGACTCTCTTCCTCTTACTTTCTGGTCAGACAGCATGGTAGTCGATGGTTCTTTCTTTTCATCCAATTCCATTTTGTTATATCTAAATGATTTCTTCAATGCACCCGGCATATACATAATCTTTCCTTGAAATGCAAAGCTGGATATCTTTTCATAATCTTTATAATCCTTTGCATAGGGATGGAGGAGGAGTAATTTGGTGTTTGTACACATATCATCATCTTGCCTGGTCCCCACAAGCCTATAAATGCTTTCTGTTGAGTCTTATACATATTTCTAGTTAGATAACAGAAAGCTGGCTTTAAGTTTTCTTACATTTTCCACAGTGTAACCAGTGCTTTGCATATCATTTACATTTTATAAGCACTAGGCGAATTGAATTGAATTCTAATGCAATCTCTCCCACTTTCCTACCCTCAAACTCTAGCATTAAATATCAGTATTTTTTGCTGGCAGGGAGTCTTCTAAAATAAGAATTAAGTCTCCAGTTTTCTTTTTCAGTTTATGGAATAAAAAGGTAATATTAGAGCACCAGGTAAGAGAAATTCTCTGTAAGTCATTAATAAAATAATTGGGTTAATATGCCCGGGTATATGTCGTTACAAGTGAAATCCATGCTTCATTGTTTTTGCACTGGGTGAATTACCCAGGGAAGCCGGTAGACTGAAAATGAAAACAATAGCTTGTCTTTCTCTGACTGCTCCTGCCCCCACCTTCATATTCAGCTTGTGCCCAAAGAACAAGACAGCAGGAGAAGACTGTTTAAATCTCATCTGAAATGTGCAAGTAGATATGGTTCTGATAGCTCTTATAAATGTCAAGACTAAGCCACTGAATTTGTCGAGTGAGTCACCTGTGACGGCGTGTCTGCGAATGTGAGCCTGGGAAAGACATCATTTATAACTCATTTCCCAGTTTTATTCCTTATTCCCCTCTTAGTGATTGACATAACCACCTGGTCACGTCGATTAGCGGTTTGACTCCTGTTTGATCAAGAGGCAGTGGCAGAGGAGGGGAGGGCAGTGTCTTAGTCAGCTTGGGCCGCCATAACAAAATACTCTAGACCGGGGGGCTCAAACAACAGAAATTTATTTTCTCACAGTTCTGAAGGCTGGAAAGTTGAAGATCGAGGTGCTGGCAGGGTTCAGTGCTTGGTGAAGTCTCTCCTCCTAGCTAATTGGCAGCCGCCTTCTCACTGTGTCCTCGGTGGCCTTTCTTTGGTGTGTGTGGGGGAAAGAGAACAAGAAAGCAAGCTCTCTGGTGTCTCTTCTTATAAGGACACTAACCTGTCAGAACAGGGCCCTACCCTTATGACCCTAGTTAATCTTCCTCCGAGGGCCTGTCTCCAAATACAGTCACACTGGAGTTTAGGGCTTCAACATAGGAATTTTGGGGGGACACTATTTACTCCATAGTAGGTAGGCTGGGGGCTGGGGGTACATGCGGAGAGATCTGAACCAGAAATCAGAAAGCCCCTTGTCTCTCTGAGTTGCTATATGAATTCAGAAAGTCATTTCACATTTTGAGTCTTAATTATCACTTTTGTAGGACTTACATGAGCAAATCACAAGGCTCCTGCTAGCTTGATCCTCAGGGATATTATGGTTCACGTTAACCATAGACATGTTCCAGTCTGTCCACTCGGGTCAGTGGCCTGCGACCCTTGATCAGCCACTGCTTCTTTGTCTGTGGACATCAGTACGTCCAGCAGGACTTTCTGTGGCCAGACTGTCAAATGAGGTCCCTCCAGTACTCCACATTTATCCATCCACTCAGTCTTTATACTTTCTTTTTACTGCTTTGTTCCAGGCATGTTCTAGGTGTTGGTGTTGTCCCTGCTCTGATTCTTGTGGGTATGCATGGATAAAAAGGACAATAAACCATAAACAAACAAGTATATGATGTGTCAGATGGTGACAGGTGCTATGGAGAAGACTAAAGCAGGGTGAAGTGATAGGATGTCCTGGCAGGAGAGAGGATCGGAGGGTTGTTATTTTCTATAAGATGGTTGGGAAAGGGCCTTGTGCAGGTATGCAGAGGATGTGGGCTAGCCAGGCCGGTTATGTGGGAAGAGGGTTCCAGCTGGGCGAGGCAGTAAGTAGGTAAGCCTGGAGTGTACTCAGTGTGGCTAGAGAAGGATGCAGAAGGGGGAGAGTGAAAAAAACAAGATCAGGACGGAGGTGGGGGCCGCCATGTGGGGCTGAGCCCACCTGCCTTTGCTAAGTTCCCACAGATCTCAAGTAGTTGCTTTTTCTCTTTTGACCAGAGTTCATATTATTATTTGTGGGAGATTGGTCTGTTAGGAGCTTACTCCCCTACCCTGAAAGCAGAACTTTCTGGATTCATATTTTTTAAACGTAAAGTGAATCACGTTAGTCAGTTGTCTAAAACACTTTTCTATTTTTTTCCATTTTATTATTAAAAAAATCAGAACCTCTCACCATGGCCCACCACGAGCCCTTTCTTACTATTCTAACATCATTTTGGCGACATCCCTCCTCCATGCCTCCCTAAGCTCCACACCCCCTCTTGATTCCCGTACCCCCCCCCGCCCCCTCAGCCCCCCCTCCCTCCCCCCAGGCCAGACTTCCTTTCAGCTCCATGAATCCTCCAAGCTTATCTTCTCTCAGGGCTATTGATGCAAAGAGTTTCCTGTCTGGTCTTCCTCGCTTCCTGTGTCTCAGCTCAAACGTCCTCTTCTCAGGTAGGCTGAAGATGACACTTTCCTAGTACTTATAGCAATTCATAATCACTTAATTCATTGCTTTTTCACTTGGCTTGGTTTGTTTTCCTTTCAAATGCTATACTTCATGACAACAGGGACCATTTGCTAGCGTTGTACGTGACGGCCTGCAACATGATAGCTACTCATGCTCTTATTTGCTGAATGAATAATCGAGGTCTAGTTGACTTCATATTCAATAGCATCATCTAAAGTAAACTGGACTTTTCTGCAGGTTTTCGGGGAAACTGGAGGAGTGAGAAGTTCTCATCTTCACTTCTCAGCAGCACTCAATTCTTCTGTAGTTGTAAAGTTCTTTTAAAACATAATTTTAATAATAGTCCTGTTACAGACAAAATCCATCTTTTTCCCATTACCAATGATTTGCATGATTTCATTTACTTTATGTTAATTGTGTAAGGAAAGTACAATTTGTTGACAAATAAATTAAAAATGACTAAGTTATTTTTGGTTTGGGAATGGAATGTATATTAACATGTAGATTAAAATGTAACTACTTATTACTACATTAAAAATAGACAAAAACTGTTCTTTTGACCATGGATTAAAGAAACAACTGT
The DNA here is from genome assembly GCF_041296235.1 of Equus asinus. Taxonomy (NCBI): domain Eukaryota; kingdom Metazoa; phylum Chordata; class Mammalia; order Perissodactyla; family Equidae; genus Equus; species Equus asinus. The sequence goes on along the minus strand of NC_091792.1, from coordinate 65,091,750 downwards.
TTTATTTTTATGTTTTTACATGATAAGACAGGAGAAGATTCTAGGTAAAGAGGAAATACATAATGAATATATTTAAATTGACTATTCATTTATTGGATATAAAGAGTAACAATGCACAGAACTATATAACTATAATAACTATGTTATTTAAGAAAATAGATTGGACACATTAAGTAATAAACTGGGAGAGCATGAGTTTCTTCACTTTGAAATTCACTGGCCACAGCACACCTGTTCACCAGATGTGAAGTGAGAAGTTAGCAAAATGTTCTTTTTTAAAGGGAAAAATATTTAAAATCATTGATTTATTTATTGAATAATTTTGAAAAAAATTCTTTATTCTTTTAACTGACTGATAAAACTAGAAAGGTACTGATGCCATTGTTGTGAGCGACATGAACCTTCTGGAACCCTCTCAGAGAGCTGGTATTCTCTAACCACTAGCTGAGCAGAGCCACCTGCATTAATGAGAGGTCAGTAAAGGGATTTAAGCAAAAACACCCTTAATCAGATTTTTCTTTTAGAAAAGTCTCTCTGGATTGGACAATGAAGCCACTGAAGGCAGGGAAACGATTGGAAGCTGTTACAACAGTCCCCTCAGCAAAGATTAGTGAGCAGGAATTTGAAGGGATGAAGTCAAGAGATTTTTAGGAGGTAGAGTCAACAGAACATGTGATTAAGTTGGAGGAGAGCAAGAGGAGGATTAAGAGGCCAAGATGCTGGAATGTACAGTGGAAGGTGTCTTGAATAAGGAATTCAGAGGGGCATAGGTTTGGAGGGCGAGAAGGTGAGTTTTCTCGGGACACGTTGAATTTCAGTTGTCCGTGGAATTTACACATGGACTGGTCCATGGCACAGTTAATTAGAAATTTAGGTAAGGGCTTTAGGGAGTAGAGCTGTCCTTGCTGAAGACGCAGATTTGGGGATTTTGGAATTGTAGTGTACAAGCATCATTTGGAACTGCATGGGGGCATTTTGGGTTGTCAAAATGACTAGAAGTGGTGCTACTGGCATTTAAAGCCAGTGAGAGAGAAAGAAGGATGCTGGCCTCTCCTATAAAGCAAAAGATGAGGAATTGACCATCTAAATACTAATTAGCACTGTCTTAAAAAATAGTGGATATGGTGGTGGAAACCATAAACCTGTGCAGAAGGGTACAGAACTCTCTGTCTCTCTCAATCACCTATCTATCAATGCCTTAAAGCAAAGGAAACTACCAATTAAAATTTTGCAACTGCACGTTTATCCAGAGGTAACGGTAGCAGGTCATCTGGGGCATGTTCTTTAGCATGATAAAGGTGCATGGATTTGTCTTCTGTAGGTTTATAAATACAAGGCAGGGGTATTTTACTCTCTGAGGAAGGATGTTAGAAGACGCTCTCCTTTTGCCTTTCTCTTCCTGACTTGGTAAATCTGTCCCTCCTCAAACTGCTTGAGATGCAGAAGATGGTCGGGGTAGGGGTGTCATCAAAGATTGTGCATAAGAGACTCCAGAGGAGGAAAGAAAAGGAGATTCTCCGAACCTCCTCTTCTCAGGTTCAAAGTTAGATCAATCTGTTTGGGAAAACTTGGGTGACCCTGATCAAAACAAAGGGCAATAAAATCCCCAAATAAAATCACTTTGGGTCTGGAAATAGCTGTTACCGGTGGGCTAGCCCTTGCTCTGGAGGCATAAGTAAGTTGGTTCTGGGACCCTAAAGTGGAAGACGTCTAATGCAGGAATTCTCTACTTGGCACACTGGAAAAATATGAGTGGATGCATTAATATTATTAAAAAACTCTCCAACCCATAGAATGGGAGAAAATATTTGCAAATCATGTATCTGATAAGGGACTTGTATCTAGAATACATACTTTTTTTGCAATTTTACAATTCAATAATAAAAAGCCAAATAACTTAATTGAAAATGGGCAAAGGACTTGAATAAACATTTCTCCAAAGAAGGTAAGCAAATGACCAATAAGTACAAGAAAAGGTGCTTGACATCATTAGCTACCAGGTTACAAGTCAACATTAAAATGAGAAACTTCACATCCACTAAGGCAACTAGAATCAAAAAGTCAGATAATAAGAAGTGTTGGTGGACAAGAAGGATATAGAGAAATCAGAACTCTTAGATGCTGCTGGTAGGAATGTAAAATTGTGTGGTCACTTTGGAAAACAATCTGGAAGTTCCCCAAAGCATAGAGTTACCATTTGGCCCAGCAACTTTACTCTTGGATATATACGCAAGAGAATTGAAAACTTATGTCCACATAAAAACCTGTATGCAAATGTTCATAGCAGCATTATTTGTAACAGCTAAAATGTAGAATCAACCCAAATGTCATCAACTGATGGAAGGATAAACAAAGTGTGGCATATCCATGCCATGAAATATTATTTGGCCATAAAAAGGAATAAAGTGCTAATATATGCTACAACATGGGTGAAGTTTGAAAATATTATACTAAGTGAAAGAAGCCAGTCGCAAAAGACTACATATTAAATGGTCTCATTTATATAAAATATCAAGAATAGGTCAATCTATAGAGACAGAAAGTAGGTTAGTGCTTGCTTAGGGCTGGGAGGATGGGGGTGAGGGTGGGGATTAAAGGGGTAATAGCTAAAAAGTAGGGGATTTCTTTTTAGGATTATGAAAATGTTCTAAATTTGATTGTAGTAAAGTTATGTAACTCTATGAATGTACTAAAAGCCATTGAATTCTAATCTTTAAATGGGAGAAATGTATATTGTATAAATTGTATCTCAATAAAGCTGCTATCAAAACCCCCCCAAAAAACTCCCAAAGTGATTCGCATGTTCGGCTAGACGTGAGAACTTCTGCCCTAATCTGTTCTAACCCATCCCTGGAGGACAGAGGGCGAGCTGAGTTGGGCTGGAAGCAGGGACAAACTTAGTTCTTAAGCGTTCGTGAGCTGTAACTTTGAGAAATGAGATTGGCTTGGGTGTGGGATATTCCCAACTGGACTTCACTGTGGAAGTGGAGGCTGTGGTCTTCCCTCCTTTACAGAACCATGGCAGCTTTGGCAGGTTGCTGTACCAGCAGGAGAAGAGGGCTCCATCTGCTCCGTGTCGCCTCAGATTTGGGGACAAGGGCCAAGCAGTAGTGGTTCCTCACACGTGGTGGATTGAGAGGAGAATAGCCTGGACCACTTGCTAATAGTCCACAGTAGGCCGTAATTCACACCTCAACTGAAATGCTGACATGCCATTTGTATATGGACAACGTCGTTCAGGAAAGTGCTTGGTGAGAAGAAAAGGGAGCCATGGACCGACCTGTTTGTTTAATTGAATTTAATGATGCCAACATGGTGCTAAATCAATGAGCAAAATTCCATCTGTTGAGTAGAAAGAAAATCAGAGTCACATAAATTTAAGGATGAATTATTTCTCGAGGAGCATTAAATCTAACATATTTTCTGATGATTAAACAGCACCAAAAGCTCAGCTGACCACCCCAGCACAACACAAACGTTTAAAAATCTGCTTGTGGGGCTCCTTCTAACTTAAGATGGTAACTAGCATTGTCTGCACATGAGCTATATTGTCTTACAGTTCCCACGGGCCCTGCCCTTATGCAGGAAGCACAGTGTCAGTTGTAGGTACTATAGGGTTTGGCCTTTCAAAGTTTAGCATCTGTATGCATTCTTCTTGGTGCCTCAGAGCAAGGTCTCTGCGTAGACTAGATATTTCTTAATGCACAAGAGAACATGCTGCCATTGTTGTATTTCGAGAGTATAATGGAGGCTTAGAGAATGACGAGATGAGTGTGGTCCAGAACAGCTGGAAGTGACATGGACTGAGTGGAGCCTTGAAGAAAGATTGTGCTTGTTCCAAGAGCAGAAGAGAGAGAAAGTAATCCAGTTGAGAAAGCAGTATGAACAAAGCCATGGGTCTGGGGATTAGCATGAAGAAGTGGGTGCAGCGACAGAACAGCCTGACTAGAACAGAGTGCATGATGGGAAAACGAGAAGAAACAAGATGGATAGATACGGTGCCTTAAAAATTAGGATGAGGGATTTAGATTTCACGCAATAATAGCAGGAAGCCACTTTCTTGAGTTGGGCATTCATCTGATGAAAATAGCATTCTGGAAAGAGTTGTCTACTCATTTGGTGTAATACTTAGAGATAAATAAATAGTCAAAGCATCAGTCTCCAACAGTCCCTTATAATCAGTCACCAAAACAATCATAATTAAATGTATTTCACTTAAAATATACTAATGGAAACTAATCTAGTAATGACAAAAATTTGGTTTCATTCGTGTCTTTATGTGCTGAGAAAATTAAAAACAAACTCTCTAGGCTTTACGTGAATTTGAGAAGTATATCCCCATTTTTGCAAATGGCAAACTGAGGCGATGGTTGAAGAATATAGTGTAACAATGTAAACTTATATTATTAAGAACTTATGTAAGGATCACCATTTTTAATTCCATTTTTATATTCTTCTTCCTTCAGTAATGTTGCTGCCGGTCTTGGAATACACTTGTACTCTGGGAATATTTCTCTTTTATTTACTTTGTATTCATAGCCCAACTTTGCAAGGGAAATGCTCTCTTAATAATTGAAAAACTGCATTGTGCTACCAGTTTACATTTTACCAACATTGCCTCTCCCCAGAGCATGTTTAGGAACAGAGCCGTTTCATCATCACAGCAGAATAATTGCCATTTTCTCATACAGCCTCAGAGCCAAGTGTAGATATGTAAAAATTATTTTACAACCAACAGTTCTCAGACCTTACATGTGTAGGGTACATTTCTAGGACAAGAATTAAGATGCTTAAGCTCCTTCTCAAACCATTCTAACGTTATCCCTAGCTATTAAAAAGAAACAGATAAGCCATATTATCAGAGCCCCGTTTGTAATTCCTTTAGAAAGAGGAAGAAGATGACGATACTCATAGGGTACTTTCATGTAAATTTGAATATGAATGTCCATATGATATGTGAAAACCTGTAAGCTAACATGTTTTGATACTTTCCATTCATACTATACACCTTTCTGACACCTTTTATCTTCCAATCACTATAGATGTAGAACCATCCATCAGAGGCTTCAGAGACAATTATATGTCTAAAGTTACTGATATTGTTCCTTCATTCTTTTGTTCCTTATAAAAGGCTGATATCTATAGTGCAAGAAACTTGGTCCCAAGAGGGTCATCTTCCCCTTTAAACTGCCCTAAAATTCCTTTTTAAAGGGGAGAATGGAGGGAGCTGAATTGGAGAGACAGCAGTGCTCCAGGAAAGATGGGGTAATGTACTGGTTCTCAAACTTAGCTGCACGCTGAAATTACCTGGAGAGTTTTCAAAAATACTAATGACTTGGTCTCACCCCCAGAGATTCTGAGTTAATTGGTGTGGGATGCAACCCAAGTGTCAAGACTTTTCAAAGCTTCCCAAGTGGTTCTAATGTGCACTCAAGGTTGAGCCCCTGGGGCAACGGCCATGGGTTTGAGTACTAGCTGAAGGGTGTTGGGTGAGTCATATAGACTCTAGGAGCCTCATTCTTGCTGTATGTGGAAATTAGATAAATACCAGTATCTTATGCTGCTATTGTAAGGGTCAGATAAAATAATGGATATGAAATTTCCTTGAAAACTATAAAGGGATAAAACTATAAATTATAAACAGATGTGCACTATCTGAGATATATTTAGACTCTCTTGCTCGAAAGAAATAATTTAACAATCCAATTTGCACAAAAAGTCATGCTTCAGTTACCCCTACAGGAAACAAAAATCCTGCCAATTTTTAAAATAATTGTTCATCATTCTGGTAGATTTTAGAAACCTGGTGACCATTTTGTATGATATATAGATTTTATACTACAGAGGGTTATTTAAACGCTATTACTAAAATAGATATATGAATAATTTATCAGTACTCCAAGATTTATTTTATCAGTTCCCCCAAGTGGAACACTGAGGTAGGTAGATTGATTGCAGGATTTTACCTCTTTATAAAATGGATGTAGCGAAAAAAAAAATTGAAGTCATTGATACAATAAAGAAAATAAAACCCTTAATGAATGTGCAGAAATCTGCAAAGGACAGGACTTTTATTTGTTCACATAAAAGTTAAAGGGCCAGCTGTGCGGCATAGATGTGGGGTTCACGTGTTCTGCTTAAGTGGCCCAGGGTTTGCCAGTTTGGATCCCGGGCACAGACCTACGCACTGCTTGTCAAACCATGCTGTGGCAAGTGTCCCACATATCAAGTGGAGGAAGACGGGCAAGGAGGTCAGCTCAGGGCTGGTCTTCCTCAGCAAAAAAAGGAGAAGTGGTGGCAGATGTTGGCTCAGGGCTAATTTTCCTCAAAAAAAAAAAAGTTAAGGGAACTAAGAGTACAGAGACGATCAATGAAATTGACAACACGAAGGAGTTTTGAGACTTAAACACGGGTAAAGTAATGGAAAGCGAAATCCAAGGAAAATGAATAGAAAAATGAACAAGAATTGTGAAAAAGGGGAGTGAAGAAAAGGACAACAAAAACTGAAGAAGTCAAGGGAGAGTTTATTTATAAGGCACTGGGGCCACTAGAGCAGACTTGGATACCGATAGGATTGATCCATGGAGGTAGGAATGAAGCATGGAGGGGCTGATGAAGAGAGAGGCTAATTGCAGGAGTGAGGGGATTATGAGAAGCTACCTAAAAGAGTGGCATCTGATAGGAAAACAGGTAGTACATTTGTAACAAGAGGGAAGACAGAGATTAGGGATATAGACACTAGCTGATTATAAATTTGAGGATGGGAAGAGTGTTTCAATTTTGTCAGTAAAGTGATAAGCAAGATCATCAGTTAAGAGTGTTGGAGGACGAACTCTTAAGGACAGAGGAGAAGGTATGCAATAGTTGTCCTAGAGGGTGGAAAACATACTTAGTAAGAAAACGAGTGTTTAATGTCAATTTGTTGTTGGCATGTGTGGATTTAAGTCAGCACTCTGGTCAATACTTGGGAATATGTATGGGAAAGATAGACATTGAATTTAAACAGGATGGTGTTTTTCCTGGGGAGGGCAATGGAAGGAGTTATGTTAGTAGTTTTAGTTTCATGAAACATTTAATAAACAGTCGCCAGTGGGGTTTTGGTTGAGGAATGTATAGACTGCCATTACTGGACCTCTTCTTTCAAATGTCTTTTTCCCAAATCAGTGTACAAGTTCTGCCCTCCTCTTCCTAGCCAAGAGCCACATTTGGGCTGTGGTAAGCTGGAAAGCTTCAAAAAGGCAGTGTGATCTGTAAAGGGCTCTAAATCATTAAAATACACCAGAAGTCCAGAATCAGCTAACTCAGGTTTCCACGTCCTTTCCTTACTTTCCAGGCATAGTAGGTTGAATGGTGTCCCCAAAAAAGATGTATCCCCCTGGGATCTGTAATTGTGACCTTATTTGGAAAAGAAGTCTTGGCAAGTGCAATTAAGGATCTCAAGATGAGATCATCCTGGATAAAGGTGGGCCCTAAATCCAATGGCAAGTGACTTTATCAAACAAGAGAAAGGAAGAATACACAGAGGAAAAAACCATATGAAGACAGAGCGGATACTGGAGTTATGGGGCCATAAGCTAAGGAACACCTGGAGTCAGTGGAGGTTGGAAGAGGCAAGAAAGGATTCTTCCCTAGAACCTTCAGAAGGAGCAGGGCCCTGTGGACACCTTGATTTCGGACTTCTGGCCCCTAGAACAGTGAGAGAATGCATTTCAGTTGTTTTAAGCTACTGAGTATGTGGTAATTTGTGATGGCTGCCCTATGAAGCTAATAGAACTGGTGAAATGTAGATGGTTTCTGCCCCTAATGAGTTGAGCAGTGCCATCAAGTAAACAGTAAAAATCATAAAAATAATACATCTTGGCAATGCTGTTGAGTGTATTTATGACCCACACATTGTAACTTAGAGTGGGCAATATTGAGCCAGACACCAATCCTTGACCAGCTGGTTGACAGTTGCCTGGGGATGTCAGCAGAGCCATCCAAAATTCGGAAATGGAATGGTGCATGACTGGGATCTGTTTTCCAAAAAGAAGTGACGCATTTTCTTATCTAAAATTAAAACCCACTAATATCATCTGAAAAGTTATTTTCAGAAAACTCAAGAGAGATCAATTATGAAAGAAAAAGGAATGTTTTGTTGATTTTTCCCCCCAATGGAAGTAAGTTAGTGATTTTGCTCTTGTTCCTCCTGTTTTGGGTAAAGATTCCCCGCATAGGATCTGATTCCTATATTCTAGTTTTAAGTAGAAATTAAAATAGAATAATATTTGACTTTCTACTGTTTCAGATAATTAAAGATAGAGTAACCAAAAATTGATTGGATTAGAGTAGTGGGTTTTTTGTTTCACATGAAACTGAAATTTCAGTTCATACAGCAAACTGGCGTTTCACTGCTGCTGATGACATCCATCCTGAGGATTCTGTCTTGTGCCCTGGATCCAGCAAACTCTGATCATATTATGCCATGAGAGCACGAGTCCCAGTTAATCATGATTTTCTCTCTCTGGCTTCCAATATGTAAAAAGAAACACAAGATGGCAAATGCTGTGGAGTTGGGGGAGGCGGGGGTGAGGAGAGACGAAGCACCAGTTGTGCTGTTGCCAATCCTGGACTGGACAATATGGCTTGAACCTGACAGCAAATGGGGCATTTTACTCCTGCCTCTGAATTTAAGACAACTGGTCCCCAGTGAAGACAGACAGTTGATTCAAATTACCCACCCCAAGGCTGGACCAGAAGAGTCAGAGACCCGACTGGGGCATCTGAGCAGTGAGAGCAAGGTCTTCACACCCTGGGAGATCAGCCAGCCTGGAGGGCTAATTATTGAACATGAGACAGCCAGAAAAGGAAGCTTGGGTTGCTCTTTTTAACACAGTAGTATAGAATATTCTTGGCTTGCACGAGCCCCCACTCCCACATCCAACCTCAGTTACTCAACTGGTGATAGAGGGGAGAAGGGTGAAGGTTCCCCCAACATGAGGTATAGGTGGGAGTAAAAGTCAATTTATTTTCAAGTTTCCAATATCTACTGCTTCCCTGACTCAATACAGCATAGTGAAATTGCCAATGGAATTCTGCTTATAAACTTGTTTTGTGGTTTAATGAACTTAACATTACTAAACTGTATTTACAGTCATTGAAGTCAAATGAGCATCTGAATTCCCTGTGGGAACTTGTCAGTCAAAGATGTTTCTACTATAAAAGTGAACATGTTAGAAAAGGAAAACATTTTTTTCCAGCGTGAAAGCAAAAACAAAACAAAGAAAAAACAAAACCAATAAAATGTATTTGTTTTATCTTTAGTTGAGTGACAGATGCAATCCAGGAATGTGACAAACTGTAATATAAGTAATTCCAAATAAGTTAGAGAGTAAAACTCAGTGCAAGTAATACATCCCTTCATTTGAACTCAGTGAAAGAGATATACAGTTCCATTCGTCACTGAAATCAGTTTCTGGACACAGCATAACTCGGCCTGGCCATGCCTGTTCTGATGTGCAGCTAGGCCATTCCAGGGTGTGCAACCTAAGGAAGTGTTCGGAAAGGAAAGGAGAGGTGAAAATGGTGGTTTAGTGTTTATCATTCTGTGATACTATGTATTTAAAACATACTACCTCCCCAGTTTCTTTTGCTTTTTAGGGGATCAAAATGGTAATGAAAAGATTCATTCTGATTGAGCATATGAAATAACTCCTCTCCCCATCTCACTCGCTTACTTATCCTATGTGACACATTTATCAGTTCTTTTTGAGGGATGTTCATATCCAGTTGTATTATTAAAATCTGTCCATGTCAAAGGAATTGATCTTTATAAATTTTGAGGTAGTAATTTACTGAATTTAATAAGCTTACTCCCTTAAAACTGGAAAACATTAGAGGTTACTCTGCCTGTGTTAAGAATAGATCACAAACAACATTCAAGAATGAAAGGAAGTTAGAACTGGGAGAGGGTCACTTTGATCATATTGCCAGTGAACCGATGTTTCTACTTCCTTTTCTTTACTATTCCTATTAGCTCATTTTGGAGTATAGGTGCCAACATACTTTCCTAGCTTCTTCAGAGGAGGATGATGGGGGTATCTTCTCCATTATCCTCACTGAAACAACGACATCCCTGTCTATGAGAACTACTGCTTATTACTTATTGTCATCATGATCTAGACACTGATCTAAGTGCTTTACATTCATTAGTTTATTTGTCTCTCACAATAAACCACACAAAGGAGGCTGCAGGTTTTATCCCATTTTACAGATGATAAAATCAGGGGCATAGTGATGGACACCCAGATAATCTGACTCAAGCCCAGATTCTTAAGCATCCACTTTCTCCTGCATGTTCAATGGCCATTTTGTTTATGAGGATTCCTGAACTCTCTCTTCCCCTGAAGGTTTCTGATAACTCTCAAAGAGACGAACTCACTTGCTAAAATTTGCACAGTGAGTAAGTGGTGGAGTTGAACTTAAATCCAGGCTTTCTGATTCCAAATTCTATTATCTTTAGTGACATCACACTACTGGATATAGCTGAGGTTTTGAATTTAGGAGAAATTGGCTCTGAAACAAAATAGCTGGCACCATTTCACTTCTTTCAGAAATAAATTCCAGATGGATTTAAGAATTAAATTTTGCAAATGAAACCATAAAAGTACTGGAAGAAAATTTGGTGAATATTTATGTAATCTTGGGGTGGCAAAGGCCATTCTAAAAATGGCCTTAAAGTAGGAAAGATGGATACATTAGATTTCATGAAAATGAAAAAGTCAGTATGTGAAAACACTATAAATCAAAAGGAAAGGCAAGCAACTCAGCTCAGGAAAGCAGTTCTCTCTTTTTATTGATTGATTCATTTATTCATTCCAAAAATATTGGCACTGGGGTAAAATGGAGTTCACAAACAGATAAGGCTCCTGCCTTCGTGAAGTCTATGATCCAGAGGCATCAGACACCGACTGATGAAGGTGTAACTATATGAAGCAAAGAGAGCATGGTTCTGTAGGAGCAGACATCAGAGGAGCCTAATGCACATTGAGATGCCAGGAAGAACTTCCTGCAGAGTAATGCGTGAGTGGGGATCAGAAAGATAAGTCCCAGTTTAGGGGAAGGCAGCAAGGGGAGGATTCCAGAGGACAGCATGCCTTCTTGGAGAAGACAACATGGTCCATTTTAAGAACAAAGAGAAGGCCAATGTGACCCAAAGCCAGAGAAAGGTGAAGAGTGGTATGGGATGAGGTGAAGAGGTGGTGCCATTCACCAATACGGGGATTCTGAAAGATGAGCAGGTTTGTATAGGACAGAAGATCAAGAATTTGATCTTAGATGTGTTAAGTTTGAGATATTCTTGAGAAGTCTAAGCAGAGATTTCAGATAAGTAGTTGGATATAAGGATACAGTAAACTGAGTGTCATTGGTATATAATATATATGTATATATATATATATGACCATGACTGAACAAAGCCATCGTCAGAGATGAGAACACGCAGGGAGAGAGGACAGAGTGAGAAGAGTGCCGCGGGCTAAGCCTTGAGGGATGCCAGCATTGAATGGCCAAGTAGAGGATGAGCCTACACAGGCATCTGAGAAGGTTGAGCCAGTAGGAAACAGGAGGGTGTGACGTCATGGAAGCAAGGAAAGTGAGTGTTCCAAAAAGGAAAGAGAAAAACAGTGCCAAATGCTGTTTAAAGGTCAAATAAGATGAGAACTGAAAAATTCCCAGTGCATTTAGAAGCCTAAAAGTCGCTAAGGACTCTAGTAAATGCTTTTCTGGTTGAGTAATAGGGACAGAAGCCATATTGGAGTTGGTTGAGGGGTGAGTGACTGGGAAGGAAGGAAATTGAGATAGCTAGTATAGAACATGTTTAAGAAATTGATCTGTGAACAGAAGAAGCAAATGAAGACAGCAGAGAGAGATGTGGGGTTAAGGAAAGTTCTTTTTATTACTCTATTAATTTATTTTAGGTAGAAAAAACTTATGGACGTAGTGCAGGAGATAGAACTTTTCTTAATTTTTCTAAAACTGGACTTAATTTTTGTTATGTCTTGTGTCACTGAAGTGTAGAAATTTAAGCTCAGTTAATTCAGAACATTTTCCTTTTCCCCAAGGTAGTATCCAGGTTCTGCTGGGTGCATCCAGTTATCACCTAGCCTCCTATGATCCCTTGCCAGGGATGCCCTGTATGCCTGAGACGCACCTCACAGACTCCTTTTCTGGGTCTGGTTGTTTCCTAGGAGAACAGGACTCCTTGCTCTGAAACCCAATGAACTCTCCCTCTTGTGCCTTCCCCTCACTCTCTTCTTCCCCTATATAGGGGCGTCTTTTCCTAATCTGGTTGGTGGGGGTATTGGAGAGGAAAACTTTCTCTGTCTCCCCTGCTTCTCTAACACTCCTCTTGGATCCACTACGATCTGGTAGATCCCAAACTAGGAAGACTTAAAGATATTCTGTTTTCTGTCCTGCTTTATCCTTTCACTGTAACTCACATTTATCCAGGTGGTAATGCTGTTCTCTGTTCAGCAAGATTGATTACAAACTCTTAGAAGGCAGAGCACGGGCTGTCTTGTGTACTGTTCTATCTTCAATGCTTAGAACAGTGCCTGGCAATAACAAGCTCTCAGTGACTGTCTGCTGAAATTAAAAAAATAAATAAATAAGGAAGGAAGGAAGAAAACAAGCGAGTGAGGAAAGAAATGAAGAAAGGAAGGAGGGAGGGAGGAAGGGAGAGAGAGAACTGAGTGATGAATGAAAGCAGTGTTTACTTCACCTAGCACGGCTCATTGCCAAATATAAGTTGGGAACTAACCTCATAGCAAAATCTCCACTCTGTAATCCTTGGTTAACTGATACCTCCCCTAGAGACACAAGCTTTAGACTTTCCTCACCTACAGCCCCAGGAGACGCAGGAGACCCTTTCCACATGCCTCCAGGTGGGCTTTTTCCTCTTCATATGGTGACTTTCAAGTGAACTGGGCCTTCTTTCAATCCAGCCTATTATTTCTCACAGAATTCTGTTAACATTTCTGGCACTTGGACGCTATGCATCTCTAGCTTTCAGTGCCAATATAGATTTTTACCTGTCCTTCGTTCTTGGGTCTTTCTAGTTGGAAATCTAGAAGAAGGGGTAAGTAAATATATAATTTCCATCTTGAATCAGAGTCTGCGTAATGTTAGCAAACGCTCATTCTGCTGCCACCCTGGAAAGGGAAGCTACTTATTGTTCAGCATGGTCAATGGACTCTTTGAGAAGGTGAAGGCCCTCTTGCTGTAACTCCAGGTAATTTCATTACAGCCAGAAACAACTCGGCCAGGAGAAAAACTGACCAACAATGTTTCCACTAATGGGATCTGTAAGCCTTATTTCCTTCCCTGCCAGAAAGTGCCCTCAAGGCAGAAGGGAAGAAAACAAGGAGAGATCAGTTACCAGCAGAGAGAGGGTTTCCCTTGCTCTAACAAAGCCCACGACAACTGGGCCATCAGACGTGCTAAGTTGTCGGGGCCTGGGCAGAGAAACAAGGACTCTCGCATGAGAAGAACATGTGGCCGGTGAGCCTCTCTGAGGCATCTCTGCTGCTCCACTCCTCTAAGAGAAAGGGTTTTACAAAGTTGGCAGGAGTGCTTGGAATCTTATCTCATTCTTTTCCTGTTTCCAACTTGCTTAGCATCAGGCAAGCTCTCTAACTTTTGATTAAAGTAAAACACAGCCTAAACAGTGGTCCTCAATGGGAACGGCTTCCCCACCAGGGGACATTTGGCAACGTCTGGAGACATTTTTTATTATCGTGACTGTGTGGAGAATGTTGCTACTGGCATCAGTGGGCAGGGGCTAGGGATGCTGCTAAACATCCTACAAAGCCCAGGACAGCCCCCCATGACAAGGAATTATCTGGTCCAAATGTCAGTAGTGGCGAGGTTGAGAAATCTTGATTTAGAGATAAAAATATTCCTTCAAACAATCTCTCAGAGCAAAAGCAAAACAAAATAGAAAGGCATGGGTCTGGGTTGGCCATTTTTTTTGGTGAAATGTAGTGAAAGAGGGATTTGATTTTATTTCTCTTATATTTTACATACAATTCTCATATATTTCACAGATAAAAGGGGATTTGTAGACATTATGTGGTGTGGAGTCAAGGCAATAGCTTTCACCAGAATATGTGGGCAGCTCTACTTATTAACTCTCTTTTTTGCAATCCTCGCTCCGAAACCAAATTCAAAACTTGTTTAAATATTCTTGGTAAAAGACATATCCACAGTAACTCATTGTGTGAATACTTCCTCTTTAACTTAACATTATGTATTTTCCTACTGCTTTTTAACTTTACAGCTAATTTTATTGAGCAGTTTCTGTCCATTCCTTCTTCTCAAGTTTTTGTGAGACTTTGTCCAAAAGTAAAAACATATTGATTTACTGTAATAGTATTTTTTACTATTATCCTTAAATCATTTCAATTTATGTACTTTTTATTTTCATGGCCCACTGATTTTACTTGTTTCTGAAAATAAGTTTATACGGATTGATCTAACTTCACAGAAATACTTGTAAAAATTCCCTATTCTTGCTGTAAAATTCACTTTGAATTATGAGTGTGTTTCTTAGTACATGGTCACAACTTCTTCATTAAGAACACCCAGATGGCTGGGAAGTTTCTCAAACTGGGATTCCAAAAAGAACAGTGGATAAATGTTTAACTTCTTTAGAATTGACTCCTAAAAGGAAACTTTTAGGACCTCTGATTCTTTGTATGTTAAATGTGGTGTATCATTAGGAATTGCATTTGGTTGTAACTGACAAGAATGAATACTGGCTTGAGCAGGATGGAATTTTATTTTTTCACTCTTAAAATAGATCTGGAGACAGGCAGTCTGGGACTGATACAGTACGGTGGCTCCACACTTTCATCCCTCACTGTTTGAGATGCTTCATTCTCAGCGCATAGCTTCCATCTTCAGGGTCCCCGAGAGTTCGGGTTGAAGGCTGAAACTCCAGCCATCACCTGCGCATTCCATGGCCAGAACAGAGGAAGCAAAGTGGGGACAAAAGGGTGGCCCTACCTTTCAAGGAGTCTTCCCAGAAGTCTCATGTAATACTTCTGCTGACATCTGCTGACATTTCATTGGTCAAAACTTCATCTCTGTGAGGGAGGATGGGAAATGTAGTCTTTTTAGCTGAGTACATTGCCATGTAAAATAAGATTAGAATTCTGTTATTGATGAGAAAAGACTTTTTTAAGCTAAACAGCCTTTTTTCTCCTTAAAAAAATCTTCTTTGGGAGCTCCCTTCCACTGATTTCCTCTGATACTGCTTTTCTCCCTCACCCCTCTCATGGTTCTAGAGGATTTCCACAGAATCCTAAGGGTTCCATGGGTTTGAAAATAATTGGTTAAGATAATTTCTAAGGGTGTATAAAATTTTAAAAATTATTGTTCTTTTATTTTGCTGATTTCTAAGATAGGTAATGTCTAAAGGATCACATTTCTCTGATTTTAATGTGCTTTTAAAAATTGTGGTTGCTAAAATATAGATGTCAAGAATCAATGTTTTAATTAATTTTCCTCTATCTGAGTATTTCATATTCATGGAACAATACCCCCCCTTTCCCTCCAGCCCCTGTCAAATTCTAAAAATGGATAAAGATGAATTAGATTTGGGCTGAATATATTTTTGAAGAGATGTTTTTATTTTTTCTTTTCTGTTTTCCTCTTGGCATGTATGAACAAAATGGTGTTGGAGAAACTTATTTGCTTTGAATCTGTTGTGTTTGATTGACTATTGTGTTTTCTGGGTTATTTGTAAGGCACATATTGTTCCCTCTCTGCTCAAAAAGAATTCTACATTTTGGCAGTAACATGAGAAGTTGCACAAAGAACATGAGTGTTGAGAGCACACACTCTTATACTCAAGTATCATTTCTGCCACTTAATGGCCACAAGATCATAGGCAAATTAATTTTTGTAAACGTTTTTCATTTGTAAAATTAACAATAATATTTAGTTTGTTGATTTTTAGAGTGAGATGAAATAGTGCATTGTAGGTGCTCTATAAATGTTAGTTTCTTTTTAGAGAGTAGAAGTTATTTATATCACAAGTAAGCTTTCGGCTCCTTCTTTGAAAATGGAGAACCAGAGGGGGATGGGTGTGGAAGGAATCAGAACTATTAAGATGGCTCAATCTGGGAATTCATGTCAAAGAATCAAGGAGGCAGCCACGACAGAACACAAGTTAGTGTACTTAGTCTCACTCGTACATGTAGTGCCAGTCACACACACACACACACACACACACCCCATGTAAATGTGAAACATGAAGCATCAACAGAAATGTGACAGCAAAAGACAATTTGTATTTTCCAGAATTGTACTACTCTGGTTGAGATTCTAAAATTTCTTGTCTCCAAAAGGGGCTTTTGTCTGATTTAGGTTTATTCTTGGCTCTCACATGAAAACAGCAGGCCTGGCCAAAGTCTAAATTCTGAATCTTTCAAGTTTGACTTTCGCACGTCTCTTCCTTTCAGCACCTTCTTGAACACCAGAACAGGGTAGAGGAAAAGAACGGGGAGGTAATGACCAAAAAAAGAGGATGCTGGGCATGGACGTTATTACCAACTTCAGGGACATGAGGAAATGGTGCAGGACACACCGCCCTGGGGTACAGAGTTCCTGCTTTGAGAAACACCACCTTAAAAGAAAGCTCCTAAACGTGTTGATTTTCCTTATGAGACTATAGCTGATCAAAGTATTTCACTCAGACCCAGCTCAGAGTGAGTTACACAAATAGTGAAGGTATGTTATGAGTACATCTGTTGAGGAAAGCACAAGATAAACTCTCTACGGAAGCTTTTTGTATCTCTTGATGTATCCCCTTCCTTCATTTATCAACCTTTCTTTATCCAACCCATTTCTAAGGTATCGTTTGCATAAGACCTGCAATTTCCAACCTTGCTAGCTATGAGCATTTAATCCTCTAACAGGTCCAGCCAGCCCTAGGCCCTGCACCGACCTGAGAGACCAGAAGTGGTTTTTCCTCCTTCATTCCTGGTATTCAGGGCCTGGGTTCACTTACTTTATATGCTCAGATATCTATCTGCCTTGGTTTCCTGATCTCTTAAGTCTGGTCTTGAACTTCAGTAAATTGTGCTGGGGATTTGATGCTGCTGACCAAGATTAGATCCTCTTCACCAGAGACAATCTCATCCTTTCCCCACCCCAGGCTTTCTAGCTGAAGTTTATCTCAAACGCTTCCTCTCACTGGAGGCTTGTGAATTTCTATTGTCTGATCCATCATTTGCACCAAGTTCTCTTCCCTATTACTGCTGCTCTAACCAGAAACAGGTCTTCTGAGCCTCTTTGGGCAGTGATATGGATGGTTGGTCACTCCCTTTGGGAACCAATTATACATAGGGGTTAGAAATTTTACTGTCAGCCAAACCAGTCTGTGTAGCCAAGGCCAGCCTATCCCATGACTGAGTGCCTGAAGAGTAGCGTTTATTATAGCAATGACTGCATTTTAAAAGTACAGTTGCATGATGAAGTATTGGCATGGGAGACTGGGCTCTGAAAGAAGATCAGAGGAGGCTGATTTCAAATGCCACCTTCATACTATTTTAAATCCCAATATATTTTTAGGTTGGTTTCTGGACTCTGTATTTTATTCTATTGAGCTTTTAGTTTATTCTTGTATGTTGACAATGCTATTATAATTTTTAAAACATGTATTATTGTATTTTAGAAAAGCTTTCTACTATTACTTTTTCAAAATTTCCTTAGTTATGTGGATTTATTCAAGCTTAATTATTTTTGGAAATTCTTTATTTTTCTGATCATTTTCATGTTTTTGGCATTTTCCTTTGCATACCGAGAAAATTTCTCAGGCTTTTGCCATTCATTCTACTTGATGCAGTGTTGATTCTGTTATTCTCTGCATCTAAAGTCATTTAAAAAATTATCATTCAGGGGGTTCTCGTCAAGATGGCACTGTGAGCAGACGTTGAACTCGCCTCCTCCCACAAACACAACCAGGTTACAACAATTTTAGGAAGAATCACCCTGGATTGAAAACTGAAAACTGGATAAAAAGAACCCCCACTACAAGGGACAGTCCTGACGAAAGCAGAAGAGGCAGTAACTCCGGCCAGAGAGGAAAAAAGCCACCTTTGGGAGCAGTGGAGCTTCTCAGCTGGCCAGGCGGGAGCCAACCTAAGGTACGCAGCCCTCCCTGGAGGAGTGAGGTCCGGAGCGGGGGCAATACTGCTATAAGCATCCTTCGGACTCAGCCCAACTGAGAGAGGGGTCTTACTGTCTGGCTTTGCCGGCTATTAACTGCAGCAAGGACACCCCAGAAAAGCTATCGGCAGAAAGCTGGAAGGATCCGGGTCTTAAAGGGCCCGTGCACAAACTCACTCATTGCAGCAACCTAAAATCACCAGAGAGAAGGCTGACTGTCCTTTGGTGAAACGAGACTCACCTGGTGGGCTCTGGGGGCATCTTGGTGAGAGGAGGATCCTCTCCGGAGACTGAGACATTGGTGGGGGTGGTTGTTCTGAGCTGGTCCAGGCGTGCTGATACAGACACAGGTGGGGGCCATTGAGGTGCATCCCTTAGGCTGTTAGCCCAGGGGTCTGCCACACCCACTGGAGCACAGATTTAATCCAGTTCAGCCAGGGCAGGCAACCTGCCCTAGGGACTGGCCCCACCTAACAGCAAGCCCTCAGGCTACTTTTCAGCCTGCATTGACTGAATGCCTTGATCCTCTACAGGCAGGCAAAGGTGTCTGCCTCTGTGGGGCAGAGCTTGTGTGAGGACCTGGTGAACTGTGGGGGGCATTGGGGCAGAGGTGGGGGCCTCTGCAATGTGGTGGTGGGGTACGCTCCAGGGGGTTGAGAAGTGTGCACGGACCAGGACTGTGCTGACAGAGTATGTGGTCCAGAGAGGGGTGAGGCTTATCAGCAGCAGAAGACTTGTGTTTCACAAATAGCCATAAAAAGGATCAGCCCCACCTTCCAAAGCCTGAAACTACTGAGTGCCTCCATGCCAAGGGCTAGCCCTACTCAGCTGCACTCCTAAGAGAACTGACATCAGCCTTGTTGGCCTCAGGCCTATCACAGCTGTACGGCCCTGAGCCTAGCAACCAGCTACACTGGGTACCAATCCAATTAAGAGGACAATTGCAATAAGAGTGTGCCAATAGGCAGGACCAAGATGGTGGAGTGAGTGGTCTTCTTTGTCTCTCCCCCATCGAATCTACAACTAATTGGACGTTCACTGATTAACAAAGGATATCCAGATAGCATCTCAAGATGCCTAAGTGTCTCGTACTACTATACATCAGAAGGCAGACGGACTTCCCCCTGGGAGGAGGAGGAAATAGGTGAAAACTCTCCGACCCCCGACCCCTGACCCCCAGACAGCCTAGTTCCTGCAGGAGGCTCTCTTCCAGCGGGCTCCCCCATAGCATCACCACACACCAAGGGTGGGAGTGTGCACTCACCAGCGGAGCGACGGTGGAAACAGGGGACAACAGCCCTACTCAAGCCCCCCGCGATTACACCTAAGCCCGGGGGAATCCCCAGGGTCCCGCACCCATGGGCAGGAAAGGCCTCCGCTCGCAATTAGCAGGGAGGCCCTGCCCAGAATCCAGAACAAAGGGAAGCTCCTGGCGGGTGGATTCCCTGGCACGGCAACAGACTGCAAGCTGCTGCTGGGTCATGGTCTCCGGCGCATGGGTTGGTGCAGGGGGTGCCCAGACTTCCCGTGGACATGCTTGGGGACTGGGTGGAGCTCCAACACCCAGCTTTGCAGCCCGGGGGGACATTCCAGGGTCCCGCACCCCCTCAGCAGGGAGGGCCTCTGCTCACCATTGGCAGGGACGCCCTGCCCAGCATTCGGAACACCAGGAAGCTCCCTAGAGCAGAATTCCTCACAAGGCAGCAGCTTACAAGCCACTGCCAGGCCCAAGGACTCTGGCCATGTCCCAGACGAGGCAAGGGGCTCCCAGAGATCCTGTGAGAGTGGAGTGGGGCAGAGTGGAGCTCCAGTGAAACGGCTATGTAGCCCAGGGGGGAACTCCAGGTTCCTACAGCAGCCTCAGCAAAAGCCTCTGCACAGCACTAGTGGAAAGGTCCCGACTGGCAATTGCAAGGCGGGAAAGCCCTGGGGCAAAAGCAGCACAGCTAGGTGAGCCAACGACAGACTGCAGAAGATACCCATAGCTCTGCTGGGACCTATAGTGGACAAGTGTGATCTGGTGGGCTCTGTTAGGGACAAAGCGGTGATTATAGGTGATCCTGCTCCTGGCTGCTGGGAAAGCCCACAACACCACTGCAGACCACAAGGAGGGAGCACGTCTAAGTGGGCTGCAACAGTAGGCACCAGCAGCCTGAGGTCCCCTTGCGATTGCCCCCACAACCGATGAGGAACCCCACAGGACCACTGTGACTACAAGGAGGGGTCCAGGTCCAGTCAGTAACAGCTGACAGGGCTCCTGGTTGGTGCAGTCTAAACAGCTGCACCCCCCACACCAGGCGCAACAAGTGGAAGCAGCGACTAAACTCTATCCCTATGTGGAGGCACAAATCCATGCCATCAAGCAGTATGAAAAAATGTATTAAATCTCCAGAACAGAAGGAAAATGATAAGCACCCAGAAAACAATCCCAAAGACAATGAAATCTATAACCTAAATGATGATGATTTCCAAACTGCCATTATTAAAAAACTCAACGAGTTAAAAGAGAATTCAGATAGACAACTCAATGAGTTCAGGAGCTATGTCACAAAAGAGCTTGACACTATAAAGAAAAACCAATTAGAAATACTGGAGATGAAGAACACAATGGAGGAGATTAAGAAAAATCTGGACTCTCTGAACAGTAGAGTCGATAATATGGAGGACAGAATTAGCAATTTGGAGGATAGGAATATAGAAATGCTGCAGACAGAGGAGGAGAGAGAATTAAGACTAAAAAGAAATGAAGAAACTCTCCGAGAATTATCCAACTCAATTAGGAGATGCAACATAAGGATTATAGGTATCCCAGAGGGAGAAGAGGAGAAGGGGGCAGAAGGCCTGTTCAAAGAAATAATAGCTGAGAACTTTCCAAACTTGGGAAGAGAGATGGAACTTCATGTGACAGAAGCCAACAGATCTCCAAACTTTATTAATGCAAGAAGACCAACCCCAAGGCATATAGTAGTGAAACTAGCAAAAGTCAATGACAAAGAGAAAATACTAAGGGCAGCCAGGCAGAAGAAAATAACTTACAAAGGAAACCCATAAGGCTATCAGCAGATTTTTCAGGAGAGACATTACAGGCTAGAAGAGATTGGAATGAAATATTCAAAACTCTGAAGGACAAAAACCTGCAGCCAAGAATACTCTACCCAGCAAAAATATCCTTCAAATACGATGGAGAAATAAAAACTTTCCCAGATAAAAAAAAGTTAAGGGAGTTCATTGCCACAAAACCTCCTCTTCAAGAAATGCTCAGGAAGAACCTCATTCCTGAAAAATCAAAAAAAGGAAAGGGGTTACAAAATCAAGAACAAAGGAGATAAGCAGAAGGACAATAACACAAAGTAACGGGTCTCCATCAGGACAAAATGCAAAAGAACCGGAAAACAAGTGATAAAATTGCAACAGTAGGCCCCCACGTTTCAATAATCACTCTAAACATGAATGGATTGAACTCTCCAATCAAAAGGCACAGAGTGGCAGGATGGATCAAAGAACAAGACCCAACAATATGCTGCCTCCAGGAAACACACTTCAGCCCCAAAGGCAAACACAGTCTCAAAGTGAAGGGATGGAAGACAATACTCCAAGCTAATAATGAACAAAAGAAAGCAGGTGTTGCCATACTTATATCAGACAAAGTAGACTTCAAAGCAAAACAGATAAAGAAAGACAAAGAGGGGCAGTATATAATGATAAAAGGGATGCTCCACCAAGATGACATAACACTTATAAATATATACGCACCTAACACAGGAGCACCAAAATTCATAAAGAAACTATTAACAAAACTAAAAGGAGACATCAACAGCAATACAATAATAGTAGGGGACCTCAACACCCCGTTAACACCAATGGACAGATCATCCAGACAGAAAATCAACCAGGAAATTATAGAATTAAATGAAAAATTAGAGCAGATGGGCCTAATAGAGAAATATATAGGACACTTCATCCCAAAACAGCAGGTTACACATTCTTCTCAAGCCCGCATGGAACATTATCAAGGATAGACCATATCTTGGGAAACAAAGCAAGCATCAATAAGTTCAAGAAACTTGAAATAATACCAAGCATCTTTTCTGATAATAATGCTATGAAACTAGAAATCAACTACAAGAATAAAGCTGGGAAAGGGCCAAAAATGTGGAGACTAAACAACATGCTACTGAACAAACAATGGATTATTGAAGAAATTACAGAAGAAATCAAACATTATCTGGAGGCAAATGAAAATGAAAACACACCGTACCAAATGATTTGGGACGCAGCAAAGGCAGTCCTAAGAGGGAAATTCATTGCACTACAGGCTCACCTCAATAAACAAGAAAAATCTTACATAAACAACCTCAAACGACACCTAATGGAATTAGAAAAAGAAGAGCAAACAAAGCCCAAAGTCAGTAGAAGGCGGGAAATAATAAAAATTAGAGCAGAAATAAATGATATTGAAACAAAAAAGACAGTAGAAAGGATCAATGAAACAAAGAGTTGGTTCTTCGAAAAAATTAACAAAATCGACAAACCCTTAGCCAGACTCACTAAAAAAAAAAAAGTCTCAAATAAATAAAATTAGAAACAAGAGAGGAGAAATCACAACAGATACTGATGAAATACAAAGGACCATAAGAGAATACTATGAAAAACTATATGCCAACAAATTGAACAACCTAGAAGAAATGGATAAATTCCTAGACTCATACAACCTACCCAAACTGAATCAGGAAGAAATAGAGAATCTGAATAGACCAATCACAAGTAAAGAAATAGAAACAGTAATCAAAAACCTCCCCAAAAATAAGAGTCCAGGACCAGATGGCTTCTCTGGAGAATTCTACCAAAAATTCAAAGAAGATTTAATCCCTATTCTTCTCAAACTATTCCAGAAAATAGAGGAAGATGGAGCACTCCCTAATACATTCTATGAAGCCAACATCACCCTGATCCCCAAACCTGACAAGGACAACACAAAGAAGGAAAACTACAGGCCAATATCACTGATGAGCATAGATGCAAAAATCCTCAACAAAATTTTGGCAAACCGAATACAGCAATACATCAAAAAGATTATACACCATGATCAAGTGGGATTTATACCAGGGACACAGGGATGGTTCAACATCCACAAGTCAATCAACGTGATTCACTACATTAACAAAATGAGAAACAAAAACCACATGATCATCTCAATAGATGCAGAGAAAGCATTAGACAAGATCCAACATCCATTTATGATAAAAACCCTCAATAAAATAGGCATAGAAGGAAAGTACCTCAACATAATAAAGGCCATATATGACAAACCCACAGCCAACATCATACTCAACGGACAAAAACTGAAATCCATCCCTCTCAGAACAGGAACAAGACAAGGGTGCCCACTTTCACCACTCTTATTCAACATAGTACTGGAGGTTTTGGCCAGAGCAATTCAGCAGGAAAAAGAAATAAAAGGAATCCAAATAGGCAACGAAGAAGTAAAATTCTCGCTGTTTGCAGACGACATGATCTTATATATAGAGAACCCCAAAGAATCCGTAGAAAAACTATTAGAAACAATCAACAACTACAGTGAAGTTGCAGGGTATAAAATCAACATACATAAATCAGTAGCATTTCTATATGCTAACAATGAACTAACAGAAAAAGATCTCAAGAACTCAATCCCATTCACGATCGCAACAAAAAGAATAAAATACCTTGGGATAAATTTAACCAAGGAAGTGAAAGATCTATACAATGAAAACTACAAGACCTTCTTGAAAGAAATCAACGATGACATAAAGAGATGGAAAGACATTCCACACACATGGATTGGAAGAATAAACATAGTTAAAATGTCCATACTACCTAAAGCAATCTACAGATTCAATGCTATCCCAATCAGAATTCCAATGTCATTCTTTACAGAAATTGAACAAAGAATCCTAAAATTCATATGGGGCAACAAAAGACCCCGAATTGCTAAAGCAATCCTGAGAAAGAAGAACAAAGCTGGAGGCATCACAATCTCTGACTTCAAAACATAATACAAAGCTACAGTAATCAAAACAGCATGGTACTGGTACAAAAACAAATGCACAGATCAATGGAACAGAATTGAAAGCCCAGAAATAAAACCACACATCTATGGACAGCAAATCTTTGACAAAGGAGCTGAGGGCCTACGATGGAGGAAAGAAAGTCTCTTCAACAAATGGTGCTGGGAAAACTGGACAGCCACATGTAAAAGAATGAAAATCAACCATTCTTTTTCACCATTTACTAAGATAAACTCAAAATGGATCGAAGACCTAAAGATTAGGCCTGAAACAATAAGTCTTGTAAAAGAGAATATCGGCAGCACACTCTTTGACATCAGCTTCAAAAGAATCTTTTCGGACACCATAACCCCTCACATGAGGGAAACAATAGAAAGAATAAACAAATGGGACTTCATCAGACTAAAGAGCTTCTTCAAGGCAAGGGAAAACAGGATTGAAACAAAAAAACAGCCCACTAATTGGGAAAAAATATTCACAAGTTATTTATCTGACAAAGGGTTAATCTCCATAATATACAAAGAACTCACACAACTCAACAATAAAAAATCAAACAACCCAATTACAAAATGGGCAAGGGACATGAACAGACATTTCTCCAAAGAAGATATACGGATGGTCAATAGACACATGAAAAGATGCTCATCATCACTAATCATCAGGGAAATGCAAATCAAAACTACACTAAGATATCACCTTACACCTGTTAGAATGGCAAAAACCAAAGAGTTAGAATGGCAAAAACCAAAACCAAGAGTGACAAATGTTGGAGAGGCTGTGGAGAAAAGGGAACACTCATACACTGTTGGTGGGAATGCAAACTGGTGCAGCCACTATGGAAAACAGTATGGAGATTCCTCAAAAAGTTAAGAATAGAAATACCTTATGACCCAGCCATCCCACTACTGGGTATCTATCCTAAGAACCTGAAATCAGTAATTCCAAAAGTTCCATGCACCCCTATGTTCATCTCAGCATTATTCACAATAGCCAAGTCATGGAACCAACCTAAGTGCCCAGCAACTGATGATTGGATAAAGAAGTTGTGGTATATATATACAATGGAATACTACTCAGCCATAAAAAAGGACAAAGTTGTCCCATTCACAGCAACATGGATGGACCTTGAGGGTATTATGTTGAGTGAAATAAGCCAGACAGAGAAAGACGAACTCTGTATGACTCCACTCATAGGTGGTAGTTAACATATGGACAAAGAGAACTGATCAGTGGCTGCCAGGGGAAAGAGGGTGGGGGGAGGGCACTAGGGATGAAGTGGTGTACCTACAACATGACTAATAATGATGTACAACTGTAATTTCACAAGGATGTTAACTTTCATAACCTTAATAAAAAAATTTTTTAAAAATTATCATTCAGGAAGTAAGGGGATCCAAGATGGAATGAAGAGTGTGACAAAACAACCTAATTATACGACAAACACATAAAACAACCTCATGAAGGTGATGGGGGGAAAGACACTAACCTAAATACCTATGGAAATAATTGGAGTCTGTAGCACTAGGAGTAAAAGGAACTGTGCATAGGCATGATACTCTAATTGATAAAGTTGCTTCTCTTGGGGGTACGAGTTAGCAATTCTGATATCACTACACATGTATACTGGAATTGAATAATTAAGTGAATCGATGGCATGTGATGGGAGCCAGGTTTCTCATTGTTGGAGGGGAAAGTTAAAGATAAACAAGAGAAGGATGCAAGAATGACCAATGTGGTAATGGATTAGATTTAGAAATGTAAGTATGAATTCAGAGCTTAATAAAGATACAGATGGATACATGCGGAAATATTATGATATGTGTATATACCCAGGTCAGTGCACAAATATATTTTCTTGCTCTGTCAGCTGAGACGCCCTAGAAGCAATGACACCCCAGTGGCAATGAGCATACCTAGTGCCTAGATCTTGGTTTCTAATACCTCTCTCCCCAGGGAATCCTTGTAGAAATAGTTGATTCCTGACTGGGAAAGGAAATATACAAGATGAATCTGGAGCAACTTGTACGCCAGAAAGTAAGGAGTACTAGAATTTGCAGTGATGGAGATGTGCCAAAGGGACACAGGAGCCAGCTTAAAGAGATTCTGATGGCCAAAGCCAGAACAATTTGAGCAGGAAAATAGAAAATAAATAAATAAATTGGATTATATCCCAGGTATAGAATAAATATCTATGAGTCCATACTGATCTAAATAAATCATTGAACAAACATGGAAGAATAGAAAATCACCCATCCAGAATTCCAAATAATTTATGTAGATTTTCCCTCCAGGACTGGAGCATAAATGCCCACTGCTTGAGTGCGGGCTCTACATAGTGACTCCCTTCCAAAGAGAATAGTGTGGAAAGGAGAAAATGGTAACTTTGGAGTGGAGAAATCTGACAAGCCTTACCTCAGCCAGGTGAATCAGGTCAATATCAAAAGTCATAAATCATGTTGATAGAATGTTTTCTTGATGTGATGTGATGAAAATGGCACTTTATCTCTGTACTCTTCCTCCCTAAGACACATAAGCTTGGTCTAATCATGGGGAAAAAAAAGTTAGCTAAATCCCAGTTGAGGTACATTCTATGAAATACCTGACCAGGACTCCTCAAAACTATCAAAGTCATCAAAAACAAGGAAAGTCTTAGAAACTGTCACAGCTAAGAGGATCCTAAGAAGACATGACAACTAAAATGATTGCAGTATCTTTGGTGGGCTCCTGGAACAGAAGATGGACAATAGTTAAAACCTAAAGAAATTCAAATAAATTGTGGGCTTTAATTAGCAATAACATATCAATATTGGTGCATTAATTGTAAAAAATGTACCATATAATGCTAATTATTAATAATACTTGGTGTAGGGTTAATGGGAAGCCCTTATATTATCTTTGCAATTTTTCTGTAAATATAATATTGTTCTTAAAAACAATGTTTATTTTTAAAAAGCTATCATGGCATTTTTGTCTCTGCACTTTTCAAAAATATTGTTAGCTCTCTTATCATCTCAGTCTCATCCTTCTTCTATTTTTACCGAAAGTTTTGTTTTATTTAATTTCCTTGTGAAAGATACCACATGATACTTAAAATTTCCTCTAAGTTTTAAGAGTATGTTCTGCAGACTTCCACTTCCAACCAAAATGGAACAACAGGGACTAGGTCTATCCTCCCACTTGAAACAACTAAGAGACAAAACAGACTATATATGAAACAATAATTTTTAAGACACTGGACATCAATAATGATCCCTAAGAGATGGGAAACAAATGAAGTGAACACTATAATTGCCCAAGCTTAATTCCTTTAGAAAGCATCCAACCCTCAGAACATGGAGAGGAAACCAGGTGAAGCGTGCTAGTCTCCTTGAATTGAGGATGTAAAGTTGAAAGTCCAGGTAGAACAAGACAGATAGAGTTTATAAGACAGACTACTAGAAAAAACTGCATAGAAAGAGAGTAGTGGAGATCTCCAAAGGGTCCCCAATCAGTGTTCAGCAGAGTACAGGGCAGCACACCAGGAAGAGCAGCACCAGAAAGAAAATCTTGATCTTGGAGAAAGAAAATTCAAAAGAATGAGAGGAAACAGTACCTAGTGCTCATATTGGGCCTGAAAAAGTGCCTGTTTCCAATAACCAGATTGAAATTATAATTAATGGAGAATTGGATATAACACCCAGAAGGGTCTTGACTGAGTTGTGAGAAATAATTATCACTAGATGACATGATGCTCTGGTCTTATCTAGAAAATCCTAATAGCAAGATCCAAAAGGATCAAACTGGTTTCCAAATACTTAATTGCATCCTAGAACAAAGCTCAAGAATCTTTATAGGAATATGAAAACATCCAGTATCCAACAAGGCAAAATTCACAATATCTGACGTCCAATAAAAGATGACTAGATATACAAAGAAGCAGGGAAATATGACCTAAAGTGAGAAAAAACAAAAAGTCAATAGGAACCAACCAAAAATGACAGAGATGAGGAAAATTAGCAAAAAAAGACACTGAAACAGTTATTATAATTGAATGCTATAAGTGCAAAATGTCGAATAAAGAAATGGAAGCTATTTTAAAAGTCTAAATAAAACTTCCAGAGAGTAAAACTAAAATATGTGAGATGAAAAATATATGTATGTTATTAATGGCAGATTAGACATTACAGAAGAAAAGATTATTAAACTTGAAGACAAAGCAATAGTAACTATCAAAATTAAACACACAAAGAAAAAGTTTAAATGAAAAGAGCACAAGTAAGCTGTGAGACATCGCTAAACAGCTTGTATATGTAATTAAGTCTCTGAAGGAAGGAAAGATGAAAGAAATAGAAAAAATTATTTGAAGAAGTTAGAGCTGAATATTTCCCAAATTTGATGAACAGTATAAACTTGTAGCTTCAAGAATCTAAACAAATCTCAAGCAAAATAAACATTAAGAAAACTATAGCAAGGCAATTCATAACCAAATTGCTCAAAACCAGTGATAGAGAAAGACTGAAAGCAAGAAGAGAAAAACTATACATTATGTATAAAAGAACAGAGATAAAGACGAAAGATTTCTTACCAGAAACAATTTAAGATGGTGAAGCAACATCTTGAAAATACTGAAAGAGAAAGCTGTGAATCTAGAACTCTCTACACAGAAAAAAAAAAGATCTTAAAAAACAAAAGCCATGTAAAGAATTTTCCCACATATAAAAGAGATGAAAGTATTCATTGGCAGACCTAAACTACAAAAAATAATAAAGAAATTCTTTTAGGCAGAGGAAAAATTATACCAGATGAAAACCTACATCTACCCAAAAGAATCAAAAGGAATGGAAACACTAATTACATGGGTGATTATATGTGATTTTTATTACCATTTAAACATCATTGAAAGATAATTGTTTAAACACAAATAATGACATTGCATTATGAAGTGTACAACATATGTATGAGTAAAATGTATGGAAAAAATAACATAAAGGCTATGAGGGGAGAAATGGAAGTATACTATTATAATGTTATTTTACTATATGTGAAGTGGTATAATATTGCTTGAAAGTAGTCTATAGTAAGTTGAATATATATACTTAAACCCTGAAGCAAATGCTAAAATAAACAAACGTAACTTATAAGCCAATAAGGGATTTGAAATGGAAGCCTAAAAGTACTCAATTAATCCGAAAGAAGGCAAAAATGAAAAGAGGACAAAGGAGTGAAGAACAGATGAGACAAAAATAAACCAAATAGGAAGATTATACAATTAAACCTAACCATATCACTACTCACATTAAATGTAAATAGTCCAAACACTCCAATTAAAGGGCAGAGGTAGTCAGACTGGGTTAAAGCATACTGCTAACAGAAAATACACTTTAAATATAAAGACATAAAAGGTTAAAAGTAAAACGATATACCATGCTAACACTAAAAAATGTTGAAGTGGCTAAGTAAAATCAAATGGAGATTTCAAATAAAAGAATATTATCAGGGATAAAGAAGATCAATTCATAATGATAAAGCATTCAATTCATTAAGAGGATGTAACAGTCCTAACAATTATGCACCTAACAATAGAGCTTCAAAATTCATGAAGCAAAAACTGATAAAATTGCAAGGAGAGATAGACAAGTCCACAATTATAGCTAGAGATTTCTATCTCTCTCACTTAACAATTGATAGAACAAGTATGTAGAAAACCAATAAGGATATAGAAGACTTACACAACACTATCAATCAGCTTAACCTAATTGACATTTTAGGATGCTCCTCTCGGCAAAATAAATAAATAAATTAGTTTCAAGTGCAAATAAAACATTTACCAAGATAAAATACATTCAGGGCCACACGACAAAACTAAGTAAATTTTAAAGGATTGAAGTAGTGCAAATTAGGTTTCTTCGATTTAAATGATTTAAATAAGATCTTTTTAATGATTCTGAAATATCTGGAAAATAAATAATACACTTCCAAATAACTCAAGGATTGAAAAGGAATCAAAAGAAAAATTAGAAAGTATTTTTAACTGAATTAAATAAAAACACAGCGTATCAAAATGTGTAGGATGCCACTAAAGCAGTATTTAAGGTGGAATTTGTAGTACTCAGTAAACTATACTATAAAAGAAGAAAATTCTCAAGTCACTGATCTCTTCTCCAAACTTAAAAAACTAGAAAAAGAAGAACAAATAAAATCCAAAGTGTGCAGAAGAAAGGTAAGAATGAAGATCAGAGCAGAAATTGATAATATAGAAAACAGATAAACATTATATAAAATCATTAAAACCAAAGGTGGTTCTTTGAGAAAAACCATCAAATTGATTATTCTTTACAGAGACTATATAAAAAAGAACACACAAATTATCAACATCAGAAAGGAGAGAGGTGATAACACTACAGAGTCTACAGATATTAAAAGGATAATAAAGGAATATTATAAACAACCTATGTCAATTCCTTCATCAATTTAGATCAATTGGATCAATTCCTTGAAAGACACAACCACCAAAACTTACTAAAAAAGAAATAGAAGAGAACTTCTGGAATTATAGCATGAAGAGCTCCATGGGCCTACTCCCCAGCAAAACAAGTAAAACTGGAGAAAATTACTTTAAAAGTACAACAATTTAAATATCTGGAAATTGTCCTAAGACCATACAACAAATGAAAAAACAATTATTCAAGAAAATCTAGTAACTCCTGGTAACAACAGCAAGAGTCTGTGGCACTTGAATCATGACCCACTCCCTCCTCCCATCCTTTGCACCTCAGTGTGATGGAAGTTTCAATCTGTGCAGCTGTGATCAAGAACGTGGGACTCCCTTCCCCTCATCAAGGGCTATGGTATCTCCACGAAAGGAGCAGATTGCCAGCATTTCTTATCCTTCCAGTTTCATGTTACAGAGTTGAGATTCCAGATGTGTGCAGCCAAGAAGTTGGGGGCTCCCTTCCTTCACCGAACCTCCATTTATAGGTAGAGACTCTATCCTGGGCATGGGGGCTGAGAATACTGGGACCCTGATCACCCTCACCCTTGCTTGCTCAAGGGACATAGTTCCCACATTGGAATAGTGAAGCTGAAATGACCAGAAGCTACTGCCCCCACCTGGTGCCCACTCATAAATCATGGTGTCACTGAAAGAGAGATGGGCCACCATCCTTGTTCCCAGCTCCAAAGCAGTGGCTCAGAGATCTTGCCCAGGGGAAGGGACAGATAATGAGAAAACAGTACTCCAAAGCTCTCACCAAAGGAACTGATTTAACTTGGTACAGAGTGTAGGGAGTTAAAGTCTAAGGATGCTCTTGAAAGCAGTAGAGATTTTGGTAGTAGGCAATTAAGAGAAAACTGGTAGCTCAATGAGAGCAACAAGCTAAACTATGGGCTGTCTACTTTACCAGAGAGACCCAGTGAAAGAGACAGCCATGAAAAACCCCATGTGATCAGAACAAACCTTCAAGACTCACCTCAAAAAGGACTTCTGCAAAGGGGCCTGAATTTAATTAGATCAGACTGGGGAGCAATTTATGCCTCACAATACTGTCAAACAATAAAGTAATCAACTGAAAATAGTAGAACCTAATACCTGGATGTGATATCAGCTGAGATAAATAGCTTGACAGAGAGATAGGGAAAGAAACAGTCAATGAGAGCCCTGCTAAAACTATTGTCATCCCAGGGTGACTGTGTGTTTGCCCAAGGCTGTGTCCTCTGAGTAAGGACGTCAGAGCCTTCACACTGTGGGTAAAATATACATAACTAAAATAGTCCAGTCAAGTTATTATACAAATAGACAAACAACCACAAATCCCAGAGAACTGGTGAGGGTGGGGTAGAGTTCAGCAACCAGAGTTGCTACCATATGTATAAAAAATGTACAACTTTCAACAAAAAGTATGAGATGTGCAAAGAAGCAGGAAAATGACTCATCCCCAGCAAAAAAAGTATGCAAGGAAAACTGCCCATGAGAGGGCCCAGATGTCAGATTTAACAAAGAGTTCAACACAGCAATTATAAATATGGTCAAATAATTAAAGGAAGCCATATTTAAGGAAGTAAAAAAAGGTATTATGGCAATGTCCCATCAAATAGAGAATATCAATAAAAAGATAAAAAGTATAAAAATGAACCAAATGAAAATTCTGCAGTGAAAAATATGATAACTGAAATAAAAATTTAACTAGAGAGGCTCAACAGTAAATTCTATTTTGCTGGCAAAAGAAAGAATCAGTAAACCTGAAGATAGATTGACAGAGATTATGCAATCTGAAGAACAGAGGAAACACAGAATGAAAAAAAAAGCAACAAAGCCTCAGAGAAAGGATGCCATTAGTGCACCAACATACATATCTGGAAAGTATCAGAGAGAGAGCAGAAAAATAATGGAGCAAAACTTCTGATATTTGATTAAAAATATTAATCTAAACACCCAAAAAGCACAGTGAACTCCATGTGGGATAAATGCAGAGATCCTATGACCAGACACATCATACTGAAAATGGTAAAAGACAGAGAAAGTCCTGGAAACAGCAAGAGAAAAACATCTCTTCACATACAAAGAAACTCCAATAAGATTAATAGCTGACGTCTAATCAGAAACAATGGAGGCCAGAAGGCAATAGGATACAAATTCCAAGTTCTAAAATAAAAAATGGTCAACCAAGTTTT
This sequence comes from Equus asinus, assembly GCF_041296235.1. Lineage (NCBI taxonomy): Eukaryota > Metazoa > Chordata > Mammalia > Perissodactyla > Equidae > Equus > Equus asinus. Next base: position 65,058,841 of record NC_091792.1, on the reverse strand, counting down.
ATATCCAGCAAAACTATATTTCAGAAATAAAGGCAAAATAAAGGCATTCCCAGATAAAAAACTGAGAGGATTTGTTGCCATAGGCACATCTTACAATAAATATTAAAGGAAGTTCTTCAGACTGAAAGCAAATGATACTACACAGACATTCAGACAAAGGTAATTGTGTAACTATAAAAGACAATTTAAATGTATATTTTCCACTTTTGTTCTCTTATCTAATTTCAAACAAATTGTATAAACAATATGTATATAATTGTATTATTAAGACTATAACATATAGAAACGTAATATATTAGACAGTAATAGTCCAAAGGAGGTGGGTGGTAGCAAAGCCATACTGTAGTAAGGAAATGACACCAGATAGTAACTTGAATCTACAAGGATAAAAGAAGAAAACCAGAAACGTAAAGAAAAAGGAAAATACATCAAACCTTATAAATATATACATTTTCTCCTTTCTTCTCTTTAAATGCCATAAAACTATATAAAGTAATATGACACATTTAAATGACATAAAACTACATAAAGTAATAATTGTAACGATGTATTGTGATGTTTATAACATATATAATTTCAATATGTAACATCAATCACCCAAAAAGGGGGAGACGGAATAGAGCTACATAGGAGTAACAATTCTATATCTAATGGAATTAAGTTAGTGTAAATCTGAAGTGGTTTCTTTTAGATTAAGGTGTATATGATTTAAGTCTTAGAACAACCACTAAGGAAATAGCTAAAAAAATATAGTGAAAAAAATTATTAAAAAATTAAAATTTTACATTAGATAACATTCACTTAATGCAAAAGAAAGCAGTCAAGGAGGAAGAGAGGAACAAAAAAGACATGAGACGTGTGGAAACAAAAAGTAAAATGGCGTGTGTAAATACAACTTTATCAACAATAAAATTAAAGATGAGAGGATTAAACAATCCAAACAAAAGGCAGAAAATATAGACTAGACTGAAAAGCAAGATCCAACTACATATTTTCTACCAGAGATACACTTTGGATTCAAAGATACAAATTGACTGAAAGCAAAGGGAATAAAAAGGATATATTAGGCAAACAGCAACTACAAGAAAGCTAGACTGGCTATACCAATATCAGACAAAATAGGCTTTAAAACAAAAAAGTTTTAAAGAAGAACATTTTATAATGATAAAAAATCAACACTCCAGGAAGATATAACAATTACAAATATATAAGCACCTAACAATGGAGCCCTCAACAACTGTGAAAATTGAAGGGAAAAATAGACAATTCTTCAATAATTGTTGAAGACTTCAATACCTCACTTTCAATAATGGATAAAACAACTAAGCAGAAGATCAACAAGGAAATAGAGGATCTGAACAACACTATAAACCAATGAGACCTATCAGACATCTATAGAACACTCCACTCCCAACAATAGCAGAATATACAATCTTCTCAAGTGTACATGAAGCTTTCCCTGACATTCTAAAACATAAAACAAACCTCCATAAATATAAAAGGATAGAAGTAATGCAAAGTATGTTCTCTAACCACAGTGGAATAAAATTAGACATCAATAACGGGAAGAAATGTGGGAAACACATTTTTAAACTACCAATGGGTCAAAAAAGAATTCTCAAAAAATGAAAAATAGAAAAAATTTTGAGATTACTGAAAATGAAGGAAAAACATACCCAAATTTATGGGATGCAGCTAAATCAGTGCTTAGAGAGCAGTTTATCATAGCAAATGCCCACATTAGAAAAAGAAGAAAGAACTCAAATTAATAACCTGATCTTCCACTTGAAGACACTGGAAAAAGAACAGCAAATTAAACCTAAAGAAACCAGAATAAAGGGAACAATAAATAATAGGGTGGAAATTGGTGAAATAGAGAATAAAAAAATACAGAAAATAAAGGGAACCAGAGCTCAAACTTTGAAAAGATAAACAAAGTTGAAAAATCTTTAGTTGGATTAACTAAGGAAAAAGAGAGAGAGGATTCAAATTAAAGGATGAGAAATGAAAGAGGGGACATTACTATAGGTCTTACAGAAATGAAAAGTATTATAAAGAAATAATATAAACAATTGTATGCCCCAAATTTGGCAATTTAGACAGAATGGACAAATTCCTACAAAGACACAAACAACAAAAACTGACTCAAGAAGAAATTGACAATCTGAGTAAACCTATAACAAGTAAAGAGATTGAGTTAATAATCAAAAAACTATCCATAAAGTAAAGCTTAGGCCCAGATGGCTTCACCACTGAATTCTACCAAACATTTAAGGAATAATTAATGCCAATTATTCACAAACTCTTCCAAAAAAGTAGAAGCAGAAGGAATACTTCCTAATTCATTTTATGAAGACAGCATTACCCTGATACTAAAACCAAAACATCACAAGAAAATAAAACTGAAGACCAATATCTCTTATGAATATGGATGCAAAAACCCTCAACAAACTACTAGCAAACTGAATCCAGCAACATATAAAAAGAATTATACCTTAAGACCAAGTGGGGTAAATCTTAGGAATGCAAGGTTGGTTTAACATCTGAAAATCAGTCAGAATAGAATAAAAAACAAAAACCATATGATCATCTCAATAAATGCAGAAAAAGTATTTGAGGAAACCCAACACTATTTCATGATAAAAACACTTAAGAAATTAGGAATAGAAGAGGACAACCTGTGAAATGGAACTTATGAAAAATGCACTGATAACATCATACTTTAATGGAGAAAAACTTGATACTTTGACCTTTAGGTGAGCAACAAGACAAGGATGTCTGCCCTTGCTGCTTTTATTCAACATTGTACTAGAGGTTCTAGCTAGGACAATTAGGCAAGAAACAGAAAGTGAAATCCCTCTGCATTGGAAAGAGAAAAGTAAAACTACCTCTATTCACGGATGACATGATCTTATATATAGAAAATTCTAAGAAATTCACTAAATACTATTAGAACCAATAAACAAGTTCAGCGAGGTTGCAAACTAGAAGATTAATATACAAAAAATCAATTATAATTCTATATACTTGGCGTGGATAATGCAAAGTAAAATTGAGCAAACAATCCTATCTACAATAGCATTAAAAAGAATAAAATACTTAGGAGTAAATTTATCAAAAGGAGTGCAAAACTTATTCTCTCAAAATGACAAAAATGCTGTTGAAAGAAATTTAAAAATTTCTTTAATAAATCTTACATTTGTTCAATATTGTTTTTAATAATAATTTAAATAAATGGGAAAACATTCCATGTCATTCATTGGAAGACCTAATATTGTTAAGATGGTTATATTCCCCATATTTACCTACAGATCCAATGAAATCCCTATGAGAATCCCTGCTGATTTCTTTGTTGAAGTTGAAAAGTTGATTCTAATATTCATATAAAATTTCAAGGAGCCAGAAAACCAAAACAATCTTGAAAAAGAAGAACCAAGTGGGAGGTCACACACTTTCTGATTTCAAAACATCCTATAAAGCTACACAATCAAAACAGTATGGTGCTGGTATAAGAATAGATCAGTGGAATAGAAGTGAGAATGTAGAAAAAAACCATGTGTCTATGGTCAACTGAGTTTTGACAAAGATATCAAGACCATTCAATGGGGGAAAGAATAGTTCTTTCATCAAATGGTGCTGGGACAATCGAATAAATAGACAAATGCAAAAGAATGAAGTTGGACTCTTTCCTCACACCATACACAAAAATTAATTCAGGGGTCGGCTCCGTGGCCAAGTGGTTAAGTTCACACACTGTTTTGACAGCCCAGGGTTTCGCTGGTTCTGCTCCTGGGCACAGACATGGCACCACTCATAAATCCATGCTGAGGCAGTGTCCCACATAAGCACAACCAGAGCAACCTGCAACTAGAATATACAACTATGCACTAGGGGGCTTTGGGGATAAAAATAAAAAAAAATTAATTCAAAATGAATCAAAGAACTAAATGTAAGAGCTAAAAGTATAAAACTTTTAGAAGAGAATATGGGAGTAAATCTTCACAATCTCAGCTTAGGCAATGGATTCTTAGACATGACACCAAAAATACAAGCAACAACAACAAAAATAGATCAGTTAAACTTCATCTAAATTAAAAGCTTTTGTGCATCAAAGGAAACTATCAAGGAAATGAAAAGACAGCTCACAGACTGGGAGAAAATATTTGCAAATCATATATCTGGTGAGTGACTTGTGGCTAGAATATATAAATATGTCAGGGGAATGTAAATCAAAACCACAATAAGCTATCACTTCACACCCACTTGTATGGTTATAATAAAAAAAGACAGACAATAACAGGTATCAGCAAGGATGTGAAGAAATCAAAATCCTTTCACACTTTGGAATACAGTCTGGAAATTCTTCAAATGATAAAGCATAGAGTCACCATATGACCCAGCAATTTTACCCCTGCCTATATATCCCAGAGAGTGAAAACGTATGTCTATACAAAACCTTGTATATGAATGTTCATAGCAACATTATTTATAATAGCCAAAAAAAAATGGAAACAATCCAAATGTCTATTAAGTAACAAATGGATAAATAAATTTGTTTATAACCATACAATAAAGTATTTTTCAGAAATACAAAGAATGAAGTACTGATACTTGCTACACCACGGATGAAGCTTGAAAACATTATGCAAGTCAAATAATTTATTCACAAAAGAATGCACATTGTATGACTTTGTTTACACAAAATGTTCTGAATAGGCCAGTCTACGCACAGAGAAGGAATATTAGTGCCTAGTGTTGAGGAGGTAGAGAGAAATGAGAATTAAATGGTAATGTGTACAAGTTTACTTTATAGGATGATAATGTTCTAAAATTGGTTGTGATGATAATTGCATAACTTTGAGAATACACTTAAAACTATAGAATTGTATACTTTAAAAGGGTGAATTGTATGGTATGTGACTTACATATTTAGGAATGTGTGTATATACATATATATAATCTGGACAGTCTTACATTTATTAAAGAAATTGACTTTGTACTTAAACATCTACAAGAAAGGAAACTTAACTGCTGATTTCATCCAAACATTTAAGGAAGAAATAATAACCAAGTCTACCCAAATTCTTCCAGAAAATTGAAGAGGAAGGACTACTTCCCAACTCTTTCTATGAGGCCAGAATTACCCTGATACCAAAACCAATGACATAATAAAAGAAAACTACAGACCAACATCCCTCATGAAACCAGATGGAAAATTCTAAACAAAATTTTGGCATATTGTACCCAAGATTATATAAAAAGGATAATATATCATGACCAAGTAGATTTTATCCCAGGAATGGAAGGCTGGTTTATTACTAAAGCGTCAATCAATGTAATTTACCACCACCACCTGCCCTCCACACGCACATGAAAAACTATACGATCGTATTAGTACAGATGGTCCTCCACTTACAGTGGTTTGATTAATGTTTTTTTGACTTTATGATGATGTGAAAGTGATACTCATTCAGTAGAAACTATACTTGAAATTTTGAATTTTGATCTTTTCCCACTCTAGCAATAGGCGGTGCATCCTTTCTTGTGATGCTGGGCGGCAGCAGTGAGCCGCAGCTCCCAGTCAGCCACGCGATCACAGGATAAACAACTCACACACTTAAAACCATTTTGCACCCAGACAACTATTCTGTTTTTCACTTTCAGTACAATATTCAATAAATTGCATGAGATATTCAACACTTTATTGTAAAATAGGCTCTGTGTTAGACTATTTTGCCCAACTATAGGCTAATGTAAGTCTTCTGAGCGTGTTTAAGGTAGACTGGGCTAAGCTGTGATGTTCGGTAGGTTGGGTGTATTATACGCATTTTTGACTTATGATATTTTCAACTTAACGATGGGTTTATCAGGATATAACCCCATTGTAAATTGAGGAAGCTTTGTAGATATAGTAAATGCGTTTGACGCAATCCATAATTTATTCTAACAAAAATTCCCAGAAAACTAGCAGAGAACTTCTTCAGCTTCATAAGGGACATCCACAAAACTTTAGAGTCTCATATTTAGAGGTAAAAGACAGACTGTATTCTGCCTCTAATCAGACACTAGAAAAGGATGTCCACTCTCAAAACATCCATTCAAGACTTTCCAATAACCAGCATGTTGGAAAGAAAGAAATAAAACTGTCTTTATTCCCAGATGACAGGATTTTGTATGTAGGAATACCTAAGGAATCAACAACAACAAAAAGATCTACTAGTAATAATAAGTGAGTTTAACCAGGTTGCAAGTTATAAGATCAACATAAAGAATCATGTTTATTTCCATATACTAGCAATAAGCAATCAGAACTTGAAACAGAAAGCAGCATATACAAGTGTCAAAAATATGAAATATTTAGAGAAAAATATTACAAAAAATTACAAAAAATTGCAGAGAGAAATTAGAGACCTAAATAAGTGATTACTGTGCTTTGGGGTCAGAAGATTCAATATTGTTAAGATTTTAGTCCTCCTCAGATGGACCTACAGATTCAACAGAAGCCCAATAAAAATCCCAGCTGTTTTTGTAGAAATTGATAAGCTGATTCTAAAATTCACATGGAAATACAACAGATCTAGAATTTCTTAATTCCACAAGACAGGTCAAGCGGACAAATAATGAATACTTACACTGTGGAGCTTGATTACCAGTTTAAACGGGACTGCAACCCCTACTTTTTTATTCTTTCTATTTGCCTTGTATGTCTTGGCTCATCTCTTTATTTTCAGGCTTTTTTATTTATTCTGCTTTAGGTATGTCTCTTGTATACATTATGGAGTTGGATTTTACTCTGTGAGCCATTTGAAACTTTTTTCCTTTTAACTTCCTATATTTTATTGACTGATGTGTCTGGGTTCAACTCTGTTGTTATTTTATATTACACCTTTTGGTTATCTATTTTAGCCTTAGGTTATAATCCCTGTGTGTCTTGTGCTATATTTACTATGTTTGTTTATGTGATGTGTCTTCTTTGATCTGTTTTAGATTTTACTTTGGTATTTGTGATGGTTTGTATTTATATTCAAATGGTAACCTTTATGTTGGTATCTTTTACAGTTTTCTGTTAATTGTTTATTTCCTGGTTTTTTTTTTTTTAAAGATTTTATTTTATTTTTTCCTTTTCCTCCCCAAAGGCCCCCCGTACATGGTTGTATATTCTTCGTTGTGGGTCCTTCTAGTTGTGGCATGTGGGATGCTGCCTCAGCGTGGTTTGACGAGCAGTGCCATGTCCACGCCCAGGATTCGAACCAACGAAACACTGGGCCGCCTGCAGCGGAGCGCGGGAACTTAACCACTCGGCCACGGGGCCAGCCCCTATTTCCTGGTTTTTTAAATTATATTAGTTTTCCCTTGCTGCCATAACGAAACACCACAAACTTAGTGGCTTAAAACAAATTTATCTTACAGTTGTTGATTGAGGTGACATCAAGGCTGCAGTCCATTCTGGAGGCTCCAGGAAGAGTCCAGTTCCTTGCTCACGCAGATTGTTGGCAGAATTCGGTTCCTTGTGATCCTGGGACTGAGGTCTTTTGCTTGCTGGCTGTCAGTTGAGGCCATTTCTAGCTTCTAGACATTACCCACACTTCTTGACTCATAGCCCTCTTCCTCCACCTTCAGAGCCAACAACCCATCAGGTCTCTCTCACGCTTCCAATCTCTCCTGTCCCTTCTTCCATCACCATCTCTCTGACTGAGAGTACCCTCTTCTCCCACTTTTATGAGGCCGTGTGATTACAGTGGGCCCATCCAGATAATTGAGAATAATCTCCCCATTTTTACCTCATCTTAACAGTACTCCATCTGTACTGTTCCTTTTGCCATATAGCTTGACATTGTCATAGGTTTCAGGATTCAGGCACGGACATCTTTGGGGGGGTCATTATTCTGCCTACCACATCAGTTTTAAAGGTATCCTTTAACTCTCATGGATTACCTATACATCACGATGATTTTGTTTTGCTTCCTTTAAATTCCTTTTCCTCACTTCTATTTTAGTCATATACTTTCTACTTTATCAGAAAATACAATATTTGCATATAATTTTTCAATCCAAGTCTTCACCCTTGTTTTAGTTTTAGATATTAAAACGAATATATTAAATGCTCACCATAATCCTTTTGCCAAAGATTCCTCAGTCATTTCTTAGTAGGATGACATTCCTCCTCCAGATTTTTCCAGATAGAGTACAGCATTCCCTTAGGATGTGGGGGTTAAAATTGTCCCCCATAGCATTGACACTTCGAGAATCACCTAGCCGGATAGAGAATCCTTGGCTTCTCACTTTCTTCGTTTGTTTGTTTGGTTTTTTTTTTTGTTTCTTAAAAATGCTGCTTCACTGTTTCTGTGCTTTGTATATTTCTCTTGAGAAGTCTCGTGCCAACCTAAATGTCTTCTTCTTAGTTGTTTGGGCTTTTTGTCTGGAGGCCCAGAGGGTTTTTTCATTGCCTTGAAAATCTAATTGTTTTTCTGGAATTTGCTTCAGAATTGATCATTCAGAGTCAATTTTCTGAGGTATATGGTGTGCCTTTCAATATGTAGATTAGAGTTTTCTCTTATTTCTGCAAAGTTTTCTTTTCTTTTTTTATTATTTTATTGAGGTCATATTGGCTTATAACATTGTGTAATTTCATGTTACATTGTTACATTTCAGTTTCTGTATAGACTGCGTGTTCACTATCAATACTCTAATTTTTATCCATCACCATATGTGCCCCTTTGCCTTTTTCACCCGTCCCCCACCCTCTTCCCCTCTGGTAACCACCAATCTGTTCTCCTTCTCTATATGTTTATTTATCTTCCACATATGAGTGAAATCATATGGTATTTGTACTTCTCTGTCTCACTTATTTCACTTAGCATAATACCCTCAAAGTCCATCCATGTTGTCACAAATGGCACAGTTTTGTCTTTTTAAGGCTGAGTAGTATTCCATTGTATATGTATACCACATCTTCTTTATCCATTCATCTGTTGATGGGCACTTGGGTTGCTTCCACATCTTGGCTATAGTGAATAATGCTGTGGTGAACATACAGATGCATAAATCTTTTTGGATTGTTGATTTCAAGTTCTTTGGATAAATATCCAGTAGTTGGATAGCTGGATCATACGGTATTTCTATTTCTAATCTTTCTGCAAAGTTTTCTCAAATTATAGTTTTAAATACCAGTTCTATGTCATTGTTTTGTTTTTCTTCTTCAGGGTCTCCAATTATATATGTTGAATCTTCTTTTCAGCCTTATTTTCAACCAATTTTTCTCCACCTCCTTTTACTTGTTTATCTCATTTTTAGTGTTAGTTATTTTTCTGCCTTTCTTCATTAACCTCTATTAAGTTTTTATTTGTTCCATTTAGGGACTTTTTAATTTATTATTCATTTCTTTTTTACCTCTGGCTTTATTGAACTATAACTGTCAAATAAAATTTATATATTTTAGGTGAGCAGTGTGACGCTTTGACGTACATATACATTGTGAAATGATTACCAGAATCAAGTTGATTAGCACATCTGTCACCTCGCATGGTTACCGTTTTTTTTGTCTGTGGTGGGAACGCTTAAGATCTGCTCTCGGCAGATTGCGAGTGCACCGTGCAGTGTTATTAACCGCAGTCACCATGTATTCTTTATTTCTGAGTTGATTTTTTTGCATTGCCTTTAATTTCCTTCCTGATCTTGATTAGCTCTTGTTCCGTTTCTTTCTGTGTTTTGCATGTTCACATTAATTTGCACATTCAAGTTTTAAAAATGTGTTTAGATGCCTGTTCGAGGGTATTTAATTCAGTTGGGAGTATTGTTTTAATTCTCTCTTCTGCTTTTTGACTGATTTTGGGGAGTAATTCTCATTTTCTGCTTTCTTCTTTCAGTGACTCTGTGTAAAGTTGGTCTGATACTTACTATTCCTGGGGATTTTACAGCCAGTATAATGAAACGCATTTCCTTTAACGGATAATGTTGGGAAAGGAAAGGGAAAGGTTGGTATGCCTTGTTCTCTTTCATTTCTGCAGCCTGTTTAATTTCCTCTCTTTCTTCTTTCCCTTCATTGCCACATCACTTAGGAGGACCTCTCTGTCTCTATTTCCTCCTCCCCTGGACACAGCGATTCTCTGAGGCAGCCGCCTCCAGTTCCGCTCACTTTCAAGCCACTCACGTGTAGCTGATGCTGTGAACATTCACGTCTCAGGCCTGTGCTGGGTATTTTAATACTGAGTATTGGTTTTTCTTCTTTCTTGGGGAGTGAGGAATACAGAGAGAGATTTTGCTGCTTGTAGTAGCAGCTGGAGCTCAAGCTCTGTTGGGATTTGCTGTTTATTTCCCTGCTTACAGGTAATTTGAGGGTAGTAACATTTTCTGTGCTGAAAGCACTGGTCATGTGTGGCATTATTTGCGCTCCTTGCTGATCTTAGGTGTTTGGGGCGTGTCGTGTGGAGAGATTTAGATTTCGGTGGCTGCCATTATTCTGAGGTCAAACGGCATTCCCCTGGTACAGGTCTTTTGATCTGCATTAGAAGGGGAGTTTCTGGTGCGATGATTTCTTTCTCCTAAGGCCCATTCATATGCCTCCACTTCTTGTTCCTTCGTGTCAGCAGCTGTAGGAGGCCTTCTACTGGAATCCATTTTCCTTTTCTGCTACCGCTAGTCACTCTCTCAATATGAGGATCTGTGAATCAGTTATCAGCTCCAGAGGCGTGAAATCTAAAAGCAATTCCTCAAAACTTCTGGGGAGTAGGTGGCTCCCTTCTCTAGGATCCAGCGCTAGGTGGATTCCTCTAATTGTTCCATTCCGCTTGTCCAGCCGCACTGGCGGGGAGGACTTGGAGGGAGGACCGTGCTGACTCTGTCGTCTTCCCCAGGAGCACGACGGATACTTCTTTTGTGGGAAACAGTTAATCACCTACCAGGTTGCCAGGCAATTATGTAGGCACTCTGAATGTCAGCCATTTACTCTCTAAACAACTCTGATACTGTGGCTAGAACACACTGTTGAACAAGGGACATGAGCAAATTCAAGCCATGGTTGGTTTGTTCCAAATGCAACTCCTCCCCACCCCCCATGTGCCTTTTATCTGGAATAATCATTTCAGCAAAATGAAAGCTGTTTCCAGGCCTAAAACTAGCTGATCCTTTTTATAAAGGATGTCCAAATATTCAACAATGCATACACACACACACACACATATATGAGCATTGTTGAATGTACACACACATTTATGTACATGAGCATGAGCATTGTTGAATATATACAGAAAGGTGTATTTATAGATATACATAGATAGATAATTTTTTTTCTTAAATTAACTATACTTTTGCTGAAACCTTCACCTCTCCCTTCTTCTGGTCTCTGTAGAGATGAAGAATAGAGATGTCAGATATACTTTCTTCATAATAAAATAAAAACACCAAAAAAAACCCACACAAGAGGCAAAATCCTTCCTATCTTGTGGTATACGTAGAGTCAGTGTAGTTGAAAGAATGTTGAACATGGTGGGAAAAGACCTCCTGTGTCTTCTGGGTGACCTGGACAAGGAGCTTCACTTTCCTGAATCTGAGATCTGTCCATTCAGTGACAATATTGACTTGGACAACTTCTAAATCTCTTCCTGTCTCTAATTTCCAATAACGCCAGTGGTCTACAATATGCACAATCACCACTCCAATACAGAAGACCCCAGTACCGTGCTCAGCTTTGTCAGTGACCAGTGTTAACCTATGGCCTGGATTCTACTTGATGGAATACTTGGAATGAAGAAGAATCTAAACTTTTAGAGATTTGGATTGCTGAAGATGCTGAAGGGACCTTCTTGAGTTTCTTTTAGTATTAGTAAGTAGTGACAGTCCTAATTAATTCATTGGCACAATTTGCTGTCTAACGAGAGGACTGCACTCTGATGCATGCAGCCTTTGAGACTCGCCAGCCTCAGGGTTCTTAGAATTGAGTTTCACCTCCTGCTGAGTCACATTTTTCTAATGGTGTGAATCAGCTCTTATTCTAACTCCTCTGCATTTTTTCTAATTTCCCTGCTGAAACATTTCCTGCCTACATCTTAAAGAGAAAAGTTGGGGATTTGAACTGGAGAACTGGAGAATTACTGAATGAGCAGACAGTTAGTTGCTAAAGGATGTGCCAAGTGTCACTGGAAACATAATTTTCCCCTAGATTTGAAAGATGGGATTTGGTTGCAGAGTGCTTCCCACAGTGGCGATCTGAGCTACAGTACTCGCCAGGTCTGGAAACAGGCACCAGAACTTCATATTTTTGGATCAAACTTAAAAGTCTGCATTGTATTGTATTAAGCATGAATTCAAATTCAGTTTCAAGCTTTATTGATTTACTGCTTGATTAGGAATACTGAAAAGTGGCCACTTCTTTACTATTTTGTAACAATCATGTTAGTGATCTTCGTAGACAGAAAATGTGTCCTATATATTATTGCACCTTTATATTTTGCAATCATTTACCATCTATCTTCTTTTGGGACAGAAATTGTCAAAAAGGAAGTCTAATGTTCCCTATAAAACTAAATAATTTTAGAGATAAGAAAGAGCCTCACAGATGATAGCCATCTCATCTTACAGATGAGGAAACTGTGAGGCTGAGATGCTGAACATCGTGTTCAAGTTCAGAAAGCTGGTTATTGATGAGAGTCACACCTCGTGTCTCTTCAGTTGAGCGCTCCTCTCTCCAAACCACATGGTCTGTGCAATCAGGGCCGCTGCCCTGAGGGTCTGAAAGGCAGAAGCGCCACCTGTGTGGGCCCAGAGGACAGCGCACCAGGCCAAGAACTGTTCTGAGCCTTGAAATATAAGGGAATTTTCCCTACCATCTCTCAGACTTGCGTGGACCTGTGATGCCTTCCTTATTTCCTACTTCTTCGTTGTGGAATGGGAATGTTTATCCTATGTCTGTCCCACCACGTATTTTGGAAGCAGAGAACTTGTTTTCAGGTTTTGCAGGTCCACAGCTGGAGAGGAATCTTGAATTAGGGTGAATCACATCTAGAGACTCACCCATATCTGATTTGGGTGATATTTAGATAAGATTTTGGACTTCAAGTTGTTGCTGGAATAGGTTGACTTTGGGGGCTGTTGGAACGAGGTGAAGTTTTTTGCATATGAGGACATGAATTTTGGTGGCCAGAAGGGTGAGTATTATGGGTTGAATTGTGTCCTCCCAAAATCCTAGGTTGAAGTCCTAACCCCCTAGTATCTCAGAATGTGACTGTATTTGGAGATAGGACCTTTACAGAGGTAATTAAGGTAAAATTAAGCCATAATGGTGAGCCCTAATCCAACATAACAGTTGTCCTTATATAAAAAGAGAAGATTAGGACACAGGCACCCACAGAGGGAAGTCCAAGTTGGTGTAAGTCTTGCAAGGGGAAGACAGCCATCTACAAGCCAAGGAGAGATCGCCCTTGCCGACACCTTGACCTCAGACTTCTAGCCTCCAGAGCTGTGAGGAAATAAATGTCTGTTTGTTGAAGCCCCCTGGTCTGCAGCACTTTGTTATGGCAGCCCTAGGAAACCGACACATGATCCCTGGTTACGTTGTCCGAAGCACAATCAGTGTTTCTGGATGATTGCGTTTTCCTGCACTAATTTCCTTATGCTCGCTATTCCCAGGGGTTTTGTTACTCATCTTCTACACATTAAGGGTGTGGCTGAAATAACAGAGGATGTGGGTGGAGGATTCGAAATAGGATAACAGCCTTCCTTAAAGCCCACATTCCCAGATTATTAGTAAAAATGAAATCTTCCTTCTTCTTTAAAAAATGTGCCTAAATGAGGGAATGACTAAAATTGAGAAGCTGTGCAGTTTTGCTTCTATGAGAGGCAACGTGGTAGGGTTGGCAATAGTCATTCACGAAGGAAACAGTGACTTCGTGTTGAGGATATGGCATAAGCGTATAGAGCTAAAAGAACGAAATCTTCCCCTCCATCGTGTCTCACTTGAAGCCTATATTAGAAGCCACAGCTGTCTGGTTACCCAGTGCTTTGGAGGTCAGTTTGAATGTTTTAGATAAAAAGAATGATTTGGCCTCCTTCCACCCTCTGCTCATCTACTGCACTTCGTCTTTTATTAAGCCTAATTCAAAGCAGACCAAGGACGTTTTTTCTCTACCCTTCACTGACCCTCCCAATCCCACCCTATTCTTTTCGTTGATTAAGCCATGGCCCCCCGAGGATCTGATTGGGAAAGAAAAGGATCAGTCGCTCCCAATGTTTGCTTCAGCTGGAAAGTAACTGCAGGACAAATTTCCCTGAGGGGCCCTGGAGCAGACCTGTGCCCTGGGCCTGCCCTCTGGGTTGGTTAGAGGGCTGGAGAGCCCCTCTTGGTTAATTCCCATACTGGTCAGTCTTTGCATTTGGCAGTAAAGGTCCTACTTAAATGAAGATGACGTGCAGGAAGGAAAACCAAGAGTGGGGAGGGGCTTTCGGGGAAGGAGCCAGTGGCTTAGAGAGCAGGTTTTGAAGTCAGTCTCTGGACCAGCCCACCACCCACCACCTCCTGGCCCGTCACTACTGCTCTTTGAGTCATTATAGGCAACAGGGGAAGCTTTGGGCAGAATTTTGAAAGAAGCACTTTTTCTTCTCTATCAGATACACTCTACCCATTCAGGGGCTCTCTTCACTGGTATCTGGCTCTCTCCCAGCAGCCAAGGGTTCTCCCCACCGGTGTTATGTCATACCCAAGCCTCCCTAGTCCTACGCCATTGAAATCCAGGCAACTGTTGGAAGAAAAGAGCTAACCCTTCAAAACCAGAATGGTAATGCTGGCTAAGGGCTTTTTTAGTTCTCCAAGTGCCTCTGAGCCCCTGCTGTGATCTTGCATGTTCCACATCCCAGAAGGCATCTGACTGCAGACACTGTGGGAAGCTGGGTACCTGCATTGCCCTTTTCAACCTCCAGGACAACTGGAGAAGTAAGTTCTATGAGCCTCATGTCTCATAGGGGCTGTAGCACAGAGAGGTTAAATCACTCGCTCAGAATTACACAGTAGAGACCCCAAGAATCAGGAGATTTTTTTCATCTATCGTACCCATATTCTTTTGGAATGTGAAAGGGTAGGACATTTTAAAGCAATCCAAGGGAAGATATGATGTCATTTCACTTATTTCTGAACGTATCGCTAACAGATAAGAACTTTAAAAGAAAACATAACCACAATCCATTATCACCCTTAATAACATTAAGAATAGTTCTTCAACATCATCTAATGCCAATTGTTTTTAATGGCTGTGTGAATCACATGGATAAACCATGATTTATTTGATGAATTCAAAATTGATCGATATTTGGTTTGTTTCTAATTTAGGGCAACTATAAGCAATCTTGTTATTAATGTACTTGTAACTAAATCTTGGCAGATTTCCTTAACATTTTTCTCACAAATTCTGAGAGGTAAAACTACTGTGTTAATGGTTATGTGGGGGATCAGAATTGGTCACCCCAAAATATATCTCTTTGGCTTGATTAATTTTAAGGACAAAAGACTCTAACAGAAACTTTGAACTTCTCCCTAACTGCCTAAAAGAATTTATGATGGGGAGGCCATCACCATAGACAACTCTGGGTACATAGACTGGGAGGATCCTTGCTAAGCCCAATTTTATCAAAGTTCTCTCTCTCCAGTCACATTGTCTATAGATGGCCCAGCAAACATTTGTTTATCTAATATTTGCTTTTCAATTTCTGTGTAAATTGCCTTCCTCCTCTTTGACGTCCCAGACTACTACCCCCAACATCCTTCTTTGTCCTTACCTGAAGATGGCATTTAAGGTGGTGGTTTCCACCATTTTAGTGAGTTACTCAGTTTTCCTGGGTTTCTCCCATGAATGCATGTTATTAAACTTTGTTTGATTTTCTTCTATTATTCTGTCTCATGTCAGTTTAATTCTTAGACTAGCCAGAAGGATCTAGAGGGTAGAAGAATAATTCTTCTTTCCCTACAGTTATAATTATACATATTTGTATAATATACACAAATGTGAGATTCTTTTCCATGAAGGCTCAATTTGCCAAGCCATCATCCATATTTGAGTATCTCTTCCTCCACATCTTCACCAAGACTTGGTATTAGCCTTTATTAGTTATCTTTTGGACCAACAGGTGAAAATAGAATTGCATCAAGCTGCATTCCTATGCTAACTGGAGGCAGAGCATTTTAATATGTTTACTGGTCGTCTTCTACATTTTCCCTATTTTGAAAGAGGTGCTCATCTTTTTCTTGAATTTTAAAGGCTCTTCTCTTTTAAGATGCTAATCTTTTGTTTATAGTATGTATTGCAAATACTTTCTTGCAGTTTGTTTCTAAAAGTTTGGTTTGCTTTTTGTTTTAAGACATTCACAACCACCAATCTTTTCTCTATGCTTGCCTTGGGATCATTTCTATAAAGACCTTTCCCAACTCAAGACCAAAGATTATACAGTCATATATATTTTATTCTATATTTTGCATAATATTATCATCTTAAGTTTATTTGGGACTTACTGGTATAAAGTGTAGCTAACATGTGACTGTTATTTTATATATTTTTGTCCAATTTTTCCAAGATTTCATATATATATTCTATATCTATATATAGATATAGGATAGAGTATCTGTGTATCAAGATTACAAACACATATATTTTTTCTCATGTTTACTATTGAGCATACATTGTTGTCTTTACCTTCTTTATTATCCATCTAGTCAACAATAATTATTGAGCTCCTACTATATGCCATGCACTGTAATTAATAGGTACTGAGGGTGTCTTTGTGAACAAAACAGAAAAAAGCCCTTCCATTTTGAAGATCATCCTGCAGACAAAGAGGGGGCAAGAAAAAGGAAACAAGTAGATACACAATGGAATCGTAGTGCTACGAAGAAACTAAAGGAAGCGAAGGAATAAGAGTCATAAGACAGGTGGAATTGCTGTGGAGACGTCAAAGGAGTCTCTGAGGAAGTGGCTTTGGATCAGAGGCTGATTAGCTACAGCACTTGTACTTTGTTGGTCTTTGTAAAGAATGAGCCCTTGGATTTATTTATCAACTCCACTGGCTTTCTATTCATTAATTTCTGTTTGTATATTTACTTAACTCTTAGCTTCTGGAGATGATTTGTGTGCTCTAGATCACGCATGTGAATAAGAGGGGGCTCGGTCCCACCCCTTGGCTGGGCTGACTGGACCGCCTTGAAGGAGACACGTCTTCCTGAGGGCCCCAGGAAAGAACAAACTGCACAGTGGCCGCAGTCTGACTCCCTCCCTCCGGGGCCTCTGCCCTCCAACTTTAGTGAGAAGATTTACAGATCTTTATTTCAGTGGTTACTCTTTACTCTAGAATTTCCTTTTTCCTGGAAAGAAGAGAAAATATTTCTTTTCCCTGACAGTTTTGGGGAGATCCAGCCCTCTGAAGATTGCAGGGAAGAAAGGAACATTCTCTGACCCTGAGGGTGGTGCTTTTATGTGGTTGGTATTCGCTGAACCAAAGCTTTTGCAACTTTAATGCAGCTGAAAGCAGAAATCTATCTACAAGAAAGTGCTTTTTCATGCTAATTTTAAATTCAGGATTCATACTACTAAAATGGAACGGAGAATAACTTGCTGTGAAATAGCATTAGTTCTATTTGAGGCTGGAAAATTCATTGAAGTTCTGGCTCCCAGACTAGGCTTGTCCATTTACCCAATTTGTCTTTCATGCTCACAGAAAACTCATTTGTCCACTTTACTATTCAGGGTGATTTTTAAATTGCATAACACCTGTTAGAAAGCTGATGGGAAACACAGAGACTGCATTTTAGAGATGAGAAGTATTGTAAGGAAAAATAATGACGGTTAGCGCTGAAAATCACCAATTAGAGAGCCACAGAGAGCCCAGATATGGCCAAGTCTAAAATCGGGAGAGCGTATCACTGCAGAATAAGGTTGTGGGTTGCTTTCATCAGCGGCCAGAGAGGCTGTTTCTTTGCACATTGAGAAGTAGCTTATTCATTTATGTTACAGTATATGTTAGCTTGTTAATTTGAGACGAAGATGAAAAGGGCTTTTTTTTTCAGTTCTTGAATTATTTTTCTTTACTGACTCATGCACTGTTTTTATCTCAGTCTCTTTAGGGAATAGGACAATGTGCTGGTGACCAGGGTGGGTGGAGCCCAGGCAGAGAGCAAACCCCTCTCCCCCAGCCATTTGACCTCAGAAACCAGGCTCCAGGCTCCTTGGAGATGGTCCAGGCACAGACCTGGGACAGTCCTCGACGACCCCTGTTGCTCCCAGAGCGGCAAGGGTTGAGAGACCCGGCAAAGCCAAGGAGCCTGTCCTTGCAGATTCCGTGTGAGGGTGATAGCCTAAGTCAGGGTTCTAGGGGAGGAAGGAGTGGCTCCCTAGGATTCCCAGTCATCCTTGTCCTGCTCTCCGGGTGGTGCTGTGGGGGAAGGCAAAAGCAGGATGAAGTCTGCTGGAAGACTCCTCCTGGCCAGTCGCTGCAGGGTCCCAGGTCCTTTCCCAAAGATACCTTTGCGCCTCATTACTAGCTTGTTAAAGAGATCTGACATCAGGTCCCCATCTTGGCTTGTGGCTCTCACTTGCTCCTGCTCCTTCTGTTTCTTCTTCTCCCACTTATGCACCTTGACGATAGGGAACTTGGCCTTGCAGATGCCCCCAGCCTGGCAGGGTCTATGACTCAGCAGCAAGAGAAATGACCTAAGGCGTAGAGTGTAACCAAACATTTGGACTGAGTAGAAGCAGTTTTGAGAAAGATAGATTGAGTGGTTCCCATTTTCCTCAATCCTCTATGCTGGGACTTCCAAAAGTCTGCTTTTTGAAGCACTAATCTACAGAGAGAGAGCAAGAGAGATTTTTGGAAACATAGCTCACTGTCATCTCCTTCTTAGAGATTCACCACAAACATCTTCACAATAAAAAGCAAAAAACTCCAGCATTAAAAAAAACCTGTCTCATTTTGTTTTACCTAGCGTTGTCCATAAAATTGTAAGAAATCAGTATTAAATGAAGTACACGCTGGAAAACAGTTCTCTGCCCAACTGATTTTGCTGAATAGAGAAATTTAGTAATTTATGACACATTTTTTGATAGTTTCCCCATTAACCTGGTGTCATGAGCTTACCTTGATTCTTAATCTTTTAAACCAGCATAAAAAATAACGCTATTCTGGTCAATTTTTCTATTCTGTGCTCATCACTTGAAGGTATTACTATCACTTTCTTAAAATCCTGCCACACATCTGACACCTCTTCACCTACTTAATAGGCTTTCTAATGCTGACTTTGTTGTTCTGAGACAAGAATATTTCAGAATTCACAAAAATAGATTTGGAGCACAGTACTTAATTCATAGTATAAAATCTGGTTTGAGGAGATTATAAAAGTACTTTCAAACCCAGTTTGATGTGGTGGTGCCTTGAATTGTCCTCTCCTCAGTGTAGTCTTATCGATCAAAGGTTCATAGACTTCTGGGGCCTGCAGAGAACTCAGTCCAACCAGTCCAGGTACTGGTGTCGGTGCTAAAGACCTTCCTGGCTCCCACGTGGCTCTGCGGCCAGGTATTTCCCACCTGCAGGTCAGCTTTGCTCCAAGCCGATCCCAGCCCCGGCTGCACATTCAAACCACTTGAGAAACTAAAAGCAACAACAATGATGTCTGTCTGCCATAGTTAAATAAGCACCCTTGGGAGGTGCAGATTGAGTATTACATTTTGTTTTTTAAAGTTTCCTACCTGAATTTTGCTGCGTAGGTTGTTTTTCAACGCAGAGAACCGTTGAGCTAGAAGATAAGTTTAAGACTGTATCCTCGGGGGAGCTGACAACATCAAAGGTGCATTGTTGTGTGGAACTCAACATCCAGCCAACTTGCTTTTGCTGTTAGTCCTGTGTCCAATTTCTAGTACTTTCTCTTCTGCCTTATTTCTGTGACTCAGGTCGTACTTTCTACTCTCAACCCAATAGTCCTCCAGAGACCTGACTCTGTATCGTGATAATCTCCCCAGAACCTAACCTCTTCTGAGCTGGACTATTGCTTTGCTTCCCAGTTTTCTCCGAAAGCAAAATTCTATGCAGGGCCACCACCAGCCCAACACATTCTGTGATTCCTGCCCAGGCCCCTCCGTGCTCCGTGATCTGGGAAGGAAGGAGCCCCTTCTCTCAGGCTCCACAGAGTCGGCCTTGCTGAGGGTGCATACCATCTAGCACTCGTCTTTGCATCCCCACCGTTCCCACAGTGCTTGAACATTTTAGATAATTCCAAAAGATTCTTAACCAATGAGTAAGACTTCATAATATGTTATTCTTCTTGTGTGAAGAAACTGCAAAATAATTGAAATTGCTATTGGAATCGGAGACAGGAGATCCAGTTTCTGGTCTTGCCTTGCCACTAACTAGTTCTACATTCTTTGAAAATCCATTAACCCAAGCTCTGGGGCTCAGATTCTTTGTCTGTTAAATAGGAATAATACAACCCATTCACTAGACTCGTCAGGCTAAAATGAGCTGTGTGTAAAAGGTTGAAGATGTTATGAATACTGTATATATGGAAGCTAATTTTGTTGGCATTATATTGCTCCCTTTATATCCCTTTGGCCTTTGTGAGACCTGGAAGCTACCACAGCATCAAAAGCTAAGGCCACAGAGAGGATGATTGGCACATGCTGATACTACAGATACGACCAGCTCGAGGCAAACTTGTCAAGAAAACTCAGTCACCTTTCTGCATTCATTCTCCTCCTTGATTGCATTCTCTCTTTCAAAGAACTTAGTACTTTTCTACTACCTTCCTTGGAAGAAAGCAATCTGAAAAATTTATTCGAAAGAAGTTTCTTGGAATTCAGTGGCCTATGTTTACTTTATGAAGAAAACAATAGTTAACCTGAAATGAATCCTTAACTGTGAAGTTTCAGCTATTAACAAGGAAGACTGAGGCAATCTTATTTGCCATTTTACCTAGAATATCTTTTATTACATGCAACACTATAAGGAAATAGATCCATTGAAGTTGAGTTTCCGTGGCCACAGATTATACGCTGGAGAAGAGGATTTGACACCTGTCAGACTCCAAACCTATTATTCTTCCCTACAAATCATGATATCAGTGGGTGTGCAGGACCACATAACCCCAGACCTCCAGATGTGGAGAGAAGCAGTTGATTCAGTGAATTCTTCAGTGTTTCTTTGGGTATGAGTTGTCAAGAAGACAGGCCATGTTTGACTCCTCGAAAGTGCTGTTCAGTACAACTGGAATATAAATTCTAATAAAGACTATTGGAAGATGCAGTGATATTTGAACTGTTTCCTACTACCAACACTTCTGACACCAAGTATGTGGGGTTTTTCTCTCACACCACCCATTTCTCCAACTCTCCAGACACCAACTGAGTGTCTTACAATTCAATTCAATTTAATTCTGACACTAACTACCCAGAGTTAGGGCAGATCCCACAGGTGAAAAGCTCAGTCCCACAAGACTGCACTTGCTTCATAGGACAATTGCAAGTGTGGGCCACCACCATTTCTGACTGACCAACAATAAATTAAGGGTTCCCATGACCCTCTCCTCCAGTTCAATAATTTGCTAGAATGGCTCACAGGACTCAGGAAAATGCTTTACTTACTATTACTGATTTATTGTAAAGGACACAACTCAGGAACAGCAAAATGGAAGATATACAAGACATACATAGGGCAAAGTATAGGGGAAAGGTGCAGAGCTTCTGTGCCCTCCCAGGACCTCCATGTGTTCACCAATTCAGAAGCCCTCAACCCCTTCAGTTAGGGTTTCTATAGAGGCACCATTACATAGGCATGAGTGATTGAATCATTGGCCATCCATTGATTAACTCAGTCCCCAGCCCCTCTCTCCTCCCTGGAGGTCGAGGATGGTGGGGGATGGAGGGCTGAAAGTTCAGAACCTCTAATCATGTAGTTGATTCCTCTGGTAATGAGCTCCCGTCCTCTAAGAGTCACCTCATTAACATAAACTCAGGTAAGCTTGAAAAGGGCTTATTATGAGTACCCGAAGACACTCTTCTCACCTCTATCACTCAGGAAATTCCAGCGTTTTTAGGAGCTCTGCATCAGGAACCTGGGGATGAAGATCAAATATGTATATTTGCCTTATTATATCACAATATCACAAGTGATACAGCATAATGGTTAAGAGCAAAGATATGGAAGAGATTGCCTGTCTTCTGATCTGGGTGCTTTTGATTATTAAAGGTGTATCTTGAGCAAGTTAGTTCAACTTTTATAAAATAGAGACAAATATAATACTGAACTTTTTGGCTTTTATCAGGCTTATAAATTTAAAAATTTAACTTACTGTAAGTTCTTTTGTAACACTTGTTTTAAAACGGGAATTTGGCCCAAAGTGATTTGTAGATTAGGGAACAATTTGAGCATTCACTTGAATTTTGCATTTGCTTACACATGATTTTATCCACAAGAAACAGTAGATGAACACAGAAAACTGCACTCAGCTGAATGGTGGGAACACACAAAATACACACACACGCAGACAACACACCCCTCAAACACCTACCATCTCCCTCAGTCCACTGCATGTATGGTGAACCATGTCAGTTGTTTCAGTTTCCCATCCTATATCGGATAATCCTCCTTTTACCACTTCAAGATAACTCAATGTTACAACCCTTCTGATGCCCAGTTCCACAAGCAAATTTCAAGTTTTGTTAAAGGTAAAGTGCCATATTGACCGTAGTGTTTATGTACTTCTTAACCATCTAATATATATGGACATGTGCTACCCTTTTTGTCAGTTTTCTGTCTGTTTTTTAATGTCGCTGATGAAGTTTTCGAGTGTTGTGCCCCAACTCAATTTCTTCCATAAGGGTCTTCATTGTGTGATTTTGCACAATGTGGTGATTTTTTGCATGCAAATATCACGTTGTGGTAGAACTGAACGTATTTAGAACAGTGCCTGGTCCCTGGTACATGACAAAACATTCAATAAATCATAGCTGTTATTATGCTAAACTGATAGAGGTTCTGGAGGAAAAAATATCAGCACACGTTTGGGGAAATGAAGGAAGTTTCCTTGCCTTTGTGAGAGGCAGGCAGGAAAGAGTGAAGAAGAAGAGTGAAGAGGAAGATAGAAGCCAGTTAAGAAGTGTCTGGTAATATCTACTAAGAAATTTGAAATTTTTCCTAAAAATAATGAGAGACCATTGAAAGGTTTTGAGAAGGGGATTCAGATGATCAAACTTCCTGTGTAGAAAGATCCCTGGCTTTAAGTGAATGACGGACTGGAGAGAAACAAGTCTAGAGGCAGATCCACTAATTTTAGGGAGTTATTGCACAAATACGGACAAGAAATAATGTTGCATAGATGAGGAGAGTTAAATAGCAAAAAATTAGAAAGCTTGGAGGTGAAATGAACAGGATTTGGTGGGGCGGAGGGAGGGGAGAGAGAATTAAGAGTGAAGGATGACTTCCAGGTTCTGGGTGGAGCAGCGAGAGAAAGGTTGTGCCATTTCCTGAAAAAAATGAACTCAAAAGAGGAAGCTGGATTTGGGAGGGAAGATGACGAGTTTTGAGTACACTGGGCTTTAGTCGTGGAATTCACATGGGACCAAGAACCATGCAGAATGGAGAGACTTAGGCCAGCCACTCCAAGTGTTCAGATGGGATAACGAATTGTAAATGGAATGAAAACTCAGCAGATATTTTGTTCTAATTATATTTGGTAAAACATGACTTTGTGCTCCTGAGAAGAAAGTGTCCGGTAGAATCTGCAGAGATTCACTGTCTTTAGTAAGCAAGAGTGCTTGGTTTTATTTTAGTACATCCAGAGTTATGCTGTGAAAGTTGATGAGATAAGTGTAAATGAATCTGAAACTGATGTAAATGTTACATAGTCACTTAAAAATGAAAAGAAAGAGTATTGAGGACAAAGAAGTACTTTCTGAATTTCTCTGAACACAAAACATTTTTACAAAGGATATGAAATGTGCAAAGACAGCCAAACTATGTCCCATCCATCCTTAATTATAACAACGTTAACAGAAACCCAAACAAGTTGCCCAATCTACTTTCTTGAATGGCAATAAAGATCCAATGAAAAACCCTGTTTTTCTGCTTTCTACCTTAGTAAGCATCAAACTCTAAAGGGATGAAAAATACAACAGTTTTAATTCTTTTTAAAAGCGTTATTGTTTTTGCAATTTTATTTCTAACTGGGATAAATTTGTACAGTAAACTGCTAGACTCTGACTCCACTTGGCTTCAGTTTTCAACTAAGGTTAACAAATAAGCGAGTGAGGCACAGCATTGCTGTAATTATGGTCTCTAAATGTGTACGGTTCCAGATAGATGATATCATTATAGCATTTGTGCAAAGCTAAAATAAACACTGGGCTTTCCAAACAGAAGGCTTACAAAACTACTAATTGTAACTTACCTTTGTTCTACTTGTGGGTTTGTCTTGTATACGCCAACTGACTTTTTATGTGTATAAAGATCCTTAAAAAAAGATTTACTTTTGTTACAAGTGAAAAAAATGCAGTAGCCAAGTAAAGATATATTTCAACTAACTGCATTAATGTGTTTTGTGAGAGCATGACATGAAAGTGGAGATGTAAGTTTTTTTAAACAATCACTGTCTGATGAACTGATAAAGACCAGAGATTTATAAACATTAAATAATTTTTTCTGTCCCTGGGATTTGTTCTTATTTGTGGGTTTTAAGTGAAGAAAATAAATCTGCTCTCCACTTGGCTTTAAATCCTTTTTGGGTAGAGGAAGCCGTGGACTGCAAATTTCGAAAGCCCTTAGAAGGGCAGAGTAAGACAGTCAGGAGAACTGGTGAAACTGAAGAAGATATAAAGAAATGGAAAGATATTCCGTGCTCATAGATTGGAAGAATAAACATAGTTAAAATGTCCATCCTGCCTAAAGCAATCTACGGATTCAGTGCAATCCCAGTCAGAAGCCCAATGACGTTCTTCACAAAACCAGAACAAAGAATCCCCAAATTTTTATGGAACAACAGAAGACCTTGAATAGCCAAAGCAGTCCTGAGAAAAAAGAACAAAGCTGAAGGCATCACAATCTCTGACTTCAAAATATACTCCAAAGCCATAGTAATCAAAACAGCATGGTACTGGCACAAAAACAGACACACAGATCAATGGAAGAGAATAGAAAGCCCAGAAATTAAACCACTCATCTATGGACCATTAGTCATTGACAAAGGAGCCAACAACATACAATAGAGACAGGAAAGTCTCTGCCATAAATGATGTTGGGAAAACTGGACAGCCACATGCAAAAGAATGAAAGTAGACCATGATCTTACAGCATACACAAAAATTAACTCAAAATGGATTAAAGACTTGAATGTAAGACCTGAAACCATAAAACTCCTAGAAGAAAATGTAAGCAGTACACTTTGACATTGGTCTTAGCAGCATCTTTTCAAATACCATGTCTACTCAGGCAAGGGAAACAAAAGAAAAAATTAACAAATAAGACCACATCAGACTAAAAAGCTTCTGCAAGGCAAAGGCAACCACAAACAAAATAAAAAGACAACCCACCAACTGGGAGAAAGTATTTGCAAATCATGTATCTGACAAGGGGTTAATTTCCAAAATATATAAAGAACTCACACAACTCAACAACAAAAAAACAAAGAACATGATCAAAACGTGGCAAAGGATATGAACAGACAATTTTCCAAAGAAGATATACAGATGGCCAACAGACATGTGAAAAGATGTTCAACATCACTAATTATCAGGGAAATGCAAATCAAAACTACAATGAGATATCACCTTAAACCTGTCAGAATGGCTGTACCTATCAAGACAAAAAATAACAAATGTTGGTGAGGATGTAGAGAAAAGAGAACCCTCATGCACTGCTGATGGGAATGCAAACTGGTGGAGCCATTGTTGAAAAGAGTATGGAGATTTCTCAAAAAATTATAAATAGAAATACCATATGATCCAGCTATCCCACTACTGTGTATTTATCCAAAGAACTTGAAATCAGCAATTCAAAGAGATATATGCACCTCTATCTTCATTGCAGGATTATTCACAATAGCCAAGATGTGGAAGCAACCCAAGTGCCCTTCTATGGGTGAATGGATAAAGAACATGTGGTCTATGTATACAATGGAATACTACTCAGCCATAAAAAAGACAAAATCATCCCATTTGCAACAACAGGATGGACTTTTGAGAGTATGATGTTAAGCGAAATAAGCCAGACAGAGACAAATACTGCATGATTTCACTCATATGTGGAAGATAAACACATGGATAAAGAGAAAAGATTAGCAGTTACCAGGGGGGAGGGTGGTTGGGGGGTGGGTAAAAGAGGTAAAGGGGCACATATGTATGGTGACGGATAAAAATTAGACTGGGGTGGTAAGCATGTTGCAGTCTATACAGAAATGGATAAATAATAAAGTACACCTGAAATTACAAAATGTTACAAACCATTATTATCTCAATAAAATAATTCAAAAAAACCTGAAAGCTTAAAAACAAAAAAAGAAAGGACTAAAGTCAAACGCATAGGACATGTAGTAGATGAGGATACAAGAAGCGGTAAGGGGCTCTCTAGAATGCCACCACTTGCATCCTGGCTGAAGAAGACCATGGAGCGGACAGTCATTGAGAACTTGGGGTCTGCAGTCACACTTCCTGCGGCAAAATTCTGCCTCCCGTTTTGTGACCTTGGGCAAGTTACTTCACCTCTCGAAGTCTCAGTCTCCTCACCTATAAAATGGGGACAATCATAGCACCTACCTCCTAAGATCGTGCTGAGAGCTCAGTGCTAGTCCAGGGGAAACATTCAGCACAGGGCTTGGCAGGTAAAAAATGCTAGATAAATGTTAATTACCAGAATGACATTTTTGGTTGGTTTTATTATTTTTGTCTGCTTTTGTCATCATCAGTTTCTTCATCCTACTTTCTTCAGGTCACTTTGTTGCTTTTTCTAGCTCCCTGTGCTACCTGCTTTGTCGATTTTAGTTAATTTTTATTTAGTTTTTTAATTTTTATTTTGGTCTGAGGAAGACTGTCCCTGAGCTAACATCTGTGCCCATCTTCCTCCACTTTGCCTGTGGGACATTGCACAGCATGGCTTGACAGGTGGTGTGTAGGTCTGCGCCTGAGATGCAAAACTGCAAACCCCAGGTCGCTGAAGGAGAGCATGCACTTAACCACTATGCCGCCAGGCCAGCCCCTGTTTATTTTATTTTTAAAAAAATTTCCTTGATGAAAAATAAAAGAGCTTAAAGCTGTACAATTTTATCCAAGAACTATTTTGTGGCTACATCCATAAGCTTTGATGTCATGATTTCTTTATCTTCAAATAGTCTATAACTACAGTTTTTGTGTCCTTTTCCACATTTGTTATCAGGGAGAGTTTATTCTTATTTATTTATTTGGTGCATGTTTCTGTGTTCCAGAGAATGTGGTTTGTACGAGTTCTGGTTTGGAGAGTTTATTGAGGTTGTAACTTAATGTATAATAATGATATTTATGAAAAATTTAATGTATAATGTATAATAATATTTATGAAAAATTTGCTATTTGGAGATATTTTTAGAAGTTCTTTATATGCAGGTGTTATTTAATTCTCACCATAATCCTGTGATGTGGGTATGATTATTATCCTAATTATACAGATGAGGACACGGACGTTAAGAGAGCTTGAATAACTTACCCAAGATTACACAGCTGTAAGAGTCAGTCATTAAGCCCAAGTTAAAAGTCAACTTAAGGAGCAGGCAAATTAGCAATGACCTAGGGTACCCCGTTCTAAAGGGGGTGTACTAGTTTGTGTAGCAAAGTACCACACCGTGGGAGGCGTAAACATCAGAAATGTATTGTCTCACAGTTCTGGAGGCTAGGAGTTCAAGAATAAGGTGGTTTCAGCGTTGGTTTCTTCTGAGATATGTGAGAGAAGGCTCTATTCCATCTTTCTCTGAGCCTCTGGTGGTTTGTGGTCAATCTTTGGCATTCCTTGGCTTTAGAAACGTCACCCTGATTTCCTCCTTCATCTTCACATGGCGTTCTCCCTGCATGCATGTCTCTGAGTGCACATTTGCCCTTTTTATAAGAATATCAGTCACACTGGATTAGGGCCCACCTTAATGACCTCATCTTAATGAATTACATTTGCAATGGCTCTATTTCCAAATAAGGTCATATCCTGAGGTATTAGGGGTTTGGCTTCAATATATAAATTTTGGAAGGATACAATTCAACCCAGAACAGGTGATAAATCCCCAGAGAAATAAATCGAAAATAAGTTTCTAAGTCATTCAGGTTTCCAAGCAGATCTTCTTAAGTAACTGCTGGCCTGTGACCTGGTCGTGCTCTGACGGAATAGGCAGAGCTTTGAGAGGGCATTAAAAGACAAAATAGAGAAAACTCCCCTCCAGTGTCCAGCTGTCTCCTCTATTGTTTTCACTTTGCGACAACACAAGCAAGTTATTGGATGTGACTATGGCAGGGCCACCATCTCTGAGATTAGCTGGGGGCTTGTGACTGATATTGGCAGCAGCAGCAGCTACAATTTTGAAACTAAATGAGGCATAGTGCTACTTATTAATAACAAATCACTTATTATATAAAATAAATTTACACATTTCAGAAGTCCTCCCAAGAAACTATCTGGTCATAGTAGCATGTTTAAAAATGAAGGCCATATAAACCCAAAGAAACGCTTATCTGTGTTCCCCATGCACTGAAAAGTTTGTAAGAGCACCGTTCCAAAGGGGAAATGATCTGAATCCTGTCAACAGAATAATCAGTAAACAGTAGGATGACTGTCACAAACAGAATGATGAGCAAAAGAACCCAGACACTAAAGAGGACATACTGCATGATCCCACTGATCTAAGTATCAAAACAGGGACAAGTGGCTGTTGGGCGCCAGGGAGTGGTTATCCTCAGGGAGAGCAGTGACTGGAGGGGACAGACCAGGCAGTCCTGGAGTACTGGTGATGTTCTGGGTTTTGATCTGGTTGATGACTACGTGGTATGTCCAGTTTGTGAAAAATCATTGACCTACAACCTTATGACATGGACATTTTTCTTTAAGTGTGTTATACTTCAACAAAAAGTTAAAAATAAATCAGAATTTTAAATCTCTAATTTTTTTGTTTTTGTAGAAGTCTGGGGTCATATTTTTATGCTTGGGTATTAAAATTTTTAAAAGTAGTAAGTCATTTCTTTCTACCCCCACAGTGAAACAGCCAGACAAATATTCAGAGAGAAAGAATCCAGCGTTTGTCCTGGCTTCTCTGTAGGAACTGTACCACTGCATAACCAAGCAGTAGAAGAGAGAAAGCATCTCTTTGCAAAAACATTTTGTCTAACAAATAAAAAAGACATGATGGAATTGGAAGATCACAGTTCTGCAGCCACGTCTGAACGACTGGATCTGGGCACTGACTATAGACAGCTGCTCAGCCCACAAAGAGAGAGGCGAGCAGACAGATGCCTCCTGGTGAAATACACAGCATCGCATAGTCCTGCCAGAGGACTTGAACCTGAGTCTGATCACATCTCTGGGCTCAGCTGCCAATTTTCAGGAAATGCAGAGGACACAGGAACTGTTCTAGGAGTATGCAATGAACAGAATTGAGAGTGTGGAGTATTCTGCAGGGCAGAGGCCCTGGATTCCTCAATAAATAAATTATAAGGAAAAGAAAGGGGTGGGTGGGAAATCTGTAGGTTAAAAGTGACATAAAATACTAACACGTTTTTAAAAACAAGTAAGATTAAACTGCAGTCCCTAGGAATGGACATCTGGGTGACCTCTAGAAAAGTCAGGATAGCAGTTACTTTGTGGGGAGTGGGGGATTATGGTTGAAATGGTCCACATGGCTTCACTGGGGCGCTGGCTATGACAGGGCCTTTATAATAACTTACTTGGGCTATACGTTTGTTTGGAAGGGCTTTCTGTATTTGTGACTTGTTTTGTAATAAAATAGCTTTAAAAGTCAAAATGATATATTAAATTATTTGTAGTTCTTTTATTATTCTTTGAAAATAAGACCTCTTGACTATTTACCTAAATTTGTCCTTTTCTGGTAAGTTGTTGACATATAGAAAATGTGCTTTTGCTGTACTCAAAATAAATTTTTCAATTATACTCTGGTTTATGAGAAACTTCATGAGCAGCATGCTGATTTCGTTGTTTAGTAAATTGCAGTTGACCTAAAATATCTTCCAGGTGTTAAATGCCACTTAATTCACCTGTATTTGGAATTGTTTTTGGTGTATTAATGTTTACCACCAATCACGTTTGAAACTTTCTAATATGAAATTATTCTGGCTGCACAGGAAGGAGGCACTAATTAACAAAACAAAACAAAAAAAGCACTTTGAGCAGTTGCTTTGACGACAGTTTGTGCTTTATGCTCTGGAGCAGCTGCGGGCATTCCGTAGCCTCAACTATTAGATTTCTAGAGAATTCTCTGAAGACGTTATGATTTGTCATAAGTGCTGATTTAAAAAATCTAATTATACATTCTCCGTTCTGGGTCCATCCTCTATTTTTAAAGAATTATTTATTTTTTATTGATATATAATTCACACACTACAAATTTACCTTTTTAAAGTGTACAATTCAGTGGCTCTTAGTATACTCACAAAGTTGTGAAACTATCATCACTATCTAATTCCAGAATATTTTTAACCTGCTAAAGAGAAACCCTGCACCCATTAGCAATCACTCCCCATTGCTCCTTTCCCTCAGCTTCCGGGAGACAATAATCTACCTTCTGTGTCTACAGATTTGCTTATTCTGAACACTTCATAAATGGAATCAAACAATATGAGGTTTTTTTGTGTCTGACAGTTTTCACTTTACATCATATTTTTATGCCACATCCATGCTTTAACATGTATCAATACCTCATTTCTTCTTATGGCTGAGTAACTTTCCTTTTTATTTATCCTGTCATCCACTGATGGGTATTCAAATTGTTCCCAACTCTTGGCTATTGTGAATAGTGATGCTATGAACATTCAAGTACATTTTTTTGGTGAACATCTGTTTTCAATTTATATATACCTAGGAGTAGGATGCTGAGTCATATAGTAACCCTACGTTAAATTTTTGTGAAACTGCCACACTGTGTCCACAGCAGCTGCACCATTTACATTCCCACCAGCAATATATGACGGTTCCAATTTCTCCACATCTTTACCTGTGGGATTTACTCCAGGGATGCAAGGTTGGTTCAAATTCCACAAACCCATCAATGTGATATATCACGTTAACAGAATGAAGAATAAAAATCATAAAAAGGACTTGACAAAATTCAATATCCTGTCATGATTAAAAACTCTCAACAAATTGCATATAGAGGAAACATACCTCAACATAATAAAGGCATATCTGACAAGCCCACAGTTAACATCATACTCAGTGGTAAAAAGCTGAAAGCTTTTCCTCTAAGATCTGGAAGAAGACAAGGATGCTCACTCTTACTCCTTTTATTCAAGATGGTGCTGGAAGTCCTAGACGGAACAATTAGGCAAGGGAAAAAATAAAAGGTATCCAAATCAGAAAGCAAGAATTAAAACTGTCTCTATTTGCAGATGACATATTATATATAGAAAATCCTAAAGAGGCCACCAAAAAATGGTTAGAACTAATAAACAAATTTAGTAAAGTTGCAGGATACAAAATCAACATGAAAAATCTGACATGTTTCTGTACACTAATAACAAACTATCAGAAAGAGAACTATTAAAAAAATCCCAATTACAATTGCATCAGAAAGAATAAAATACCTAGGAATAAATTGAATCAAGGACGGGAAAGATTTATTCTTTGAAAACTACAAGACTGCAATGAAAAAAGTGAAGAAGACACAAACAAATAGAAAGATATTTGTGCTTATGGATGGAAGAATTAATATTATGAAAATTTCCATACTACCCCACACGATCTACGGATTGAACGCAATCCCTATCAAAATTCCAATGACGTTTTTCACAGAAATAGAGAAAACAATCCTAAACCTTCTATGGAACCAGAAAAGACCCCAAACAACCAAAGCAATCTTAAGAAGGAGGAGCAAAGCTAGAGGTACCACACTTTCTGATTTCAAACTGTATTACAAAGCTGTAGCAATCAAAACAATTTCCTGACATCGTCTTTCACAGTGTATGCACACTGATTTTTTTTCTTAACTGTCTCTGTCATTAGAGTGTAAACTCCATTAGGGAAGGTCCTGATTTTTTTCCAATTATTGTATTGAGAACATAATGGTTTATAACTGTGTAATTTCAGGTGTATATTATTACATATCAGTTTCTGTATAGACTGTGTCATGCTCACACCAGTAGTCTAATTTTCGTCTGTCACCATAGGCATAGGCCCCCTTTTCATGGGCAGGTCCCTCTGTGCGCCTTGTTCATCGAGGTGGTCCCAGCACTGAAACACCTCACAGCACATAGCATAGTCTTAGTAAACAACGTGCATCAGTATGCAGGGATTTTTGAGAGAAAATTTAAAAAGTGTATTAAACTACTTATCACAAATTAAGGGCTCAAAACACTCATTTTTAGCTCTGATAATTAGAGACAACAGGTGAAAGAAAGGTTTTCAAAAAAAAGTTGATCACCAAAGGAAGTAAAAATAGGATATAATTTTCTAAGTGTTGAAGAAGATAAAAATAAGACATCATATTTCATTGTGAAAAGAAGAAAGCATAGATATTTAAAAAAAATCATGGGGACCCGGCGTGGTGGCATAGTGGTTAAGTTTGTGTGCTCCACTTCAGCGGCCTGGGGTTTGCAGGTTTGGATCCCGGAGGTGGTCCTACACACCGATCATCAAGCCATGCTGTGGTGGCATACCACATACAAAAAATAGAGGAAGATTGGCACAGATGTCAGCTCAGGGACAATCTTCCTCAAGCAAAAAAGGGAAGATTGGCAACAGATGTTAGCTCAGGGCCAATCTTCCTCACCAAAAAAAAAAAAAAAATCCACTAATTTTACTAAATAAAGGGGGGAGATTTGCTTCACTAAGGTTACACGCCCTCAGGACATATCAGAATTAGTGAGAATGGGTTCTTCATTAACATATTGGAATGAAAGTGGGCGCTGCAGCAGTTCACAGTGCCCTTCCTTCCTAAAATATTCTACATTAAAATAAGAAACTATGAGAAAAAAAGAGAAGGAAATGGGTGACGAGTCCTGTCTTAGTCTGTTCAGGCTACTATAATAAAAATACAATAGGGTGGCTTATTAACAACAGAAATTTCTTTCTCACAGTTCTGGAGGCCCAAGATCAAGGCACAGGCAGATTTGATACCTGGTGGGAGCCGGCTTCCTGGCTGACGGATGGCTGTCTTTTCAACGTGTTCTCATGTGGCAGAAGTGGCAAGGGAGCTCTCGCGGGCCTCCTCTACAAGGGCACTAATCCATTCATAAAGGGTGGGACCCCAAGCCCTAATGACTTCCCAAAGACCACCCACCCTCCCATTATCATCACTTTGGGGGTTAGGTTTCAACATATGAATTTTGGGGAAAAGCAAACATTCAGTCTATGGCAGCTCCTATGTACATAAACTACTAAAAAAGGGAGCAGGAAAAAAACCAGAAGGCAAATAAATACAAAGCAGAAGACAATTTTGGCCTTGAATTAGAAGAAAGCTTTTTAAAACATCCATAATGGGAGAGGAATTAAAGAAACATGGCCTCTTGGAAGGAAGAGTTAGAAGGAGAGGTACAACAGGTCAAGAGAGGGGTGCTAAGCCCACAAAAGGCAACGAAAAAGTGAGCTGGCAGAGTTCAGGAGGGAAATGGAAGAGAAAAAGAAAATGGTACATAAATTAAAACCACATTTTAAGAGTGAGATTAGAATAAGAATGTGAAGTTCAGAACACAAGAAGATTGAAAAGATTAAAAATCGCCTAAAATGAAATTTCCTAAGGACTCATTCCTGAAGGAGAGGGGGCATATCCTAGGAAAAACGTGAACAGAACAATGTGGCCCTGATCCATATACCAGTCGTGTTTCTGGACCTCGAGGATGAAGGAAGAATCTTCTAAATATTCAGTGTAAAAGGACAAGTCGTGTTGAAGAAATGCAAAGATCGAATTGGCCTCGGACTAGGTCACCAAAGATAGTCAATGTCAGAAGACACTGGAACAAGTGAAAAATGAGGAGGGAGAGAAAGCACAACCCTCGAATCTTATACGGAGCTGGGCTGTCCTTCAACAGACAGGCCTTTACAGGCATGCGAGAATTTAAGGTATAGAGCACACCTCATTCTCTCTTTAAAAACAAAATCACAGGAAGACAAAATCTAACTAAACCAACAAATGAATCAAAACTGAGAACTCAGACATGTGAAGGCTGCGGGAAGAAAGGATGATTGTGTGAATTTAATGCATTAAATTTAGAATCAAAGCTAAACTTCTGCGATAATTATGATTGCCAAACAGAATCATAAACGTTGTACACCATGACAGTACAGAAGATAATAAATTCAGATAATGAGAAGAGGAAACGGGAAGAGGAGGTTCGACAAGGATGCCTCCTCCACTCACCTCCTCCAGAGCAGTGCCCTCCGCCAGCTCCCTGTCACTCTCTGTCCCAATGCTGTGTTTCGTTTTCTTCGTTACACTGAAGTTGGCCTTTATCTTTTGCTAATTACCTGACTCTCACTGCTAAATGCTAAGTTCCACCACCCAGGAGTTCCATGCCCTCTCCATCATGGTTTCCCCAGAGTCTAGAACCGAGCCTGGCACATAGTAGGTACTCAATAAGACTACAGAATGAATTAATAAACACAATCGAAGAATAGGCAAAGTAAATGAACACACAATTCATAGAAAAAGAAGTCCAAGTAGCTTTAGAAAAGATAAAAAGTGGTTCAATCACACTCATAACTAAAGAAATTCAAACTTTAAAATGCTATACCATTCTTCACTTGTCAGACTGGCAGAGATGCAGAGCTTTGAGGGTTCACAATGTTGTCCAGGACGTGAGGAAACGGCCACTCTCATGAACTCTTGGTGGGAGCACAAATGGTTACTATCTCTTTCGACAGCAATTTGGCAATAATTAAAATATACACATTTTTTTGATTCAGCAATTTCATTTCTAGGGCTATTTTATATAGAACCTTACATAGTTCTGTATTTTACATAGAACGTTTACAAATTCAAAAATGTACATGAATAGGCTGTTTATTGCAGCACTACTTGAGATAGCAAAAGACGAAAACCGAAATACATGTTGTAGATACAAAAATTAAAATCATAATAACCAATGTTGGAGAGAATGCGAGGAAAACACACTCTTCATTAGTGTGAATACAAATATAGATTAATAAACTGTGAGAGCAAAAACCACCAAATATTGAGTTGTATCTACTTCATGAAATTTATTTTATAAAATACTTGCATTAAAATATATGTATAAGCCTGTTCATTATAGCAGTGTAATGGAAAAAGATTGGAAGCAGACTAAATCTTATTCGCTATGCTATGGTGTTTTTGCACTGGAGGTTTTAATCTTAATGTAATCAACTCTATTAATCTTTTACTTTATAATTGGCTTTTAATGCCTTGTTCAAAAAATCCTCCCATACTCTGAGATGAGAAAAATATTGAAAGGTTTCCTCTAAGAGCTTTAAAGTTTTGCTTCACAAATTTGAGTCTTTAAGCCACTTGAAGTTTCTTCTCGGGCCTAATGTGAAGTTGAGGGTCTAGCCCCATTCTTTTCCACAGGGAAGAAGAGCAGTGCAAGTATCCAGTATTAAGTAAAATCCATCATCTCCTCACTAATTTTCAATTCCATCTCTCATGCACACAAAGTTCCTACACATGGATAATTCTGGATCTCAGTTTTCTACTCTATTCGCATGTCCATTTCTCCAACCCTGTGCAACATCTCCGGTCTTAATGACACCCAAATTGTAAAAGATTGTTGCAGTATCTTTTTCTAGATTGGAATTTCTTTTCCCTCAATATTTTTAATATTCTATTATTCCATTGTGTCCCAGCTTCCATTGTTGCTGAAGGGAAGCCTACAAACAAGTTCATTCCCTTGTAGAGTCAGCCTTTTCTTTCTGGTAATTTCTAGAATTTTCTCCTCATCCTGGATGCTTTTCAATTGTACTATCCATTATCCAGGTTTGGCTTAGTTTTTTAAAATGCTTCTTAATATTTAGAATACTCCTTTTCTTTGAGAACTTATTCTTTCTTCAATAATAAATGGCCATTATCTCTTCATATATAACTTTCAGCTAATGTTCTCTATTCTTTCTTCTGATTCATTTATTAGACGTATGTTAGAGCCTCTAAATTTATCTCCCATATCTCTTATCTGCTGTTCCCTATGTTTAATCTCTGCTTTGATGTTCTGTTTTCTGGGTGAATTCTTCAGTAATATGTTCCAGTTCTTGTGTTCTGTGTTTGATTTTACCCAGCAAAGAGTTTATCCCATCCATTGACTTGTAAAATTTAATGACAGTATTGTAATTTTAAGATTTCTAATTGGTTCTGTTCATATCCACTGTTTCCTATTTCATTCTGCCTCTTTTTTTATATAGTCTTACTTCTTTTTCATGGATTTTTTTTTTACATTTTTTTCCCCAAGAAACTAAATTTACTTATTTCAAGCCATTCTTCAGGTTGTTACACTGTTTAGATTTATCCAAAATGACTTAATATTCTGCATTTTAAATTTTATTGGCAATTTTTTTGTTATATTTCTTTATTACTTTTAGTTTGCAAGCTCATTTTGAGTAAAGTTCTATCTCTCTCCCCCTCCTCCCTCTCTCCTCCTCACTATGTGTTTTTCTTTTTCTCTTTTTCTTTCCATGTATTCGCTTCCATCCAGCCTCTCAGGAACCCAGTCCAAACAATCAGATCTTACTCTGGGAAGTGGTTTCGACCCTCTCCCAGTGGTGTTTGAGGTGCTACAGATCTCGTCACTAACCCCAGACATTCCTGACTGGGAGATGTGTCTGTGTCCTCCAGCCTCCCTAGGCATGTCACACTAGGCCCAAGCACGGATGGGGCAACAACCTTTGTAACTGCCTTTCATGAGTACAGGAGACCACTTGCAGCCTTCCTTTCAATCAGGGGCTGATTCTGTACTCCTGCCTCTTGTGGAGACTTTTTATGATCTTGACACTGTAAGAGAGGAATTCTGGGCCACTTCCTGTTTCTTTGGGACTCAAAGGCTGTGTTACCCACAGATTTCTCCCTGGCTAGCCAACTTCAGAGCCATAAGTTGTTAATCTTTGTGTTTGAGTCTGTCTTTTAAATTTATATTTCTTAACAGAATCTTTCAATGCTATATGCTGAGTGTGTTCACAATAGAAGTGTTTCTAATAAAAGATTTTAACTCTGAATACTAAGAGGTCATATCTCTTACATTTCTACCTACATCTATCTACCTATCTACCATTTCTGTGAATTCAAGTAATTCAACTGCAGCTGAGTTCAACAGATTGAAATGTGTTCCATCAGCCAGAAAAGCTCAAAACGTTTTCCTCCATTCTATAATGATCATACATTTCAGTTCTAAGAACAATTATCCTCCTACTAGATCAAAGGGTTTTCAAGGCTAGAAAAGTGTGCTTTGAATTTATTGATGTGAGGCTCTTCTTAGAAAGTCTTTGTTCATCATAATGTTTATGTGGTGACTGGCAGTCCATGAAAATATGAGTGGCTCTAAAATAAAGATAATGAACTCTGCTGGCTTAGCAATGCCAGGGAAAATTGAGCACTTTTTGTTATAACCAGATATTTCATCATTTTCACATTAGTCTTCTTTTAAATGTTGAATAGAAAGGATACTGTGTGAAAATGCATAAAATTGTTAGAGAAAAAATACAACTTCTTCCCCTTTTATTATTGTGGTCTTCATGTCCTTTGGTCAATTAGAGTAGGAAGTAGTCCCTTTAATGGACAGGTCTTCTTTACAGAGAAATCTTATTGCAGATCAATTTGTTTTCAATATCATCATCACTTCCCAGAACTACTTACATGGTTAGTGCTTTAGTCACAGGTGAGCTAAACTCTCCATATAAAAAATATATATAGAGAGAGAAGTTGGCATAATTTTCAAACTATCCACAGACATCAGAATTCCAAGAGTTGGAATAGTTTCTAATTTTGCCAAGTTTTGAAGTCACATTCTTGAATTGAGATTACAGTAGCTAAAAACATGCAGCAAAGCCTTAAAAAAATTAAGAAAAATTTTAAACAGAAAAAAAGCATAGTATTAGTTAACTGGGAAAAAACATAAAACAAAAATCTCTGATTTATCTGCAGCATTATGAAAAAGAATCGTAATTTTGTTGAAGAAAATAAAGCAAGAAAAGAAAGGAAATTCTGTCTTTAGAAGTTGATGATGGAGACGGGGTTAAAGATTGCAGACGGAACTTGAACTTTTGTTTCTTCTCCCTCCAAAACCAGAAAATGACAGAAAGGGGATTATACTTGTGACCAAAGGAATAAGGTCACACAATGTAAGAAGGTGAGGAAACCATTAGGAGAAAATTTTGGAAACTAAAAAGCAGGAGAAATGGTGACTTATGAATTAGACCAGCAAAGTTGAATACCAAGTTGGTGGGAGGAGTAATGGAGAACGAATGCAATGTTCATTGCAGAAACCCCAAATCGCAGGAATTGGAGACACCAAGCCCCTTGGAAGGGTATCCCAAAATGGGAGGGATGTTTGAAAGTCTGTTTAGGAAGCATTGAGAACATTCTACATCCCAGCAATAAAACTGAGTTTTGTTCTCTGGAAAGAGCACATTGCGGGAGGAAGCAATAGACACAGAATAAGGAGGGCGGACCAGCTGGACCAGGGTTTAAACAGAATCCATTATTCCATGTTGAGACTTCCAAGTTTCTTCCCTAACTTGGTTCTTGGAACGTCAGCAGTTGCATTTGTATCCCCCAGGTAAGATGTTGGAAGGTTTTTCTCTGGAAAAACTGACCAAGCCAAAGAAAACAAAAACTAAAAACTAAACAGCAATAACAAAATAAAAACTAATGAAAGTGACATCAAGGGTTCCACAATGAAAATCTCAGCCAGGTCACTACATAGAAAAGTACACAAGCCCTAGCCATGCAATAAAGCTTTGCAACCGCTTTTTAGAAGGACCTACACTTTCAATATAAAGAGAAAGGCAGATAGCAGCAGACTTCTGGGGAAAGATTACGGCAAGAATATTAGAGAGGAAAACCAATAAGCAGAAAAAAGCCACTTGGAAGGAATAGAGATTATCTAAGGGGATGATAACTTTAAAACAATTACTAATATCTTGTAAGAGATGAAAAATGGCATTGCATCCATGAGACAAGCATGGGAGGATCACATATATGTGTAATAATATACCAGAGGAAATATACCAGAAAGTAGAAGGAAAAGGCAGAGATGGAAAACAGAAAAGATTAACATACCAGACAATTAGAGGATGAGTATAGGAGGCCCCAACATCTGAACAATGGGAGTCCCAGAAAGACAGAATAGAGAAAACAGAAGAAATGATCAAAGAAATAATTCAAGAAAATGTCTTAGAATGAAAGTACAAGAGTTTCCAGATTGAAATAGCCCAAAGAGTATTCAGAAGAATGGTTAAAAATAGACCCACATTATGGCACATCATTGTGAAATATCAGAACAATGGGGACAAGTAGTAAGATATAAAAAACAGGCGGGAGGAGGGGCAGAATTTCAAGTTACAGATAACATATAAAGAATCATAATGGCATCAGACTTCTTAAATAGCAGTAGTAGGAGCAAAAAGAGAATGAGGCAGTGATTTCCAAATTCTGATGGAAAATGGATTCCTACCAAGAAGTCCACACCCAGCCAAGCTATTAATGAATTATGATGTGTGATAATAGAGACATTTTCAAGTACAAAAGTTCTCAAAAAATGTATCTCCTTTATTTCCTTTCTCAGTAAGTTACTGGAAGAGGTACTCTATTCATTTATTAAATGTAATAAATGAAGAGATAGAAAGATGGGTGATCCAAGAAAAGGGTGACTCAATAGAATAGAGAGGAGGAGAGAATCCCCAGGGTGGTAATGAAGGGAGATGCTGCAGGGACAGCTGTATGGCATCCTAAAATGCTATCGGTCTTGAATTAAGGAGGTCATCTTAAAGTAGAGAAATTGATAGACAATTTGGAGGGAGGGCAGTGGCAGTTGGGGATGAACTTATTATAAGCACAGAGGAGACTATGAGAACAACAAAACAAAGGGATCATTATCTCCAAAAAAGAACCAAGCCGTGCAGGAAAGAAAAAGAGACTGTAGTACATTAACATCACTTATGCCATATTATGTGATTCATAATGTACATAATCATACATATCGACCTAAACAAAGTTATGCTATAAATCTACTGGGAGAAAGGGGGTACAAAAAGTGTAAATAGGTGTTGATTGAGTATGTAAAGGAGAGAGAAAAATTTTTTCTTTCTATTTGCTTTTTTGAGGAAGATTAGCCTTGAGCTAACATCTGCTGCCAATTTTCCTCTTTTTGCTGAGGAAGACTGGCCCTGAACTAACATCCATGCCCATCTTCCTCTATTTTATATGTGGGACGCCTACCACAGCATGGCTTGACAAGCAGTGCGTAGATCCGCGCCCAGGATTCAAGCCAGGAAACCCCAGGCCGTTGAAGCAGAACGTATGAACCTGACCGCTGCGCCACAGGGCCAGCCCCCTAAATATTCTTTTTCCATCGTGGACATTCATTAGATAATGTGTGAGATTGAAAAACCAAGAAGTAGCAATAAAAGCATGTTATTTAGAAATGTTGAGATACATACCAAAAGAAATAGCTAAAAAAGTTGCGAGTGGTTGTTTCTGGCAAGTATGAGACGGTCTTTATGCATGTGGAGGAGCCCGAGAAGAGTTTTTGTTTGTTTGGCTTTTGGAATAAGTTCTGTACACCCATATGACAATTTTAACTGTGGGCATGCACAATTGATTTAAAAATAGAGAAAAGTGTTAGAAAAACAGTATCTGAATGTATTTGTGATGGTTAATCTTATGTATCATCTTCACTGGATCGCGAGGTGCCCAGATATTTGACTCAACATTATTTCTGGGTATATCTGTGAGGGTGTTGCTAGATGAGATTAGCATTCAAGGCAGTAGACTGAGTAAGGCAGATTGCTCTCCCCAGTGCGGATGCGCATCATTCAATTCGTAGAGAGCCTGAATACAGGAAACAGGTGGAGAGAGAGAATTCGCTGCCTGACTGTTTGAGCTGGGCCGTCAATCTTCTGCCTTCAAACTGGGGCCTACATCATTAGTGCGCCTGACTCAGGCCTTCAAACTTGGACTACAACGTATACCATGAGTTCTCCTGCATCTCAGGCCTTCGGACTGGCACTGGATCTACCCCACCGGCTTTCCTGGGTCCTTAGCTTGGACACGGCAGATCATGAACTTCTCAGCCTGCGTAATTGCATATATATATCTCCTTATAGGTTTGTTTCTCTCGATAATCCTCACTAATACAGCATTATAGCAAGATAATGTAATGTATCTTTTGCATTTGGTAAGAGTTTTATTGGTTTAACTCAGACTTCACAGTTTTGGTCAAGAACTTTCTATAATATTTTTGGCTAAGAGAAAGCAGGATTGTGCTTAAGGTATTCAATAACATTTTTAAAACAATTCTCAAAAAAAGATCACCTCAAATGTAGATGGCTTTTTGAAGAATAAGCTTCCTCCAGTAATTTCACAAACGGTGTCATCCTTCAGAGTTTTCCGTGTTCTCACAAGCTCAAAAAATCTCCTTTCTTTTTAAAAATATATTTATTTTGTAAACTGAAAGCCAGCTTATCTGTATGAATCCAGGAGGACAGACTTTTCCAAGTTGTTGACCTCATGCTACAGGCAGGTACAGAAAGCTCCTGACTTGAAGATTCTTCAAATCCTCTTCAGATTCATCGATCAGGTCCTCTGTGACTTCTCTTGGGTCCTATCAAAGACAGATGTTTTTTGCCCCTGTAAAACTAGAGCCAGATTATAGATTTCAGGTGTTTTTCTGCTTCTCATAAGTGAAAGGGGGTTTACTTATGGAAAACTTCGTGCAAAATGTAGTGGAGATCAGACTACTCTTAGTTTTGATGTCCAGAGTTGGCTTTGCTCTTAGTTCTGTGGCAGAGATCCATCTGACGTGGTCTTCCTAAGCAGCAATGTCCACCCGTGCCAGTGCGCCTGGTTCTCTGGTTGGTCCTACTTCAGAGTGCAGACCATGAACCCTTAGCCCTGCCTCTCCAGCTGATACCTCATCTCTTACCCCACATGCACCCCTCGCTGCTGAAGGGCATCAGCAGTGGTAGTTGGGGTGACTCCTGAAAGCCCACCGTTTATCAAGGCTCTGAGGAGGCTGATGTGGGAATAGGGGCTATAAAGGCCCAGGAAATCGTCAGAGCTCGTTCCTCCCTGTCTCTCATCCACACCCTCCCGTCAAGCTCATCTCATTCCCTCTCTTAACATCTCCCCTCCTGCCCCATTGCCCTTTATGTGTTCATCAATAACACAGTCATTAGAGGTCACTCATTTTCTAATCTAATTTTACATTGATAATTCTTGGATCACAATTTTTTTCTCTCTCAAAACTCTGAGGACCTTGCTTCACTGTCCTGGA
The DNA here is from genome assembly GCF_041296235.1 of Equus asinus. Lineage (NCBI taxonomy): Eukaryota > Metazoa > Chordata > Mammalia > Perissodactyla > Equidae > Equus > Equus asinus. Next base: position 65,016,203 of record NC_091792.1, on the reverse strand, counting down.
ATAAAGCATCATTGACAAGTTATCCAACCATAATTTGGGTACACATGAGTCCTCAAAAAATTTTAAAATTTAATTAGTTTATTGATTGAGGTAGAAATTTATCTTCGTTGCCGGTCACCCTCTCTACAATCTCACCCAAAAGAAGTTTGTCTTTCTTTTTCCCTCAAGCATAAGACTTCACTAGCCTGGAAAGAAGAAATTAAAATGTTGCACTTAAAATGCACGCTTATATTCACCATGATAGTTAATGACATGACTGAAATCAATTATTACTCCGGCTGAAAGGATTGATGTGTGACCAATAGTTCTTTTGAAATTTTTCATGAAAACCTACACACACACAGACACACGCACACAGACACACACACACACACACACATTCTCACTGCAATCATTCATAATAGACCTATGCAGGATGGCAAGGTATATATGAATCCACAATGTTAGGCTGTTATCTGAGAAGTGAACTTTATAATGTGATATAGTAAAAATTTGGTAGGAAAGAGCTCAGACTTATTTGTTGCACTATGCTCACCACTGGTCAGCTGTATATTTTAGAAAATTGTACCTTTGCTCCCACGAGGGAAACTGAAGGGAGGCAGTTATTCCTCTCTTCATCTCTTGACGGCTTGAGTGTAGTGACCTAAGGATGACAAACAGATATTCTTGAAGTGGGAACACAAAAGCAGAGGGGCAACAGGGGTTATTTCTCATGGCTGCAGCTGAGTTAAGAACCTGGTGCCCTGGCACCACCATTGGCCACTCCTGTGAGAGGAATTTGGCTGGCCCCCTCCCTTGAATCCCGCCCGAGCCTGATTCTTTAGTTTTATTACGGTCAAACTCTTCATAAAAATTCCCTTTTTAGTAAAGTTTCAAATTCAGTTTCAGTTGTTTGTAACCAAGGAAGAATCATGATCAATTCTGACGAAGTTCATGACTTTATGGCTATCAACCAAACTTCTTTCGGGGATATTGGAAAAATCTTGGCCGGTCTGTTCGTGATGAAGATGTGGAGAGCTTCCTTTTTCCCTAAAGTAGCAAAACCAGATGTCTTAGCAAGCGTCACAGAGGCTCCATCTGTGCGGCACATGAGGCTACTACTTTCACTGAAAGTGGTTTGGCAAAAAAGCTTCCTACCATTTCCAAATATCGACAATTTTTATAATTTCAAAATAAGTTGTTTTTCTTTGATGGCATTAGCATGTAAATAGTGACTGTAAAAAAGGAGTGATTACACAAGAAGATGTCTGTAGTTTCACCCAGTTGCATACTCAAAGGGATAAGGAGGCTCTCAACTGCTTGATAATTTGCTTCAAAATGTTAAAAGCAATATCAACTATTCCAGAGCTTGTCATTGGAAAAGAAAATCGCTTCCAGTCTCCCCTCCGTTCTGTTTCACAAACCAGCTCGACTGTTTGCGACACGTGGCTTTACTTAAGCCTCTGCAACAGAGAGGAGCTTCTGGTGTTCGGCAACTTTACAGGATGTGTCAAGAAAAGTGTTTTGTGAAACAGTGAATTCAAGATTTAGGAAGGTCTCAGCTCTTTTGTGTTGAGATTTCCTCCCCCAAAATGGCTTGTTTAGATCCATTTTTGGCATGGACAGACGTGAAGTGCTTTCTCGCTTTGCTGGACAACTTCTTCAATTGACAAGACCTTTTGGCCCAGAAAACACTACGGCTTTTGTGTTCCATCATCACATCACATCAACTATGCAAGCAAAAGCATGTTTTACAGGAATCACCATCCTTCCTTTTCTTTGATATTTCAACTTAAATTCAGTCTATAAAGATAAACAAATTTAAAATAATATTATTGATTCAATTGACACTTTGAAACAATTTTTTGTATTTCTAATTTGTTTAATGTGCATAGAAACAAGTAATTTTTATGTAAACAAATAAATTTTATGTGAATTTTATGTAGAGTATATGATATTCAAGAAATTTTTTTTTTGAGGAAGATTACCCCTGAGCTAACATCTGCCACCAATCTTCCTCTTTTTTGCTGAGGAAGACTGGCCCTGAGCTAACATCTGGGACCATCTTCCTCTACTTTATATGTGAGACACCTGCCACAGCATGGCTGGACAAGCAGTGCCATGTTCGCACCCGGGATCTGAACTGGCGAACTCTGGGCTGCCTTGAAGCAGAATGTGTGAACTTAACCGCTGTGCCACTGGGCAGACCCCTCAAGAAATTTTTGTAACAAGTAAACAAAATACAGTACATTTTACAGTTTATCCAAAATTTTAATTCATTTAAAGACTTTTAATCCTTATGTTGACATGCAGATTAAAACACTAGTTTAGAATCTGTGTTCTTCCTGAAATTCAGCTGCTGTCAAGTAGAGTTGCTTTTTTTTGTTTTTTGCCTTCATACAATAGTGGGTTTTATTTCTGATAGTTTTCACAATTTTGTTGCAAAGATGACTTTAATGTATGATGTTTTCATGGAATAATTATATGCGAATATCATTTGTGTCACACATTGCATGTAACGACATTGTATAATGACAATGAAGTATGTCATTACTTCATAACCCAGAGAACAAACTAAAAAGGAATACAAGCAGAAAGAAAATTTTAAAAGTCTCTTTACTACTCTTATAGCATACTACACTGGGCATGGCCTATACCCATTCTGCAATCTGTTATCAATCTTAAAATATTTTTCACTTTGTATATTTTAATATTCGCAAGTTTCATGTTTTTTAGCTTTATTGAGGTATAATTGATAGATAAAGCTGTAGTATATTTAAAGTGTACGTTGTGGTGATTTGATATATGTATGTACTGTGAAAGAATTGCTCCGTCTAGTTAATTAGCACATCCATCATCTCACATATTTATCCTTTTTTTGTTTTGGTGAGAACATTTAAGTTCTACTCTCTCAGCAGATTTCAATCTTCCAGCACACTGTTATCAACTAGAGTCACGACGTCTTACATTAGATCCTAGGACCTTCTTCACCTTATAACTGAGAGTTCGTGACCTTCGATGAACCTCTCCCGATTTCCCCCTCACCCCCAGACCCTGGCAACTGCTTTTCTACTCTCTGTTTTTATGAGTTTGGCCTTTTCTTTTACATCCTCATATAAGTGACACCATACAGTATTTGTCTTTCTCTGTCTGACTTAATTCACTTATCATAATGCCCTCAAGATCTGTCCATTTTGTCTCAAATGGCATGATGTCCTTCTTTCTCATGGCTGAATAATATTCATCTATATATATATGATATATATGATAAGGGATTGTGATGTGTATGATATATATATATCTCTCACATCTTCTTTATCCATTCATCCCTGGATGGACGCTTAGGTTGTTTCTGTATCTTGCCTATTGTAAACAATGCTGCAATTAACATGGGGGTGCAGATATCTCTTTGAAATCTTGATTTAATTTCCTTTGGATATACACCCAGAAGTTGAATAGCTATATCATATGGTGGTTCTATTGTTGATTTTTTGAGAAGCCTCCATACTGTTTTCCATAGTGGCTGCACCCATTTACATTCCCACCAACAGTGCACAAGGGTTCCTTCTCTCCACATCCTCGCCAACACTTATCATTTCTTGTCTTTTTGATAATGGTCATTCTAACAGTTGTGAGGTGATATTTCACCATAGTTTTGATTTGCACTTCCCTGATGATTAGTGATGTTGAGCATCTTTTCTTAAACCTGTTGGCCATCTGCATGTCTTCTTTGGAATAATGTCTATTCAGATCCTCATCCATTTTTTTAATTTATTGTTTGGTTTTTTGCTACTGAATTGTATGAGTTCTTTATATATTTTAGATGTTAATCTCTTATCAGACAGATGATTTGCAAATAGTTTGTCTTATTCTGTAGGTTGCCTTTTCATTTTGTTGGTGGTTTTCTTATTGTGCAGAAGTATTTTAGTTTGAGGTAGTTCCTCTTCTTTCTTTTTTGCTTTCGTTGCCTTTGCTTTTGCTGTCAACCCCCCCAAAAAAATAATTGCCAAGACTGATGTCAAGAAGCTTACTCCCTATGTTTTCTACTAGGAGTTTTATGGTTTTCGGTCTTGCGTTCAAGTCTTTAATCCATTTTAAGTTGATTTTTGTGAGTGGTATAAAATAAGAGTCCAGTTTCATTCTTTTGCATGTGTCTGTCCAGTTTTCCCAACGGCATTTATTGAAGAGATGTTCCCTTCCCCATTATATGTTCTTGGCTCCTTTGTCATAAATTAATTGACCGTATATGTATGGGTTTATTTTTGGGCTCTCTACTCGGTTCCATTGATCTGTGTGTCTTTTTTTTTTTGCGGGGGAGATATTTGGTGACAGATTCAATCTCCTTACTGGTAATTGGTCTGTTCATATTTTCTATTTCTTCACGATTCAGTTTTGGTGGACTGTATGTTTCTAGGAATTTGTCCATTTCTTCTAGGTTGTCCACCTTGTTGATGTGTAATTGTTCATAGTAGTCTCTTATGATGCTTTGTATTGTAAATAGAAATTATAAATTATTTTAAATAGAGCACTTCAACATTTATCTCAACTGTGAGATATTTAGACTTACTTGACCTACACTCTTTGGATCTAGTCATGTCTTTGTCAACAAATAATTATAAATATCAACATAGATGGCTAGGTCACCAATATGAAAACAAGCCTACTCAATATTTAGGGCTAAACGGCCAGTTGACATAGTCTCTTGAGTTTTGGCCAACTGGTCAAACAAGCGTTTGTGGAAGGGAGGACTGTGAACATGTGTGATCTGACAGCAGGTCTATCACTGACATAATTTTGAAATAGTGATGAGCATAAGCAGTATTTCAAGACATGTGCAATAACCCTACTATGTGAGATAAAAATATTTATGATTTCTATAGGTGACAAAGTTTGCTGTCAAGTGGACAAGGCTTAAAGTAGTTGTTTGAACCAAGGATAGAAGTTTTGTGCTTATTAAAAGAAAAAGAAAATGTACTCTTGGAACACTTTGAAATAAAGGGTTTTATCACTGGATTAGCTTACCTGGCAGACATATTTAATTGTTTGGGTGAGGTAAGTCTCTTAATTCAAGGTTCTAAAGTAATCATTATGAATACTACCGAAAAATTACGAACTTTCTTAGTCAAGCTGTTAATACGGAATAAAAGAGTATAGGCCAACACCTTTGCCAACTTTCAAGTACTGAATGAGATATTTTCCAAAATGGAGTTGAAACCGAAAATTCTTCACCAATGCATTTGAATAGAGAACTCTGTGAAACCCCTAGAAACACTTCAGGACCATTTCAGATGTTTTCCCCCCATTTTAATGACATAAAAGTTAATCATAGATTCACAATTCTTTTCTTTCTGATACAAACTATTTTGAAGATGCTGACCTGGCCAAAAGTTAATTTATTGATCTTAGGACAAAAAAACCTATTATAATTGAAGTAATTGAAGCTTTGGGGAATTCTGGTGTCTCCTTAAATAGGTCTATCTTTGACTTATAAAGTGAGCTCTGAAACTTTACTCCTTTTGCAACAATATATTTTGAAAATTGAGATTTTTAACATTTGTAACTATTAAAACAAAACGTCAGGAGCCAGCCTTGGTGGCCTAGTGGTTAAGTTTGGTGGGCCAGGCCCAGTCCCCAGGTGCAGACCTATACCACTCATCTGTCAGTGGCCATGCTGTGGTGGAGGCCCACATGCAAAAAGAGGAAGATTGGCAGTAGATGTTAGCCCAAGGCAAATCTTCCTCAGCAAAACAAAGAACAAACAATCAACAAAAGTTAAAATGAGTTGTAAGTGAACGTGACATGCATGTTTTCTTAGCAGAGACCACTCCACAGTGACGTTCTTATTCAAACTTAACAACAGTCTTCATTCCCATATGTCTTTCAAAAATTAAAAATAATTTTAATTGGCCTACATTTCAAATATGTTTTCTTTCTTTTTCAATACATTAGTAAAGAACATGTATTATTATAATACAGATTTATGTTTAAATATTTTAATAACTGTATTTCAATATATTTGGTTTCTATTGTAATCCTATGTGTTTATTTTCATTCATTTAAAAATTATTCTGAACCTCAAAAAATTAAATAAAAAATTGTTATATGACCCAGCAATTCCACCTCTGGGTATATATCAAATGCCCAGTCTAACGAATTGAAAGTGTGGTCTCAGATAGTTATTTGTATGCTCATGTTCATAGCAGCCTTAATCATAATAGCCAAAAGGTAGAAACAACCCAACTGGTCATTGGCAGATGAATGCATAAACAAAATATGGTATATACATTAAATGGAATATTATTTAGCCTTAAAAAAGAATGAAATTCTGACACATGCTACAACATGGATGAAACTTGAGGACTTTATGCTAAGTGAAATAAGCCAGTCACAAAAAGACAAACATTGTACAAATCCACTTCTATGAGTTGCCTGTAGTAGTCAAATTCATAGACAGAGAAACGTGTGGAATTGCAGCTGCTAGGGATGGGGGAAGGGGAGAAGGAGGAGTCAGTGTTTACCGGGTAGAGAGTTTCATTTGGGAAGATTTAAAGCATTCTGTGGATAGAGGGCGGCTATGGTTGCACGAAAATGTGAAAGCACTTAATCCCATTGCACTGTAAACTTAACAATGGTTAAGGTGATAAATTTTATGCTGTGTATATTTTATCACAACAAAAAAATTATTCTGATAAGGCTGAGTTTCGTTCGACTGCCAAAAGGGTTATTGACACAAAAAAGTTCAAGAACTGATTCTAGGACTTGAGAACTTCTACCACGGCCCCCGAAAGCTGGCTGTCTTTTTAGCAGGATGGATTCTGTGCGGCACCTTGCTCTTCCCTTCACTCACTTTTCTTCCCTTCACTTTTTCTTTTCTTTCTCTTTTTTGTTTTTTAAGGTTTTTTTCATACTATAAAATTCACCAATTTTAAATGTACAATTTAATGAATTTTGGTACATGTATACAAGTATGTAGCAATGCCACAACTAAGGTACAGAACAGTTCATTCGCCTTAAAATATTTCATTGTTTGCAGTTAATCCCCTTGGCCCGCCCCGGCTTTAGGCAATCACTGATCTGCTTTCTGCCACTGCAGATTTTCGCTAGAATTTCACATAAATGGGATCATATGATGCGTAGCCTTTTGCATTTGACTTCTTCCATTTACCATAATGATTTTGTGATTTTTCCATGTTGTGGTGTGCATTACTATTTCATTCCTTTTCATTGCCGAATAGCTTTCCATTGTAGGGATATACTCAAATTTGTTCATCCGTTCACCAGCTGATGGACGTCTTGGTTGCTTCCAGTTCAGGACTATTGAGTGACGCTTCTGTGAACATTTATGTTTACATTTTTGTATGGATATATGTTTTTATTTCTTCCACTTATGCGTGGAAATGTTGGGTCATGTGGTAAATACATATTTAACTTTATAAGGTACCGTCATGGTTTTCTGAGCTAGCTGTACTGTTTTCCATTTCCATCTGCGATGTGTGAGGGTTCTGTTTGCTCCACATCTTCACCCAAAACAGTGTTGTCAGTCTTTTTGACTTAGCCATTGCAATGAACGTGCAGTGGTACCTCACTGGGGCTTTAACTGGCAGTTCTCTGATGACTAGCGACGTTGAATTGAACACCTTTTCTTATGCTTATCGGTGATTCATGTATCTTCTTTGAGAAACGTATCTTCAAATCTTTTGTCTATTTTTTATTAGTTCTTTGTCTTTTATTGTTGAGTAGTAAGAGTCCATTGTACATTATGAATGTAAAGCCTTCATGAGATATATATGTTACAAAAATGTCTTCCAGTCTGTGGTTTGCTTTTTATCGCCTTTACTATGCCTTTCAACGAACAGAAGTTTTTAAACTGGGTGAAGGAAATTTTATCAGCTTTTTTCCTTTATAGTTTGCATTTTTGGTGTCTTCGTTATGAAATCTTTGACCAATTCAATTTCACTAAGATCTTCTCCTGCATTTTCTTCTAGAAATTCAATAGTTTTAGCTTTTACATTTAGGTCTATGATTCATTTTGAGTTAAGTTATATATGGTGTAGGGGAGAGGTCAGAGTTCCTTTTTTTGATGCAAATATACAATTGTTACAAGAGCACTTTGGAAAGACTACCTTTTCTCCTAATCACCATGACAGTTGTGTCAACAACCAAGTGACCTTAGAAGTGTGGGTCTACTTCAGGACTGCCTATTCTGTTCCATTAATCTGTATGTTTAGCCTTTCTCCCATACCACTCTGTCTTAATTACTGTAGCCTCACGGTGAATATTTAAACCTAGACAATCCTTTCAATTTTGTTTCTCTTCTACGAAATTGTTTTAGCTATTCCAGGTCCTTTCCCCATCTATAACATTTATAAAATCAGCTTGTCAACTTCTTTTTTAAAAAAAAGTCTGTTAGGTGCCTGGCCTGGTAGTGTAGAGGTTGAGTTTGTGCACTCTGCTTTGGTGGCCCAGGGTTCAGAGGTTTGGATCCCAAGCATGGACCTATGCACCGCTCATCAGGCCATGCTGTGTGGCAGCATCCCACATACAAAAAACAGAGGAAGATTGACACAGATGTTAACTCAGGGACAATCCTCCTCAAGCAAAAAAGAGCAAGATTGGCAGCAGAGGTTAGCTCAGGGCCAGTCTTACTCACCAAAAAAAATGAAAGAAAAAAGTCTCAGAATTTTAGTTGAGATTGCATTGAATCTATAGAGGGAGGATTACCATTTTAAAACTGTTAAGTCTTCTAATCTACAAGCATATTATGTATCTCCATTTACTTAGATGTTTTTAATTTTCCTTTACATTGTTTTGTAGCTTATAGGGTAAAAGATTTTCATATCCTTCATTAAATTTACTTCTAAGTATTTTGCTTCCTTTTTTATGCTATAGTAAATGGAGTAGCTTTTAAAATTTCAGTTTTTAATTGTTTCTTGCTAGTATAAAGAAACACAGTTGAGTTTTTAAAAGTTGAACTTGTATCCAGCAACCTCGTTAAATTAATTTATTAGTTTTAGTAGTTTTCTTGGGAATTCTCGAGGTTTTTTCCATACATGATTATGTCATCTTAATAAGGACAATTTTAATTATTTTGTTATAATCTTTATGCCTTTTATTTGTTTCTATTTGCTTTATTGCACTGGCTAGGACCTCCAGTGTAATGTTAAATAACGGTAGTGAAGTAGATATCCTTGCCTTGTTCCTAATCTTAGGTAAAACACATCAAGCATTCCACCACTGAGTATGATGTTAGCTGTAGGTTTTTCAAAGATGCTGTGAATCTGATTAAGGAAGTTCTCTTCTATTCCTAGTGTGCTGAGTATTTTTTTTTTAGTAATAAAAGGCTGTTGAATTTTTCAAATACTTTTTTCTGATCTGTGAAAATGATTTTCTCCTTTATTCTATTAATGTGATGAATTTTAATTTTTTTTCAAACCACTTCATTGAGGTATAATTAACATACAAAAAGGTATACATGTTTAATGTATACAACCTGAGTTTGGAGATAAGTATACACCCGTAAGCTATCACCACAATCAGGCTCATGCACGTAAACATCAACTCCAAATGTTTCCTCTCACTACCCTTATTTTTCTTTTCCTTTACAATAAAGGCATTTAACCTAAGATTTACCCTATAAGATTTTTAAGTATTCAATACAATATTGTTAACTATAGGCCCTATGTTGTACAGTATTTCTGTAAAACTTAGTCATTTGCGTAACTGAAACTTTGTACCCTTTGACCAGCGCCTCCCCGTTTTCCCCTCCCCCCAGTCGCTCGTAACCACTGTTCTACTCTCTGGTTCTGAGAGTTTGACTACTTTATATTCCTCTTAAACATGGATCATGCATTATTTGTCCTTCTGTGTATGGCTTATTCCACTTAGGTAATGTTCTCTAGGTCTATCTATATTGTTGCAAATAGCAGGACTTTCTTCTATTTTAAGGCTGAATGACACTGTATTGTATGTCTGTACCACATTTTCTTTATCCATTCATCAGTTGGTGTGCATGTAGATTGTTTCCATATCTCGGCTGTTGTGAATAATGCTGCAATGAACATGGGAATGCAGATATCATTTCAAGATCCTTACTTCAATTCCTTTGGATAGAAACCCAGAAGTGAGATTGCTGGATCAAATGGTAATTGTACTTTTAACCTTTTGAAGAGCTTCCATACTGTTTTTCATAATAGTTATACCAACTTGCATTCTCATCAACAGTGTACAAGAGTTCCGTTTCTCCACATCCTCACCAGTACTTGTTATCTTTTGTGGTTTTTTTGATGATAGCCATCCTAACAGGTGTGAAGTGGTATTTCATTGTGGTTTTGATTTGCATTTCCCTCATGATTAGTGATGTTGAGCACTTTTTCTAAGCCTATTGACCATTTGTATGTCTTCTTTGGAGAAATATCTATTGATGTCCTTTGCCCATTTTTTGATTGGGTTATTTGATTTTTTGCAATTAAGTTACAGGAAACTTTAAAATATTTTTTATATTAACCCTTTGTCAGCTATATGGTTTTTTCTTTTTTTTGAGGAAGATTAGCCCTAAACTACCATCTGTTGCCAATCCTCTTCTTTTTGCTGAGGAAGACTGGCCCTGAGCTAACATCCATGCCCATCTTCCTCTACTTTATATGTGGGACGCCTACCACAGCATGGCGTGCCAAGCGGTGCCATGTCCGCACCTGGGATCTGAACCGGCGAACCCCAGGCCGCCAAAGCAGAATGTGCGCACTTAACCGCTGTGCCACTGGGCCAGCCCCTTGCTAATATTTTGTTAAGGATATTTGTAGCTCTGTTCATGAGGCATATTGGTTCTTAGTTCTCTTTTGTGATGTTTTTGGCTGCTTTTGTAATTAGGATATTACTGACCTCATAAAACAAGTAGGAGAAATTTCCCTTCACTTCTAATTCCTAAGAGTTTGTGTATGGTTGAAATTATTCCTCCTTTAATGGAATTCACCAGTAAAGTCATCTAGACCTGGGGGTTTCTTCTGGGAAGTTCTTAAATTATTAATTTGATTTTTCCATCTCTTCTTCAGTCAGTTTTGGCAATTTGTGTTTTTAAGAAGTGTGCCCATTTTATCTAGTTGTTAAGTTGATTGGTATAAAGTTGTTAATATTTCCTTATTATCTTTTTAATGTCTGAAGAGTTTTTATTGATAGCTTCTCTTTCATTTCTAATATTGTTCATTTATGTTTTCTCTTTTTTTCCTGATCCATCTGGCTAGATATCTATCAATTTACTGATCTTTTAAAAAAAGAGAGTTTTAGTTGATTTTTCTCTATTGTTTTCCTGTTTACTAAATTATTGATTTATGCTCTCTTCTTTATTGTTTCCTTCTTTCTGTTTGCTCTGTGTTTAATTTGTCTCTATTTCTAGTTCCTTAAGGTAGGAGTTTATATCAGTGATTTGAGGCCTTTTTTCTTTTCTTTCTTTCTTTTTTTTTTTGAGGAAGATTGGCACCGAGCTAACATCTCTTGCCAATCTTCCTCTTTTTTTTTTTCTCCCCAAAGCCTCAGTACATAGTTGTGTAACCTAATTCTAAGTCACTCTGATTCCTGTATATGGTATGCCACCACAGCATGGCTTGATGAGTGATGCGTAGGTCTGCATCCAGGATCCAAACTGGTGAACCTCAGGCCGCCGAAATAGAGCGCAGGAACTTAATCGCTCGGCCACAGGGCTGGCCCCTTTTCTTTTCTAATGCAGGCACTGAACATTAAAAATTCTCTATCAGCACTGCTTTAGCTGCATCCTACCAATTTTGATATATTCTATTTGCAATATCAAAATCTTTTCTAATTTTTCTTATGATTTCTTATTTGATCCAATAATTATTTAGAAATAAGATGTAATTTGCAAAGATTTGATGCTTTCCAGGTTATCTTAATTTTTCATTTGCCTTTATTTTTAACTTAATGCCATTATGGTGATATTATATATTATTTCAATATCTTTAAATCTATTGAGACTTGTTTTGTGGCCTAGAATATTGGTAAATGCACCATGTGCACGTAAACCAAATGTGCAATGTGTCACTGTTGGGTGTGGCTTTCAATGAAGTCAAGATAGGTCATATTTTTGTCCTGTTATTTTTTCCTAGTTTTTCTATTTGCTTAGAATGTTTAAAAAATCTCCTACTATGATTATAGGATTGACTATTTTTTCTCCTTAATTCTGTCAATTTTTACATCATGTATTTTGATCTTTTTCATCTATTTTTGATTGTTGTGTCTTCCTCTTGAATTGACCATTTTCTCATTATGAAGTCATGATCATCTTTTTTATATTTACTAATGCATAGCATATCTTTTACCATCCATTTACTTTTAACCTATGTGTGTTTATACATTTGAAATATATATGTATGTCCTGTAAACAGCATGTATTTGTGTGTTATTTATTTATTCATACTGACAATCTTTTTTATTGATGGGTTTAGTTAATTAATATTTAATATTATTATTGATAGGTTTGGTTTGAGTCTACCATTTTATTTTTGTTTTCTACTTGTCTCTGCTAGTTTTTTGTTGTTGTTGTTACTCTGTTCCTCCTTTCCTGCCTTATTTTGGATTACTTGAATATTTTTATAATTGCATCTAAATTTTTCTAATAGCTTTTTAGCTATTCTTTTTTTTGCATTATTTTTTAAATGGTTGCCTAGGAAATACAATATATCCATACGTTTTCACAAGCTGATCTATGGTAAATCAAGCACTACTTATGAAAAATACAGAAATCTTACAACATTATAATTCCATACTTCAGCACGTCCTTTATGTTTTAGTTGTTACATGTATTACATTTGAGCAAGTTGACAGTTCGAATTTTAGTTTTAAACAGCAGCAAGATTTATAATAAAATTAAGAGGAAAAAGGGAAAAATAGTCTTTTGCATTTCTCCAAATGTTTATCATTTCTGAGACTCCTCAGTTTTTCCTGAAGATCCAGGTTTCCAGCTGGGATCATTTCTATTCAGCTTGGAGAACTTCCTTTAGCACTTCTTGTAGTGCAGCTCTGCTGGAGATCAATTCTTAGAGTTCTTTTATATAAAAATGTCTATTTCACCTTCATTCTTAAATGATGTTTTTACTGTATATAGGATTCTGGATTGTCAGGTTTGGGGTTTTGTTTTTCTTTTGCACTTTAACAATGTTAATCCACTCCTCTGTGGCCTCCATGGCTTTTTATGAGACATCAGCCATTAATTGGATCATTGATACTTTTTTGTAATACATCATCTTTTCTTGCTGCTTTCAAGATTTGCTCTTTAATTTTTTCTTTTAACAGTTCGGCTATGATGTGCTTCAGCTGTCCTTCTTTGTGTTTATCCCACTAGGTATTTGTTTAGCATCTTATGTCTACAATTTTCTGTCTTACATCAAATTTCGGAAATCTTCAGAAATTTATTTAGCTAGGCTTCTTTGCATCTGTTCTGCACAAGCATGATTCGGGAATCAGTCAGAGACTTGAGCAGATAGAGTTTGAGGATCCCCTGTATTCTTTTCCCCTACAAGATTCCCACACTCTTCAGCTTTCACAATTTCCCAGCTTCTCTTTTCTGGTTTGCAGGCCAGAAAGAATTCAGTTTTTCCACATGAGCCCCTGCCTTTGTTGTGTGCCTTGTGTAAACTGCATTTAGTCCTGAGCTGAGAGCCTCAAGAATGGGAATGCACTCATATAGCTGTCTCTCCTGCCTCCTCCATTCAGGTGTTTCCTTCCCAACGTAGTTTCTTTGTTTCTGTTCACTCTTCAGAATGATCACAGGGAAGTTCAATTTTTAGTGTTTTAAAGAATGTCCATACTGTTTTCCATAGTGACTGTACCAGTTTACATTTCCACCAATGGTGCAGAAAGGTTCTCTTTTCTCCGCATTATCACCAATAGATATCTTTTATTTTTGATGACAGCCATCCTAGGGGGTGTGAGGTGGTATTTCGTTGCGTTTTGATTTGCATTTCCCTGACGATTAGCGATGTTGAGCACTTTTTCATATACCTATTGGCAATTTATTTGTCTTTGGAAAAGTGTTTATTCAGTTCCTCTGCCCACTTTTTAATCAAATTGTTTGTTTTCTTTCCTACTGAGCTGTTTGAATTCCTTAAATATTTTCGGTATTAACCTCTTATCAGATATATGGTTTTCAAATATTTTCTCCCATTCAATAGGTTGCCTTTTCATTTTGTTGATTGTTTCTTTCACTGTACAGAAACTTTTTAGTTTGATATAGTCCCAGTTGTTTATTTTTGCTTTTGTTTTTTATTCTTTAGGTGTCATATCCAAAAAACCTTTTCCCCTAGCAATGTGAGTGAGCTTCTTCCAAACGTTTTCTTCTAGGAGTTCTACAATTTCAGGTCTACGTTTAAGTCTTTAGTCCATTGCAGCTTAATTTTATGAGTGGTGTAAGATAGGGATCCAACTTCATTCTTCTGCATGTGGTTATCCAGTTCGCCCAACACCGTTTATTGAAGAGACTATCATTTCCCTGCTGAGTATTCTTGTCTCTGTGAAATATTGTTTGACTATATATGTAAGGGTTGTTGATAGGCTCTCATTTCTATCCATTGCTCTATGTGATTATTTTTCTGCCAGTATCATACTGTTTTGATTGTTATAGCATTGAGGATAGTTTAAAATCAGGAAGTGTGACGCATCAACAAATCTTCTTTTTCAGGATTGCTTTGGCTATTCAAGGTCTTTCATAGTTCTATAAAATTTTAGGATTGTTTGTTCCATCTTTGTGAAAAATGCCATTGGAGTTTTGATAGGGGTTGCATTGAATCTCTAGTTTGTTTCGGGTAGTATAGACATTTGGAATAATTTTAACAATATTGGAATAATTTTAACAATATTAATTATTCCAATCCATGAACACAGGATATCTTTTCACTTGCTTGTGTCTCTCCCAGTTTTTTTCATCGAATTCTCTGGTTTTCAGTATACAGATCTTTTACTTCCTCAGTTAAATTTATTCCTAAATTTTTTATTGTTTTTGATGCTGTTGTGAATGTAACTGTTTTCTCTGTTTCTTTCATAGATGTTTTGTTGTTAGTCTATAGAAACAAACTGATTTCTCTATGTTGATTATATATCTTGTAACTTTCCTGAATTTGTTGATTAGTTCTAAAGGGTTTTTGGTGGTGTCTTTAGAATTTTCTCTATATAAAATATCATCCACAAACAGAGACAACTTTACTTCTTTCTTTCCAACTTGGATGCCTTTCATTTCTTTTTCTTTCCTGAATGTTCTGGCTAGGACTTCCAGTAGTGTGTTGAGCAGGAGTGATGAGAGTGGGTGCCCCTGTCATATTCCTGATCAAAAGGGAGAAACTTTCAACACTTTACCATGGAATAAGAAGCTAGCTGTGAGCTCGTCATATATGACCTTTATTATGTTGATATATGTTCCTTTTATATCCAATTTGTTGAGAGTTTTTATCATGAAAAGATGTATTTTGTCAAATGATTTTTATGCATCTATTAAGATGATCATATGATTTTTGTCTTTCATCCTGTTAATGTGGTGTATATTATTTCTTGATTGATTTGTATATGTTGAAACATCCTTGCATCCCAGGGAAACATCCCACTTGATCGTGGTGTATGATCATTTTAATGTGCCACTGATTTCAGTTTGCTAATATTTTTCTGAGAATTTTTGCATCGATATTCATCACAGGTATTAATCTGTAGTTTTCCTTTCTTGTGTTGTCTTTACCTGGCTTTGGTGTCAGAGTAAAGCCAGCCTCATAAAATGAGTTTGGAAATGTTCCCTCTTCTTCAATTTTTTGTAAGTTTGAAAAGTATTCGAGTAATTCTTCTTTAAATGTTTGGCAGTGTTCACCAGTGAAACCATCTGGTCCTGCCCTTTTCTTTTTCGGGAGATTCTGACAACTGATGCAATCTCCTTACTTGTTAAAGGTCTGTTCAGATTTTCTATTTATTCATGATTCAGTCTTGGTAAGTTGTACATTTCTAGGCATTTATCCATTTCTTCTTGGTTATACAATGTTGGCACACAGTTGTTCATAGTAGTCTCTTATGATCCTTGCATTTGTTTAGTATCAGTTATAATGTCTCCTCTTTTATTTCTGATTATATATATATATGTATGAGTCTTCTGATTTTTTTCTTAGTCTAGCTAAAGGTTTTTCAATTTTGTCTATCTTTTCAAAGAAGCAGCTTTAAGTTTTGTTAATCTTTTCTATTGCTTTTCTGGTCTCTATTTCATTTTTTTCTGCTCTGGTCTTTGTTATTTCTTTCCTTCTGCTAAATTTGGGCTTAGTTGGTTCTTTTTCTAGTTTCTTGAGGTAAAGTTAGGTTATTGATTTTAGATCTTTCTTTTTTCTTAATGTAGGTGATTATCACTGTAAATTTCACTCTTAGAACTGCTTTTGTAACATCCCATAGATTTTGATATGTTGTTTTTCCATGTTTGTTTATTTCAAGATATTTTTTATTTCTTCTTGATCCATTGGTTGTTCAGGAGTCTTTTTTTTTTTTAAAGATTGGCACCTGAACTAACATCTGTTGCCAGTCATTTCTTCTTCTCCTCTTCCTCCTCCTCCTTATTCCTCTTCCTCTTCCGCTTCCTCCTCTTCCCCTTCCTCCTCCTCCTCTTCTTCTTCTTCTCCCAAAAGCCCCCTAGTACATAGTTGGATATTCTAGTTATGAGTGCCTCTGGTTGTGCTATGGGAGATGCTGCCTCAGCATGGCCTGATGAGCAGTGCCGTGTCCATGCCCAGGATCCGAACTGGCAAAACCCTGGGCTACATATATCTGCTACATATATCTGCTGAAGCGGAGTGTGCGAACTTAACCACTCGGCCATGGGGCTGGCCCCAGGAGTTTTGTTTAATTTCCACATATTTGTGGATTCCAGCTTTCCTCCTGTTATTGATTTCTAGTTTCATATCATAGTGGTCAGAAAAGATGCTCGGTTTGATTTTAATATTCGTAAATTTGCAAAGACTTGTTTCATGACTGATCATGTGATCTATCCTGGAGAATGTTCTGTGTGTGCTTGAGAATATATTCTGCTGTTGTTAGATGGAATGTTCTGTTCATATATATTGGGTCCATTTGTTCTAAAGTATACTTCAAGTCCAATGTTTCCTTATTGATTTTTCCCTCTGGATGATCTATCCATTATTGAAAGTGGAATATTGAATTCCCTACTATTGTTTTATTGTTGTCTATTTCTCCCTTGAGATCCACTAGCATTTGCTTAATATATTTAGGTGCTCCAATGTTGGGTGTATTTATATATATTTACTATTGTTATATCTTCATGATTAGTTGACCACTTTATCATTATAGTCATGCATCACAGAATGATGTTTTGGTCAATGATGGACTGCATATACTACAGTGGTCCCATAAGATTAATATCATATAGCCTAGGTGTATAGTAGTCTATACCCTCTAAGTTTGTGTAAGTATACTCTGTGATGCTCACACAATGATGAAGTTGCCTAACAATGCCTTTCTCAGAATGTATCCCTGTCGTTAAGCAACGCATATATATATACAAGATTTTCTTTGTCTCTTGTTACTGTTATTGGCTAAAATCTATTTTATCCAATATAAGTATAATTACCCCTGCTTTCTTTTGGTTTCCACTTGTATGGAATATCTTTTTCCATCCCTTCACTTTGAACCTATATGTGTCCTTACAGCTCAAATGAGTTTCTTGTAGGAAGCATATAGTTGGGTTTTATTTTTTAATTAATTTAATTACTCTGTGTTTTTTGATTGCACAATTCAACCCATATAGATTTAGAGTAGTTATTAATAGATAAGGACTTACTAATGTCAGCTTATTAACTATTTTCTGCTATTTTGTAGTTCCCTTCTTCTTTTCTTCTCTCTTGCTACCTTTCTTTGTGAATTGATGATTTTCTATAGTGGTATGCTTTGATTCCTTTTGTTTACCAATTTTTAATCAATTTTAGGTTTTTGCTTTGTGGTTAACATGAGACTTACATAAAACATCTTATAGATATCAATATTTTACATTGATAAATTAACTTCAAGTGCATAGAAAACTTTACCCTTTTACTTCTTCCTTCTATGTTTTTGATGTAACAATTTACATCTTTTTTTTTTTTTTTTTTTTTGCTGAGAAAGATTCACCCTGAGCTGACATCTGTGCCAATCTCCCTCTATTTTGTATGTGGGTCACCAGCACAGCATGGCCGCTAACAGAGCAGTATAGGTCTGCGCCTGGGAACTGAACCCAGGCTGCTGAAGCGGAGCACGCTGAACTTAACCACTAGGCCACCAGGGCTGGTGCCCATGGAACATTTTTTTTTTTATCACAGGCAATTGTATATCGAGCACCTATGACCTGTCTGTAGATAGGACTAGCTACTGGGTATGGTTAGGATTCACATTTGGATTTCTTCACTGTCAGTGAAACAGTAAGTAATAGGATCTTTCAAATAACTTAAGTATTTGGCAGTGATTTATTGACACTACCAATGGTAAACTATGTCGTCCCTTGGTTAAATCATTTACACAGGAGTAGTTTGCTGCAGTAAGGTAAGAGAGAAGGCTCAAATGAGTACTTTTGTGTTCCTTAAATCCTCTCCTCAAAGTGGAAACCTAATGGGTTGTTCCTCCATTCAGAACCCTATAAGAATTCTCTACCAGCTGGAATATCAATTCGCCTGGCCCTTAAAGCCTCTCAGAATTTGGCATTCTCCTTCTGTCCATTTTTGTTTTCCTTTCATTCTGCTACATATATCTGGCATTTTAATCCATGCGTGGTAAACACACTCATAGAATTCTATAACTAAAAAAGACTTAACAGTGATCTTGTCAAACCTCTTGTTTAATGAATGAAAAAGGTGAGTCCCAGTGAGGTTAACTGATAGACAAATAACTGACGCTTAATCTTTTGTTGACTGAGTAAATTTCCCAAGATTATACTCTTACATAGTGAAATAGTTGAAATTAGATAAAAGTTTCTGAGCATTTATGCAGGGTTCAAGTTTCTACTACCACCATAATAATAAATAACATTTGTTGAGTATCTACTATGTGCCAGGCACACATAGGAACACATTTAATCCTCTTGACAGCCTTGTGGAGAAGGATGCTATCATTATCACCATTTTGCAGTCAAGGAAACTGGGGCACAAAAGAACTTAAGTAATCTGACTGTAGCAGCATAATTAGTAAGTGGCAGCACAGAGCTCGTATGTGTAATTACCACGTAATGCTGCCTATATGTGCACAGTGATCTGCATCTCCAAGCCCTCGGCACCTTCTTTCACTTCATCTTAAATGTCCTTTGTCCAATTTTTATCTTCCTTGTTCCACCCCCACACCATCTCCTTATTCTTTATGGATCACCTTAAGTGCTATCTCCTCCATGAATCTCCTTTTAATTAATACCTAAAGTAGGTTGCTCTACTGTTATCCTTTTTGTCTCTGTGTTATGCTCTTAGTATATTCTGCCTAGGTTTATAATTAATTTTTGCATTTGCCTTATGCCCTCCTATTTGATAATGAGTTACCTAAAGATGGCAGCTGAGACATTCATTTTTGTTCAGTTCAAGATAAATTTATGAAGGCTCTGCTGTGTGCAGGCGCTATGCTGGGAGGTCAGAATACAAGGATAAGACATTGCTTCCACCCTTGAGGCACTTACACGTAGTAAATGTAGCTATATGTTCCTTGCAGTACCTATAACAATATCTTACATTTATTACTGTCCAATATCAGTTAGTTGAATTTAGTTGAAAATTGGCTTACTCAAAAGAAAAGTTAAAGAGGATGCAAATGAGAGAAGATTGTTTTACAAAAGAGCAGGAGACATTTATTTATTCCTGTCTGAGTGGGCTGGGTGTGGCAATGCAGGAGAAGGGAGCCGCAGCCAAGGCGGTCACCCTTTGGCAAGTGCATCTGCAGCCCGCACCCTAGTGCCCAGCATTACTCTCAGACAAACAGAAAAGCCCAGAGGTCTCCTGTGAGATGAATGTGTAACAGAGGCTTTTAATAGACAATCTTGAGTCAGAGGATTTACTCAATGACCTATGGAGGCTAAAGACTCATATATCAGAGCTTGGAGCCCCCATACCGGGGCAGGCAGCCGGGCTGGAGCAATGAATTTGTCCGATTGTCTCACACTCCATGAGACTCTCCCTTGCTCTTCAGCGTCACCTCAGGATCTACAATTATGGGAAATAGATTTTTGAGACAACTATGAAAACCCAATTTCAGCATATTGTGAAAACTAGTAAAAGAAATTTCAACTAAAATTGGAGTCAGGAAGGCCTGTAAAGAGAGCTCTCATGCCCAACCACTCATGGTCAATTACTGGGAAAACGAAGAAAGGTACTTTTCCGTCTCCAACAGGAAGTTGCCTAATACTTTACTACTCAGCAGGAGGCAGACTTTCTTCTTGCCTAGCAACAAGCCCAGCCAGTGGAAACACCACAGCTCAACCAGTGAGGAGCCATCGCCACCCGAACTCTTATTCCCCTCCAACCAACTTCATTTGAAACAGCCCCTCCTAACTTCCCCTTTTTCTCTATAGAAACAAAGTCCCCTCCTTTGTTCTCTGGACTTGCCTGTGGTTCACCATGGTCTAAACATCCCAAATTCCATTTCTTTTGCTATTCCTGAAAAAACTCATTTTGCTGGTAAAATAACTGGCTATTTTATTTTAAAGTTGATAGTATCTACTCAGAAGTCACCAATCTTTGGTACTGAGTGTGAGCTGGGGTTAGGGAGGTGGAGAAATGGAAGGGGTTCCTCTTGTTTTCTATTTGACCTTACCGTGTATTTTGTTTTAAAAGCCTGTACATTATGAGTCCATAATAAAATCTATCCCACAGAAGTCAGGGAGAATATCCTACTCTCAATTATTTGAAGAGAGTTATAGTGTTTGCTTAATGACTCCAATGAGTCTAGGATCATTCCAAAACAGGTTAGGAGCACTCTTGAAATTGCTGAAACCTAAAAATGTAAAGTAAGCAATGGCCAGCTTAGGTCCAAATATTCTACATGTTTGGAACTTGAAATGAGAGTAATGGAAAGAAGGGAGGGAACTGGGGGAGGAGGGGGTGAGGAGGAGGGCACGGGAAGTGTTGGGGGGATCTGATAATTCCCTTTTGCGACCCCTTTCCCTACCTGGGGATTTTTCCACATCTTCTCAGAAACCTTACACCAATGACTGTACCTTCCCTCTCTTGTGTATGCAATCTCCCTTTCTTAACTATATCCATCCCGCTGTCTTTTAAACATGTTCCTTGACTATCATCTGTTTCATGGGGTCCTGACTCCATTTTCAGATCCATGTTGGGTAGCTGATGAGAAATTTTGGGTTAAACTCCAGAGAGGGAGGAGGGCTGACTGACGTGGAGGAAGAGAGGGGGCGGGTGAGCGGGGCAGTGGAGGGAAGCTCGACTTTGCTCTGACAAGATTATTCATGTAATCACTCCCTGGAGAGAATGCAGAGTTTGGGTGATGTGTTTTTAAAGCACATTAGCCATTACACACATGAGGGCATGGGGGAGAGGCAAACAGCAGTCTCGAGATGAGCTAACCCAGTTGTGGTCTCAGTCGCACCTGAAACTTTTTGTTATTTTGGATTTTTTTTTAAAGCAACCAATAGTTAGGGACTCTCGATAGAAGAATTACTCGCTAAAGAAGAGGCAGAATGAAATAATTGTTGAACCCTTAATTATTATGGTTTATTTATGGTATTTTTACAATGAAGTTGATAGAAGTGGTATTTTTCACTCAATCCTAAATCAGTCCCTTTCTTGTCACCTTTGGGTGTTGGCCTGTGACCTCAGTCTAATGCCATCAGGATCTTCAAAGGCCTTTGAGCTCATTCATTTTGCACTTTCACTCAAAATCCTCTAGCTGGTCCTGAGAAGGTACATAGTGTCTGCCTCAGGAAAACTCAGAGCTTCTCAAGATCCTGAAGACAATCTGGCAGCTTGTTTTCGTTAGCAGCAGGACCTCAGTTCACATCCCGCCCCGTGACTGATTTCATGTTCATATTCATTTCATATTCATGTGTTCTGTCTTTTTTTCAGAGGCCTGGAATCTCACAAAAGCTCCTCTTCTCTAGAGAGGCTATTCTGTAGCACCCATCCCTGAATTTATGATGAATGTACCTCTAGTTACCTGTACATTGCAGTCATTTCTGTGGACTTATTACATGTTAAAGAGCAGGAAGAGACATGAGAGATGATCTAGCCCCATGTCTCAATGTCTTAGTCAGCTCACGTCGCTGTAACAAAACACCAGAGGCTGGGTGCTTAAACAGCAAACACTCCTCACGGTTCTGGAGGGGGGAATTCCAAGATCCAGGTGCTGGCCAGGTATGTTTTATTCCAAGGCCGCTTCTCCTGGCTTATGGGCCATCTCATGGTGTGCTCACAGGACCTTTTCTTTGTGCCTTTGGGAAGGGGAGAGAGAGAGCCCCCTCTGGTGTCTCTTCTTATGAAGGTGTGAATCCTGCTGGATTAGAGCCCAACCCTTATGACCTCATTTAACCTCCACTACCTCCTAAAGGCCTTATGTCCAAATACAGTCACATTGAGGGTTAGGGCTTTAACATAAGAATTTTGGAGGGACATAATTCAGTCCAATGAACAAGGCATGTACTCTCCAGTTGGCCACAGTCTCCACAACTCCTTACTGTCTCCCCAACACTGACTGGTATCAGTTGCCATTCGTCATCACACAGGGGCTGCTGTATTTCTTATAGCAAAAATAAGAAGAAATTATATAGTTATTATGTCTATGTCTCTTTCAAAAGTGAGAAAATGCAAAAGAAACAGAGAGGACCAAGAGTTTCAAGCAAAATGGGAAGTAACACATATTTTGGTGGAAGTAAAGAATATTCTTACACATTTATATGCAAGCTGAATGTGACTTTGTCAAAGGATAAAACTTAAGGCACCATTATAAACCAAACCACCAAAAGTGCTCATGCCCAGTCTGCTTTACGAGGTCAGGGCATCTGCGTGGTCCAGCAGGCACCTGAGTCTGAGATCCCTGCTCTATTCAATGTTGACGCCTAAAACATCTGCCTCCACTGGTGTTGCATTGGCTTTCCTCACATATCACGCAAATATGGAAATAATGAGAGGAAACCAGCAGGTGCCCACCAGCCTCAAACCCTGGCAACAAAATCCTGAACATGCATTATTTGTATTTTTTCTGCTCCTAGAAATTGTTTAGATCTGTATAGACTTGTTACTCTTTGGGAAATGGGTTGCTACACTCTTTCTTTATGCATTGCAGACATCATTTAATCTATTTTCCAGTCGCATACATACACTGAGATGTAAGTGACAGAGGCCAAGTCCTTATGCTGCTGGGGACCAAAGCTGAGTTGACTGAGCTTCCTGTGTTGTCCAACTCCGCAGCTCAGAAGGAAGCCAGGAGATTTGTGTGTGTTCCTTTTCTTTCCTGAACGTGAGCTTGCTGCTTGCTGCAGTGCAACAGGCTGTGGATTCAAAATAGGAAGGAACAGCTGAATGGGCTACAGTTCAGATGAACGTTCAGTTTTGACCAGTGACCCTGGAGGATCTAAAGCCACAAAAAGGGGGAAGGGAGCAGGTGGCAGAAAACAGGTGGCTGTAGAACTTCCAGAATGTCCTGTGCCTGAGTCAGAAATTCTGAGAATAATCATCTTTCTAGAGGCAAATCAACCCTCTTTTCAAGGTAAATAAAAGGGATGCTTGTTCTTGGATGTGCAAATGCAGTCAGCAACAGTTTTAAAGTGAAAACAATGTGAACATGTTTTTATTTTCCAAGTCCTAGATTTCTTTTTCATTCTTAGCATGTGGTGCGTGACAAATAACCTTTCTTTGTTTGAACTGATTTGTAGGAAAGGTGCAATTCCAGCGTTAGTGAGGCTGGTCTTTTGTTCTGGGGGATAAAGCTTTCCCTTTACTGGTGTCACTTAGCTTTTGTAGGTCTTGGCGCCATGCCCTCTCGACCCTGAGAACATTTGCTACAAGTCTAAAGGAAAAAGGCACCAGCCAGAGAAGAAATTTTTGTACCTTGGCTGACATTATGGTGTAGTAACTACTTTTTCTTGCAATGTTTCTGAAGCCTGAGGGCAACAAAGGGAGGTAATTAGTGAGCACTTAGATGTAGTTTACTAAGTGCTTTATATGATTTTATCTCATTGGATCCTCCAGCAAGCTAACAAGATAGAAGCTGTGAGAGAGAAGTATTACCCCAGGATCCCTGAGCTCTAAGTGGCAGACCTGAGACTCTAACTCAGACCTCTTCATTCATCCGTTTCTTTCTTTTTTATAGCTGTGGAAAGAACACTTAACATGAGATCTGCCCTGTTAACAAATTTTTAAGTGTACGGTGTACTATTGTTGACTGTGGGTACAATGTTGTATAGCAGATCCCTAGAGCCTATTCATCTCATCACGTTCAACAAATATGGAGTGATGATGTCTGTCTAACCTATCCAGCTTCTTACTCTGAGATATTCTGCCTTTTAAATATTACTTTGGAGATCTCATCAAGATGGCGGTGTAAGCAGACTCTGAACTCATCTCATCCCACGAACACAACCAGTTTACAACTATTTTTGGAAAAATTACCCCGGAGAGAAAACTGAAAACTGGATAAAAAGAACCCTCATGACAAGGGACAGTCCTGACTAAGGAGGAAGAGGCAGTAATTTCTGCTGGAGAGGAAAAAAGCCACTTTCAGGAGCAGCGGAGCTTCTCAGCTGGCCAGGCGGGAGCCACCCTAAGGTACGCAGCCCTCCCTGGAGGAGTGAGGTCCGGAGCCGGGGCAATACTGCTATAAGCAACCTTCGGACTCAGCCCAACTCAGACGGGGATCTTACTGTCTGGCTTTGCTGGCTATTAAGTGCAGTGAGGACACCCCCAGAAAAGCTATCAGCCAAAAGCTGAAAAGACCCAGGTCTTAAAGGACCCATGCACAAACTCACTCAATGCAGCAACCTAAAATCACCAGAAAGAAGGCTGACAGTCCTTTGGTGAAACGAGATTCACCTGGTGGGCTCTGGGGGGATCTTGGTGAGAGGAGAGACCTCTTCAGAGACTGAAACATTAGTGGGGGCCATTGTTCTGAACTGGTCCAGACGTGCTGACACAGACCCTGGTGGGCTCTGTTGAGGTTCATCCCTTAGCCTGTTAGCCCAAGTGTCTGCCACGCCCACTAGAGCACAGATTTAATCCAGTTCAGCCAGGGCAGGCAACCCGCCCTAGGGACTGGCCCCACCTATCAGCAAGCCCTCAGGCTACTTTTCAGCCTGCACTGACTGCATTGATCCTCTACAGGCAGCCAAGGGTGTCTGCCTCTGTGGAGCAGGGCCTGTGTGAGGACCAGGTGAACTGTGGGGGTCATTGGCGGAGAGGTGAGGGCCTCTGCAGTGCAGTGTAGGGGTACACTCCAGGGGTTGAGAAGTTTGCAGGGACCAGGACTGTGTTGACGTGTGTGTGGTCCTGTGGGGGGTGAGGCTTATCAGCTGCAGAAGACCTGTGCTTCACAAATAGGCATAAAAAGGATCAGCTCCACCTTCCAAAGCCTGAAACAATTGAGTGCTCCATGCCTAGGGGCAGCCCCACTCAGCTGCATTCCTAAAAGAACTGACAACAGCCTTGTAGGCCTGAGGCCTATAGCAACCTTAAGCCCCTGAGCCTAGCAACCAGCTACACTGGGTACCAACCCAATTAAGAGGAAAATTGTAATAAGAGTGTGCTGATAGACATTGTAGCCAAAGGTGCTGAGGCTCCCCAAACCAGATTTACAAACAGCTGGCTAGGGAAGGAAAGACTTGACTCCCTGGGTACCTGCAGTGGGAGCAACCCTGCCACAGCAGAAGGACACAAGTAGCCCACAAAGGGGTCACTCCTGGATCTTCTGGACTGGTGACGAGAGGGAAGCACACTGCTGGGCCTCATAAAGCATCTCATACATAAGGCCACTTCTCCAAGATCAGGAGACATAGCCAATGCACCTAATACATAGAAATAAGCACAGAGAAAGAGGCATAATGAGGAGACAAAGGAATACTTTCCAAGCAAGAGAACAGGACAAAACCCCAGAAAAAGGACTAAATGAAACAGAAACAAGCGACCTACTCAACAAAGAGTCCAAACAAAATATCATGAGGATGCTCACAGATATTGGGAGAAGACTGGATGAACACAGTGAGCACATCAGCAAAGAACTGGAAGATATAAAGAAAAAACCAATCAGAAATGAAGAATACAATACTGGAAATGAGAAATTCACTAGAGGGACTCAATAGCAGAGTAGAGGATGCAGAAGAAAGGATCAGTGAGCTAGACAAAAGACTAGAGGAAATCACCCAAGCAGAACAGAAAAAAGAAAAAAGAATTAGACAGAATGAGAACAGTCTGAGGGAACTCTGGGACAATATCAAGCATGCTAACATTCGGATTATAGGTGTCCCAGAAGGAGAAGAGAGAGACAAAGGACCAGAAAATTTATTTGAAGAAATAATAGATGAAAATTTTCCTAATCTGAGGAAGGAAACAGACATCCAAGTTCAGGAAGCACAGAGAGCTCCAAACAAGATAAGCCCAAAGAAGCCCACACCAAGACATATTATAATTAAAATGTCCAAAATTAAAGAAAGAAAAAATAAAGATAAAGAAAGAATCCTAAAAGCAGCAAGAGAAAGGCCACAAGTGACATATAAAGGGAAGCCCATCAGGCTATCAGCGGACTTCTCAGCCGAGACCCTACAGGCGAGAAGAGAATGTCATGATGTATTTAAAGTGCTAAAAGGAAAAAACCTATAGCCAAGAATACTCTATCCATCAAGGTTGTCATTCAGATTGGAAGGAGAGAGAAAGAGCTTCCCAGACAAGCAAAAATTAAAGGAGTTTATCACCAAGAAACCAGTTCTACAAGAAATGCTGGAGGGACTTATTTAAGTGGAAAGCAATGACCACAAATAGAGATAAAAAAAATTATCATAAAAAAAACACAAACAATAACAACAAAAAACAGGCAATAAAATCATTGTAAAGGTAAAAATATAGTAAACATAGCAGATTAACTACATGTGAAGATGATCTGAAGGTTAAAAGACAAATGTGCTAAAATCACCTGTTTCAATGACAAGAGGGTAATGGATAAACACACACTAAACAAGAGACTATATATGATTTGAAAAACATAAAATGTGGGAAGAGGGGAGTGAAAAAGTAGAGCTTTTAGAAAGAGGTCAAGCTAAAGAGTCTATCAACTCGATATAGACTGTTATATGTATAGAATATGAAATAGGATCCTCATGGTAATCACAAATCAGAAACATATAATAAGCAAGAAAAAAGTAAGACAAAAGAAATCAAACATACTACTAAAGATAGCCATCAAACCACAAAGGAAGAGAGCAAGAGAAAAATACAGGAACAGAGAAGAACTACTAAAACACCCAGAAAAAAACGTAACAAAATGGCAATAAACACATATTTATCAATAGCTACTTTAAATGTCAATGGACTAAATGCTCCAATCAAATGCCATAGGGTGGCCAAGTGGATAAAAAAAACAAGACCCATGTATATGCCACATACAAGAGACACCCTTCAGACCTACAGACACTCACAAACTGAAAGGATGGAAAAAGATATTTCATGCAAATGGCAAAGAAAAGAAAGCAGGGGTAGCAAGACTTATATCAGACAAAATAGACTTTAAAGCAAAAACTGTAACAAGAGATAAAGACGGGCACTACATAATGATAAAGGGAACAATCCAACAAGAAAATATAACACTTGTAAATATCTATGCACCCAACATAGGAGCACCTAAATATATAAAGCAATTATTAACAGACATAAAAGGATAAATAGACAGTAACACAATAACAGTAGGGGACTTTAACACTCCACTTACACCAATGGATAGATCATCCAAACAGAAGATCAATAAGGAAACCCTGGTCTTAAAGGACATGTTAGACCAGATGGACTTAGTAGATATATACAGAACATTCCATCCAAAAACCACAGAACACACATTCTTTTCAAACGCCCAGGAACATTCTCCAGGATTGATCACATATTAGGCCACAAAACAAGTTTCAATAAATTTAAGAAGATCAAAATAATACCATGCATCTTTTCTGATCACAAAGGAATGAAACTAGAAATCAACTACAGGAAGAAAACCAGAAAAGCCACAAAAATATGGAGATTAAACAAAAAGCTACTGAACAACGATTGGGTCAATGAAGAAGTCAAAGGAGAAATCAAAAATTTCCTGGAGACAAATGAAAATAAAAATACAACATGCCAAAATCTGTGGGATGCAGCAAAAGTGGTTCTAAGAAGGAAGTTTATAGCAATTCAGGCTTACCTCAACAAAGAGGAAAAACCCCAAATAGACAATCTAAAAGTGCATCTAAAGGTGCTGGAAAAAGAACAACAAACAAAGCCCAAAATCAGCAGAAGGAAGGAAATAATAAAAATCAGAGCAGAAATAAACAATATAGAGACAAAAAAAAACAATAGAAAAAATTCATGAAACCAAGAGCTGCTTCTTTGAAAAGATCAACAAAATTGACAAACCCTTAGCTAGACTCACCAAGAAAAAAAGAGAGAAGGCTCAAATAAATAAAATCAGAAATGAAAGAGGAGAGATTACAACGGACACCTCAGAAATACAAAAGATAATAAGAGAATACTATGAAAGCTATACACCAAAAAATTGGATAATCTGGAAGAAATGGATAAATCCTTAGAAACATACAACCTTCCAAAACTGGACCAAGAAGAAGTAGAAAATTTGAATAGAGCGATCACCAGTAAGGAGATCAAAACAGCAATCAAAAACCTCCCAAAAAATAAAAGTCCAGGACCAGATGGCTTCCCTGGTGAATTCTACCAAACATTCAAAGAAGACTTAATAGCTATTCTTCTCAAACTCTTCCAAAAAATTGAAGAGGAGGGGAGGCTTCCTAACTCCTTCTACGAAGCCAAAATTATCCTGATACCAAAATCAGACAAGGACAACACAAAAAAAGAAAATTACAGGCCAATATCACTAATGAACATCGATGCAAACATCCTCAAAAAAATACTAGCAGATCAAATACAACAATACATGAAAAAGATCATACATCATGATCAAGTGAGTTTCATTCCAAGGATGCAGGTATGGTTCAACATCTGCAAATCTATCAACGTGATACACCACATTAACAACATGAAGAATAAAAATCACATGATCATCTCAATAGATGCAGAGAAAGCATTTGACAAGATACAACATCCATTTATGATAAAAACTCTAAATAAAATGGGTATAGAAGGAAAATATCTCGACATAATAAAGGCCATATATGACAAACCCACAGCAAATATCATCATCAACAGAGAAAAACTGAAAGCTATCCCTTTAAGAACAGGAACCAGACAAGGATGCCCACTGTCACCACTCTTATTTAACATAGTACTGGAAGTCCTGGCCAGAGCAATCAGGCAAGAAAAAGAAATAAAAGGGATCCACATTGGAAAAGAAGAAGTGAAACTGCCACTTTTTGCAGACGACATGATTTTATATCTAGAAAACCCTAAAGAATCCACTAAGGAACTTTTAGAAAGAGTAAAGGAATACAGTCAAGTCACGGGATACAAAATCAACGTACACAAATCTGTTGCGTTTCTATACACTAACAACGAAGTAGCAGAAAGAGAAATTAAGAATACAATCCCATTTACAATTGCAACAAAAAGAATAAAATACCTAGGAATAAACTTAACCAAAGAGGTGAAAGATCTGTACACTGAAAACTATAAAACATTGTTGAAAGAAATCGAAGAAGACACAAAGAAATGGAAAGCTATTCTGTGCTCTTGGATTGGAAGAATTAACATCGTTAAAATGTCCATACTTCCTAAAGCAATCTATAGATTCAATGCAATCCCTATCAAAGTTCCAACAACATTTTTCACAGAAATTGAACAAAGAATACTAAAATTTATATGGAACAACAAAAGACCCTGAATAGCCAAAGGATTCCTGAGAAAAAAGAACAAAGCTGGAGGTATCACACTCTCTGATTTCAAAATATACTACAAACCCATAGTAACCAAAACAGCATGATACCAGCACAAAAACAGACACAAAGATCAATGGAACAGAATCAAGATCCCAGCAATAAACCAACACATTTATGGACAGCTAATATTCGACAAGGGACCCAAGAGCATACAGTGGAGAAAGGAAAGTCTCTTCAATAAGTGGTGTTGGGAAAACTGGACAGCCACATGCAAAAGAATGAAAGTAGACCATTCCCTTACACCATGCACAAAAATCAACTCAAAATGGATTAAAGGCTTGGATGTAACACCCAAAACCATGAAACTTCTAGAAGAAAACATAGGCAGTATGCTCTTTGACATCGGTCTCAGCAGCATATTTTCAAGTCCCATGTCTGACCGGGCAAGGGAAACAAAAGAAAAAATGAACAAATGGGACTACATCAAACTAAAAAGCTTCTGCACAGCAAAGGAGACCATCAACAAATGAAAAGACAACCTAACAAGTGGGAGAAGATATTTGCAAACCATATATGATATAAGGGGTTAATATCCAAAATATACAAAGAACTCATACAGCACAACAACAAAAAACCAAAAGCCCAATTAAAAAGTGGGCAAAGGATCTGAACAGAGATTTCTCCAAAGAAGATATATGGATGGCCAACAGGCATATGAAAAGATGCTCAACATCATTAGCTATCAGGGAAATGCAAATCAAAATTACAATGAGGTATCACCTCACTCCAGTCAGAATGGCTGTAATTAACAAGACAGGAAACAATGAATGTTGGAGAGGATGTGGAGAGGTGAGAACCCTTGTACACTGCTGGTGGGAGTGCAAAGTGGTGCAGCTACTATGGAAAGCAGTATGGAGTATCCTCAGAAAATTAAGACTAGATCTACCATATGATCCAGCTATCCCACTGCTGGGTATTTATCCAAAGAACTTGAAAATGCAAAGGCATAAAGATATTTGCACCCCTATGTTCACTGCAGCGTTATACACAATAGCCAAGACTTGGAAGCAACCTAGGTGCCCATCAAAGGATGAATGGATAAAGAAGATGTGGTGTATATACACAATGGAATACTACTCAGCCATAAGAAATGATGAAGTCCGGCCTTTGTGACAACCTGGATGGACCCTGAGGGTATTATGCTGAGTGAAATGAGTCAGAGGGAGAAAGTCAAATACCGTATGATCTCACTCATAAGTAGAAGATAAAAACAATGACAAAGAAACACGTAGCAATGGAGAATGGATTGGTGGTTACCATGGGGGAAGGGGGGGTAGGGCAAAAGGGGTGATTAGGCTCACGTGTGAGGGGATGGACTATAATTAGTTTTTGGGTGATGAACATGATGTAATCTACACAGAATTTGAAATATATTATGATATACATCCGAAAGCTAGATAATATTATAATCCAATGTTACTGCAATTAAAAATAAAATAAAATAAAAATAATAAATAAATATTACTTTAGAGAGTCAAACCACATCAAATTAACGTTTTTGCTCTTACACAGACTGGTGTTGTACAAGTGAGAGCTAGTGGAATCATTAGGGCCAAAAGTCATCCACTGATGAAGCAATCTTAACAGGTCGTGCTAGGAAAATTCCCTTTACCAGACCTTTAGTCCATTTGCTGGGAATGGCATATTTTCTGTATAAACACAGATCACTCTTATACCCACCACTGTACCATGTCTGTTTATCCTATGGAGTCATTTGGTCCATTAGTAGATTGTGAGAGAGAAGGCAAGACAAGCAAAAAGAAACCAAATGTTTATGGATTCTACACAGGTCCCTAGTGAATTTTTCTTTATTTTGATTTTCTCTAGGCTGCCTTCCTACTCTTGTGGGCCAAAAAAGTGCAGACAAATCCAATATAAAATTAAAAGTGGGCGAAAACTTGTGGCTGTTAAGCTAAGAAGAACCAAAAGAACATTTTTAAACTAATAAAATAGAGCTTACATTGGCCTCAATCCCATTCACTTTCTTTAGCAACAAGAAAATTGAGAAACTTACGGTACAATAAATTCTTTCCTTATTCTTATGTTGCAATCTTAATACTATATAACATAGTTGTTTCTTTGTACTTTTGGATGAATAACTTTATAATCCCCTCTAAGCAGATCAAATTAAAAATTAATCTTCTGTAGGTAAGTAAAAGAAGACCATCTTACAGAAGAAAATCTATCTGATAAAGTAACAATAAGTTGACGTGCACACTTTAGGAATGATAGAAATGGTAAACTCTTTCCCCCACTAAGTGTGGAAACTATGCTGTGCACAAAGTATCTGTATCCTTCTTACATTTTAGGGGTAATGGGAAAATGGGCAAAAGGATAATCCCTCTTCTATTGGGACACAGTAACATGCTCAGACTGAACATCCTGAATGTGTGTGCCACGCAGAAAGAAAAGGAGACAACTTATAAGCGAATTCACTTCCAATTTTCTGGCATTAATTCAGACATTAACTCATTAATTCAGCATTATGTCCTACAGCCACCCTGCATTTCAGACATGCCAAATGGCATGTCAAATTTTTGGATTAAAAAAACTACAGTTATCACTGACTTTGTTATGCTTGAAGCAATGTGTGGAAGAAGATGGAGCAGAATCTTCTTGCTGGCAAAGAAAGCAATTTCCATTCCTTCATATTTGCATTCCCCACTTTTGTCTTGGAAGAGGAAAGCGTGGTGAGGATGACATGAATAGGAGACTAGAATATGAAATGAACACTTACAGAAATACATGCTCATTATGAAAAATTTTGAAAATGGAGAAAAAAGCACAGAAAAATGTTGCCAAAAATTCACCTACCAAAGATAACTACAATTTTCATGTTGGTTCTTTCCCACCAGTCTTTTCACAATGTTCTTCACATTTTAAACAGATTTTATAAAATCACTTTTATCTTTATGTTTGTTTAAAAACTAACACGTGAATTACAAAGAATTTATAGAAAACAGAGAAACAAAATGAAAATAATCCCATCGTCCAACCACACCAAAGCACCATGGTTAACCTTTGAGGGTGTATCAATTTTTTCATACTATGTACTGAGTACTCGTGTGCTCCAGGCCACTCTTCTAGGCACTGGTCATGCACTGTCTAAGTTAAAGTGTACAACTTTGAGGCTGGCTCCATGACCCGGTGGTTAAGTTCATGTGCTCCCCTTTGGCGGCCCAGGGTTCACTGGTTCGGATCCTGGGTATGGACGTACACACTGCTCATCAGGCCATGCTGTGGCCGCATCCCACAGAGAAGAATTACAATGACTTACAACTAGGGTCTACAGCTATGTACTGGAGCTATGGGGAGGAACAAAAAAGAAGGGAGTAGAGGAAAACTCTGTCTCCAACTCCACTTTAAAAAAGTAAGTAAATAAAAAGTAAAGTGCACAGCTTTGCAGTAAGGTATGTATGGCTATTTCCACTTTGAACAAGAAGAAACTGAGGTTTGAAAAGATCAGGCTTGGAAATGAGCAAGGCTGGTGAGATTGCGAAGGCTTTGTCCTTGTCTAGCAGTACCTGTCCATGCTACACAGGTGCCCCTTTCAACTCTTTTTTTTAAAAAAAATATCACCTAAATACATATTATTTATTGAAATAAAATGATTTCCATTATCTTTTGTAAATTCTCTGTTTTAATTTAAAAATACAGAGAACATTTTGTGTCATTAAATATTCTTTTACAAATTCACTTTTAATGACAATGGTGTTTCCATTTACAGATATACCATAATTTGCTCAATGATCCCCTATTGTTGGGTATTTTGGTCAGTTCTAATCGTTTGTTCTAATAAACAATGCTAGAAAGGAATTGTAATGAAATCGTAATAATGTTACATCTGAATTTATAGAGCTATTATTCATAGGTGCAAAATGTCAGCATGAAAGAACATATAAAGTTTGTTGAATTTTGGCAAAGTATTGCCAAATCACTTTCCAAAGTAGTTGTACCAATTTAAATTTGAGTCAGTGATGTGTGAGTACGCATGCCCCTCCACCAAAATGCAGTGTTAGCATTAACGTTTCCCAGCGCAGTTTTTGTGTTAACTCTATGTGGGGTTGTATATTTTTATTATGTGTTTTTGTCCTCTGCCAATACTTCCACTGGAGCTTCTGTGGTTTTAAAAGCTCATTTAATCCTCCAGCAATGAAGAATTGCAATGACGATGGAAGTTATGAGCGGTAAGTACCTATCCTAAGATCTCAGAGCCATAAGTGCAGAACTGAGACTCTAACTCAGAAAGAACTCAGAATGAATGAACACCTCTTCATTCATTCATTCATTTATTCATTTTATTATATTCAATAAATACTGAGTTGATGATGTTGTGAAAAGATCATCAATTCAGTTTTCACAACATTTTCTATTAAATAGTTCATCCTTTCCCCACCTATTTGAATTTCCAGAAAAATCCTGTAATAAATGCTTATATATACATGTATCCATTTCCAGATGTTCTAATCTGGCCCATTAAGCTGACCATTTATTTCTATGCCAGGATATAGGAAACACTTACTATTTGCCAACATCCCTTTCTTTGGCTCATCAGCCTCCCACCATATGGTCAATCATGTGCTCTGTCCACCCAAACAGATGGGAGATGGGGGTCCTACTTGTGCCAATCAGAGTTCCATATACCTCTCATCTCAGGAAATTGTTTAAAAATTGGCATGTGACCCAAGCTTGGCCCCCAGGGCTTTTCAGTTAGAGCAAGTGAAGAAGACCGCCCCTGGCATTTGTACTCTGGGTGCTGGGAAAAGTGATATTGGGGCTAGTGGTACTTACCTTCCCAGCCACGTGGAGGAAGCCCACCTGTAGAGGGAGAGAAGGAGGGCTACACACAGAGGGAGCCTGAGGCAAGGCAAGAAGCAAGAAACCTCAGCAACGCGGAATCCGATTCTGTCTGCATCCAGTCATACTAGTTTCCTAGTTATGGGAATCAATGAATTTCCTTCTTTTTGGATTATCCTGGTTTGAGTTTTTACCTTAGTAAGTCATGCCTGTCAAAGTGCTTCATGAATGATAAGTAGGCCATAAAAATTTGAGGCAGTGATGACATCTGGGAAAAAGTTTCATCTCTTCCAATATCAGTCCCCTGAAAACTCTTAGTCCTTTCCTTATTTATAAAGTAGAGATCATAATACTCACTCTACCTATTTCCTAGCATTATCTACAGAGAAGTAAATAGATATATATGAACTCTAAGAAGACTACAGATATAAAGTATCCTTTTAGTCACTGGCATATTTATTTTTCTTAACTCTGTAGGTATTTGAGAGAAATTATTTTCATCTCTTTATCTGTGCTGCAGTCTCCTAATAAGCTCATTATGGTTCATACATGTGTTTTATAATTAGATTTCTAACAAGGTCAACCCTATTTGGAAGTGCAAGAAAAGAGACTGACTTGTATTATCTCTTTCTGTTGATGTAAAATTCACCACAAGAAGGAAAATGGTTGCTTCAGTATATTTTTCACCAAAAGCTGCCCAGTCCAAGAATTATCAATGTAGAAATGTCTCAGCTAAATGGCAGTTTGACCTGTCACACCAAACCAGCTAACAAAGTGTCAACGTACTGCAAGGTATTTAAACGCTCAGTGTATTCAGACGGTCTTCATTCCCAGATTAATTCCATACAGTGCTCCCCCGCCCGGTAGATCTTAGAGAACAGCACGAACGATTGGAAATGATTATTACCCTTTAAATCCCCCACATCTTGGAATAATTAATGTGTATGGGAAGAATTTCTCTGAGTTGATTGAAACATAGGCAGAAAAATGATGTTTTTTTGTTTATCAGTACATTTTAACACCACCAGATCCACTGGCTCTGCTTTTCTGTCTTGAAAAAGATTTGTGCTTGAGTCATAGCATCTTGCTGAAGAACACCACGATATTTTAACATAACGAGAATGCCTATCTTTAAATCTTTCAAATTAATTCCGCCCTCCCTGAGGAAAAACAAATGGAAACGGACGAATCCACACTCTGAAGGACACAGATGAGACTTACAGAAGAAGCCCCTCGGAAGCCCGAATGCTGGCTCTGTGTGTTTAACTGCTGGCTCGCTTGTTTTAAATGTGACATCATCTATTTTTCTATATAATCCCTTTTAAACCTGGAAACCTACTCCAGGGGAGAAAATAAGGTCCATACTGTCATGTTTGATGGAGAAAACCAGTTTCTGCTCCTTTTCCTTTCCTCTGCGGTTAGTCATTAAGGACGTGTGGCTGGTCAATATCTGTGACTGGCCTGCTATGTTCAGATGCAACAAGCCTTTCTTTTTTTTTTTTTTAACAGCTATGATGTGTCTAGCACCATATTTTCGCTTATTTTATCTCAGTCTTAACAGAAACTTTATGAGGTGAGCATTTTTATGGTCATTTTAAGTTGGGGAAGTTGAGGTTTAAAGAGAACAGCCAGCGTTGAGAGTATGTTATTTGTGCGAAGTCACACAACTGAAAGTAGTCAGGATTTCAGTTCAGCTCTTTCAAGTTTTTGATGTTTGCCCTTTTGACTCTCTTCCCTCTGGTCCCTGAAACTTTGAATAATTGAAAGTATCAGGGATGATATTTATATATATAATAATGTGGATGAATCTCAAAAACATTATGCCAAGCAAAAGAATCCAGACACAAAGAGTACAAGCTGTGAATCATGTATATGAAATACCAGAATAGGCAAAACTACTCTATGTAGACGGAAAGCAGACAGTGGGTGACAGTTGTGGTGAGGCATGAGGGACAGTGTGGGGAACTGACAAGGAAAACAAGGGAATTTTCCATGGGGGATGGAAATGTTCTACATTCTGTTACATGGGTATACACAATTGTTAAAACTCATTGCACTAACACTTAATATCTGTGCATTTCACTATATGTTATCATATGTCAATTTTAGAGAAAGAGCATCATATTTAAATGACTTAACATGTAGTCTCTGGTAACTCTACTCCCCTGGTTATCTTCAAAGTTAATATACAGGAATTTCTACTTTGGAATAGAAAACACAAAGTAATACATTTAATGTCAATAATCTGTTTAAATACAACCTTGGCCATAGCCACTGTTTTGGATTTGGTGAGGAGAGTCAGGAAAAATGTGAACTACTGGGCACAATCTCCAGGGCTTCTTAGTTTTATCTAGAATCTATGTTCTAGTAATAATTATATTAACGACTATAAACCTTTATTGAACACTTTCTAAGCGCCAGACTTGGAGTTAAATGCTTTGCTGCCTTTTCCCACTTCATCCACACGGCAACTCAATGAGACAGGTGCCATTGTACAGTCAAGCGTTGATTAATGACGAGGATACATTCTGAGAAATGCATCATTAAGTGATTTCATGGTTGTGCAAACACTGTAGAGTGTACTTACACAAACCTAGAATGCACACCTAGGCTATGTGGTGCTCATCTTACAGGCTCACTGTCATATATGCAGTCCGTTGCTGGCCAAAACATCGATATGTGGCACATGACTGGAATCCTCACCCTCTGGCGCATAAGCTCTCCAAGACTTAGAGAAGTCAGATGGCGTTCCAAAGCCAGGTGCTGCAGTGGAAACTAGACCTAGAGAATTTGACTTTTACTTCATGCTTTGTATACAGAAGTCCCTCCTTATCCAGTTTCGCTTTCTGCAGTTTTAGTTACCCGCAGTCAACTGTGGTCCAGAAATATTAAACGGAAAATTCCAGAAATAAACAATTTATAAGTTTTAAATTGCACTGAGTAGCATGATGAAATCTCACGCTGATCCGCCAGGGGTGTGAATCATCCCTTTGTCCAGTGTATTGACGCTGCACACGCTACCCACGCATTAGTCACTTAGTAGCTGTCTCCGTTATCAGATCAACTGTCAGGGTATCACAGTGCTTGTGTTCAAGTAACCCTGATTTTACCTAATTATGGCCCCAAAGTGTAAGAGTAGTGGTGCTGGCAATTCAGTTATGCCAAAGAGAAGCCCATAAAATGCTTCCTTTAAGTGAAATGGGGAAAGTTCTTGACTTAAGAAGGAAAGAAAAAAAATTGTATATTGAGGTTGCTAAGATCTATGGTAGCTTTTATTACAGTATATTATTATAATTATTCTATTTCATTATCAGTTATAGTTGTTAATCTCTTACAGTGCCAATTTACAAATTAAACTTTTTCATAGATATGTACATATAGGAAAAACCATAGCATATGTAGGGTTGGGTACTATCCATAGTTTCAGGCATCCACTGGGCGTCTTGGAACATGTCCCCTGCAGATACAGGCGCCTATTGTACTACTCAGTATTGCTTTGTAGGCCAGAATTGATAAGAAAAATTGAAGCGCATGAACAACAATGTTGAATGGTTAGCGTTAACTTTTGTTTCTTTCTACTCTTGTATTTTCTAAGTATTTTGTACCAAGTATGGATACTTTCTAAGTAATAAAATGCATTCTAAAATGATAGTTAACAGAATGCTAAGTTGAAGATTGAAACCTAAAATACTTTGGAAGTAAAAGAAAAGAAATCTGGTTTAGACAATGTACCATCCTATTTCAGTACTATGGACTAAAACTACATTTTGGACTCAGAAAGCTCAGTATGCAAACATAGCATAAATTTGTTATTTTCTGGCTTGAAGGAAAATCTCACCTGGCAACCCTATCATGTAAAAATCAGAACTGGAGGATTAAGCCATATTACAATGACCAAGGCTATTTGACCTTTTCCCCTTAGGTCTGATGTCCTGTGTTTGAAACTTGATTGAATCTGATTATCAGGTGTCGTGATAGCATACGATGTTCTAGGGGATGACCCTGAAGGAGAAAATGGATAATTCTGCCATAGAAGTCCTTTAATCTATACTGGTGGTTTAAGATTAAATGCTGTGAGGCTACTCCCAACACTTTCTATGCTCAGAATTCAGGCAAAGGAGAAAGGCAGTCAAGCATTGCAGCAGATAGCATTCCACCTACACTTGCCCCTGACATAATGATTTTAGTGTTAGTCTAAGGTTATTTTCTAGAAGTACAATTTACAAATTATCAAAATGTTACAAATTTTAAAACTAAATCACAATGCCCAGACCTCCTGTTCCTCCCTTCTTTTCCCACCACTCACCTGCTGAGTCCTCACCTTCAAGTCTGTCTAGTTTTGGTCCAGTTTGATAACCATGCACTTAGCTCTATAGCAGAAAATGCAAAAGTAGCATATACAAATTCAACATTTCTGATTCCAATCATTCTAGTTATTTTCAGTTCCCATCCAAATTATTCTATTTTAGCCTTCCCCTGGTATGCCAATGCTCACTTAGAAAACCACTAATAGTCTTTAGTTATTTACTCATCTTGACTTTCTGTATATCCCTCCTTGTGCCTTCTGGATGTGTTTTCTTTTGCTGGAATACTTCTTCCAAGAGTGATTTCAGAGACAATCTGTGTGTTCATCCTTCTGAGACAATTGTATGCTTGAGAATTATTGCACTTCAACAAAAACTCAATTGGATGAAAACATTCTAGATTCAAATTTATTTTTTCCTTCAACATGTAGAAAATATCAGCCTAGTCTCAATCTAATATCATTGCTGAAAAGTCTAATATCCATTTGATTTTTGTTCCTTTGTCTTAGCAATCTCCTCTTTGACTTTCATGGTCTTAAATTTTACTATACTATATCAAAGTATGGGTTTTTCTTATCTATTCTATTGACATTTTCTAAATCCTTTCAATCTGTTGTCTTTCTTCTTTCTTTAATTATGGGAGATTCTTAATCATTATTTCTTCAAGTATTTTCTCCTTTCCATTCATTATATTCGCTTCTTCTGAAGCGTCTTCTGTCCTCCCTCTTAACGTTACTTTTATATTTTGTTCTTTTTATCCATACTTGATATCTTCTGGGAGAATTCCTTACCATGTTTTTCCAGTTTACTAGCTCATTCTTTGCCTATATTCATTCTGATATTCAATTCGTCTACTGAGTTTCTTATTGTTTTTGTTTATTTGTTTATTTTTTCTGAGGAGGTTTCACCCTAAGCTAACATCTGTTGTCAATCTTCCTCTTTTTTTTTCTTTCTTCCTGCTTGACGAAGATTAGCCCTGAGCTAACATTTGTGCCAACCTTCCTCACTTTGTATGTGGGATGCCTCCACAGCATGGCTGATGAGTGGAGTATGTCCACACCAGGGATCTGAACCTGCGAACCTGGGCTGCTGAGGTGGAACACACAGAACTCTCACCACTCTGCCACAGGGCCAGCCCCTCAATTTCTTACTGTAATAATAATTTGCAATTACCCCTTCCTTATAACGCTTTGTTCCTGCTTCAAATTACAACATCCTCCTGAAGAATATTTCTCTCGTTTACTTTAAATTAATTAACTGTGCTTCACCTTGTGTCGGTTCTCCAGCTAAACTTTGGACAGTCGTTATATTTCTCTGTGAGCTCATGTTGCCAGAGGGCTGTCACCTCCCTCGGGTGTAATCTGTTCTCACCCACCTGCTGGCCCCCTGCTCACTTGGATGTCACCCATCCCTAGCTCCAGCATTCCGCTAAAACTCAGGGTTTCTTCCTCCAAGTAGTGATGGGGCTGATCTGCTGGGGCTCATTTGAGAGAGAAAAGAGCGCAGTTAAGACCGCTCCCTCTGCTTCTCCCTTACTGTGGCTCCCAGCTCTCCTTCAATCTGGCCTGCAGTTCCCTCTCAAGCCAACCTGCTTCAGATGTCCCCAGGGTTCTGCCAACCTTTAATTACTTAGGTCCATCGATGCCACTTTCACCCTGGCACATTTCCAGACTGGGTTCTGGGAGGGAGCCACTAACCACATTTGCTTACAGTCTTGCAAATCGCCTTTTTTCATACCATTAGAATGTTACAAATTTTACAGCTAAATTACAATCACCAGCACATCCTCTTCTCTTCTTTTTTCTTCTCTTTTAGGAGGTCTCTGCTATCCTGAAGTTTGTGTGTTGTTCCCTTGTGTATTTTTGTTCCTTTACTTCATGTGAATAGTTCTATAAGCATTACTTAGTATTATTTTGTGTTTTTAAAATTTACATAAACTGTGACATACTATACAATTATAAAATAAATTTAAAATATTTTTATATTCAGCTTTATTAAATTCAACTCCTTTCCAAAAACAAAAAACACGATGCATTTTTAAACCAAGCACACAACACTTAATAAAAGAAAAAGTACAAGTTCGGAACCAAAGAAAAAAGAAAATGCAGGCAAGCTTAGGTAAGGGCGAGAATAGTTTCTCTGTCTGAGAATTAAGCAGTGCTCTAAGAGGTCACGGAATCTTTTTATTTTTGGAAAAAGATTAGGCTTTTTGGGGGAATCACGTTTTGATCGATGGAAGGTCACTGGTGCCTTATTTTCTAAGGCAAAGTAAATCCATTGACCTTCCATCGATCCCAGAAGCCATAAGGAGGACACAAGCTGTGTGAGCTAGAGCCTTGCAGGGCTTGAAATAGGAGGCAGAAGCAAAACAAAACAAAAAAATCTCCAGAAGCTGATTGAATGTGCTTTGTTTTCAGAATGGGTTTAAGGCACCCTGTGTCTTTATAGTAATACATTTGCAGCGTAACGTGGCTGTCCACACACCGTGAAATGATTTTAAAATTTGTAGCCATGATTTTAAATAGGAAGAGGCATTACTTTCTTGTTTATTGGGCAAAGCAGCTGGCTCGGCTGACTAGAACGTTGAAGTGACTGATGGAAAAATTGCGAATATTTCAGGCTTCCGTTAGAGGCTTGCAACCTTTGCTGCTGGTTTTGAAGAAAGGAAAACGCCTAGTTTGGAACATTGTTTAAGCAATACTCTTCTACAAGGAAACGTTGCTTTCTAAATCTATAACTATGGTTTCTTTAAATCACTCAGAGAATTATGTTTATATTGTGGGAATCTATACTTTTTCAAGGCCCTTTATTTTGCTGTGTAGTGAAATGAACTCAAAGAAAATTCAACTTCAGACGTGGGTAAGGAAATTTCAAATTAATAAAATCAATTTTCAGGCTTTGAGAAGAGCTTGACTATCTGTGGTCATGTTAGGGGTAAAATTAGAGCGGGCATCTCTCTTCGCTAATCACACTCATTCCTCCACCAACAGATTCTCAGCCACTTAATTCACTTCACAAATATTTATTGACCACCTACTATGTGCCAGGCATTGTGCTAGGTGTGACGAAGACTCTGCCCTTGACCCAGGCTCCGCTAAGCCTCAGTCCCCTACCCTCGGGATCTGATCGTGCTCCTCATCCTTCTCTCCCGGCTGTGTGACCACCCCGGCCGCCTGCAGCAAGAATGCTGTTGAGCAGGTCTAGCAATAATGCCCCCTCCCCGATGATTCCTCCTACTAAGTTTCCATCCGCTGACCCCACTCTCTGCGTGGCTCTAAGTCTCCATTGTCCTCGTTGTATTTGGAGTTTAGCCTGATCTCTCCTCTACTACCAACCCCATTGCAGGAATCCCCCTGAAAAATGTCTGCCTTACCATCTTTAACAAGGATCATAAACAAAATTTTTCTCTATCAGGTGCTGGGAACACAAGGCAGAAGAAAGAGTGAATCCTTGCACTCATGGGGTTTATAGTCTAGACAGTAAATAAACAACCACATAATGAATCTATGACCATTTTGCTAAGTGCCACCCAGAAAATAAAAGTTCCTGGTGCTAAAAAGCCATATAGGAGGGGTGTCTAACTTAGTCAGGTATGCAGAAGGGATACCTGAGGAAGCGCCACACCTGTGGAGACACACAGGTGAGGAGGAGAGGAGAGGAGAGGAGGCCACAAGGAAGTGTGTTTCAGGTAGAGGATCCTGAAAGAGTAGTTTCTAAGGCAGGAAGTAACCGGGCATGTCTGAGAGCTAAAAAAGGCAGAATGGCTGGGACCTAGGACACAAGGGTGATAGGTGAGTCATATTAAGCTGGAGAAGCAGGTGAGGTAAGAATCACACAGGGCCCTTGCTGACCATAAGCAGAATTTTGGATTTTATCCTAAGAACGATATGATTAGATTTGCCCTTTAGAAAGACCATCTCATTACTCTGCAGAGAATGGACTGGGCCGGACAGCTGGAGGCCATGTGAGTCGTTTGGCCAGGACAGCAATGACCAGAGAGTCATACTCACCGCAGGGGACACGGAGAGGAGTAGATGGATTAAAATTGTGATTAGAAGGAAGAGTCAACACAATCTGGTGACCACCCAGATTCTAGATCAGATAACTGTCACAGGGGATGACAGTATTCAACCAGAAACCGAGGTTTACAAAGACATGAGGGAGGCAAGCGGATCTGGAAGAAGGTGGGAAGTGGGCCTCGCCAGGATTCTACCATGGCGTAGCAACGAATCCCGGAAGTAGTGACTGGCTCTGATATCCCATTTGCTTGTGGCCACCAGGTGTGGACAGCAGCAGTGGGTACAGTAATGGCCATTGGCAGCGGGTGGTGAACACAAGCCAAGAGGCCTTTCTCCGGATGCCAGACACAGGAGCCTGGTCCATGCTGTGCGTGGAGCCAGTGACCACCTTGGTCCTGGGGCGGCTCCCTCAATGACTTGGCAGTGGGCCAAAGGCTCGTACTTTTCTTTTCCAGCACGTGGGTCCAGTTTGTTGACATACAGGTGCCTCTGGGTCTCCCCTGAGCTTTGAGTTTGAAGGCTGAAATCTTAAGCCATGTAACAGGAGTGTGGACAGCTGATGAGGTAAAGAAGTTCTGAAGGAGATAAGAATTGAAAGAAACGAGAGAGATTATGAGGAAACCACCATAGAACTTTTTTCTAGAAACTACCTTTCTCATGTTTCACTTCTTTGGAAAAAAATTCAGTTATTTGTACAGCAGCTCAGGAAAAAAATTAATTGGATAGAGCTCAGAATCAGATTCCACTCCCAGGTGCCAGACTGTGGCCCACTGTCACCTCTCTGACCTTCTGGTCACTCTGCTTCAGCCACACTGGCTTCCATGCACTGTCTGCCTCAGGGCCTTTGCATCTGCCGTTCCTTCTGCCTAGAGCTCTTTCCCTAGACATCCACATGGCACACTCTCTCCTCCTTTGGGTCTTTGTTCAAATGCCTCCATTTCAGTGAGGCTTTCTCTATCTTAAACGGCACACACACACACCATCACTCCCTACTGTGGCAGCCCCATCTCTCTTTCCTGTTTTTTTCTCATAGTGGCTATTGTCATCTCACATAATTGCTTTCACTTGTCTGTTTGCTTGTCTCCTTCCACCAAAATGCAAGCTCTATAAAGGTAGTAATGGTAGCTCTCTGTCTCCAGCTCTTAGAATAGGGACTCTCTCAAAGTGAACCCTCAATAAATACTGATAGAATAGATGAATAATCTTTTAAGGCACAGGATACTGATGCAGTGGCTTTAAAACCAAAGCTGACTGGAGCTGAAGCCCTGCTGGGCATGCGACCCCTGGGACCTAGCACAGGATTAACAGCCACAGACACTATTTGATGGTTACTGGAAGGAGGTACCACGTTGTTCTTTGACTTGCTAGGCATTTGAACATTAAACCAGATATAATGAGAGAGGAGGATATAAAAGTAGTCTCTCTTTCTTGAGTATTTCCATTATTGAAGAACACCAGTGGTACGGCTCACCTAAAGGAGGGGAGCTTAAAATTCTCCCTATTTACCACAGGAAAGTATTTTACACATGCACACACAAATATGTGACTGTGTACATATGCACACACATGTATGTGTATAAAAGTGTGCTCATCAATATGTGTCAGACTTACTTTGCAAATCTGG
This sequence comes from Equus asinus, assembly GCF_041296235.1. NCBI lineage: Eukaryota > Metazoa > Chordata > Mammalia > Perissodactyla > Equidae > Equus > Equus asinus. The sequence continues at coordinate 64,971,407 of NC_091792.1, read as the reverse complement.
TTTTCCTGGCATTGCTATTAAACTGAGTTTGCTTTTCCCCACACAACCCACTAATGATGTCTGCTGGACGCCTGAATGCAGCTAGATGCCATGGACAATTAATAGTAAATTATGTTAGTCCTGTCGAATGCGGCCAGTCTCCAAGTTTTATATCCCCACGGAGCCACTTATTCCTGAGCTGGGCCTCCGAGGGATGCACAGAGAGGCCCTCCAGGTGAACGTGCGTGCCTTATTACTAGTTAGGCTTCTACGTGAACCGCAGTCTGGTCTCTTGCTCTGGTGAACTGGGCTGAATAGCATGAAAGTCTCAGCTCCTGCTACTCTTTTGGGTCAAGGAAGGGCTGGACAAGGGCCCGGTCAGCTCTGCCTTCTGTCCCTGGTCCTATCTGGTCCAGCTGGCCTCTGGCTCCTCTTCACCATGGATAGTGACAGTTAAGAAGGACAGGAGAGACCTTGAATGGAGACTGCCAGGGCCATTCCTCCAGGCTTCCGTCCCCTGAGCCTTACCATAGAGTCCCTCGGCCACCAAAGAAGGAAGGAAATTCCCAAACAGAGGAGACTCGGAGCTCTCTCGGATCACATTCACCTCGTGAGAGAAAAGAGCACATAGAGAAGAGAACCAAAGTTGGAAGAGAACTATAATCCACTTTGCTCCTCCACCAAAACTCCTGTGCCTTCTGCTGCCTGGGTCCTATTGTGTATGTTTGAGATGTCTAACTTGTCCTTGATCCACATGAGAGTCCCCTCCTGGTACCTGGTCCTAGAACTTCCCCCCACCGTTAACTCAACTCCTTTCCAACTGGGGACTCATTTGGGAATCTGATAAAAACCATGGACTCTTTCCTAAAAAAAAGAAGATATAAAATTTTCATGCAATTGGAGAGGTTTCAAATGTTCCCTGAAAATCATCCATGAATGTTCTAATACTCGTGTTGTAGTCAGCACATACATGTGAGGGTCTTCATCCTGACGTCGACTAACTGTGGTTGGGCAAGTCATTTAATCTCTCTTGATTTTATCTGGGGACCTGTCAAACATACAGGGATGGTCTTTTCCACTTTAATGTCTGTGGTTCTATAGTTATTTTGGTATTAAAAGTATTAATGCTTTGAAAAAGGAAGCAGAGAGGTCTCTTTTTAAAGTTGTTTTGGAGCAAACAGGTTAGAACCAGTTAGAGCAGCCTGTGCTCTTGGCTAACGCTAGATGAGGATGCAGTGGGCAGATGGATGATTTTGGGTGGTGGCTGGAGCAGAGAATTCCTAGTGGGCATTAGTTCTCTTGCAACCCCTCCTTAGAAAATCAGATGATGCTAGTCATAAAAACAAGGCTGGAGTCTCTTGATTTTTTTCATTGTAGTGACATGATCGAACAATCCACATCGCTTTAATTATTAAAGGGCTCCAGGGGAAAGGGTTGGTCTCAGCGACTGCTCTGTGTGACGGCATAGTGACCAACGCCTCCTCAGCAGTTGGCTGTGTTCCGTACTGACGAGGTAATCATCTGCTGCTGCAGCTGGCTGGACTAGATTAGAGTGGCAAGCACAGACACGGGCTAATCAACAAGAGAGATACTCGCCACCCTATCAGAAGGTCCTTTGAAATGGCCCAGAGTCACATCTGTCATTCTGATAGCCTGTCATGCCCAGGGAATTCTTAATTTGTAAGCTAGTTCTTGTTTTCAAAGGTGGTGTTTGACACAGCTAGAGAGAGTTTATCCTGTAGCTGCATCCTGTATTTCTTGATAAGGAACCTAACTCATTAGGTGTTTCAGGAGTTGGGAATTTGTGTTCTGTTCACCCATTTTGCTCCAGAAGAGGGATGTGAGTGATTCTCTTGGTTTCTCCTGCGTGGAGTTTATCAGGCTTGAGCAGGGCACACTGACTCTCTCAAGGGAGAGACTTATACAGAGGAGTCATTTCATGTTTTAAAATGCGAATTCTAACAGTACTCAGGGACACTGAGTCAACAGAGGCTGGGCAGAATCTAAACTGACCCATCAGCTAGCCCTGTGTCAAGAAGGATTAGGAAAAGATAAAAATTTGGAAAGCAAGATGTAAATAACAATACATAGAAATGCAAATTTAGTAGACAAGAATACCATTGTGAAAAGATGCTAAATTCACTAGAGGTCAGAGAAATGCAAATTAAAAGAATAAGAAGATGTCATTTTATACTCATCAAGTTGGGAATAATACCGTCAAAAACAGCTGCTCTTATTGCTGGTGGAGACCTGGACGGCGGGTGTTCTTTCCCAGGACCCCTGGAAATGCAGCCTTATAACCTTTTCGGACAGCAATCTGGCCACTTCCTATTTCCATTATAATTACATATATCTTTTGATGCAGCAACCCTGCCTTTGGAGTATCCCAATGAAACAAATATATATAAGAATGTTCATTACATTGTAGTGATGAAAAACTGGAAACAAAGTAAATCCATCGGTAAGAAAATGACTGAACACCTATTACATAAAAATTATAAGATGTGTAGTTTTGAAAAGAATGACAGAATTATGCCAGTTAATTTGGAGATACTTCCAGTTATTTATGAGAAAGAAATGCACATTCAGTAAAGTGTGTATAATATGATCGCATTTTTCTGTAAAACAAATGATGTAACACTTGGCCATCATAGATGCTCCTCTCCTCTTCCAAACATAAAATTGCACTTGGCCCTCACGAGCCCTCAAGAGTCACGTCAAGTGCCACCCTCTCTGTGGAGCCACCCATGAGTCCCATGCATTACACAGCATGCATCTTAAATGTTACTAACATTTTAGAGTCTCCATTCTTTTAAATAATTTTACTTTTTGCTTACAGAGTAATACTTCACAAATGTTTGGGAAAAGTACATAGGCAAATGGTGATAAGCATTGTTAACATGTTTGGCTTGTACCTTTTTCGTTTTCTTATCTACGCATATGCTCCTTAGAAAAATGGGATCATATTATACATACATCTTAGTAATTTTTTCACTCAGTAACATAGGTTGGATATTTTTTATTACAACAAATATTCTTTGTAACAAAATATTTAGTGACTGTGTAGTATCCCATTGCAGAGCTGAATCAACTCTACATAAAGATGTAAAGATATAAAATTACTCATCTCATAGTGTTGAATATTTAACAATCTCCCGTTGTCCTCAACTTTTTATTAATATGCACAATAATGTGATACCTATTGCCCTTAAATGTTTGCACACATCCTTGTTTCTTTCCTCAGGGTAAATAACTACAAGTCCTAGATCAACGAGCTTGATTATAATAATACTTTTAATATCTATATTTGAGAGGGTTTATTTCCCACACCTTTGCATAAGCTTTTGCCAGTAGTTTATAGTTTCATTTTTTACATCTAAAAGTTTAATTCGTCTGGAATTTATTTAGGCTTATGATATGTTTGACAGAGGTAGTCTCCGTCTCCAATATTCGTGCTGACTTTCTCTCACATACAAGTAAAAAGCCAGTTTCTAGCGAGGTACGCGGCTGTTCAGAATAAAGATACATGTCTCAGCCTCCCTTGCAGCCTATGACCTGGCCAATGGGATGTGAGTGGAAGTGATGAATGCAATTTCTGGATCTTGTTATTAATGGGAGGATGTTCTTCCTCTCTTCCTCCTTCATCCTGCTGCTTGCAGCATGTTTGTGTAATATCTTAGAACATTTAAAAAGTACCACTCTTTAGAGATGGTGGAACAACCAGATAAAAGGAGTGTGGACAATTAGTGTTTTACAGCCACCATTCCACTCCTAGACTCCCTCCAGTGAAGTGAAAGAGTAATAACCATCTATTTAAGTCTTTGGATTTTTTTAGATCTCTGCTCCACAGAGCAAATCTATGTCCTAAATAACATAGGACAAACTAAGGGCATAACTTTAATTTTGTAAAAATGATTAATCCCTTGTCACCCAAAAATGTACTGAATAATACATTCTTTCTCCTAATAACTTGTAAAAATCACTCGTATTGTGGATTCACATACAATTTCTATATTCTGGGTATGTTTCTAAACTTTCTCTTCAGTTCCAGAATATGGATATGTGGGAATCCACTTTGGTGTCATTGTGTCTCAATTATTCTCCTTTTGTAGTTCAATGGATGCTGTGGGACAGCACCAAGATCCCCTTTCAAGACTGAGGCATTAATTCCTCCAGTCACTCCCCAGGGACTAATCTCTGCTAGGGGGAGTTGCCTCACTCGAGGTAAACTGCCCCCCTCCTGAGGACAGCTTGAACTCCATGATTGGCTGATGTAGGACTACAAAGATCAGGCCCCCTTGCCTCGATTTGGGCAACTCTGAGGGAGCATCTTGGCTCCAGCCAGCACCTGGGGGAGGGAAGATGGCGTAGGCTGTTGCAACTGCACCACCTGTCCATGTCTGCCTTTGCCCAATCTTGCTTTTTTACTCTCTCACAGGTGTTGGTCCTAAGGACACATCCTATTAAACTTCCTACATGTTATTCTCAACCTCAGAGTCTGTTTTCCAGGGAACTCAATTTAATACAATAATATATCAGTGTTTGGTAAACAAATCCCTCCTCTATACTCTCCATTTTCAAGAATTTCTTGACTTTTTATATATATTTATTCTTCCAAATAAAATTACAGATTTTTGGTTGTCCTGTTTGTATTTCATTTATCTCTCTTTTTATCAACGTCTCTTTTTCTCTCTGTAGCCTTCTGACTCTTAGAGAACATGTTTTCTTTCATCTTTCTAAGGATTCCAGTTAACTGTCATTTTCTTCTGAGGTCTCTGGTAGCTCATTTTCAGAGATGTGTTTTTCTCTGAGTCTTCTTGATGCTGTTTTCTTTCTTTTTTTAAAAAAACAATATGCATATGATACATGTTGGTTTCATTTTTACCTACAGTCTTTAAAAAAAATCTGCACATACTCTATGTTTATCAATAAATGGAATGTAAAAATTACAGTGGAGCCACCCCCATGTTTGATGGCATCATCTCAGTTTCAGATCTCTATCTGGAGAGTGAATGGATAAACTCTTAACTGAAATCTTCAGTAAATAGGTAACTTCTCTCACCCCCACTTTCCAGACCTCTGTTACTCTGATCCAACAAAGGAAATGACTGTGTGCACTGGGAAGGATGCTCTGTTGACCCTCCCCTCTCCGTACACACATGCATACAAACCACACTTACTTGATTACTGGGAACGGTATTGGATAGAAAATGCACTACTGTGAGCCCCACTCCTATGAGGAACTCAAACCTTCCCTCCAGTTTCAGAGAGTTGTTTTCTGGGATTGTCTACCTTTGATAGGTGTTGAAGCAGAGGAGGATGGGAGAGTTCCTCTCATATCTCATCAGTGCCCAAAGTGCTAGAGATTAGCATATCATTTTTTCTAGTATAATCCCTAGGACTCCTCGGTGTAGGAATAGAAGGGGTGCATTTCCAGACAGGGTGCCATGTCCTTCTGCTTTTTATTTCCAGAAATTCTGTGTCACCCAAAACAAAATCTAGTAGTGCCATGGGGCATAGATACATTTTATTTTTAGTCCATTTACATCTATCTTATTGCTGGTGGTAATTACCATCATATTCTGTCATTAACTTTTAGAGATATGAGATTTTTCATTTTTCTCCAGCTTCACTGTTGTTTTAACAGGAATTTAGAGGGGCCTGAATTCTAGGCTACCCAGATTTTATACTGAATGGGAATTCCTGATTTTATTTTTTAAATGTACACTCTCCCAACCTAAGAACTTATATTAGTCCCTTTGGTCATTTAATCAACAGTTTTGAACATCTTCTATGTTCTAGGCACAATAATTGAGTGTCCTGGTATAAGGAACTGACTAGGATACTGTTCTGTCCTCAAATAACTTATAGTGAACTTAATAGCCAAGCAGTAACACAACAAGTAGCAGCAATATGGTTGATGGGATGCAATTTGGTGTATAGACATTCAGTGGAACGAGGAGGAGGAAGTGACCATCTGTGCCTGAGTGAAAACGGGATGATCAAGGAAACTGTTACAGCAGTGGTACAGTTTATGTAGATTCTCAAAGGATGAGTAGGAGCAAATTGTGTGGACAAAAGAAGAAAAATGGAGCTCCGGGTGGACAGAATAGTAGATGCAAAGGTACAGACAAGGAAGGCCTTATTTAACATACTAAGGAACTCGTAAACAATGGAAAGACATTGATGTATGTAAAGCAAAGAGATGACAAGATCATATTGATATTTTAAAATTCCTATCTAAAAAGTTTCCTGAATGATTATTGTATGCTAGGAATTGTATGATTTAAATAACACTGGAAATCCTCTGGCCAATAACTTTCTTTAAAGGAGGTTTGATGAGAATTGAGAGAGCTCTATGGGGACTCCCACCTAATCAGAGACAAACCAGAGTAAAGTCTACTTAGGCTTTCACTTGTTTCCCTTTTGTGTTCAAGAATTGGGCTCTGTTTTTGACCACTGTATCTTATATTCCCTTACTGGTAAACCTGCCCACACAGCGATAACCACGTTCTTTCTTCTTGTCTGAAAATGTATTGTTTGACTTCTGTTTCTGGCCATAAGTCACACAAAATACCTCGGGAAATCCTCCCACTGGAATACAACTTTAAATCCTGGATAAAATATTTAAAACTCTTGTCAAATACATGACAGAGATGGAGAGAAATAAGAAAAATTCTCAGAGTAGAAAACAAAGGTAACGTGCAATCCAGAGAGTTAAGCAGATTAAGCCAATGGCTGCCTTGAGGTGCCTTCCAAATCCTGCAGATCTGGAACTGCAGGCCAAATGGAAGCCCATTGGTAGGACGATAAATTCAAGGGTTCACATGAGGTAAAGGGGGACTAGAGATCTTTTAATTGAGAGAGGACATCTGAAGGGCCTTAAAATCCATGAGTAGATAAATGATGGGGAACAGTGGTGCAGAATGCACCTTTCAAAGAAAGACAGAGGTCAACTTGCCTTTATCAGTCTTTGGCTGGAGTGAGGAGTCTCCATCTGAAGATTGATATTCACAAGCCAGCTTTCGTGGGGGTTCAAGGCTCAAGTCTCTACTAACTTTGATATGAAGAAAAATTTCTTAAATAAGATACAAAATTCAAGTACATTAAAATTTAAAACTGCTGTTCATCAAAGATTGCATTTAAAGAGTAAAAAGATAGGCTATAATCTGGGATAAGATGTAGCAACAGGACAAAGATTAACATGGAGAATATATAAAGAGCTCCTATAAATTATTAAAATGAAAACAACCCAATAGTAAAATAGTCAAGAGACTCCTACACACACTTCACAGAGAGGAAAGTCAAATGACTAATAAATACATGGAAAAGTGCTAGCCTCACTAGTAATCAAGAAAATTCATATTAAAACAAGAATCGCATACCATTACACATTCATTAGTTTGGCCAAAAAAATAAAATATGACAGGTCCAAGTGTTGGCAGAGACGGAAAGCAATAGAAACTCTTCCTACATTGCTGTGGGTCTGGAAATTAGTATAACTATTGTGGAAAACAGTTTGATTTTCTTTAATAAAGTTGAACATGCATATATTTTGTGACCCATACACGACCCATCGGTGTTATATATATATACATACACACATATATAAGATATTATATATATATATACATGCATATGTGTGTGTATGTATACATAAACAAATATGTATGATATTTATATTTATAACCTAAAAAAAATGAACTCTTGTCCACTAAGAGACATGCACAAGAATGTTCATAGCAGTATTGTTTACAACAGTAAAAACTGGAAAGGATCTAAATGGTTTTTAATAAAAATATGTAAATTTTAGGTATTTGCAAAATAGAATATGATTTAACAGCAAAAATGAAACTGACAACTGCATGCATCCACAGGCATGAATTTAACAAACATAAAAGTGAGTAAAATTATCAATCACAGAAAACCAAATATGGATTAGGGTTCCCCAGAGAAAGAGAACGTATATAGAAATGTATACAAATATATTAGATGAGATTTATTACAGGGAATCGATTCCCTACCATATATAGGCTCCCGTGATCATGGAGGCTGAGAAGTTCCACAATTTGCCATCTGCAAGCTGGAGACCAAGGAGAGCCAATGACGTAGTTCCAGTCCTAGTCTGAAGGCCTGAGAAGCAGGGGAGCCGATGGTGTCATTCCCCGTCCTGGGCAGGGGAGGAATGATGTCCCAGCTCATGCAGGCAGGCAGGAGGGGAAAAGTGGAACATTCCTTCTTCCTCAACCTTATTCTACTCAGGTCCTCAACCTATTGGACGAGGCCCACCCACACTGGGCAGGGCAATCCGCTTTACTGAGTCAACTGATTCAATGCTAATCTCACCTGGAAACACCCTCACAGACGCACCCAGCAGTATGTCTCATCTGGCAACCCATAACCGACATAAAATTAACCATCACAATGTACAAAATTATTCTACTTATGTAAAGCTAAATATCATTTATTAAAAACTTTAAAAGATAGTATTAGGCATTAATAATATGCTTGAAGATGTATATGTCTATACAACTAAGGAAAGCAGGGGAATGGTTATAGTAAAGGTCAGGAGAGGGCTTATCTCTCAGGGGATGTCATCAGGAAGGGCCACTGAGATGTTCGTAATGTCCTAAGATTGCAGCAACAGGACATTAGCACGATTTGCTTTATTCTTCATCTCGACGTGGATTTTATAGTCAGCAAACGTCTTCATAATAAAATGAATGAAAACAACTAGTAAATTCATCAGTGTTCCTCCTTCTCTCTTTCCTTTCTCAGGATTTGTCACTCCTCTCCTTTGCTCCAATCTTCAGTTTCCTTGTGATTTAGGGCTGCAGAGCCGCAGGCCATCTGCAGAACAACAGGTGCTGGGATTCTGTATTAGTTAGGTTAGGCCAGGCGGAAGTCACCGCTAGACCCCACCTGTCAGTGCTTTAACAGAACAGAAGCTTAGTTGTTCAGGTCTGCGCGGCATCTCCACGCACGGGCGGTCAGGCACTTGGGCTGATGGAGACTCTTCTGTCCTCACATTTGGTCTCTCTGGACAACACCATCACTGTTCAGTTCAAAGGCAGAAAGGCTGGAGGAGCATGTGCAGGAGTTTTTATGGGCCAGATCTGGAAGTGAGCCATGTCACTTTTGCTCACACTCCACTGGAGACAACTCTGTCACATGACAATAGAGTGAGCTTAAGGTGTGCCCAAGAAAGGAAACGCTGCATTTTGCTTACCAAAATACCTAAACCTGAATCTGAAACAAATAAATTCAAATTCTTATGTATTGATGTCATTTTTAATCTCCTTTAAATACCCTCTTTCTCTCTGTCAGAAGAGACACTTCATCTGCTCAGAGATAAATTGCTGTTGAACAGAGAAATGATATGAATTTCTAATGCTATTAAGGCTGATAACTGTGGAGCTAAGTGAGTGATTGTTATTTACCCATGTACCCATATTGATGTTCTTATTTCTGCTTCACTATCACATCAAGGGCATGGTCTTTGGGATCCCAGCTTTAAGACTGAGGGATTTCTATTAGACCCATCACCTTGGGCAGGCCCGGGCTTTGCCCTAGTCCGCCATGCACTGTGCTCATGAAAACCAAATCTCAAGGTCATCTTGTTGAGCAAACCCTTTGGAGCTGAAGCTGCTCAGTCCTCTGTGTGCCTCTCTAGGTAGCTACCTCCATTTGCATTTTGGCCTGAAGCTCCTGTCCTCCTAGGGAATCAATGCTATGAGATTCTCCTCAATTCTAGCCAGGATTTTTCTTTGTTTTCAGCAAGAGGGTCAGTCTGGATAACTTGCCCACCATATCACTGGCAAGGAGTCTTCACTGCCCATCTTGAGCGGCCAGTGCTTAGCCCTGAGTCTGCCAGGACAAGGCTGGAGTTGCATCTCATTGTACTGCTTTTGGGAGCACCTCTACAGCTGCTGTTCCGAGGACAAGGACTCCTGAGCTTTGAGCAGCTCTGAGAGAGTGTGGGGCACACAGCAGAGCTCATGCAAGATGCTTTTGGATGAATGTCTACACAGCAGAGCACATTATACTGGAGATAGTCTTGATATTTTACCTAAAAACATGGGTTTACAAACTATAAAAAGGAGAATCTATGAAATATACAGAAATATTATTGGAAATGATGTCTTTCCCCTACGCCAGACTGCTTCCTTCCCTCGTATAATGCTGCGAACTTCTAGCTTCCTTCCACTAGATAAAAACTCAACTGATTAAGAGAAACAAATGAACACACTATTATCACCTCATGTGATTGTGTGTCATACCCAAATCAGTAGAAGGCAATGAAAAGCATATGAAGCTTCTTTTTCAACTTCTTTCCTTCTTCAGATCATTTTTCTAATCCAATCATTTTCAACAAATCGTTCTTCTATTTGTTTCTTTTCCAGAGAAATCCTTGGCCCTTGATTTGCATATCCATTGCCAAAGCCACAGTTGTGATCCACAGCCCAGGGATCTCGCAACTCCTGCGGTATCTCCCCTCACCCTGTGGGCCTCCAGCAGGAATGATTTTGATAACGCAAAACAAAATAAAACAACTCCTCAAAAAGTTTTAGTGGTCTCAGCCATCACTTACATTTATTCTTGCAGAATTTATTAATAATAACAGGGCTTCTGAGCATCTACTATGTCTCAGGTATTGTGCTAAGTACTTCAAATGCATCATTTCATGTAATTCTCCCAGCAACCTGTGATGTGGTTGCTTATATGTTTCCATATTATGGATGAAATGACCAAGGCTCAGCCTCTAATTTGCCCAGGGTTACTCGGAGGGTGTCTCAGCCAGCTCAGGCTGCCAGAGCAGAACACCAGTTAGCTTAAAACAACAGAAATTTATTTCTCACAGTTCTGAAGGCTGGCAAGTCCAAGGTCAAGGTGCCTACCTATTCCGTTCCTGGTGAGAGTCCTCCTCCTGGCTTGTGGATGACCTCCTTCCCGTGCGTGCTTACACAGTCTTTCCCTTTGCACGTGAGGAGACAGAGAGGGCAAACTCTCTGGTGCCTCTTCTTGTAAGGGCACCCATCCCATCATGAGGGCCTCACTCCTATTGACATCATCTAACCCTTATTACCTCCCAAAGGCCCATCTTCAAATATCATCATATTGGGGCTTGGGACTTCAACATAGGAATTCGCTGGGGACACAGACATTCAGTCCATGGCAGATGGTGAGAGACAGACTGGCTGTTAGCCACACTGGCCTTCTCTCTGTTTCTCAAGCACCTTCAATTTATCCTGCCACAAAATGCTTCGTGCCCCCTGCCTGGACAATCAGCCTCCAGATCCCGGCATGCCTGAATCTTTCTGTTGTTCGGATCCAGTTCCAATTCCACTTCCTCCAAATCCGCTCTTCACCCCTAATTTAAAGTGCAGCCCTCCACACCCGCCCAGTCACTCTGTCAAGTCCTCCTATTTTATTTTCCTCATGGCATGTGTCACTTCTCAACGTTACCTTGTTAACATGTTAATTGACTCACTTGCTGCCTGCCTCCTCTCTAGAGTGTAAGCTTCACGAGAGAAGGAATGCGGTCGCTCTTGTTTGCATCCATATCTCTGTACCCTTGAAGGGCGCCTGCCACATGGTTAATGGAGGATGCCTGAGTGGACATCTACCCCATGGGCACTGCTCTTCAGCACCAGGCTCTGCTAATGGGTGCAGTGCCCCACCTGAAGCTGAAGGAACATGAGGGTCCTCGGGGCACGTGCAGAGCCACCACATCACATACCGTCTACTATATGGTACTAACACCTGAAGGTCTCCACAGGGAAAATCAAGAGGGGCTGTAGGTCACGTAACAAGAAATACCTCTCTCTCTGAACACTCACCTAGGGGTATTCCATTCCTTCCTTTATTCCCTGCTATGGACTGAATGTTTGTGTCCCCCCAAAGGTCATATGTTGAAGCCCTAACCCCCAATATGATGATATTTTGAGGGGAGATCTTTGATAGGTATTCGGCTTTCCATGAAGTGATGAGGGTGGAGCCCCCACGATGGGACCAGTGTTCTTATATGAAGAGGAATAGAGGAGAGCCCATTCTCTCTCTGCCGAGTGAGGACACAGCAAGAAGATGGCCATCTGCAAATGAGGAAGAGGTCCCTCACTAGAACCTGCTGTGCTGGCACCCTTCTCTTGCACTTCCCAGCCTCTGGAACTGTGAGAAATAAATGTCTGTTGCTTAAGCCACCAGTCTATGGTATTTTGTTGTAGCAGCCCAAACTGACTAAGAAAATCTCCAAATCGCTCCGCCTTATATCAGGCACCCATGGAGCCTCAGGGACCTTCCTTTCCACTACCAGTAGCTAAATAACTTGCCGCTTACCCAGGAATCCAGTTAGCATTTTCTCTGTGGCTCCCTCCCTGTTACCATGACTCGTTCCCTAGTGGCCCCATTGGGATCTTCTTTGAGGTTACACCTGAGTTGAGCCTCTTCTTGCCTTGAGGTTGAGTCACTGCTCCTTCACTGCAGGCTACTTTTTCATCTACTGATGCTACCTGGCCAGCACCACCAATCTAGACCAACTCTGGCCAGTGGATTGGCATAGCCGCAAGCTGTGAATGTTTTCATAGTGGATGCACTGCGGACCACCCTGCCTTCTCCCCAGCCCCCAGCACGTCTGCTCTCCTCTGTGCTGATGTGGCACCAGGAGCTATCTGTAGGAGGCCAACTTTAACCCCCGTTCTGAGATGGAGTGTGTTTCTCCTTGAACCATGAAGAGGGTGAGGCCCTTCTTCCTTTTCTTCCCTCTTCTCTCTGGACAAGATCTCTTTTTCCCCATCTGCATTTCTCCTCACTGAAAATGTCAATATGCCACTGAGATTCTTCATATCTCTTTGTCAGTTTTTGTATTTTCTGTTCCCCAGATTTATTTGCAACAGTTAAAGAGATTAAACCACGCTTTTTATGCCTCCAGTATTTTTCCTATTGACTAGAACACTTTGTAAACCTATATTCACCGATTCAACAAAAAATTACTGAAAGCCTAATATTCGCCATGCACTATCCTCAGTGCTTTTTGTAGTAGGTGTCAATGACCAGCTAACCCAATACATCAGAATATCAAACATTTTTCAAAGCTCTGTAGTAATATAAACATAAATAGTTGCTTATTGGCATTCTTAGGTGCTCTATTTTTCACAGATCAGCTCTGTTTAGCTTTTTAAGATTAACTTAAGTCTTTACTGCCTAGGAGATGCTGAAATAGTTGAGTCAGTCTTCCAAATGCCGAGTGAGACTACTTGAGTTTAGGGGAAAAAAACAACCAAAAAATGCCAGGTCACAGGCATGAAACCCAGCACATGGGGGGGCTGCTGCTCATCATTGTGTGACAAGTTTCAGAATCAAAACAAAGGATGTTCAGAAATTGACTTGGGGCTGCATTCTTCATTGGCACCATCAAAGAACAAAGTCCAGGGACCAGGAAAATCAGAATTGAACTATTGAATTTATTTGAGTATCTAGTTCATATTAGGTTAAAAGTTGTGTCAGGATACAAACTTTAACTTTTGTGACAGGGAAATGCCTATGACAGGTAAATGAGCCTGTTCCCTTCCCTTACACAGTCCAGAAGACAACTCTTAGCTGATGTAATCACCAGAGGGTCCTCCAGGTCTGATCCACAGATAACTGGCTCACTCCCAAGATGAAATCTGGTGCAACTCATTAATGCAATTACTCAAGAAACATTTCAAATGCTCAGTATGCACCAGACATTGAGTTAGATGCTATGAAAAGGAAGATAGAAGATGTCGTATTTGAAGGGTGATATCCACGTGAATGTTGAAGCAAAGTCTTCAGTATTTGAAGTAGAGTGACCAGGAGGCCCATGGGAACGATGAAGAGAGAGGTGTCAGGGGGTAGAGAGCAATGACATGAGAATCAAAGAAGCAGGAGTTTAGCGGGGACCCTGGGGAAAGAGGAGGATTCTGATTCCTCCTCTCAACCCTGAGGTCCCTGTGTTCACACCGCTCCAAGTGGTTCTGGTACAAGTCGTCTGAGGATTACCTTTTGTGAGTAAGAAGAGCATCCCACTTGAAAAAATCTCAAAGGCAAATTTTGGTTAAGACCTGGAGGGGGAAGAAACAGTCCAGCCCAAGTCATTTGACAGATAGCTTTTGAGCTTGTATAGTAAGCTACAATCTAGGCACTAGCACTACAGTGAAGAACAACTCTCTGACCTCACTGGGCTTATATTTTAGTGTTGTAAAGAGGGAATAAACATGTAAACAAACAAATAGAATTTTACGTAGTTATCAGTGTTACACAAAAAATGTAATAAAAGCATGAAAAGGAAATAGAGAGTAATGGATGTGAGGGAAAATGAGGGTGGTTAGAGAAAACCGTACTGAGAAGGTGATATTTGAGCAGAGAAAGGAATGAAGAGTCCGGGACGAGGCATGCAGGCATCTGCATTCGAGGTGCAGGGAATAGAGTGTGCAAAACTCCTGAATTTGGAAAGTGCTTACTGTGTGCAAAGCACAGCATGAAGGCCAGGGTAGCTGAAGCAAAGCGAGCGGTGGTGAGTGGTGTGCTGGCACCAGTGTGTACTGGGCTCGTAAGAGCCAGCTGTTGAATTTTCAAGAATTTTGCAAGCCAGTTGTTAAACACAGCTGTTATTAAACATTAAATTACATAAACCTACAATTTAATACACTATATTAAAAACAAAAGTAATAAATACTCAAAATTCATCACTTCCTAATTTTTTTTTTATGTTTTACCATTTTCTATGCTCTTTAGGTTATTTATGTCAGTATCTATAAGGTAGAAATACTATATAATTGTGTGCTACTGTGTGTCTCTTCTCAACTCTGCATTCAGGAATGTTGAGTTGTTATCTTGAAATCACCCATGGTGGGTGGGAAAATTGCACCACGCAAATTGGGAAATGCTGCAAATCAGGGCTTGACTTACTTTTTGTTGATTGTTGAGACTTAAGAAAGAGATGGAGAAAATGTTAAAATGCAGATTAAACTTAAAAGTGTTTCATGTTGCAATTAAAGAACACAAAAATACTTGAGAAAATATTCTCCCAGTATCTAAAAACCATTGTCCAGTTCAGCAGAGAAGTCACTCACATCATTGACATAGCGGTGAAGTTCCAACACACATCTTTGCTGTTTTACTCTCATCTTATTTGTTAACAGAACTCACAGCCCAGTTAACGGAATAGATTTAGAGCCAAGGCTGACATCTGTCTCATAAGGTTGGGCAAAGAGATGGCAGAGAAAAAAAGAAAGAAAGAACATGTGAGATGCTCATGGTGGTGGAGTTGTGGAATGCTGTGGAAGAGGACTACAGAGAAGAAAAGCAAAATGCTACCTGCAGACCACCAGCATGGAATCAGTGCATCTCATCTGCCCCACTCTTACCCTAAAACAAGCATCAGCATGCCTGCCCTATGGCTTGGGTGGCTCATCAGAGGAAGCTTCCAACACCTTTGGACCCATCCTATCAACTGCCCAACTCAGTTGTGCTTACTTTCATCTCCTTAATACTCCTGTCTTAATTGTTTCCTTGAAATCATTCAACTTGGCCACTTCTGTATTTCCTGCTGGAATTTTGGACCATGACACAACTGCCTGGATTTTGATTTTCCCTACTCCTTCAGTTTCAGCATCTACACTCCTCTAATTAGCCCTTTCTTACCCCACCAGCATTGCCAAAGGGAGGACTTTCTGCCAGAACCCCAGACCCTGCAGATTCACATCTCCCCTTTGCACCACCCCTTCCTGTGAGATAAAGAACCCCCTGCCATAAAGTGGAGTACTTGTTGTTATGTCGAGAAGATTAAGACTAAACAGGCAGTTGGTTTAGGGCATAGTTTCTATAGATGATCAGAATTATATTTAAAATAATCAAACAAGCGTCATGATACTGCCATGTATACTCAATTTCCACCTCCCTCTTTCTCCAAAACTGTCACTCAACATAAGAGTAGCCAGATAAATGATGAAAACTTGAATATTGGGGCTCATGACTGTTATTTTAAGGAAATGAGAGAAGGCTGCCCTAGTCAGTGTTTTCCGTGTATTTATTAATTTTAATTTTTTATTTTTTCCCCATTTACTTCATTTATTTTAAGTATGATTTACTTTGTTCAACATTTGTAAGAGAGATGGGAGGTAGGGAGGAAGAAGTGACAATAACAAGTAGTTTTAGAAGATGTAATAGCAAAGGGTCATACGTTAAAGTTTGGCTTTAAATTTTCTGTGGTATACTTACCGCAAAGAAAGGCGGGGCATGAAGAAACATTTGGAAGTGATGCATATGTTTATTTCCTAAACCGTGGTGATGGTTTCACAGATGTGTGCATACGTCCAAACTCATCAAATATATACATTAAATATGTGCAGCTTTTTGTATATCAATTATACCTTCATAAAGCTGTTAACAAAAGAATTATAGAAGTTGGAAATGAGCTCAAATTTTAAATTGTCTTCATTCTTTTATTGAACAAACATTTATTAAGGACCCTCCTGTGCCAGCATTGTGCTAGGTGTTGTGTGACAATGGGAAGCAACGTAGACACTGTTCCTGACCCCGTACATCTATCGGAGAATACAGAAGACACAATAAGCAAAGACAATAATGTGCTGACAGGGAAGTTCAGCACCATGGAAACAACATGTAGCAGGGCATTCCTGGTCGGGGACGGGGTCAGGATTGTAATTCACGAATCAGAGACTGACTCATAACATCTATCAGTAACAGTCAGGACAACCTCCACAGATTCAGAAGGAGGGAGTTAAAAATCATTTTCTTTTATACCACCATTTTATTCACACATCGGCATCCCCTCATTCCTATCCACTTATTCTTGAAAGCACTCCCTTTTTAGACACTCCAAACGTGGTGACTAAACAAAGGGGATTCTAGAAGGGCGGACAAAGCATTAGAGATGTTTTCATTTTATATAAATGCCAAATTTTCTGCCTCAGTAAGGTTGCAGCTGTGACAAGAATTAAGCTGCTTTCTAGGTCATATATTTTCTAAAGCACCATGCAAAGAAAATATTAATACATCAGGGGAAACGAACAATAGATTCAATTATTTTAAAACCTTGTGAGTGGACCATTTTTACAATAAAACAAATAATGCAACATATTGAAATAAACAAAGAAAATTATATTGTTCATGCAAAGTGGAAATGCATTCTCCAGTTAAATCTGTGAGCATATGACAAATTGAGTCCTAAATTCAGCCTCCTGTTCTGCACAGGATTCTGAATGGAAGTTAGATTAATTGGTATATAATGAGTCTAACATCATTTGCTATGGAATAATCATTCTATGCATTTTTGGCAATTTTTAAATTGCAATTCTATGAATCACAATTTTTTAGAAAATTAACAACAAATTGTCTCTGTATATGGGATATATGGGGTAGAAGACTGTCCACAGAGGTATTGCTAATGCATGACTTTTGGCCAATGATGAAATTATCTGATTCATATCAGAATTAATCAGTATGGGATGAATGATGTTTAGTCATAGACTAGACACAGATAAGTAAACTAATACCAGGTTGGTAATTAGCAATGTTTCGTGGGTCCAGATGACACCTCCAAATGCAGCATGAAATGACTCCTTTTGTATTCTGCTCCATGTTTTCTGTGTTTGGAGTCCTGTGTTTGGACTTTAGTCACAGAAGGATTGATATTTACTGCAAAAAGCCTGGAGTCAGAAGACCTATATTCTGGTATCAGGGCTGCTAAAAGTTAACTGACCTTAGAAAAAGTAAGTGCTATACCTCTCTTCACTTTGCACATCTGCAAAAATGAAGGTACTTTATGAAGCATAGTTGTGAAATGAACAAAACAAGATCAGTAATGCAAAGGTGTGCTGAAAAAATTTTAATTGACACAAATATAAAATGTCCAAATAGTCTATGCATAAACACCATCATATATCATAACAATAATTAAACTAAATCATCAGTTAAGGAATATCAAAAATAGCCTGTTAATGAATTCTCATTTCTAAATCAATAAAAGCCAATAAGATTGCATATGTGTGTTTGTGCATGTATGTTTGAAGAGGTGAGACACTTGGTAGGTATTATGAATTATTCATATATCAGAATGATATATCTCATACATGTATATAGTTTTCTGAAATTCAGAACCATGCAAAGAAGGTGATGATCAGCAATTTACTTGAATATCTAGTACGTGGTGCATCACTTCTCCCAAAAAAAGTCAATAAAGAAGGCTGATAAATGGGCTCCTTATATGAGAGCTGAAGACACAGACAGATGGAGATGGTTTGTTTTTGAAATCTCTAGCCTAGAATAAATTACACAGTCATGAGTCAAAGTCATCCACAATTAAGTCTGATGGGTGAGGGGAGCCAGATACAGCATCACATCACTGGTTTGCATATTATTAGCAAGTAGATGGAATTTTAATAATGAAGTTCTTTAGTTTCAAGCCTTGTAGAAATTCTGTTGTTTTAAATATATTGTCTTTAGGCAACAGATATATGTCTATGTTAATATTTAGCATAATTTTTCTCATGTTCATCAGGAGAGAAACCTCATATACCATCACTATAGAACAAAATGCTTTCCCTCTGTTTAATTCTCAGGTTTGCTTCTCAAACCAGTACTAGTTGTAATTGCACCTAAACCTATGGAGGATTCATCACATTAAAGTGATAAGTATCTCTACACTATATTCAATTCTTAGATTGTATGGGGGTTATTTGGTGTGATAATGCACAGAAACTGACTCATTGCATTTGTAAAATTTCTTCAGAAATCAATTTCTAAGGTTTTAGCAAAAACATCATGGTAGGGCTTCCAGTCCTGACAAGATGGCATGGACCTGTTTCTCACTGCTCCTCCTCCCAAGCACAACTATAAACCCCAGAAATAATGCAAGAGATAACCAAGGAGAACTCTGAATGGTGGTAAGAAGAAGGTGAGTGGTTTGGAACCCCAGGATTGGGAGAGTAGCACAGAGGCAAGATGTTTTGTGTCTCTCCCACACAACAGAGGAGGATCATTAAGATCCAGCATTTCCTGACCCCCAAACTAGCAACAAAATGCAGCCCGGGTAGGCTCATTCCTTCCCTGGATTGAATGAGAGACCCTCTGACAATGTCAGTGAGCCTGACACCACTAGCAAGGCAAACCAATTGGGAGCTTCACCA
Organism: Equus asinus; assembly: GCF_041296235.1. Lineage (NCBI taxonomy): Eukaryota > Metazoa > Chordata > Mammalia > Perissodactyla > Equidae > Equus > Equus asinus. The sequence goes on along the minus strand of NC_091792.1, from coordinate 64,952,259 downwards.
ACAAAAAAAGGCAAGGGGAAGTGCTCTCACCTGCCAGCCCCAGATGCCTGTGCTGCTGAGAGACACCAAGGAGGGTGGAGCAGAACTGGCAAGAGAGACCCACTTACCATAGGAGACCTAGTCTGGGAAGCCTCTTTTATCCCCTGAGCCCCACAGACCTAATATTCCTGATACCCCTTCCCCTACTGGAAGCCATCAGGGCTGGAAAGTGGAACCAGTGGGAAGGATTCAGCCATAGCAAGTGACCAGGCCTACTATCCAGAGGGCATCAGAGGGGTAGATGGAACCAGCTGGAGGGTTGCAACAACAATAAGCAGCCAACCTGAGAAGACTTTTGACCTCCCCAGCTCAAGAGTCCCCTTCCATGCCCAAGGACGCCAGAGATGCCAGAGAGCACCAGTGAGGGGATCTCAACACAGCACTCCTCCACAGAGAAACACCAGAAGCCTGACCTGGAAAGCCCTGTCTGTCCCCATAGGCAGCACCAATAGAGACCAGAGGGAGTCCCAGAGGGGCCAGATGAGCTAAGAGAACCAAAACAATACTGCAAATGCTCTGGAAAAGGAACAGTCTTTGAAGCCACAGCTCACAAAAGTAGGTTGAAATCTGAATGCTAAACCTGAACGAGCAGACTTCCTACTAAAATCAAAGTTGTAAGCAGAACCATAGTTTTCTAATGTATTAGACAAAATGTCCAGAACACAAAAGAAAATGATCCATTGTGTTAAGAACTAAGAAAAACATACCTAGATTGAGAAAAGACAACTCACAGGCAATAATATGGGGATGAATTAGATGTTGGAATTTTCTGACAAGGATTTTGAAGCATTCATCATAAAAATGCTTCAACTATCAATTATAAAATCTCTTGAGACGAATGGAAAAATAGAAAATCTCAACAAAAAAATAAAATTACTAAAAGAATTAAATAGAAATTATAGCATCAAAAACTGCAATAACAGAAATTTAAAAAAACTCACTGGATGGGCTTAGTTGTAGAGTGGAGAAGACAGAGGATAGAATAAGTGGAATTGAGGACAGATCAATAGAATCCCCTTTATCTGAACAACAACACAGAGAAAACACAGTGAAAAAAATTGGGGGCCAGCCCGGTGGCACGGTGGTTAAGTTCTTGTGCTCTGCTTTGGCAGCCCAGGGTTCGTGGGTTCGGATCCCAGGTCTGGACCTACACACCACTCATCAAGCCATGCTGTGGCAGTGTCCCACATACAACATATAGGAAGATTGGCACAGATGTTACCTCAGGGACAATCTTCCTCAAGAAAAAAAAAATTGAACAGAGCCTCAAGCACCAGTAAGACAATAACAAAAGATCCAACATTTGTATCATTAGAGTCCTAGAAGGACAGGAGAAAGAGAGTGAGACTGAAAGAGTATTTGAGGAAATATTGGCTAAAAACTTCCCAAATTTGGTGAAAGATACAAACCTATAGATCCAAGAAGCAAATTGAACAACCTCCAAACATAATCCAAAGATATGCACACAAACATGCATCATAATTAAACTTTTAGAAGCTAAGGACAAAGAAAAATCTTAAAAGTAGATAGGAGAAAAATGAATTGGGGAGCACCAATTCGAATAACAGCAGATTTCTTACCTGAAACCATGGAGGCCAGAAGGAAGTGGCACAATATCTTGGAAGTACTGGGAAAAAAAGAACTGTCAAGCACAAATTCTACATCTCACAAAACTATCCTTCAAGAATGAAAGGGAAATAAGATGTCCTCAGATAAAGGAAACCTAAAAGAATTTGTTGTTAGAAAACCTATCCTAAAAGAATGGCTAAAGGAAATTCTTCTAATAGACAGGAAAAAAATGATAAAAGAAAGAATCTTGGAGTATCAAGAAGAAAAAGAAAGAAAGAGCAGAAATATGAGTGCATACAGTAGATTGTCCTTTTCCTTGTGAGTTGTATAAATAATATTTTCTTTATAACATCATCAGATACTCAAGACAATGATATTTTAAAATGGAGTAAGGAAATGGAAGGGAGGTTTCTGTACTTCATTCAAAGTAGTAAAATGTTGATACTATATATACATGTATGTATGTATTTTGTAATACCCACAGCAACTACTATGAAAACTATACAAAGAGATTTTTTTTAAAAAAAAAACTATACATAGTGACTTTCCATTTCCAGTTTCACATATAAGGATCTTGGAAGTCACCACACCATCCTAACAACAAGTAAAAGCTGGACAGACTGAAAAATCAACTCTTCTAGGATCCATAAGAGAAGTGAGGACACAGGGTAAACCACTGCCCCTGAGACTGGAGAGACAGACGGGCAAATATAAGGAGCCGTGCCTTGCTGGAGCAGAGACTTATGAGGAGATGCTGCTGTGGAACCAATGCCAGGGTGGAAAACCTGAACCATAACTGACAGATTGCTGGAGGCTCGGTTCAGACAAGTCTGAGAGTTAAAGCCCCCTTCATAGGGAGGCCCACACATTTCTGTGAGATTTACCTCCAGGAGCTCAAACAGGGTCTCACACTAAATATTGGGGAAAAAATCCCCTTATGTTACTGGCAGGGGGAGGAAAGGGAACCATTCCTAAATATGCCGGAGCACTCTGTTCTTAACAAGGTCTGCCCTCAGGAGAAACTAGTTAGCTAGAACCCAACCTGCTGGGGTTTAATAAGAGCCTAACTGACCTGGGGAAGAGAAATGCCCAACTCCAGCCCACTCTAGCCAACCTCTCCCACTTGAGGGGGAGAAAAAACTGAGAAACACTTGTGAAGTTCACAGTTCAGAGGCACTGGCTCACTAAAATACTAAGACCTAATCATAGGGCTATAGGACACTTCCCCACCCCCCTCACTTTACCACCATATTACCAAAGGTTTATTTCCAGCAGTTCCTTTTACCCTGTATGTCATGTCTGGCAATCAAGAAAATATTGCAAGGCCTACCAAAAGGCAAAAAATCCCCACAGTTTGAAAAGACAGAGAAAGCATCAGAAAAGACATGGCAGAGATGTTGGAATTATCACACCAGGAATTTAAAACGAGTGTGATTAATATGCAAAGGGCTCTAATGGATAAAGTAGACAGCATGCAAGAACAGATGAGCAATGTAAGCAAAGAGACGGAAATTCTAAGAAAGAATCAAAAAGAAATGATAGAGATCAAAAACACTGTATTGGAAGTGAAGAATGCCTTTGATGGGTTATTAGCAGATTGACATGACTGAGGAGAGAATCTCTGAGCTTGAGAATATCTCAATAGAAATCTCCAAAACTGATAAGCATGCAGAAAAAAAAAACAATGGAAAAAAGCAGAACAAAACATCCAAGAACTGTGGAACAACTATGCAAGGTGTAACTTACCTGTAATGGGAATGAAAGAAGGAGAAGAAAGAGAGAGGGTAAGCAGGGTAAATACCAAAAAAAAACCCTATTCCTGGGTATATCATTTTCAAACCACAAAAAAGCAAAAATAAAGAAAAACATCCTGAAAGAGCCAGAGGAAAAACACACCTTATCTTTAGAGGAACAAAGATATGAATTACATCCAACTGCTCCTTAGAAACGATGCAAACAAGAAGGGAGTGGAGTGAAATATTCTGACTGTTAACAGAAAAAAATCCCACCAAACAGGAATTTTGTACCCTGGAAAATTATCCTTCAAAAATGAAAAAAAGGAGAAATAAAAACTTTCTCAGATAAACCAAAATTGAGGCAATTTGTTGCCAGTAGATCTGCCTTACAAGAAGTGTTAAAAGAAGCTCTTTAGGGAGAAAGAAAAAGATATAGATCAGAAACTTTGATTTACATAAGGAAAGGAAGAGCATTGAAGAAGGAATAAATGAAAGTAAAATAGAAACTTTTATTTTTCTTATTTTTAATTGATCTAACAAATAACAATTTGTTCAAAATAGTAACAGGAATAATATATCTTACTATGTATACTTATGTATATATCTTCTGTGCACATATATATGCTTATTATGCTTATATATAAGTGAAATAAATGATAACAATAATACCAAGAATGGGAGGGAATAATTGGAAGTATTTTGTTACTATGAGATCAACACACTATCTGTGAAGCAGTATAGTGTTATATGAAAGTGGACTTGGATTAGTTGTCAAATTCCAAGTTGTCAAATTCCAAGGAATCCCTAAAAAATGTTAAAAAATATATATATAATTAATATTCCAAAAAAGGAGAGGAAATTATCATATAAAATGCTTAATTAAAACCATAAAGACTAACAAAAGAGTGGAAGACAAAAATAGGAAGGAAAAACAAAGGCAACAAATATAAAATAGTAATAAAAATGGTAGATATTAATCCTACTGTATTAATAATGACTTTGAACATCAAAGGTCTAAATGTACCAATTAAAAGACAGAGATTGTCAGAGTAGATCAAAAAACAAGACCTGACTATGTGTTGTTTACAAGAAATTAACTTTTAATATAAAGACACATGCATTAAAAATCAAATAGATGGAGAAAAATATACTATGCTAACACTAATAAAAAAGAAAACAGGACTAGCTATATTAATTTCAGACAGAACAGAATGAAAAGCAAGGAAAGTTATCCAGGATAAAAAAGGGCATCACATATTGATAAAGGGTCAATCCTCCAGAAAACAATACTTAATGTATACACACCTAACAACAGAATGTCAAACTGCGTAAGGCAGAAACTGATAGAACTGCAAGACGAAATAGGTGACTCCACTATTATAGTTGGAGACTTCAATTTTTCTCTATCAGAAATGGACAGATCCAGCAGGCAGAAAATCAGTAAGGAAATAGTTGAACTCAGCAATACCACAATCAACTAGATATCATTTGCGTCTATAGACTATTTTATTCAAAAACAGCAGAATACACATTTTTCTCAAATTCACATGGAACATTCACCAAGATAGACCATATTCTGGGCTACAAAACACAGCAGATTTAAAAGAGTAGAAACCATACAATGTCTGCTCTCAGATCACAATGGAATTAAACTAGAAATCAATAACAGAACGATAACTGGAAAATTCCGAGATATGTGAGGATTAAACAACACACTTCTAAACAACACATTGGTCAAAGAAGAAATCTCAGGAGAAATTTAAAAATATTTTGAACTAAATTAAAATGAAAACACAACTTATCAAAATTCACAGGATGCAGTGAAAGCAGTGCTTAGAGGAAAATGTATAGCACTGAATGCATATATTAGAACATAAGAAAGATCTAAAATCAATAACCTAAGTTTCCACCTTAGGAAACTACAACTAAGAGAGCAAATTAAATCCAAAATAAACAGAAGAAAAGAAATAACAAGAATTTCAGCATAAATCAATGAATTTGAAAACATAAAATCAACAGAGAAAATCAATGAAACCAAGAGTTGATTCTTTGAAAAGATGAATAAAGTTGATGAGCCTCTAGGAAGGCTAACTAAAAAAGAAATAGAAAAAGGAGATAAATTACTAATATCTGAAATGAAAGAGGGGATATCACTATGGCACCCATGGACATTAAAAGGATAATAAGGAATACCATGGAGAGAGGTGTCAAGATGGTGGTGTAGGTGGACTTTGAACTCACCTCCTCCAACACACACAACCAATTTACAACTACTCTTGGAGCAATACCCCTGAGAGAACTGAAAACTGGATAAAAAAAGAACCCCTGCAACAAGGGACAGTCTTGTCTGAGGTGAAATAGGCAGAAATTCCATTCTGGAGAGAAAAAAGCCAGCTTCACAAGCCACAGAGCTTCATGGCCAGGTGGGAACAATCCTAAGCTATGCAGCCTTCCCTGGAGGAGTGGGGGACCTGAGTGGAGTAGCATTACTGCTATAAGCATCCTTTGAACTCAGCACAATGGGACGAGTCTCATAATACTTTGTTGGCTACTAACAACAATGGGAATGCCCCCAGAGAAGCTTTGGGACATAAGGGGGGGGGGCAGGAGCCCGTTCCTAAAGGGTCCATGCACAAATTCACCTGTTTTGGAAAGCAAACTAAAGTCACCAGAAAGGAAGGTGCACAGCCCTTTGGAGAAAAGAGACTCACCTGATAGGCTCTGGGTGCAGCTCAGTGAGAAGTGAGACCTCTCCAGGGACTGAGACATTAGTGGCAGCCATTATTGTGACCTAGTACAGGCATGCTGACACAGATCCTGGCAGATACCATTGGAGTTTTTCCCCTGGCCTGTTAGCCCAGTGTCTTCCCCACCCACTAGAGTGCTGATTTAATCCAGCACAGCCAGGGCAGGTAGCATGCCTTAGGGACTGGCCCCACCCAGGAGCAAACTGTCAGGTAACTTGTCAGCCTGCATAGGCTGGGTGCCTGGATCCTCTACAGCTTGGTGAATGGGTCAGCCTACGCAGGGCAAGGCATGCATAACGAACAGGTGGAGTGAGTGGGGCCTCTGCAGTGGGGCAACAGGGTCCACTTAAGGGGGTAGGGACACATGCACCAGACAGGACTGTGTTGATGGCGTGTGTGGCTCTGTGGGCTGTGGGACTTGTCAGCTGCAGAAGACTTGTGCTTCTCAAAAAGCCACATAGGGGATCAGTCCCACCTTCCAAAGCCTGAAAAAATTGGGTGCTTCCATGCCTAAGGGTAGACCCACTCAGCTGCAATCCTGAGAGAGCTGACAACAGCCTTGCAGGCCTGAGGACTACAGCAATTGTAAGTCCCTGAGCCTAGCAACCAGCCACATTGGGGGCATACTCACTTAACAAAAAAACTGCAACAAGAATGTGCTATTAGACCTTGCAACCAACTGTGCTGGGGCTCCTCAAGCCCAATAAAGAGATTGAAGAGTCCATAGCAACCACACACAGCTGAGAATTACAACCAGCCAGCCAGGGGGACAGTCTAAACTCCCTGGGCACCTGCAGCAAGAGCAACCCTACCACAACAGAACGACACACATAGCCCAATAGGAGTCACCCCTGGAACACCATCTGGAACTGCTGACGAGAGGGAAGCACACTACTGAGACTCATAAGGCATCTCTTACATAAGGCCACCTCTCCAAGATCAGAAGATGTAGCTGACCCACCTAATACATAGATGTAAGCACAGAGAAAAAAGCAAAATGAAGAGATAAAGGAATATGTTCCAAGTGAAAGAACAGGACAAAACCCCAGAAGAAAAACTAAAGAAACACAAACAATCTACCTGACAAAAAGTTCAAACAAAAAGTCATCAGGATGCTCACTGATACGGTGAGAAGAATGATGAACTCAGTGAGAACGTGGACAAAGCAATGCAAAATGTAAAAAAGAACCAATCAGAAATGAAGAACTCAGTACTGGAAATGAAAATTTCACTAGAAGGACCCAATAGGAGAGTAAATGATACAGAAGAACTGATCAATGAGCTGGAAGAAAAACTAGAGGAAATCACTCAAGTTGAAAAGATAAAAGAAAAAAGAATTAAAAAGAATGAGAACAGTCTAAAGGACATCTGGGACAAGATCAAGTGAACTAACATTTGTATTATACGTGTCACAGAAGGGGGAAGAAGACACAAAGGGGCAGAGAATCTATTTGAAGAAATAATAGCTGAAAACTTGCCTAACCTAATGAAGGAAACAGACATCCAGATACAGGAAGCACAGAAAGCACCAAACAAGATAAACCCAAAACACATTATAATTAAAATGTCAAAAATTAAAGATAAAGAGAGAATCCTAAAAGCCGCAAGAGAAAGGCAACAGGTAACATATAAAAGAAACCCCATAAGGCTATCAGCTGACTTCTCAGCAGAAACCTTACAGGCTAGAAGGGAGTGGCATGACATATTTAAAATGCTGAAGGAAAAAACATATAGCCAAGAATACTCTACCTGACAAGGTTATCATTCAGAATGGAAGGGTAGATAAAGAATTTACCAGACAAGCAAAAGTGAAAGGAGTTTATCACCAAGGAGCAGGTTTTACAAGAAATGCTAAAGGGACTTATTTAAGTGGGAAAGAGAAGACCACAAATAGGAATAAGAAAATTATCAAGAAAAAAAGGCAATAAAATCACTGGTAAAGGCAAAAATACAGTAAAGGTAGTAGATTAACAACCTATGAAGATAACATGAAGGTCAAAGACAAAAGTACTAAAATTACCTATTTCAATGATAAGAGGGTAATGGATACACACACACACACAAAGAAGTTAGATATTATATCAAAAACATAAAATGTAGGAGGAGAGTAAAAGAGTAGAGCTTTTAGAAAAAAGCTCAAACTAGAAAGACCATCAACTTAATATAGATTGCTATATATTGTAATTTATATATATATATAATATATATACAACATATATACAATACATATACTATATATATATATATGCACATACAATATATATACTATACATATTGTAAATATTGTAGGTTATTATATACGAACCTCACAGTAATCACAAACCAGAAACCTACAATAAATACAAAAAGCTTAAGAGAAAGGAACTCAAACATAACACTAAAGAAAGCTATCAAACCACAATGGAAGAGAGCAATAGAAGAAGAAAAGAGCAGAGAAGAACTACTAAAACATCAAGAAAAAAAGTAGCAAAATGGCAATGAGTGCATACTTATCAATAGCTACTTTAACTGTCAATGGACTAAATGCTCTAATCAAAAGGCATAGTGTGGCCGATTGGACAAAAAAACAAGACCCATATGTATACTGTACACAAAAGACACACTTCAGACCTAAAGACACTCACAAACTGAAAGTGAAGAGATGGAAAAAGATACTCCATGCAAACGGCAATGAAAAGAAAGCTGGGGTAACAATACTTATATCAGGCAAAACAGACTTTAAAACAAAAACTGTAACAAGAGACAAAGAAGGACACTACATAATGATAAAGGGAATAATACAACAAGAGGATATAACACTTGTAAATGTCTATGCACCCAACATAGGAGCACCTAAATATATAAGAGTAACACAATAATAGTAAGGACTTTAACACTCCACGTACACCAATGGATTGATCATCCAAACAGAAGACCAATAAGGAAACATTAGCCTTAAATGACACATCAGACCAGATGGACTTAGTAGATATATAGAAAACATTCCATCCAAAAACCACAGAATATACATCCTTTCCAAATGCACATGGAACATTCTCCAGGATTGATCACATGTTAGGCAACAAAACAAATCTCAATAAATTTAAGAAGATTGAAATAATACCAAGCATCTTTTCTGACCACAATAGTATGAAACTATAAATCAACTACAGAAGGAAAATCAGAAAACCACAAATATACAGACATTAAACAAAATGCTATCTAACAACGATTGGGTCAATGAAGAAGTCAAAGGAGAAATAAAAAAATACCTGGAGACAAATGAAAACGAAAATATGACATGTCAAAATTCGTGGGATACAGCAAAAGCGGTTCTGAGAGGGAAGTTTATAGCAATACAGGCCTACTTCAACAAACAAGAAAAATCTCAAATGAACAATCTAACAATGCATCTAAAGGAACTGCAAAAAGAAGAACAAACAAAGCCCAAAATCAATAGAAGGAAGGAAATAATAAAAATCAGAGCATAAATAAATGTAATAGAGACTGAAAAAAAAAATAGAAAAAAATCAATGAAACTCAGAGCTGGTTCTTTGAAAAGATAAACAAAATTGACAAATCTTTAGCTAGACTCATCAAGCAAAAATGAGAGAAAGCTCAAATAAATAAAATCAGAAATGAAAGAGGAGAAATTAAAACAAAACACCTCAGAAATTAAAAAGATTGTAAGAGAATACTATGCAAAGCTATGCACCAACAAATTGGATAATCTAGAAGAAACGGATAAATTCTTAGAATCATAGAATGTTTCAAAACTGAACCAAGAAGAAATAAAGAATTTAAATAGACCAATCACCAGTAAGGAGATCTAAACAGTAACCAACAACCTCCCAATAACTAAAGAGTCCAGGACCAGACGGAATTCCTGGTGAATTCTACCAAACATTCAAAGAAGACTTAATACCTATCCTTCTCAAACTGTTTCAAAAAATGGAAGAAGAGGGGAAGCTTCCTAACTCATTCTATGAAGCCAACATTACCCTAATACCAAAACCAGACAAGGATAACACGAAAACAGAAAATTACAGGCCCATATGACTGTTGAACATTGATGCAAAAATCCTCAACAATCAAATACAACAATACATTAAAATGATCATACACCATGATGAAGTGGGATTTATTCCAGGGATGCAATGATGATTCAACATCAGCAAATCAATCAATGTGATACATCACATTAACAAAATGAAGAATAAAAATCACAGGATCATCTCAATAGGTGCAGAGAGAGAATTTGACAAGATACAGTATCCACTTATGATAAAGACTCTTAATAAAATGCATATAGAAGGAAAGTACCTCAACATAACAAAGGCCATGTATGACAAACCCAATGCTAATATTCTCAATGGAGAAAACTGAAAGTTATCCCTTTAAGAACAGGAACCAGACAAGGATGCCCACTGTCACCACTCTTATTTAACATAGCACTGTAAGTCCTAGCTAGAGCAATCAGACAAGAAAAAGAAATAAAAGGAATCCTAATTGGAATATGGGAAGTGAAACTGTCACTATTTGCAGATGACGTGATTTTGTATATAGAAGACCCTAGAGAATCCACCAAAAAACTTTTAGAAATAATAAATGAATATGGTGAATTTGCAGGATACAAAATCAACATATAAAAATCAGTTGCATTTCTGTACACTAACAACAAAGTAGCAGAAAGAGAAATTAAGAATACAATCCCATTTACAATTGCAACAAAAAAAAATAGAATACCTAGGAAAAAATTTAACCAAAGAGGTGAAAGATCTCACACTGAAAACTATAAAACATTGTTGAAAGAAATTGAAGACACAAAGAAATGGAAAGATATTCTGTAGTCTTTGATTGGAAGAATTAACAGTTAAAATGTCCATACTTCCTAAAGCAATCTACAGATTCAACGCAATCCCTATCAAAGTTCCAACAACAATTTTCACAGAAAAAGGACAAAGAATCCTCAAATTTATATGGAACAGCAAAAGACCACAAATAACTAAAGGAATCCTGAGAAAAAAGAACAAAGCTAGAGGTATCACACTCTCTGATTTCAAAATATACTACAAAGCTATAGTCACCAAAACAGCATGAAAGTGGCACAAAAAAAAGAAACAGAGATCAATGAAACAGAATCTAGAGCCCAGAAATAAACCCACACATCTGTGGACAGCTAATTTTTGACAATGGAACCAAGAACATGCAATGGAGAAAGGAAAGTCTCTTCAATAAATGGTGTTGGGAAAACTGGACAGCCACATACAAAAGAATGAAAGTAGACCACTATCTTACACCATACACAAAAATTAACTCAAAATGGATTAAAGACTTGAATGTAAGAGCTGAAACCAGGAAACTTCTAGAAGAAAACATAGGCAGTACGCTCTTTGACATTGGTCTTAGCAGCATATTTTCAAGTGCCATGTCTGACTGGGCAAGAGAAACAATAGAAAAAAATAAAACAAATGGGACTACATCAAACTAAAAAGCTTCTGCACAGCAAAGGAAAACATCAACAAAAGGAAAAGTCAACCTAGCAATTGGGAGAAGATATTTGCAAACCATGTATCTGTTAAGGGGTTAATCTCCAAAATATAGAAAGAACTCATACATCTGAACAACAGAAAAACTAACAACCCAATTAAAAACTGGGCAAAAGATCCTAACAGACATTTCTCCAAAGAAGATATACAGAAGGCCAACAGATACATGAAAGGATGTTCAACATCATTAACTATAAGGGAAATGCAAATCAAAACTACAAGGAGATATCACCTCACTCCGGTCAGAATGGCTATAATTAACAAGACAGGAAACAACAAGTGTTGGAGAGGATGTGGAGAGAAGTGAACTCTCATACACTGCTGGTGGGAGTGCAAACTGGTGCAGCCACTATAGAAAACAGTATGGAGAGTCCTCAAAAAATTAAAAATAGAACTATTGTATGATCCAGCTATTCCACTGCTAGGTCTTTATCCAAAGAACATGAAAACATGAATGTGTAAAGATACATGCACCCCTATGTTCAATGCAGCATTATTCACAATAGCTAAGACTTGGAAGCAGCCTAGGTGCCCATCAAGGGACGAATGGACAAAGAAGATGTGGTATATATACACAACGGAATACTACTCAGCCATAAGAAATTACGACATCTGCCCATTTGTGACAACATGGATGGACCTTGAGGGCATTATGCTTAGCAAAATAAGTCAGAGGGAGAAAGTCAAATACTGTATGATGTCACTCATAAGTCGAAGATAAAAACAACAACAAACAATCACCCAGGGAGAGAGATTCAACTGGTGGTTACCAGAGGGGAAGGGAGAGGAGAGAGGGGGAAAGAGGTGATTAGGCACACATGTGTGGTGATGGATTGTAATTAGCCTTTGTGTAGTAAACACGATGTAATCTACACAGGAATAGAAATATAATGACGTACACCTGAAACTTATATAATGTTATAAACCAATGTTACCACAATAAAAAGAAAAGAATACCATGAACAACTCTGTGCCCACAAATTTGATAAACTAGATGAAATGGACCAATTCCTTGAAAAACAAATCTGTCAATACTCACACAAGAAGAAATAGACAAAATGAATATGCTTATATATAGTAAAGAAATCTAATTAATAATTACTAATGTTCCAAAACATTAAGCACCAGGCTAGATGGGTCCACTGGTGAATTCTACCAAACGTTTAAGGCAGAAATTTCACCTATTCTCTACAATCTATTTCAGAGGATAGAAACAGAGGAAATACCTCCTAACTCATTCTGTGAGGCCACTATTACCCTAAAACCAAAACCAGACAAAGATATTACAAAAAAAATTAGAAAACTATCAACCAATATCGCTCATGAATGTAGATGCAGAAATACCCAATAAAATATTTGCAAGTAGATTCTAGTAACATATAAAATATAATTGTACACCATGACCAAATGGGATTTACTCCACATATGCAAGGCTGATCCAACATTCAAAAATCAATTAATGTAATCCATCCCCTCTTATCAACAAGCTAAAGCTAAAGCTAAATAAAAATCTTATAATCATATCAATAGTTGCAGAACAAAGCATTTGACAAAATCCAACACACATTCATGATAAAAACTCTCAGTAAAGTAGAAATAAAGAGAAATTTTTTCAACTTAATAAAGAATATATACAAAAACCATACAGCTAACACTATATTTAATGGTGAGAAACTTGATGCTTTTCACTAAGATCACGTACAAGACTATCCACTCCTTTTCAGCATTGTACTGAAAGTCCTTGCTAAATGCAATAAGCCAAGAAAAGTAAAGAAAAGGTATACAGATTGTGAAGGAAGACATAAAATTGACTTTATTCACAGATTACTTGACCCTCTATGTAGAAAGTCCAAAAGAATTGACAGAAAACTCCTGAAACTAATAAGCGATTGTAGCAAGTTTGCAGAAAATAATGGCAATATACAAAGGTCAATCCTTTTCCTAGTTACCAGCAGTGGACAAGTGGAATTTGAAATTAAAAACACATTAGCATTTGTATTAGCACCATCCCAAATGAAATACTTAAGGTTATCTAACTAAATACGTACAAGATCCTATGAGGAAAACTACAAAACTCTGATGAACAAAATCAAAAAAGAACAAAATAAATGGAGAAACATTTCATGTTCATGTATAAGAAGACCCAATATTATCAATATATATGTTCTTCCAAACTTGATCTTAGATTCACTGCAATCCCAATCAAAATCTCAACAGTATTTTTTGGATATTGACAAACTGATTCTAAAGTTTATATGGAGAGACAAAAGACCAAGAACAGCCAAAACAATACTCAAAGAGAAGAACAAAGTTGAAGGATTGACACTATCCAACTTCAAGACCTACTATAAAGCTATAATAGTCAAGACAGTGTGGTATTGGCAAAAGAATATAAAAATATATCAATGAAACAGAATAGAAAGCCTAGAAATAGACCCACATAAATATAGTCAACTGATGTTTGACAAGGAGCAAAGGCAATACAATGGAGCAAAGATAGTCTTTTCAACAATGGTGCTGGAACAACTGGACATCCACATGCAAAGAAATGAATCTAGACACAGACCTTATAACCCTCACAAAAATTGACTAAAAATGGATCCCAGCCCTAAACATAAAATATAAAATTATAAAACTTTTAGAAGATAACATCAGAGAAAATCTAGATGACCTTCGGCATGGCAATGACTTTTTTAGATGCACCACCAAAGACACGATCCGTGAGCGAAACAATTGATAAGCTGAACTTCATTAAAGTTAAAAATGTTTGCTTGATGAAAGACAATGTCAAGAGCATGAGATGACACGTCACACACTGAGAGAAAATATTTGCAAAAGACACATCTGATAAAGGACTGTTATCCAAAGTATATATAGAACTCTTAAAACTCAATAATAAAGGAAACAAATGATCAATTAGAAAATGGGCTAAAGACCTTAACAGACACGTCACCAAAGAAGATATATGGATGGAAAGTAAGTATATGAAAAGATGCTCCACATCATATATCAACAGGGAAATGCAAATCAAATACTACTACACACTTAATAGAATGGCCAAAATGCAGAACATTGACAACACCAAATGCTGGTGAGGATGTGGAGCCACAGGGACTCTCATTCATTGCTGTTGGGGATGCAAAATGGTATAGCTACTTTGGAAGACAACTTGGCAGTTTCTGATAAAACTAAACGTATTCTTGCCATAAATCCAGCAACTGCATCCCTAGGTATTTAACCAAAGGATTAAAAACTTATGACCACCAAAAAACTGCATGTAAATGTTTATAGCAATTTTATTTATAATTGCCAAAACTTAGATACAACTAAGATGTCTTTCAGTGGGTGAAAGGATAAAGAAAACTGTGGAACATCCAGACAGTAGAAATTGCTGAAAAGAAATGAGCTACCTAGAACTGAAGACATTAGCAGGAGGGAGGAGTGGAAATTCCAGATTGTAATTTGTAGCAAATGAAAATGTAAGAAGCAGAGTCATTCAATAGCAAATCTTTGTCTTTCTATATGGCATATAATAAATATGTATATGAATTCAAAATTTTTATTGGATGTTCAAATGTGTGGGTAGTCAAATTACCTTCAATGTGAGTATGGTATTCAAATATTAATTAAAATATTAAAACAAAACAAAAACAAACAACAAAAACAGAAATAAGCTACCAAGCCATGAAAAAACATAGAGTGACCTTAAATGCATATTACTAAGTGAAAGAAACCAATCTGAAAAGGCTACATACTGTGTAATTCCAACTCTATGACATTCTGGAAAAGGCAAAACTATGAAGCAGTTAAAAGATCTGTGGTGGTTAGGGAGTTTAGGGGAAGGATGAATAGGCAGATCATAGAGCAGTTTTATGAAATACAATGAAAATACTCTGTATGATAGCATAATGATGTTTACATGTCATCATATATTTGTCCAAACCCATAGAATGTACAACACCAAAAGTGAACCCTAAGGTAAACTATGGACTTTCAGTGATTATGGTATGTCAATGTAGGCTTGTCAGTTGTAACAAATGTACCCTATAGTGAAGAATGTTGACAACAAGAGGCCATGTTTGCATGGGGGTCAGGAATATACGGGAAATCTCTGTACCTCTGTCTCAATTTTGCTATGAACCTAAAACTGCTGTAAAAAAAATTAAATCTTAAGAAAAAACTGCATAAATCAAGATGGAATCCTAAAAAATGTTTAACTGACCCACAGAAAGGCAAGAAAAGAGAACAGAGAAAACAAATAGAAAGCATGCAATAAAATAACAGATTTAAGCACTAACATATGAATAATTACTTAAAAATAAAAGGTCTAAATACCAATCAAAGGACAGATATTGTTTCAAAGCATTCAGAAAAATTATCCAATTATATGCTATTAAAATAAATTCATTTGAAATTTTATGACATGGCTAGATTGAAAGGAAAGGGTACAAAAATATACGTAATACAAAGAATTTAAATAAAATAATTAATAATAATATTAAAATAGTAAAGAATAATAAGTGGGACTATCTATATTAATATTTGATAAAGTGATCTTCAGAGTAAAGAAAATTACTAGAAATAAAGAAGGACATTTCATAATCATAAAAGCATCAATTTACTCAGAAGACATAATAATCCTAAATGGATAAACACCAAAATACAGAACCTCAAAATACTGAAGGAAAACCTGATGGAGCTGACAGAAGAAAAAGAAAAATCCTCAATTATAGTTCAGAACTCAATACTCCCTTGTAGCAAGTAATAGAACTATTGGACAAACGATCAGTGAGGATATAGAAATTTTGAGCAATTGGCCAACAGAATCTAATTGGCATGTATAGAACACTCCACCCAACAACAGAATGCATATTCTTCTCAAGTTCATATGCAACATTCAACATGATAGATCTTACCTGAACCAACCTCAACAAATTTAAAAGAATTGAAATCATACAGAGTGTATTCTCTGGCCATAGTGAAATCAAACTGGAAATCAATAACAGAAAGAAAAAAGAAATATTTCTGAACACATGGAAATTAAACAATATGCTTCTAAATAACCCAGAGTCAAAGTGGTCATCTTAAAGGAAATAAAAAATACATAGAACTAAATAAAAATGCAAATGCAACATATCAAAATATGTGATATTCAGCTAAAGCAATGCTAAGAGGGAAATTTATAGCTCAAATGCTTGCATAAGAAATGAAGATCTCAAGTCAATATCCTAAATTTGTAGCTCTAAAAACTAGAAAAAGAAGAGCAAAATAAACCCAAAGCAAGCAGTTGGAATGAAATAGTAAAGATAAGAGCTGATAAATGAAATTGAAAATAGGGAAATAATAGATAATATCAAGCAAAAAGCTGGTTCCTCAAAAAAATCAATAAAATTGATAAATCACTGGCAAGACTAATAAAAAATTTTAAAAAGATATAAATCACTAATATCAGAAATGAAGTAAGTACATCCTACAGATCTTGCAGACATTAAAAAGATAATAAAAGGATACTACCAAAAACTTTTATATTCATAAATTTAACAACTGAGTAAAAATGAACAAATTCCTCAAAAATTATCCTACTAAAACACAACCAAGATAAAACAGATAATGTGATCAACTCCATAACCATTAAAGAAATTGAATTTGTAATTAAAATATTCCACATTGAAAAGTCCCCAGGACCTGATAATTTCAGTGGAGAATTTCACCAAACCCTTAAAGAAGAATTAACATAAATTTTACACATCTTGCAGAAAATAGAAGAGGTGAGAATACTTTCCAACTCACTATGTGAGACCTGGATTACCCCAATACCAAAACTGGACAAAGATAGTACAAAAGGCAACACTATAGATCAATATCTCTCATAATCTTTAATTGCACAAATCTTTGACAAAATATTAGCAAATTGAACCCAACACTGTATAAAAATAATTATGTACTATGGCCTAATGGTATTTATTTCAAGTGTGCAAGATTGATCCAACATTCAAAAACCAATCAGTGTAACCCACCATATCATATATTTTAGAAAAAAATTATATGATTGTATCGATTGATGCAGAAAAAGCATTTGACAAAGTGCAACACCTATTTATGAAAAAAATTCTCTGCAGGTTAGAAGCAGAGGGAAACTATCCCAACTGGATAAAGAGCATTTACAAAAACCCACAGGTAATGCCATACTTCATGGCGAAAGACTGAAT
Source organism: Equus asinus (assembly GCF_041296235.1). Lineage (NCBI taxonomy): Eukaryota > Metazoa > Chordata > Mammalia > Perissodactyla > Equidae > Equus > Equus asinus. The sequence continues at coordinate 64,934,431 of NC_091792.1, read as the reverse complement.
GCTTCCCTCTGAGATCAGGAACAAGGCCAGGATGTCCCGTCACCCATAGTTAACATATACTGGGAGATTCAGCCACTGCTATCACACCAGAAAAAAGAAACAAAATCACATGATTGGAAAGGAAGAGATAAAACTGTCTCTATTTGCAGAAGACATGATTGTCTACATAGAAAACCCCAGGGAAATCACATACACACACATACACACACACACACACACACACACAAATATAGACCTAATAAGTCAGTTCAGCAAGGTTTCTGAATAAAAGGTGAACTGAAAAAAGTCAATCTTGTTTCTAACACTTAAAATGAACATAAAGATACAAAATGTAAAACACAATGCCGTTTACAATTGCTCGACAGAAAATGAAGTACTTAGGTATAAACATAAAACATGTACAGGATCCGAATGCTGAAAACGAAAAAGTACAAGAGCCAAAAAAATAGAAAGATGCATTAAGTTCAAGACTCAACATAATAAAGATGTCAGTTATCCCCAAAATGCCTATACGTTAATGCAATTTCTATCAAAAACCCAGCAAGGATTTTTGTAGCTATAGACAAACTTATTCTAAAATTTATACGGAAAGGTACAGGCCCTGGCATAGCTAAAACAACCTTGACAAAGAAGAATAAAGTACAGGAATCACTCTACCCAATATTGAGGTTTACTATACAGCTTCAGTAATTAAGACACTGTGGTGTTGGTGGAGGTTAGACACATAGATCAACGGAACAGAATAAAGAAGCCAGAATCCAGACCCACATAAATATGCTCACCTAAGTTTTGACATTGATCCAAAGCAATTCAATAAAGAAAGGATAGCCTTTTCAACAAATGGTCCCAGAGCATCTAAAGGCAAACAACATGAACCTCCACTAAATCTCACACCTAATACAAATATTCACTCAAAATGGATCAGGGACAAAACATAACATGTAAAAATATAAAACCCTTAGGAAAAAAATGGAAGAAATTCTCAGGATCTAAGACTAAGCAAAAAATTCCTATACTTGACACAAAAAAGATGATCAAGGGGCTGGCCCAGTGGCACAGCAGTTAAGTTCACACAGTTCACTTCAGCAGCCCAGGGTTCACTGGTTCAGATCCCAGGTGTGGAACTATACACTGCTTGGCAAGCCATGCTGTGGCGGGCATCCCAGATATAAAGCAGAGGAAGATGGGCACAGATGTTAGCTGGGGGCCAGTCTTCCTCAGCAAAAAGAGGAGGATTGGTGGCAGATGTTAGCTCAAGGCTAATCTTTCTCAAAAAAAAAAAAAAAAGGATAATCAATAAGAGGAAAAATTGATAAATTAGATTTCATGAAAATTAAAAACCTTTGCTATGCAAAAGTCCTCATGAGGAGGATAAAAAGACTAGCTATCTCTTGGGAGAAAATATTTGCAAACTGCATATTTGAAAAATGGCTGATATCTAGAATATATAAAGAATTCTGAAAATCAACATATAAAAAAAATCCAAGGGCCAGCCTGGTGGCCTAGTGGTTAAGTTTGGTGCACTCCACTTCAGTGGCTGGGTTTGGTTCCTGGGCACAGACCTACACCACTCGTCAGTGGCCATGCTGTGGCAGCGGCTCACGTACAAAAAGAGGAAGATTGGCAGGGCTGACCTTATTGTTGAGTGGTTAAAGTTCTGCGCACTCTGCTTGGGCAGCCCAGATTCTGGGTTTGGATCCCGGGTGCGGACCTACTCCATTCATCAGCCATGCTGTGGAAGCATCCCACATACAAAGTAGAGGAAGACTGGCACAGATGTTAGCTCAGGGCTAATTTTCCCCAATCAAAACAAGAGGAGGATTGGCCACAGATGTTAGCTCAGGGCGAATCTTCTTTAGCAAAAAGAAAAAAAAAAATCTAATCAGAAAATAGGCAAAACTCACAAACGCTAAAGAAGATATACAGCTCAAATGATGTCCAACATCACTAGTCATCAAGGAAATGCAAATGAAGACTACAATGAGATATAACTACATACCTATCAGAGTGGCTAAAATAAAAAATAGTGACAACACCAAATGCTAGTGAGAATATGGAGGAGCTGGATCACTCATGCATTGCCGGTGGGAATGTAAAATGGCACAGCCATCCTAAAAAACAGTTTGGGAGTTTCTTACAAGACTGAAAATGCAATTACCTTATGACCTAGCAGTGGTAGTCTTGGGCATTTACCCCAGAGAAATGAAAAACTATGTTTTCCCAAGTAACATGTACACAAATATTCATAGCACTTTATTCATGATGGCCAAAAACTGGAATCCATCCAAACATCCTTCTACGGGTAAATTGTTAAACAAACTGTGCTACATCCATACCATGGAATACTCCTCAGCAATTAAAAGAATGAACTATTTATGCACACACAACTTAGAAAATCTCCAGGGAATTGTGCTGAGGGGAAAAAAGTCAATTCGAAAAGGTTAGATACTGCACGATTCCATTTACATAACAGTTTTTGAAATGACAAAATTTTAGAAATGGAGCACAAATTAGTGGTTTTCAGTGTGTGGTACTGGGGGCATATGATAGGTGGCAGGAGGGAGGTGGTGTTTTTACAAAAGAGAAATGTGAAGGATCTTCATGGTGATGGTTCAGTATTTTGACTGTGGCGTGGACAGCTGAACTTAATATATGATAAAATTGCAGAAAACACAGACATGCACAAATGAGTAGTACAAGTAAAGCCGAGGAAATCTGAATTAGACCGGGAATTATGTGTAAGTCAGTATCCTGGCTGTGATTTTATACTATCATTTTGCGAAATGTTACCATTGGGCGAAACTGAGTAAAGTGTATATGGGATCTCTGTACTATTTCTTACATCTTCAAGGAAATCTACTATCATATCAATAAAACATTCAATGAAAAATACACGCACTCGTTAAAAAAGGAAAAGATGGCAGATATTTTGGAAGGATATAAAAAAGTTGAAATGTTGTCTGCCCTCAGGTAGATTGAGTCTTTTGAAAGAGCTATTTATGAAATCAGTTTAAACCAATTCAACATTTAATGAGACAAGAATTGTATTAGGCAACAAGTGAGGACTACTTTTGCCTTCAAGGAGCTCCCCTCCATTAATGATTCTATACTTTTATATTTTATTATTACACTTTTTTAAATAGTTGTCTGCCCTTGGGTCTGGATACCCTTGTGGGTTCAGACCTCTACTCACTTCCAACAGACTCTGCTCTCCTCATTCCTCTGATACGTGTCTGGTAGAAATAATCGCAATGACTTTCTATTTGCCAAATCTGAAGGTGCAACGAATGATATTGTGTGAAGAAGGCTGGAATAAATCTCACAGTTGTAACAAATGTACCGCTCTTGTGGGAGCTGTTGTCAATAGGGAGGGCTGCGCATGTGCAGGGGCAGGGAGCCTATGGGAAATCTCTGTCCTTTCCTCTTAATTTTGCTATGAACATAACACCGCTCTAAAAGAATAAAGTCTTTGAAAAACAAAAAACAAACCATATATAACAACAGCAACAAAAGCCTGGAATATTTAGGAAAATATTTTTTGGAAGACTTTATGGGCAATTTTTACACACCCTAATTTTTGCTTTTTCATAATTTTTATAATAAGCAAAGAAAGAGGAGGAGAAAGATGAAGAGAAGGAGGAGAATAAAAATTACCCACAATATATGTGTGCACAAGTATTTTCAAATGCAAATCAGTCACATATCTTTATATTTCCAAAATGAGATCATGCAATAAATATAAGGTTGTAAACTGAATTTTTATACATCAATATATCATACAATTCTTCCCTTTCCATAAATATTTTCTGTGTGTCATTTGTAGTAGCCGTCTAATCCATTCATTTACGTTACCATAGTTAAATCATTTCTTTAACATTCAGGTTGTTTGTGATTTTTAGCTGAAGTAAACATCTTTGTAGCTACATCTTTGGCACATTGGTAGTTATTTTCTTAGGAAATACCCAGTTTTAAGGCTTTTTACACTTGTTTTCAGTTTTTACCAAAAGATGATGAGAGAGCCAATTTCCCCACCACTTTGCCAACTTTGGAGACTGCAACTAAAGGAGAAAAAATCTTTGCTAACTTATAAGCAAAAAAGATTTTTCATTGTGACTTTAATTTATACTTTGTTTACTAGATGAGATTGATCTTTTAAAGTGTGTTTTAGGCCAACACAGCTTTTTCTTTTTTGAAGCCCCTGATCAGGCCCTCCACCTATTTCTCCACTTTTCCTTAAAGTTTTACAGGAGCTGGTTTTAAACTTCCTTATATATGTTGCAAACATTTTCTCCCAGTTTTCCCTTTTATCTCTGTTCATTAAGGGTTTTGACATTCAGGCATTTCAGCCAATTTTGTTGTCAAAACTAAATAGCAGATGTTATTCTATCTGGTGGAACTATGAGTGATTTGTTTGGTTTTTACTTTTTTCATTTTGCTACAAAGCATTCACTTTCTTCATGTATTTTGAAAAAGAAATCAATCACAAGGAGAACATTATATATAAAAAATTAAATGCTATGAATAAATTGTATTAGAAGAAACTTTATAGTTTTTGGTGCTTTTCTTATTAAACAAACTAATGAATGTTAGTGAACTGGTCATTCAACTTAAGATATCAAAATAAATGAAATAGAAACCTACTTAAGCAGAAGGAAAGACTTATGATAATGAATATAAAAGGAAAAAAGTAGTAAAATTGATTTTAATAACACAAGTTCAAAATCCGGTACTTGAGAAATCTAATGAGCAAAAGAGAAAGAAAACACAGCAGTAGAAAGAGTAAGGAGATATAAAAACAGATCAGAGATTTTCTTAACTATGAGATGATTCTATATATCACTATTTAAATATTTGAAAATAATGTCGAAATGGGTAATCTTCTCAGAAAACACAAATGCCCAATATTAAATACAAACTCACGTTTTAAAATCCTGAATAGACAGTCATCAGACAATAAATTGGAAGAGTTCCATCACAGACTAACAAAAGCGTCAAGTCCTGACAGTTTCATAGACAATGTTTCACAAACTGTCAAGAAATAAAAAAATTCTAGTACTGTTTAAACTACTTGAAAGTATATAGAGAGACGGAGATTATTTAAAAAAGATAAAACTACCTCCAATCTCACTTGTGAATATAAGCGCAAAAAATTAAATAAAACATTAACAAGTTAAATCCTGGGTATACTAAAATAAAGAATCCCCAAGATAAATTCAAGAAAGCCTCAAATTAGTAATTCAAGGAGATTCAAGATTAAAAAATAAATTGATATATATCATTATTTTAAAATGACAACATAAATAAATCGAACAGTCATTGTGAGGGATGCAAAACCAGCACTTGGTAAACAGCAACATCTATTAGATGAGATTAAGAAAAACAATTTCAGGAAAGCACAAAAAGCAACTTACTGACAAAATAGGATAAAAAGTCTGTCTAAAACTAAGAGCAGGGGCCAGCCCCATGGCCAAGTGGTTAAGTTCACATGCCCGTCTTCGGTGGCCTGGGGTTCACTGGCGGATCCTGGGTGTGGACCTACACACCACTCACCAAGCCATACTGTGCCAGCATCCCACATAGAAGAACTTGAATGACCTACAACTAGGATATACAACTATGCACTGAGGCTTCGGGGAGGAAAGATTTAAAAAAAAGAGGAAGATTAGCAACAGATGTTAGCTCAAGGTCAATCTTCCTCACCAAAAAAGCATACTTTAAAAATACTCCTTCCCTTAAAAAAAAAAAAAAGAAAACTGATAAAGATTTTTTTTAAAAAAATAACAGCAATGTCAAACTTACAGGAGAAATAATAAGCATTATTATCAAATAGAGAAGAAAGGTAAGGATGCCTACAAGTGCAACCTGTATTTAATATTGTTCTGGAAGGGGTAGCCAATACAAAGAAATGGAAAAAAGAGCTGTTAATATTAGAAAGGAGACAGGAAAATCCAAGAGAATTAACTGGAAAACTATTAGACCTATCTAGAGCAGTGATTGCTTGGTTAAGAATGTTATGAGACATGTTGACAAAAGTATACTGCAATCCCAGCAACTTATTTTGTGGATATTGACAAACTGATTGTGAAGTTTATATGGAGAGACAAAAGACCCAGAAGAGCCAAGAGAATACCAGAAAAGAACAAAGACACAGCATTGACACTACCTGACTTCAAGTCTTACTATAGGCCAGCTCCTTGGCTGAGTGGTTAAATTCGTGCACTCTGCTCCAGTGGCCGGGAGTTCGCTGGTTCAGATCCTGCTCATCAAGCCATGCTGTGGTGGATCCCACATTGAAGAATTGGAATTACTTACGACTAGGATTTACAACTATGTCCTGGGGCTTTGAGGAGAAAAAAAAGATTTACTATAAAGCTACAGCAATCAAGACAGTGTGGTCTTGGTGAAAGAGTAGACAAACAGATGAATGGAACAGAAGAGAGAGCCCAGAAATAAACCTACACAAATATAGTCAACTGATCTTTGATGAAACAGTAAAGACAATTCAGTGAAGAAAGGGTAATCTTTTCAACAAAGAATACTAGAAAAACTGGAAACCTACATGCAAAAAAATTAGTCTAGACACAGACCCTACGTACAACTTTCACAAAAATTAACTTAAAATGGATCATAGACCTAAATGTAAAATGCAAACTTATAAACTTCTAGAAGATAATATAGGAGACGATCCAGGTGCCATTGAGTCTGGCAATGAGTTTTTGGGTAGACACTGTGGTACATTTGAAGATTTGGGGTTGATGAAGGAAGAGACAGGCCCACAAGAGGCAGCAACACACAAGAAGCTTTATTAGACAGGGTTCATGAGAAAGGAAGTCCTTCCCAACAAGGGACTTTCCAGAGACAGTGGCACAAGGCCATCCCCAGAAAGGAAGTAGGACAGGGGATCTCCTGGGGGAAAGGAGGCTATGAGAGAGGTGGCTGTGTGTCTGGGTGATGTTGCTCAGCAGCAGGGTGGGGCGCCTCTGGGTCAGAGAGCTCCAAAGGACAGCAGCAGAGTCTGGTCTTTCATAGCTACAGGGTCTTCTTAGTTATGGTTAGCAGATGTTGGACGTGGTTTCACAGGGTGTGTAAAGCAGGCAGGCTCTAAATGGATAAGAATATTTATTTGGATTATATTTAAAGCAATTGGATGTATAAGAATTTGAGTTTGGTGCCAGTGGGCTTTGGGCTAATCGTCCTAGTCTGATGTGAAGAAGAAATAACATGGGAGCCACGTTAAGCCAAAACACAGGGGCCCTCTTTGGCCTATTTGTATAATGCCACCAGCACAATCTATGAAAGAAAAATTGTTAATTTGGATTTCAATAAAATGAAAAACTCCTACTCTGCAAAAGATGCTTTTAAGAGAATGGGAATATAAACCACGGACTGGAGAAAATATTTGCAAAACATTTATCTGAAAAAGATTTTGTATCCAACATATATAAAAAGCTCTTACAACTCAATCTCAATAATGAAAAAACCAACCAATTAAAAATGAGCAAAAGAACTGAATACACACATCACCAAATAATATATACAGATGGTAAATAAGCATTTGAAAAGACGCTCAACACCGTATGTCATTAGGGGTTTACAAATTTAGCAATAATAAGATACCACTGCACACATCTTAGAATGACTGAGACACAAAACACTGAAAACACTAAATGCTGGCAAGCATGTGGAGCAGCAGGAGCTCTTACTCATTACTGGTGGGAATGCAAAATGGTACAGCCACTTTGGAAGACAGTTTGACAGTTTCTTGCAAAACTAAACATACTCTTAACATACATATCAGCAATTGCACTCCTTGGTGTATACTCAAACAAGTTGAAAACTGATGTCCACGTGAAAACCTGTACACAAATGATTATTGCAGCTTTATTCATAATTGCCAAAACTTAGGAGCAACCATGATATCCTTCCATAGGTGAATGGATAAACAAACTATGGTACAGCCATACAATGGAATATTATTCAGAGCTAAAAAGGAAATGAGCTATCAACCCAAGAAAAGACATGAAGGAAACTTAAATGCATATTTCTCAGTGAAAGAAGCCAGTGTGAAAGGGCTACATACTGATTCCAACTATATGAAATTGTGGAAAAACCAAAACTATAGAGATAGTAAAAAGATCAATGATTGACAGAGGTTAATTATCTCATTTGTAATCCAAGAGTATGTTAGTTAAAACTACCAGATACCAATTCTCCAACATTTCTTCAACATTGGCAAAAATGGAAGCATTGATAGTTCCCAGGGTTACTCAGCTCTCTTTAGTTTAGACCTGTGGTTTGCTGTATGTCCAATTAGAAATTCCCCGAAGACTGCAGTGTGTTTACAACACACTGTTCTCCAGTCACCGTGCACGCATAAATTCCGCCTACAGTTTGTAGTTTATGTCCCATTTCCCTTGTAAGTCCTAGAGCAGCAGCATTTATAAGCCACTATCTGAAAACCACTAGCCTGCATATAGTGTGTTTCTGATTCTTCCAAACTTTATTCGTTTCTTCTTTTCTGCAAACCTTTTTAAAATTTTTAATTTTTATTCCTTTTTTGTTGAGATACCATTGGTTTATAACATTATATAAATTTCAAGTGTGTATCATTACATTTCGACTTCTGCATAGACTATACCATGTTCACCACCAAAAGTCTAGTTGCTATCTGTCAACGTACAAATGTGCCCTTTTACTCCTTTCGCCCTCCCCCCATCCCCTTCCCCTCTGATAACCACCAATCTGTTCTGTTCCTGTGTTTGTTTATTGTTGTCTGTTTTTATCTTCCACATATGAGTGAAGTTATTCAGTATTTAGCTTTCTCTGTCTGACTTATTTCTCTTAGCATAATACCCTCAGGGTCCATCTATGTTGTCACAAATGGCAAGATTTCATCATTTTATGGCTGAGTAGTATTCTGTTGTATAAATATAGCACATCTTCTTTATTCATTTGTCGATGGGCGCTTAGGTTGTTTTCAAGTCTTGACTATTGCAAATAATGCTGCAATGAACATAGGGGTGCATATATCTTTCTGAATTAGCGTTTGTGTCCTTTGGATAAATACCCAGACATGGAATAGCTGGATCATACAGTAGTTCTATTTTTAATTTTTTGAAGAATCTCCATACTATTTTCCATAGTAGCAGCACAAGTTTACATTCCCATCAGCAGTGTATGAGGGTTCCCTTTTCTCCACATCTTCTCCAACACTTGTTATTTCTTGTCTTTTTATTAATAGCCATTCTGACAGGCATGTGGTGATATCTCATTGTGGTTTTGATTTGCATTTCCCTCATAATTAGTGATGTTGAACGTCTTTTCATATGCCTCTTGGCCATCTGTATATCTTCTTTGGAAAAACATCTGTTCAGATCCTCTGCCCATTTTTTAATCAGGTTGTTTGGTTTATTGTTGTTAAGTTGTATGAGTTCTTTACATATTTTGGATATTAACCCCTTATCAGATATATGATTTGCAAATATTTTCTCCTAATTGGTAAGTCATCATTTTGCTTTGTTGATGGTTTCTTTTGCCTTGCAGAGCTTTTCAGTCTGATGTAGTTCCATTTGTTTATTTTTTTCTTTTGTTTCCCTTGCCTGAGGAGACATATTTGAAAAGATACTGTAAAGACCAATGTCAAAGACCATGTACTGCCTATGTTTTCTTCTAGGAGTTTTATGGTTTCAGGTCTTACATTCAATCTTTAATCCATTTTGAGTTAATTTTTGTGTATAGGTGTGAGATAATGGTCCATTTTCATTCATTTTCATGTGGCTGTCCAGTTTCCCCAACACCACTGATTGGAGAGACTTTCCTTTCTCCATTGTATGTTCTTGACTGCTTTGTCAAAGAATAGCTGTCCATAAATATGTAAGTTTATTTCTGGGCTCTCACTTCTGTTCCACTGATCTGTGTGTCTGCTTTTCTGCCAGTACCATGCTGTTTTGATTACAACAGCTTTGTAGCATACTTTGAAATCAGGGAGTATGATGCTCCAGCTTTGTTCTTTCTCCTCAGGATCTCTTTTGCTCTTCAGGGTCTTTTGTTGTTCCACATAAACTTGAGGATTCTTTGTTCAATTTCTATGAAAAATGCTGTTGGGACTGTAATAGAGATTGCATTGAATCTGTACACATTTTAACTAGACATGGACATTTTAACTATGTTAATTCTTCCAATCTATGATCATGGAATATCTTTCTATTTCTTTGTGTATCCCTTGTTTCTTTCAACGTTTTATAGTTTTTCAGTTTACAGGTCTTTTACTGCCTTGGTTAAATTTATTCCTAGGTATTTTATTCTTTTGTTGTAATTGTAAATGGTATTGTATTCTTAATTTCCCTTTCTACTACTTTGTTGTTAGTATGTAGAAAGATATATTTTGATTTTGTACCCTGAAACTTTACTAAAGTATTTGTTTATTATTTCTAATGGTTTTTTGGTGGATTCCTTAGGGTTTTATATATATAAAATCATGTCATCTGCAAATACTGACAGTTTCACTTCCTCCTTTCTAATTTGGACCTCTTTTATTTCTTTTTGTTGCCTAATTGCTCTGGCTAGGATTTCTAATACTATATTGAATAATAAAGGTGAAAAAGGTCATCCTTGTCTTTTTCCTGTTCTTAGTGGGATAGCTTTCAGTTTTTCACCATTGAGTATGATGTTAGCTGTGGGTTTATCATATATGGCCTTTTTATGTTGAGGTACTTTCCTTCTATTCCCATTTTATTTAGAGTTTTTATCATAAATCTATGCTGAATCTTGTTGAATGCTTTCTCTGCATCTATTGAGATGATCATATGATTTTTATTCTTCATTTTCTTAATGTGATGTATCACGTTGTTTGATTTGCAGATGTTGAACCATCCTTTCATCACTAGAAGGAATCCCACTTCATTGTGACGTATTATCTTTTTATTTGATTTGCTAATATTTTGTTGAAGATTTTTGCATTTTTGTTCATCAGCACTATTGGTCCAAAATTTTCATTTTTTGCATTATCCTTGTCTAGTTTTGATATCATAAAATGAATTAGGAAGCATCCTCTCCTCTTCAGTTTTTTGAAAGAGTTTGAGACGGATAGGTATTAAATATTCTTTGAATATTTGGTAGAATTCACTGGGGAAGCTGTCTGGTCCTGGACTTTTGGTTTTTTAGAAGGTTTTTTACTACTGTTTTGATCTCCTTACTAGTGATCAGTCTATTCAGATTCTTTATTTCTTCTTGACTCAGTCTTGGAAGGTTGTATAATTCCTAAAATTTATCCATTTCTTCTAGGTTATCCAATTTGTTGACATATAGCTTTTCATAGTATTCTCTTATAATCCACTGTATTTCTGTGGTATCCATTATAATTTTTCCTCTTTTGTTTCTGATTTTATTTATTTAAGCTTTCTCTCTTTTTTCTTTGTGAGTCTAGCTAAAGGTTTGTTAATTTGGTTTATCTTTTCAAAGAACCAGCTCTTAGTTTCATTGATCTTTTCTATTGTCTTTTTAGTCTCTATTTTATTTATTCCTGTTCTAATTTTTATTTTGTCCTTTTTTCTACTGATTTTGGGCTTCATTTATTCTTCTTTTTCTAGTTCCTTTAGGTGAAATGTTAGATTGCTTATTTGAGATTTTTCTTGTTTCTTTCATTAGGCCTATATTGCTATGTATTTCCATCGTAGGGTCACTTCTGCTGTATCCCATAGATTTTGGTGTGTCATGTTTTTGTTTATGTTTGTCTCCAGATATTTTTTATATCCCCTTTGATTTCTTTGTTGACCCAATAGTTGTTGAGTACTTTTGTTTAATCTTCACATATTTGTGACTTTTTCAGTTTTCTTCTAGTTTCACGCCATTATGGTCAGAAAAGATGCTTGGTATTATTTCAATCTTCTTAAATTTTGTGACCTATTCTGGAGAATGTTCCATGTTTATTCACAAAGAATGTGTATTTTGCAGGTTTTGGATGGAATGTTGTGCATATATTAAGTCCATCTGGTCTAATGTGTCATTTAAGGCCAATGTGTCCTTATTGATCTTCTCTCTGGATGATCTATCCATTGGTGTAAGTGGGGTGTTAAAGTTCCCCACTATTATTATGATATCGCCAATTTCTCCTTTTAAGTCTGTTAATATTTGCTTTATGTATTTAGGTGCTGTTATGTTGGGCACATAGATATTTACAAGTGTTATATCCTCTTATTGGATTGTTCCCTTTATCATTATGCAATACCCTTCTTTGTCTCTTGTTACACTTTTTGTTTTAAAGTCTATTTTGTCTGATGTAAGTATTGCTACCCCAGCTTTATTTTCATTTCCATTTGCATGGAATATCTTTTTCTATCCCTTCATTTTCAGTTTGTGAGTGTCTTTAGGTCTGAACTGTGTCTGACTTACAAACCTTACTCTATTCTCAGTACTATAACTAAAGATATGCTCTAGTTCCAAGGGACTTATGATATTTCTCAGCTTTTACTTATAATCCTTGTCATCCATCTCTTGTTTCATCAATGAATGAGAGGAACTTCTCTACTTGTCCCCACCTATCACACTCATATTCATAGCTAAGAAAATTCAGATTATGAAGCTCGCAAAGTCCTCTTAGTCTCCCATTTTCCAACATGAAGGATATTCTCCTAAAAGACTCTCATATCTGGCACAATATTCAATATTCAACTGAGACCTTATTCTTTACATTCAGTCAGTGTTCATGTGGTTCCTCACAGGTCAGAGTTTAACATTAACTCACTTCTAACATTCAGACTCAAGTCTGCTATTTCCAGAGGAAAAAAATAGCTTTACAAGCTGATGGAATATAGAGAAAAACTAACATTGTTAGATGTACAAACAATAATATTTTCTTGATGAGTGAGATTTTTCAATCTGGAATATACTGTCAAAAATGAAAAAACTTATAGAAGAGAAGCTTAGGAGAAAAGAAATTTATTCTCACCCTTAAAAAATGATTGAGCTCATTGCACTAGTAATTTTTTAGTGAAAAGCAAAAGTGAGAAAGATTTGGTACTGAGACATTGCAAAGAGCATGGACTTGGCCTTAATATGGATTCCACTGTAGGCTCTGCTCTTTGTAAGAAGTACTCATGTGAACTTCTCAGCTTGGGTTTTCTTCTCTTTGTTAAATAAAGAGATTAATGTTACTTCAAAGATTAAGGTCTCAATAGAATTACCTCCTTAGGAAGTCTCATCCCCATCCCAGGGTAGATTAAATGCTTCTCTGTTGTTCTCAAAGCACACCATACCTATCATTCATTTAATGCACTGTGTTTTAAATATCCGTTTATGCATATAGTTCCAATGCCTGGTACAAAACCTGGCAGAACATAGGTACCTAGTACATGTTAATAGACTTAAAATGAACTGATAACTGAAAATCCACTGTAGACTGCAGGCTTCATGAAAAAGAAGGCTGTTTTATTTTCTGCTTTTCACTGAAATTGCATTGGCATTGCGTTCCAAATGCAGCAAACTGGTGATTTATCTTACAGATGACTTATCTTCAGAGACCAGATTATTTTTAATCTCTTAATGAAAATTACAACTCACATTTCAGAGCATTTCACATTCTGCTTTTCACACTGGCAGAAAGCTATCTGCTCAAGGTCAGTTTAAAGATATGCAATAACATAAATTTAGGGTAATATATAAATCTGTATTTCAAAGAATAATTATTCTATGAGAACTTTTAGCAAACTGGATTCAGGAGAAGGTATACAACCACCATCATATAGAGCTAAAGCCACCTTTATTCCCAGTGGTTTGAGTCCAACTATTAATGAAGTTGGGGATGAATACAATGGAACTCTTATTCTTAGGTACCCAGAACCAGAAACCACTTTCTTCTTGATCTAGTCCAATATGAAGCATGTAATTTACTCCATGTTTAGTAAGTGAACTCAAGGGCCAGAATGTGGAACATATTACAGTGGTTTTCAAAAGTTTAGAGGCTGTGAGCACCGGGAGCCATTTTTCAAGGTCCAGAATTCTACTCCCTGTAGATTTTGGGTGGTGTCCATGACTGATTCCAGGGCACACAACTGATAAAACTGCCTGATCTAAGAGTTCTTTCAAAGAGCCCTCTGAGTTGCTATAAGCTGGGGGTTCTGGGGTGCAGGATTGAAAGGCCACTGCCAGGCATCATTTCAGCTCTCAGCCCAGTCAGGACACAGGCGATTAACTGGCTGCCTCCCCAGAGGGCATTTTTGCTCTAGCTGGTATTTTGGCTTTCTAGGGGCTCTTCGAGTGACTTCCTCATTGGCTTCAGTTCTCTAGGGAGGTTAATGACACAAGTCACAAGTCTGAGCCGCTGCCGCCTGAGCATTGGTTCCTTCCCATGTCCTACTGGTGACTTGATGACAAGTATTTGGCAGAGTTTGAGCCCAGTGGAGCCGAGCGGATTCCGTGTTGGCTTTTTGGCTGTTGCTATTTCAGGGCTTTCCATAGAACTTTTCCCTACTGGTGACGATACAGAGCAAAGGGGAAAGACACAGAACAAAATAGGAAGAAGTCAGTAAATGTAGCATTTTGGAAGGAAAATTTTCATGGAGACCCACTGCTAGTATTTCTAGATAATTACAGAATCATAAGATTGTGATCAGAAAAGGACCTTAGAGATCTCATGCCCACGTCATTTTAGGGACCAGAGATGCGGACTGATATATTCTAGATCACACAGGCAGCAAGCAGCAGTGCCAAATTGGGGGCCTTGGACTTGGCTCCAGTGAAGAGTCCTTTCTGCTGTCTCTGCTTGATAAAAAATTTAAACGCTGTTCTCCAGATGACCAAAGTCAGACAGCATTCTAGAAATGCACATCTTTTTAAAATCTAAATGACAAATATGAAGACCCGGTACTGTTAATAGTTTCAGTTTTTCTCATGTTAAGATGAGACTGTGATTGCATTAGGAAAGAAAAAAGAAAAAATTAAATACCATCCTCAGGGCGGCCTTTGTACAGTAACTCCAAATTGTCTGCATTCTCATGGATGCCAATCCACTATGTGCCTGGGAAAAAACTGACTGCAAAGAAAATGTGTCCCTGTTGAATTTCTCGTAGTGACCATTTCTCTAAACTGAGTGCTCCACAGCCCTCCTTAGAACACTTAATGCTATCTTGCTTCTCCTCCAGCTGCACCAGCTTCCCCCTTTTTAAATATGGAAGCATCCTCAGCAAAGTACACGCTCTATGCTCCTGATGTTAGGAATAGACAACCTCGGATTCCATCGCCCAATTTCATTTACTGGGTGCTTTCTTTTCTCAGAAACATTTAAGAATATGGTAGGTTCGGGGCTTTGATAATAGCGCCAAAGGCTGGAGGGTTTCCACAGAATTTCACTTTTTCCTATTCTTGAAAATATTGAAAAAAGTTGAAAGAGGTAGTTTTGCCAGACTTAACAAATAAAAACAGAGGACACCTAGTTAAATTTAATTTCAGATAAACAATGAATAAGTTTTCTTATAAGTATATCCCAGGCAATATTAGGCATATACTTATACCAAAAATTTATGCGTCATCTGAAATTGAAACATAATTGAGAGCTGTGTATTTCATCTGGCAGTCCTAAGGAGAGTGGGGAAGGGGAGACGGAGGAGGAGAACAAGAAAAAGATGAGGAGAAAGAGAAGGAGGCGGACAGCAAACTTCAGTGATCGTGACAACATCCTCCAGAGAGAAAAACAGTATCAAATTATAAGATCAGCTCCTTGTATTGGGGCTTGTACAAGTGACATGAGACTCAAGTAGCCCATGATAAACAAAACGGATCATACTGGACACTTTGTTCCACTCTGTTTCTTTCATTCATTCAAACCCACTTCTTTATTATTTGGGGTCGGGAAGTCGTAGTCAAAGATAAATTAGTTCTCAAAAACTCACCAAACCTAAGTGCCATAAGGAAAATAAAGTGGCTTGCTGCAGGGCTGTGAAAGAGGGAAGACTCTCACCTCCAGGTGCAGCGAACAGGCATGTTTACAGGGAAGAGGACACACTTGAAATCTACTGTGAAAGAGTGTTCTGCATCCAAGTCGTTGTCCTGAGAGATCATTTCTGATCATTCCTGAAATTTGGCTTCATAGATGGGGCTTCGCATAGGGTCTGCTCTAGGGCAGGGAATCGGGCTGTCAGCAGCAAACGACAGAGGGCAGGAGCAGCTTTCAAGAGGAAGAAGCGGTTGTCAGCAGAGCAAGTCACAAGATGGTGGCTATTCTGGGGGAGAAAAGGAGAAGGAGAGTGGTCAGCTTGCTATTAAGTGGGATTTAAGGAGGACACTGAATGTTGGCTATGCTTTGTATCAATTTGTTTGGCTCTGGAAACACTATATTTAAAATGCATCTTTTCCACAAGTCATACGGTTTGCCCAGATTTGTCCACGACTCAGTCATTTTCAAGTGAGCACACATATCAACTGTCCAGAAATTGAAAGCAAGTGGGAAATCACAAACTAATTCAGAGTATCCATCCAGTGGTTTTAGGAAGGAAATTCCCTTTATATACTAAAATTTACATATAAAATAATTAATATTAGATATTGTAAATAACACATATGTACTATGTATAGTAAATATATAGTAAAATATTTACTATATATAATATATTACTATAGTTTATAATTATAATATGTATAGTGAATAAAATGGAGGGTTTCTTTCCTGAAATAACATATAATAACCAGGTATTATATATTGTAAGATATAATAGATATTATATAAAAGTTTATAGTGTGTATATATACATATACACACACTCGTCAGTAAAGTGGATGTGAACAGAGCTAACTTCTGTAAGTAATGTAGAATTATCTCCCAAGTTCATCAGCACAATTCTCTTAAATACAGCTTATTCTTGGAGCGAATAGCTGGCAAATTTCAAATATAAAGAAAATAGAAGTCTCGGGGCTGGCCCTGCAGCTGAGTGGGTAAAGTTCCATGCTCCGTTTCAGTGACCCAGGGTCAGGGTCTCATGTAAAAGTGTGTATAAATAATTTCTGGTTCTTATTGCCCTCTTTATCATTACTCGCCAGCCCTGGTGGTGAGGTTTAGTGTAACAGCTGGATCTTAAGTTGGCATGAGGGAAACCATCTTAGGGAAAGGAAGCACTATTGTAACTATATCCTGACTCACTAGTCTCTGTGAATACATTCTAGCCTGCACACAGCCTAGATGATTAAGTACCTCTTGCTTTTACAAAACACATAATCTGCTAGTTCTATGACTCTGGCTTACGTATATCTCCCAGCTGTAATAAGACAACTTTGTTCTCTGAGTTCCCCAGGAACATGATGACCTCCAGAAAGAAAAATCCTGCATTGGTACCCATCACAAATGACAGAAGAAAGAGATAATGAGGCGCCTTGAAGTTTCTCACACTGGATGGTCGACATCCCTAACCCCTCTCCCTCCCTGCCCATTTCCCCTATATAACTGCCTCAAGATTCTGTATGATTTTAAGATGGTTCTTCAGGACACTATCCGCCATCTTCCGATTATGCTAGCTAATTGTATAAATTTCCTTTCTCAACCACCAGCTCATTTGCAATTGATTGGCACTGGATTGCAGCGAGCAGAACGAACCCCTTTTTGCTCTGTTACATTAGCACTCTCACCACTGCAGCCTGGGTTCATTTCCCAGTCAGGGAACCACACCACCTGTCTGTCGGCTGTCATACTGTGTTGGCTGTGTGTTGCTGTGTTACCGAAAGCTATGCTTCTGGTATTTCAAATACCAGCAGAGTCGCCCATGGAGACACGTTTCAGTGGACCTTCCAGACTAAGACAGACTATGAAGAAGGACCTGGCCATACACTTCCAAAAGATTGGCCATCAAAACCCTCTGAATAGCAGCGGAGCATTGTCTGATACAGCGCCAGAAGCTGCGAGGACGGCGCAAAAAGACCAGACAGGGTCCACTCTGCTGTCCACAGAGTCACTAGGAGTCGGAATTGACTTGACGGCACTAACGAAAACGAACTATTGCTCACAAAAGCAGCACAGTTCTTAAATGATTTCATGGAATCAACAACTTAGAATCTTGTTCACATAAAGATTCAGAAATACCAAAAGAGTCTCAACCTTGCCAGAGGCTAAAAAGATTGAAAAACGAATCCTACTCAAGAAATATACAATAACATAGCAATTTTAGGTCAGAAACAGAAAACACGTGCTAAAAATGAAAGAACACAAGAGATCAATTCTTAATAATACCCTAAGAGGAAAAAAAAGACAATTATCAGATATCACATACTTCAAACAAAAAAAATGAAGAAGAGTCCAGGAGACTAGTTTACAGTTTAAGTCTCAACATTTCTTAGACCTAGAGCAAAGGAATGGAAGCTCTTCTGAAAACGGTCACAGTCAACAGAAAAAACTGCAGAATTCGCATTTATTTGGGTGAACCAAATTGCCCTGGACAACACCAGTCTTTGAGTACAAATGAGGACATGCTAACATTAACGT
Organism: Equus asinus; assembly: GCF_041296235.1. Taxonomy (NCBI): domain Eukaryota; kingdom Metazoa; phylum Chordata; class Mammalia; order Perissodactyla; family Equidae; genus Equus; species Equus asinus. Next base: position 64,915,971 of record NC_091792.1, on the reverse strand, counting down.
CCTAATGACATTGGCTCTGAGCCTTCACCACAAAAGCAGGACCTCATCCCCGGGCATCTCCCAGGGGTTGCCTCACTAGTGCTCACAGATTATTCCATAAGCTTCTCTCTGTGCCCAACCTTTGCCCCTTTCCACATCTGCTCTGGCCCACATGGTCTAATTACAGAGTTGCCTTTTCGAACCTCTGTGCTGTACTGTCGAGAGCACCCATTTGACAAAGTCTGATAATCATGCCCAAGGGACCACCTCCCCTGTCCCACTCCCGCCTCACTCACTAACACAGCGCTCTGTTCTTTCCTCTGCACCTCTGACGATTTCATCTATAATGAACAATAGAGACTTTATGTCATGCCTGTCTTGAGCTTCTTCTCTAACACCTAGTACAATGCTTGGCACAAATTAGGTGTCTGATAAATATCTTAAACGATTGAGCGTTTTTCCTAGAGAGGAGTCCGTAAGTTTTAGCCGCTAAACCCGCTCTCATAGCAACAATATTAAATGGTTCATTCCACGTGCTGGCACTTCCCATAGTGCTTTGCATAGATTAACTCAGTTACTATCCTTGCGAAAAGGTATTTTCATTTTCTCCACTTTACAGATGAGAGAACTGAGGAACAGAGATGTTAAGAAACTTACCTGAGATTATCTAAAGAGTGAGCAGCAGAGCCAGGATTCCGCATACCAATGGTCAGCTTTCGGAGTCGGAGCTCTTGACTTCCTGTTGAATCAGTTTTTCCAACCAGTCCAAGAGGTCAGGTGCAGGAGTCCATCCCTCTCCTCTCTATCCTCTCTCTGCTTCAGGTACCTTCACCAGAAATCAAACCACATGAAAACGAACCCAAGTAATAATAATAGGAATAATAATAATTCCCTATCTTCCTTCTTTCTCTCCTTCCTTCCTTCTTTCCAAGTTTCACAGAGCACCCACTCCCACCACGTCAGGCCCATGCCAGGTACCAGAATCATGAAGTTGACTAAGAACTTGTCCCTGTCACAGAATCACAGTCTAGTGGGAGGAGCAGAGGGGCTAACAGAGCTAACCATTTAACCTAAATAAACAAGGTTCAAGAGAAGCATGTGGTAAACCTCAATGCAGATACTGCTGGCAGAGAAAAGCCAGAGGCCAGTAGGAAATTGACTGAGTTCATGAATAAATTTTAAAAAATATATATGTCACGACTGACTCTTGACTCCTGAGGCTGCAGCTAAGAAGTGTGGTCTATACAGCTCACAGGTAGGGCATAAATAGCTGCCAGATGTTCCTAAGGAATAAGTAAAAAGAAAGCCACAAAATTGCTAGGTTTCAAGGAAATCTCATTAGGCTTTACAGAGAGGACTGGAATAGAGAAGAACGGATCACATAAACAAATAACTGAAGGGGAGGAAATTTAGCATTACATTAAGCAGCGTCATTTATCATTCCTCTGAAGGAATTTTTTAAGGGCAAAATTAAAGATTCTATCTTGGTCTGGTATTTCTTTAGTGGCATTTGTTCATTTGTTTTGTGTGTGGATTTATGTTTTAAGAAAGGCCACGTGAAACATATAAGATGAATCCATTCCTGGAATGGAGGAATCTGGAAATACAATCTCCCCAGCAGAGGTCAAATCAAGGCCTGGGAAACATTGGTTGGAGGGAAAGAAGAAGGCCCCACTTCCCATAGCTATTTTTCATTAAGAAGAGACAGTATGCCATACAGCAAGGTCTCTGCCTTCACAAAGGCTGTTGGGCTGGCTCTATGATTTACTAGCTGAGTGACCTTGGGGTAGTTATATAAACTTTGAAATCTTAACTTTTCATCTGTAAAGTGGAAATGATAACAGCATCTCCTTCATAGGTTTTTCTGTGATGATGAAATGAGATCTTGCCCGTCAAGAGACTTCCCAGCGCTGGGTCCAGGATAGCGCCCCCTACCTTGGTGGTGGTGGTGATGGTGGGAGAGGAAGTAAGATACACACGGAAGGAGAAGTGGCTGGTTCTTTACTATTTATTTCCACTGCAGTTGTCTTCATCTCTCTATTTAAACGAGTATAATAATTCACTCTAACTAAAAAAGTAATTAATAATCTGGTACCCTTTAGATATAAGTGCACTCTCAAATGCTCCTTTGTGTCAAAAGGCCAACCCATATATCTGTCTTTGGCAAGATTTGTGGTCATTGCTTCCCATAATGTTGATTTAAAAGCTTTGGTGGCATGGTCCAAATATCCCCAATCTCTTCTTAGTAAGGTTAGGCACTATATTTAAACCCTCGCTGAATCCATTGATATTTTCTGCTTGTCAGAGCAAGGCTTTCGTAATGTTTTCTGCCTGTGAGTACACATGAAATGTTGGTTTTCAGCTCTGGGACTGTTAACCCAGGAACTTGAAGCTCTGTCTCTTGGTTTTCAGAAGAACTGCAACCAGAAGCCCTCCAAGGACCACCAAGGCAGGGAGGGAGTGTCCTCGCTGCTGGTGCTCGTGTGAGGGCTTGAGCCACTGGGACGTTCCAAGCAGCAGTTTGGTTCCCTCATCCCTACTAGGGGTGCTGGTGACCTTGATCTCATCCCAACTCCCCCCCCCTCCACACACACACACAGGAACGAGTTGCAGTGGCCACCCCCTCATGGTCTCAAATACTGGTCAGAAAGGCTGTGCCAGGATAGCAAACGGAGCATCAAATTCCAACAATCTCCCTGAAACTTCGTGGACCCAAACCATGCTGCCAGGAAAGAGAAACCCAGAAATCAATCAGATTTGAACAGAGAAACCAGAAAGGGGAAGAGGGTCAACATTGTGGAGAATTAAACATCATGGCTTCCTGCTCAAGGAAGTAGCAAATTTCTTATCAAGCAAATGCTATTAACATTCCCTTTAGATGTGACGCTCTAACTCAACACGACGGGGCCGTTTGGCATGGACTGCACTTCCTGTCACAATTTATTTTGGAGTTAGAAAATGTTTCTGACTGAAAAATTAACTGAAAGCCTATTTCTCCACTGTCATAAATCAAATCATCCTACCAGTCCCAGTAGGACTTGGGTCCTATCCAAGAATTCCACGCAAACTGGAGAGAGACGTACAGCTTCTGAAAGGGGTGGATTGCTGCTGCCACAGGAACGAGCGAAGGCACAGGTCTTCTCAAAGGATCAGGAGTGAGTGTGGGAGGCTGGGGATGGCCTTGGAGTCAACAGACTCTCTCTTCCCAGTTCAACCTCCTTTGAGGTTTGGTCAGAATGCTGCCATGATAGTAAGCTCAGATAAAGCAGTCTGATGGTTTCCGTAAGTCTCAAAGCTCTCCTTGTGGATTATTAAAGTTTGAAGCTGCATGAAGGCAGGAAGCACATCTTATGCTTCTTTCAGATGGTTTCACAGGGCTGGCATGTTGGGCAGCCTCGAGCTTCTTGAGTCACAGCCGCTAGGAGAGTGCCTGGAATGGAGGAGACCTTCACTAAATGCCCGTTGATTGACAGACATGTCACATCTGCTGTTGTTAAATTTGATTTCTGCATGTTTCATGTTTATCCATCAGTTTTTATTACTGTTTAGGCATATCTTTGAGGATCATTAAATTTTCCTCCACTTCATTATTTCATAGCCAAGGTTTTCACGAAGCTACCAGTATCATTTCCTGGGCTTTTCTAATGCTGTATTTATACCATTTATCACACTCTGCTTGTGATACCTTTTGCTTATCTCTCCCACCCTTTAGACCCGGAGGGAGGACTTGCTCTTGGTTATCATTGTCACCCTGTGCCTAGGGCAGTAGACAGCATTTTGGAAATGTTCAATAAATACTCAACTACATAGACAAAGTCCCGTATTCCATGTTAAGGCTTTGTGTTTCTGAAGAATTTAACTGACATCTATCAATTCTAACACACCTGAAAAAAGATTTTTTTTTCATCGTGAATCAGAACCGGATTGTGCAACTTGCATGAGACAAACAACATTTGAACACTTACCTTCACTTTCTGCTATGTACTGTTCTCCTTCACGCTAATTTTGCTGTCAGAGGTCCAGGAGGAGACTGAAACACTTTAATTCTGCCTCCTTTGCAAAAGTTTAAAGCACAAACCAGAATTTTTAAGCACATACTTTCGCTTTTTTTTTTGAGTGGCTGCCATGTCCTCTTTAAAAGTTAACTCTAGAGCACTTTGGGCTTACGGCACAAGAAGGCACAGTATCTTTCTTCAACATCCTGCAAATATTTGTTGAGTCCCTATTATTGCAGGACACTGTTCCAGGAGCTACTGAGAGGGATGGAAAGATGGAGAAAATTGCTGCTTGCATTGAGCTTAAATTCTAGTGAAGGGGAGACAAGCAATAAGCAAATAAACCAGTAAATGTCAGGAAATGCTGATGTTCCAAAGAAAAGAAACTAAGGGTGTGATAGGCTGCTACTAGAATGAGTGGTCAGGGAAGTGACATTCAGGAGGTGATATCATGTGACATGAAACCTGATGGAGCCACAGGAGTCAACCCCAGACCGGGGGGAACAGCATTCTAGGCAGAGGGGCTGGCAGGAGAGCCCAAGGAGGCAACGAGAGTGGCTTATCCAAGCAACGGAAGCCCATCTTCTGTAGGCCTGCAGGCTTCTGGTAGGTAATTGCCATAAAGTGAATTTTCGTATCCCCCTCAAAATTCATATGTTGAAATCCCAACCCTCAATATGATGTTATTAGGAGGTGGGGCCTTTGGGAAGTGATTAGGTCTTGAGGATGGAGCCCTCATGAGTGGGATTAGTGCCCTTATAAAGAGACCCCCCAGAGAGCTCTCTCACCCCTCCCACCATGTAAAGACACAACCAGAAGATGGCCATCTACGAACCATGAAGTGGGTCCCCAACAGAACGAATCTGCCAGTGCCTTGACCTTGCACTTCCCAACCTACAGAACCGTGAGAAACAAATTTCTCGTGTTTATAAGCCACTCAGCCCATGGCGCTTTGTTCTAGCAGCCCAACCGGACTAAGACAGTAACCCTATGGAGCTGACTGCCAGGCTTACATTGCCAGGTCTAGCTCTCTCCACATTTGCAGAAAATCTTGGCTCCCTCCACCAAAGACCCTGTGACAAGGAAGACTGAGCAAATCCACTTAGCTAAGCTGTCAACCATGTATGTTTTGATAGGCACTGGGCATAAATCAAGTTTATTATCTCCCCTATCAAAAACTTTGCTGTTCCTGGTACCCTAATGCTGGAGTTACCATCTTCCTTATTTCCTCTGCGTATTTTTGGACACACACACACACATATGTGGGCGGGTTGAGAAGGGTATGATTTTCTTTGGGGATCCTGACTATGTTTCTGTTGAATTATTTGTTTATGAGTCAAGATTTACACAGTAGAGAGGCAAAGAGGTCCCGGAACTCCTTGCCCTCGCCTTCCTCTTATGAACATGCACGCGTGCAAGCTCTACATATTTATACTGAGTTAAACCCTTTACATCCAGTCAGGCCCCCCAGGAGTTTTTCTCACTGGTGGCTTTCCCTGGGAGGCAGTGGCTGGTCTGTGACCCCGAAGGTGAGCAGAGGAGGCTCCTGCAGCCTGTACCCTGTCTCGGGGAAACACAGGGCCACCAGAGTTTAGTACTAAGCAGTTCAAGTGTTTGCTTCTCACCCTAACACTCTCCTACAAAAGCCTGTGGAGGGCTTTCGTCTTGAAATTGTGTTTGAAATAAAGAGTTCATCAACACTCATAAGATGCAAAGAGCTATTGGTGGTGCTTTCCCACATCATCTCATTTAATCCTTGCTGCACTCCTGTGAGGTTGATACTACCTTTGCTTTATAGAAGAGGAAACAGCGGGTCAGGCAGGGTCTTCATACCATTGGTCACACAGTTGATTACTTCCTGTTTGAGCTGAGGTCTGAAGTGAGATCTCATGCCAGTGTCCACTTCTTTTGGCCTCAGCATGCTGCACAGGCTTCATGAGAGCCTCGTCTGAGCCCACACGTGTGCCTTGCTCTGCTCCCCGCAACAGGGATGGCACAGTTATATTCCTGGGTTTGTTGGTGGGATTTTGCCTGCTGCGAAATTGCTGTAATTTGATTCCTAAGAAACTTCATGACTCATTGAGAACACACGATAGGTGGGGAGAGAGAGTGAGAGATGGGGGAGTGGAGGCAGGAAGGGACCGGGAAGGTGAAGGAAGAAGAAAAGGAAAACTTGCAAGTTTTGGAGCTCTCGCTACATCCTCATTACTGTGCTGGGCTCTTTACATGTAAGGAATCTTCTTGAAATTCTCCACCCCTGAGCCTTCCCTCCCAGCAATCTAAGGCCTACTGATCCATGGCAAGTCCCAGACACTAACTTGAAACAAACAGCCACTCGATTTTTTTAATACCTGAGATTAGAACGCCCTGGGAAAGCTGCCTTGCTGCTCTTGGGCGCCTCCCTGTGGCCACCGGCAAAAACACTCCAGAAACCATTAAAATGCACTGTTGAGCTGCTCAGCACAGCAGGAAACCCTTGGTTTCCTCTTGCCCATCTTCTTTGCTTCCTGTCACGTTAAGAATGTAATTGAATAATGGAGATGTGCTTCTTAAGTATCAGCGACTGTCCTCTGAGTGCTTTCCAATAGAAACACACCGCGAGAGGCTTTGGAATCATGAGAGGTCCGGATGAAAACACTGCTCTGCCACTCAGCCGCTCTTGGACGAGCTTATCTGTCTGCATCTCAGTTTCTTCATCTGTAAATTGAGACCAACAATCCCTACCACCTGGGGCTGTCGTGGAGGTTAGATGAGATGATGCCGAAGAAAGGATCCAAATCACACAGCGAGGAATAAATGTTCGCACTTTTCCTTTCTCTCTACTTTGCTCTATACACAGAATTATTTCCATGGATAAGTCTAACATTAAACACTTTCAGATGAGAGAGAATAAATGTTGCTTGGTTTCTGAACCCTCCCCTGAGTTTAAGGGAACAGCACATTTCTAGGAAAACCAAGAAAAGGTGAAGAAGTCCATGCGAGCGGGCTAGCTCTGGGGCCTCAGAGAGCGAGACGATCTCAGGCGTGGAAGACCCGCGTTTTTGAAAGGGGGTGTTTATGGCAAGTGCTTCCTGACAGGCCCTTGAGCATGACAGGGGCACCTGCCTAGGTCGCCGGCTGGCTGTGACCCGTCTTCTCTTAGCACAGTTCCCCTGCCGGGCGCAGCGTATTTAAGGGCGTCTCACTGCCCTGGCCAATGCAGGAAAGACAGCTCTTCCTCCAAAGGGCCAAAACCAAACAAGGCTGTTATTCTCTCTTTGTGTTTATTCTTTTGACTGCTGCAGCAAGACCTTACCTGTGGCTTCCCTTTCACACAGAGGTCTTTTCTGCTGTTAGTTGCAGGAATTCTAAAGCGGGTGCCGTACACTAGTGCCAAGCGAGCATGTTTGCAACAGGTTTGCAAAGTTGCAAAAGATCGAGAAGAAAACACCAGACTCCAGGAAACTCTCCCAGGGAGGGAGAAGCAGGACTCAATTAATTGTTCTGTGGTCCCCCAGAGAGGGAGGGGGTGAGCCCTCGGGTAGTCGGAGCCCTCCGTGCATCCCTAACTCATGTCTTGGCCTTTGGCTTTTGGGTACAAGAGGGCTGAGTTTGAATTCGACCCTATTATTTACAGGCTGTGAGGCCCTGGGTAAACTGCAGACCTTTGCTGGACTTCTGCTTGCTCGTCTGTGAAAGCCAGCCCTGATTTTGTGAGAAGAAAGCATGATGACGAATGCAACACCTCGAGGAGTAAACAGAACATCAGAGGTGCTCAACAGGTCATTTCTTTAATTACTGGGAAAAATGATAAACAATAGCTTCCCAGAAAATGTGTATGCTTGTGATATATTAATATAAAACGTGAAAACAATTAATAAAAGGTGTATATGCATTTAAAAATATGCTGGAGGATGAACTCCAAAATGTTGATTATTTCTGGGCCATAAAGTTTAAGGCAATTTTTATTGCTTTATTTATGGTTACCTGTATTTTCTGACTTTCCAACAACGAACATGTATTGCTTCTATAATAAAAATTTAAAGATAACTGAAGCTGTAGAAGAATATAAATAGTCCAGAAAAATGTTCAAGATATATTATGGTAAACGAAAGCTTAGATATATGTAACACCACACTATGGTATGTGTAGATAACACATAGAAACTGCAGCCGGCCGGTGGCACTGCGGTTAAGTTGGCACGTTCTGCTTCGGGGGTCCAGGGTTCGCCAGTTTGGATCCAGGGTTCGGACATGGCACTGCTTGGGAAAAGCCACGCTGTGGTAGGCGTCCCACGTATAAAGTAGAGGAAGATGGGCACAGATGTTAGCTCAGGGCCAGTCTTCCTCAGCAAAAAGAGGAGGATTGGCAACAGAAGTTAGCTCAGGGCTAATCTTCCTCAAAAAAAAAAAAAGGAAACTACAGGAAGGGTGTAGAATAAAACTCTTACCATGGTTGTCCCTATATGGGGAAAATTGTAGGTACTTTTAATTTTCTTTTTTTTTAAGGTATGCTTTTTGGTCAGGAAGATTGGCCCTGAGCTAACGTCTGTTGCCCATCTTCCTCTTTTTGCTTGAGGAAGAGTGGCCCTGTGCTAACGTGTGCGCCCACCTTCCTCTAGTTTATGTGTGAATCACCACCACAGCATGGTTTGATGAGTGGTGTAGGTCAATGCACTGAATCTGAACCCGCAAACCCTGGACCACCAAAGTGGAGTGCGCCAAACTTAACCACTACACCACAGGGCCAGCCTCGCTACGTTTTTATATTAGTTCTGAAAATCCTGAAAAGAGAAAAAATACAATTACATTGTTTAAAAAGCATGCAAGAGGAGAACAGACATTGCTGATAGGAAATGGACATCATGCGCATAAATAAAATAAGTTCATATAAATAGATGCATGGGTCCCTAAGGCTGTAGCAACAGTGGTGAATAAATAGCATATTCAGTATCCTGTAATGTCCCCAGAGCACCTCGTGTCTGGTCTCAGTGCCTTTGCTCACATTGCCCCATCTGCCCAGAATTCTTCCTCCCCCGCCCCCTGCCCGTGCCCTCAGGGCCGTGTGCATAAGTCTATGGGAGGGGCTGCAGCACTCCCCTGCATGATTTGCTTACATACCCATCTTCCCCTCCTAAACTGTAGGAACCGTGTCTCCTTTATCTTAATACCTAGCAAAGTGTCTGACACATAACGTGCTCAATAAATGTTGATTAAGTAAATAAAGGGCTTGATCTGAATCCTTTTTTGTATCTACTTTCAGGTGTCTTGGTCTCAGTGCCTGCCAGACTTAAAGTCTGGTTATTGAGAAATTTTAGGCCAAAATTACAGTTGTAAATCTGTATCATTGGGCATTGTAGGGTTAACCAAAGTAGAGACAATAACCTCCTTACTAAGATTGGAAGTAAACTAACAGTAATTTACAAATAAAAAGCAAGACAGCAGCAACTGAAAGCCATGATCATGTCAAGACAATATGTTCATTTGCAAGGCATCCTAGCCCTGAAGTGAAAGAATTCCAACTCTCTCTGCGCACGCATGCACAGGCGGAGCTTCTCGGTGTTGGGAAGTGTTGATTGCAGCTGGACTTCTTGGCATGGTCATTCTCAATTGTGGCTACACATTGGAATCACAGGGAATGCTTTTGAAATTTCAACCCCAAAGCAATCAAGACGGAATCTCAGGCAATTCAGAGTTGGAATTGAGAGTTATTTGCCTTTAAAAATAGAGGAAAGGAGTTGTGTTTTAAAACAATTTGGGTCCTTTAAGGGAACTCTCCACCAAGGTGCTATCCATAGGGGGACCCTAAAATGTCATCCAAACCAGAATTCTCCGAACAAACCAGGACACATGCTCACCCTAGCTGTGAACCATATTTTGAGATTCAGTGCTTCAAATGGATATGATCAAGAATGGATCAGTTAGTTGTCAATTAGACAATTAGTTGTCGCCTGTCTCCAATGATACAGAGCTAATGAGCAGAATCTTTGGGAACTCTGTACCAAGTAAATTTCCTGTCCTGGTAGTCTAGAAAGGATAGGGATAGGAGTCTGGAAACGGGTAGAAAACTGACAGCTATCAAAAAAATTATTACTCAGATACTGGAGGTGACATGCCCATATATTTTCTTCTCTCCAAAGAAGTGGCTACCCAAATATCTGGTTTCAGAGCAAAGAGTGAGGAAGGGAGAGCACTATGAGGTCACTCCAACTTCAATTTTCATTCCATATTTTTGATACTCCTTTCCTTTTAAAACTCATCAGTATTATCACTCTTCCTAGCCTCCTAATTCTTCTAGATCTTTTCTGTTTAAAACCTGAGCCAGAATAAAAACTTTGCACACCCATGAAGACGAGAATAGAAAACATTAGTGATGGGAGAATCAAAGAAGAAAGGCAGCTGTGGATGTTGGAGAGAGCGCTGAGTCAGCTGGTTTAGATTTACGTCACATAACCTCAACTAAGACCCAGCATTCTAATCAAACCCCCTGTTATGTGGGGTGTTGTAAGAATCAGAGAAGGTACAGGATGGAAAGATCCTGGAAGATGTACTTGATTCATGGTTAACTTCCTAACTCGTGGCACTGTGCATGTTATCTGAGACAGAGTTACTAGACATGAATGGTCTCATGATCACAGGGGTCCACCAACGCAGATGAACACTAAGTACCAAAGCATCGTCAAAGGCAATATTTATAAAGTTGGATGGACTTGGTGTTATTTTCTCTATACTTAGATTTCTTTCTATCGTCTTATTTTGATGTTCTATTAACCGTGATTTTTGTAAGCCGTATCGTTTCTCTTTTTCCTTCTTCTAGCTGATTAATCTACATTTTTTTCCCCATCAGGTTTGGAAGTTAGACATTCTATTCCTGTTGTTTTACTGGGTATTTAAATGTTTTCTCATGTCTACTTAATTTTAATCAATATCTTTACCTTCCTGAAGAGCATGACGATTTTAGAATATTTTAGTTTTAATTCTCCATCCTAACCCTATGCCCATCATTCTAGAGTAGTGTCGTAAAACATATCTTATTAATATTTGGTTTTATAGCTCCAAATTATTCATTGTCATCACTACTCTATCACTGTTATCATTGTCCTACAGTCAGTGCTTCATTGAATTTACTCACACATTTACTATTTCTTTGTTCAGTATTCCTCACTTCTGTCCTTCTAGATTCAATCTCTTTTATAAAGCACATTTTGGACACTTTTTAGTGATGGTTTGTTAATGGTAACTACTCAGCACTTGCTTGTCTAAAAATGTCTTTTATTTTACTCATATTCTTTAGAGACATTTCACCTGGAAATAGAATTCACACTTGACTGCTATTTTCGATTAGTATCTTAAAACTATTATTTCACTGTTTTCTTTGGGGTTTTTTTGTTGTTGTTGATAAATCTGCTGTAAAAGTCCAGTGGAGGCGTAAATTTTACAACTAATATTGAGGACAAGTTTGCAATATCTTTCAAAATTACAAATTCATATACCTTTTCCAAGTCATTTCACTTCTAGGAATTTATTCTACAGACGTAGACCCTAGAATGGTCTTTCAACATCACTGCATTGCTCCAAACTTTCCAACAGCTGCTCTCCGCACTGAAAGTAAAAGCCAGAGTCCTTGCTCGAGCCCACCATGCCCCACGAGACCCGTCTCCTCACCATCCTTTACCCCATCTCCTTGTGTTCTCTTCCTTGCCTGCTTCTCTCCCGCTCAGGGCTTTTGCAGTTGCTTCTATCTGGAAAGTACTTACCCAGATATCTACAGGGCTCATTCAGTCATCTCCTTGAGAAGCTTTGCTCATAACCCTACTGCCACCACAAAAGCTGCTGCCATCGCCAGAATTCTCTCTCTCCCTTGCCCCGCTTTATTTTTCTCAGTAGCATTTATTGCCATTTAACTTATAATATATTTAGCTATTTATTTGTTGTTTATCTGTTCCACCAGTTAGAATATAAGCTCCATGAGCACAAAGAATTTCTTTCTTTATTGCTGTATCCACAGGTCCTACAATAGTGTCTGACATATAAAAAGAAAATGCATTGAGTGAATGAAATCGTATACTTGCAAACAAGCAAAATGATGTACATACAGTCTTATTTTTTGCGTAATTCTTTGTAGTAGCACAAAAAACTAGAAACAACCTGAATCTCCATCAAAATGATCTGGATAAATAATAATGCTGCATCTATACAACAGAATACAATGGTGCTTTTTCATTTATATTAATCTCCTTTTATTCTTTTCCTTATCTTTATCCTTCTCTGCTATTAGATAATGTGCTCGTATATCGTTTCATTCATTAATCCTCTTATTAGCTGTATCTAACCTGACGTTTAAACCAATTATTGAGTATTATCTCATACACTATATTTTTCATTTTCATTTTTAGAAGTTCCATTTGGTTATTTTTCAAATCTTCTTGTCATTATTACATAATACCTTAGTATTCGCTCGTGTTTTTGGTTTTTTATTTTCTGTATTTATTAATTTTAAAAATATTTTTTCATGGTCATTTTTTGATAATTCTATCAAGTTCTTTGAGCAGCAGTCTCCCAAGGGGCTTGCTATCTCTGCCTTTGTTCATGGTGGCTTATTTATCAGTGTTCCACAATTTTGGATTATGACTCATCTTTAGGTAGTTCTTCATTGCTACAAACTTGTTTGAACTGGAGAGATATTGCGCTTCTCTATATTGAATTCTGTGTCTTCTACTGAGAAGCCCTGGAGGTATTAAAAATGGTGGACCTTAGTATTACCAGCTTGGAGCTTCCTGAACTAAGGAGGAATTTCACGTTGACTGCCCCTCAAACCTGGGAGAAGACAAGCCTCTAGTTCAATGTCTTAAGGGATAGCTCTTTCCCCATCCAGAGCCTAGACAGACATGGAAAATCTTCCTCGTCATTTCCTTTTGCCGGGCTATAGGGTTATTTTTCTATTCAACACATCTGCTGAAGGCTCTAACTTCCTCATGAAGACCCAAGCACTTGTTTCCTCTTCCTTCCTGTCTATTAAATCTCTATTTTCTTGCTCACCAAGTTACCAAACAACCCTATAACATCTGTACTTGTAGCTCAAACTCACTCTTCTCGTTTTCAATTCTTCTTAATTTTGGCTGCTGGGAATTCTCATTCTTCCTGCAGATTTGCCATGAAAACTATTTTTGTTATGTCCTGCACAATTTCTAGGTGTTTTATATTGGGAAAATATTTGGGCTTTCTAATTCACCACATTACTACAAAATAGGAGTGATAATTTATTATTAAGACTGAATTTTGACTAGATAGTTGAGGTTGATTAACTCAGTCTAATAAATAGTTAGGAAATGAAATTTGCAGCCTGCATCAAAAATGTTGTATTTACGTCTATGCTGATGATAGAAAATACTCCAATAAACCGTGGCTTCATTTTCCATTTTAAAGAAAATTAACACAAGAAACACATAAATATTCCCATGGAAAATTAATTTCTAAATTCTTTTAGCTCGACACCCAGTTTTTCTCTCTCGTGGCACAGTTTCTCAATATTTATCCTTCACTTTTCCCTTTTTTTCAGTCTACGCAATTTATCAGCAAATCCCATTGGCTTTATCTTCAAAATAGATTTTGAATCTGGAATTTTTACACTCCCACTGCTAACATCATATCCAAGTCATCATCATCATGAACCTGGACTACAGAACCTTCTAGATTCTCACCCTGCTTCTACTCTTACAGTTTATTGTCTGTTCCCAACATAGCCAAAATAAGATCAATCACATCAAACCTGTGAGCAAAACCCTCCCGTTTATGACTTCTCATAAGATGTAGAACAAAATGCAAAGTCCTTTTCACTGTCTACATGATCAGGTGTCCAGCTTCATCTCAGCGACATTGGCTCAATGAAAAGGTATTCGGGTCCTGATAGCCTAGAAAAATAAAAATGACACACATAAGCATGAAATTAAATAAATTATAATTTATTGAGTTCCTTTTCAGGCAATGTGACTTGCTCCTTATTATGGAAGGAAAGAAGATAGCAAGTATAGAATGCTCTAAGGAACTGTTTAACTTTATTTGGGTAAAGAAACCTGTACTTAACTAAAACTAAACAACAATTGAATGTTAAGTCAACAAGAAATTATGTCATAAGATACTTTGAGATAAAGGTCCAGAGGGTGATCCAGCTAAAGTGTGATTACAGTCCAGGGAAGGAAAAGAATATTGTTGACTAGTTGTCAGAAAAGGGTCTTGGAGAAAACAGTGAAAGTTAGGCATGCTGCTCGGTTCAGACTGGCCTTCCATGGATGCCTGTTTTTACAACGAATACTTCAAAATGATGGCACAGAACTCCCTTACTCTTGTCCCACTGTGGACTGAACCAGCAAATAATCACAGCAATCTCTTGACCTGTCTTTTGTGGCACTGCCTGAAGGCAGTCCAAGCAGCGTGCGCGTCTTTTGCCTGGACCACCTGAGCTGAAGGTATGGCCATCTTCAGGTAAGGAATCACAAGGTTTGGGGATCGCTAATTCTATCCTTCCTATCTGCCAATGACAGCTAGAAAAACAGCGTTGCCTTCTAAAAATGCTACATTTTTTCTAATGTAGAATCTCAGATTGGTCCCAATGCTTTAGGATCAAAGTAATTCATTGTTACAGAAATAATTTTAAAAAGAAAAACATTTCCCTTTGAAATTAGAAAAGTAATTTCTGCTGTCTCCACCACTGCTGATCGTTTGTAGTCAAACCTGTGCTCAGGAGGAGCAGGGGTTCTAGAAACAAAGGCCGCCTAAGGTTGCTATGCTCCATCCTCCTGAGGTGCTTCCAACAACTTGTCATAGTTTGCAGATGACAACAGTACGCGAAGCTGACTAGCAGTCCAGAATCCGCAATTTAAGGAAGTGCCAAATCAAAACGAAGGCAATCTTTTGGCTCACTGGAAGCTTGGTAGGATTATAATTCTTAGGATAATGTTTTATAAATATAAATGATTTAAATGCGTATCTTATAAGTTGATGGCTTTCATTTTATTCTACTTGTAACTAGTGCAATTATAGTGTTTTTGCTATTGTTAACAAATCCATTTGAATAATCCAGAACCACCAAAGAATTTTTTTGTCTTTCTTCTTGGACTTGGTACAATAATTTGATTTTTTTTCTCTTTTGCTTTTATTGCTATTTTTAAAATGATTATACAACAGCTCTAACAGCAGCCTGAAAGGATCATAATTCTTAGGATAGTATTTTATAAACATACGTTATATAAACGTGAATCTTATAAATTGCATCCTTCTTGTTTGATTTCTAGATAGTGTAGATTTGTCATTGTTACTTAACAAATCTCTTCTGTTGATCTGGAAACACTGCAAGTTGTTGGTTTCTCTTCTAAAGTCATTTTGGATTTTCCTTCATTTAGTTTCACTGCTCTGGTTACGTGCTCATGCAATTGCTCAGAGGAAAACTTGATAGAATTATAACTCTTAGGATAGTGTTTTATAAATGTAGTTTATTTATAGTAAATTTCATAAGTAAACTGTTTCCTTTTCTTCAGTTTCTAGATAATGGAAGGCTAGTATTTCATTTGTTGCCATTTAAAAACACCCATAACATGAACTTGAGTAAGCGTTTTACCTAAGAAGTCTCACAGTTGGAGATACTGGAACACAGCATTTACTGCTGTATGCCAAGGGTTGATTCACTCTGCATAGAAGACTAACATGTTTAACTAAATAAACCTTGGTTGAAAAAATATTAAACGAACTGCACATGTAGACCTTGTAGTGGGGGGAAAACAAGAGGGAAGTCTGTACTAGATAGTCAATTTGTAGGGCTAGTCTATCCAAGAAAAAGGAAGATTGTAAAACTGGCTACCAACAGAGAGAAGGTCAGAGTGCAGAGAAGGAAATAGGTCTGGAATAATTCCTACACAGAGCAGAGAGGAAGCTTCCGAAATATTTCATGGGGCCCAGCAAGGGCTAGGCAGGATGGGACAGAGGGTCCATTCCATGTGGCTACTCCCCAACACAGGTAGGCCACTTAGGGCTGGGCCAGCCCTTTATCATGGTTAAGGACATCCATGGAACATAGATTCAAATGCTAACTGTAGTTTGAGAAAACGGTTCCAGACCCTGCTCTCTCCATACCTCTTGTTTTCATTTGCTTGGTATTGTATCTCAGTTTGTGAATTCTTGACTCTGTGACACTAATTTTAATCTCTACCTTTGATGCCACTGAACTTGGCTCTCCTACATCCTCTTCTGCTCTCCCTGCTGTTGATCTAAACCTTGACTCCAACAGGAAAATTCTGTATTAGGTTCTTCCTGAAGAGGCTCCTTTTTTCTGGGTGCTCACTTCTCTTCTCAGTACCTTTAACCCGACCAAACACTCATTATGTCCTCTATTCTTTTCAGGCTAGGTTGGCCCCTCATGAAAAAGAAAAATCCTGTGATGGCAATTGCTTGTATATTTTCATCTTTTGGTTAATGATTCTGTTTTCTTGCTGGTAAGACACCACTGATTTGGTAAGACACCAAAGGACTGCCATCAATTTACTATCTTTTTTTCCTGGTGAGGACAGCACTACACTTTGATTAATGGAAATATCCCAGTCTAAATAGCCCATCAACTGGATAAAAATTAGGCTGACTAAAAATAAATTAGTCATCTAATTTAAAATTTACTAAAAGAATAATAAAATAAACCTAGGGAAACATAATCAAAAAAAATTAAGCAGAAATTAATGCACTTAGAAAAATAGGAAAATTCTAGACTCCAACAAATTGCTGGTTCTCTAAGAAATAAAGAATAATTAGAAATTATTAGCACATCTAATAAACAATGTAGAAAAATACACAGAATAAGAGAATGTCGCGACCACAAATATTGAAGAAATTAAAAGAATCATCAGACGACCTCTGTCACCTCCAGGGAAATACATTTGTGAACCTGAATAGAATGGATGACTTTCTAAGAGAAAAAAATGTAAATGAATGAAACTGTATATCTAAGCATACTGATTAAATAGAAAAACAGAAAGTTTTCAAAAAGCTACTGCCCTCCAAGAACACTAGTTCTAGGTAATTTTTCAAACTACTTCTTCCAAACGTTTAAAGAACAAATAACATGAATGTGAGTAAATTGTTCTCGAATGTAGAAAAAGAGACTGCCCACTTTTTTTAAGAATTCAGCTTACCATTGTGTTTAAACTCCAATAAGAAAAGTTCATAAAAGAAAATGAAGACTAAGAAATAACACTAAGTGAAATATAAACAAACAGAACCCAGCACTATGCACAGTGATTTTACTCCATGAATACAAAAACGATTCAAGATTAGGATATTTATTAACATAATTTAATAGATCAAATAGAAAAATTTAAACATTAGAGCAATAGTTGTTGAAAAGGCGCTTGACAAAATTTAACATCCGTTTCAACTTTTTATTTAAGTGCAACATACCTACAGAAAAATATGCATGCCATACATGTATAGCTCAGTGAATACTTATGCAATGAACACACCAGACAGATCAGAAAACAGAACATTATCAGTATGCCTGAGGACACCTTGTGCCTCATTTCTGTCAGTGATCCCTCCAAAGGGGAATCACTATTCTGATTTCTAACAACATAGATTAGCTTTTCTGCCTTTTTTGTATCAACATCCATTTCTGATTAAGAAAAGGACTCTTAAAAAATAGGAATTGGGGCCATCCCAGTGGCTTAGTGGTTAACTTTGCACACTCTGCTTTGGTGCCCCAGGGTTCTCAGGGTTTGGATCCCAGGCACTGACTTACTCACTCCTCATCAAGCCATGCTGTGGCGGCCTCCTACATACAAAATAGGGAAAGATTGGCACAGTTGTTAGCTCAAGGACAGTCTTCTTTAAGCAAAAAAAGGAAGATGGGCAACAGATGTTAGCTCAGGGCCAATCTTCCTCACAAAAAAACACAAGAAATTGACGGAGAATAAGGAAACATGTCCGTTAAGTCAGTAACAAAATCATCATTAACATAAAATATGTTTTATATTGTAGCCAATACAAAGACACAAAAGAAGGACATAAGTGTACTAACCACAGACTGTAGAAGATGCCAATAGCTCTCCTGCAACCCATAGAGGACAAGTGAGTTTTGGTGGGTGCAGAGAGCAACGGAGCAACAAATATAAGTGATCCCACCCCTGGCCGCTGGAAAAGCCCATAACACCGTTGCAGACCCCAAGGAGAGAGCACATCTAGGTGGGCTGCAACAGTAGGCACCTGCAGCCTGAAGCCCCCCTGTGATGGCCCCCACGGCAGAGGAGGGAATACAAAGGGCCACTGTGGCTACGAAGAGGGGCCCAGGCCCAGTTAGCAACTACGGACAGGGTTCCTGGTTGGTGAAGTATAAACAGCGGCTCCCCCCACCACAGCAGCTGAAACAAGTGAAAGGAGCAACTAACCTCTATCTCCATGCGGAGGCACAAATCAACAACATCAAGCAATATGAAAAAATACATTAAATCTCCAGAACAGAAAGAAGGTAACAAATACACAGAAAACAATCCCAAAGAAAATGAGATATATAACCTAAATGATGACGACTTCAAAACAGCCATCATTAAGATTCTCAATGAGTTAAGAGAGAATTCTGACCGACAACTCAACGAGTTCAGGAGCTATGTCACAAAAGAGTTTGATACGATAAAGAAGAACCAAACAGAAATATTGGAAATGAAGAACACAATAGAGGAGATTAAGAAAAATCTAGATGCTCTGAACAGTAGGGCCGATAATATGGAGGAAAGAATTAGCAATTTGGAAGATGGCAATATAGAATTGTTGCAGGCAGAGGAGGAGAGAGAAGCAAGACTTAAAAGAAATGAAGAAACTCTCCGAGAATTATCAGACACAATTAGGAGATGCAACGTAAGGATTATAGGTATACCAGAGGGAGAAGAGAAGGAGAAAGGGGCAGAAAACCTATTCAAAGAAATAATGGCTGAGAACTTCCAAAATCTGGTGAGGGAGATGGATCTGCAGGTGACAGAAGCCAATAGATCTCCAAACTTTATCAATGCAAGAAGACCAACTCCACGGCATATAGTAGTGAAGCTAGCAAAAGTCAACGACAAGGAGAAAATATTAAGGACAGCCAGGCAAAAGAAACTAACCTACAAAGGAACCCCCATCAGGCTATCAGCAGATTTCTCAGCAGAAACTTTACAGGCTAGAAGAGAGTGGAATGATATATTCAAAAATCTGAAGGACAAAAATCTACAGCCGAGAATTCTCTACCCAGCGAAAATATCCTTCAAATACGATGGAGAAATAAAAACTTTCCCAGATAAACAAAAATTAAGGGAGTTCATTGCCACAAAACCTCCTCTTCAGGAAATCCTCAGGAAAACCCTCACTCCTGAAAAATCCAAAAAAGGAAAGGGGCTACAAAACCAAGAGCAGAGGAGATAAGTAGAAGGACAACAACAGAGAGTAGCAGCTCTACATCAGAACAGATTAAACCATGGGACGAGAAACAAAGGAAACTGAAGAAAACCGGAAAACAAGACACAAAATGGGAGTGGAAGGCCCCCACGTCTCAATAATCACTCTAAATGTAAATGGATTGAACTCCCCAATCAAAAGACACAGAGTGGCAGGATGGATCAAAGAACAAGATCCAACAATATGCTGCCTCCAGGAAACACACCTCAGCCCCAAGGACAAACACAGACTCAGAGTGAAGGGATGGAGAACAATACTCCAAGCTAATAATGAACAAAAGAAAGCAGGTGTCGCTATACTAATATCAGACAAGGTAGATTTCAAAGCAAAACAGATAAAGAAAGATAAAGAGGGACAGTATATAATGATAAAAGGGACTCTCCACCAAGAAGACATAACACTTATAAATATATACGCACCCAACACAGGAGCACCAAAATTTGTAAAGCAACTCTTAATAGAACTAAAAGAAGACATCAACAACAATACAATAATAGTAGGGGACCTCAACACACCATTAACACCAATGGACAGAACATCCAGACAGAAAATCAACAGGGAAATAATAGAATTAAATGAAAAATTAGACCAGATGGACTTAATAGATATATATAGAACACTTCATCCAAAAACAGCAGGTTACACATTCTTCTCAAGTGCACATGGAACATTCTCAAGGATTGACCATATTTTGGGAACCAAAGCAAACATCAATAAATACAAGAGAGTTGAAATAATATCAAGCATCTTTTCTGATCATAACGCTATTAAACTAGAAATCAACTACAAGAAAAAAGCAGAGAAAGGTGCAAAAATGTGGAGACTAAACAACACGCTTCTCAACAAACAATGGATCATTGAAGAAATTAAAGAAGAAATCAAATATTATCTGGAGACAAATGAAAATGAGAACACGACATACCAAATCATTTGGGATGCAGCAAAAGCAGTCCTAAGAGGGAAATTCATTGCAATACAGGCTCACCTCACTAAACAAGAAAAAGCTCACGTAAGCAACCTCAAACGACACCTAACAGAACTAGAAAAAGAAGAACAAACAAAGCCCAGAGTCAGTAGAAGGAGGGAAATAATAAAAATAAGAGCAGAAATAAACGATATTGAAACAAAAAAGACAATAGAAAGGATCAATGAAACAAAGAGTTGGTTCTTCGAAAGAATTAACAAAATTGACAAACCCCTAGCCAGACTCACCAAGAAAAAAAGAGAGAAATCGCAAATTAATAAAATCAGGAATGACAGAGGAGAAATCACAACAGATACCAATGAAATACAAGAGATCATAAGAGAATACTATGAAAAACTATATGCCAACAAATTGAACAACCTGGAAGAAATGGACAAATTCCTAGACTCCTACAATCTCCCCAAACTGAATCAGGAAGAAATGGAGAATCTGAATAGACCCATCACAAGTAAGGAAATAGAAACGGTAATCAAAAACCTCCCCAAAAACAAGAGTCCAGGACCAGACGGCTTCTCTGGAGAATTCTACCAAACATTCAAAGAAGACTTAATACCCATTCTCCTCAAACTGTTCCAGAAAATTGAGAAAGATGGAGAACTCCCTAACACATTCTATGAAGCCAACATCACTCTGATCCCCAAACCTGACAAGGACAACACAAAGAAGGAGAACTACAGGCCGATATCACTGATGAACATAGATGCAAAAATCCTCAACAAAATTTTGGCAAACCGATTACAGCAATACATCAAAAAGATTATACACCATGATCAAGTGGGATTTATACCAGGGACACAGGGATGGTTCAACATCCGCAAGTCAATCAATGTGATACACTACATCAACAAAATGAAAAACAAAAACCACATGATCATCTCAATAGATGCAGAGAAAGCATTCGACAAGATCCAACACCCATTTATGATAAAGACCCTCAGTAAAATGGGTATAGAAGGAAAGTACCTCAACATAATAAAGGCCATATATGATAGACCCTCAGCCAACATCATACTCAACGGACAAAAGCTGAAAGCCATCCCTCTGAGGACAGGAACAAGACAAGGGTGCCCACTTTCACCACTCCTATTCAACATAGTACTGGAGGTGCTGGCCAGAGCAATTCAGCAGGAAAAAGAAATAAAAGGAATCCAAATAGGTAACGAAGAAGTAAAACTCTCGTTGTTTGCAGACGACATGATCTTATACATAGAAAACCCCAAAGAATCCACAGAAAAACTATTAGAAATAATCAACAACTACAGCAAAGTAGCAGGGTATAAAATTAACGTGCATAAATCAGTAGCATTTCTATACACTAACAATAAACTAACAGAAAAAGAACTCAAGAACTCTATCCCATTCACAATCGAAACGAAAAGAATAAAATACCTTGGGATAAACTTAACCAAGGAAGTGAAGGATCTATACAATGAAAACTACAAGACTTTCTTGAAAGAAATTGACGATGACATAAAGAGATGGAAAGACATTCCTTGCACATGGATTGGAAGAATAAACATAGTTAAAATGTCCATACTACCTAAAGCAATATACAGATTCAATGCTATCCCAATCAGAATCCCAAGAACATTCTTCACAGAAATTGAACAAACAATCCTAAAATTCATATGGGGCAACAAAAGACTGCGAATTGCTAAAGCAATCCTGAGCAAGAAAAACAAAGCCGGCGGAATCACAATCCCAGATTTCAAAACATACTACAAAGCTACAGTGATCAAAACAGCATGGTACTGGTACAAAAACAGGTCCACAGATCAATGGAACAGAATTGAAAGCCCAGAGATAAAACCACACATCTATGGACAGCTAATCTTCGACAAAGGAGCAGAGGGCCTACAATGGAGAAAAGAAAGTCTCTTCAACAAATGGTGCTGGGAAAACTGGTCAGCCACATGCAAAAGATTGAAAATCGACCATTCTTTTTCACCACACACCAAAATAAACTCAAAATGGATCAAAGACCTAAAGATTAGGCCTGAGACAATAAGTCTTTTGGAAGAGAATATAGGCAGTACACTCTTTGACATCAGTTTCAAAAGAATCTTTTCGGACACTGTAACTCCTCAGTTGAGGGAAACAATAGAAAGAATAAACAAATGGGACTTCATCAGACTAAAGAGCTTCTTCAAGGCAAGGGAAAACAGAATTGAAACAAAAAAACAGCTCACTAATTGGGAAAAAATATTTACAAGCCACTTATCCGACAAAGGGTTAATCTCCATAATATACAAAGAACTCACACTGCTTAACAACAAAAAAACAAACAACCCGATCAAAAAATGGGCAGAGGACATGAACAGACATTTCTCAAAAGAAGATATGAATATGGCCAATAGACACATGAAAAGATGTTCATCATCGCTAATCATCAGGGAAATGCAAATCAAAACTACACTAAGATATCACCTTACCCCCGTTAGATTGGCAAAAACATCCAAAACCAAGAACGACAAATGTTGGAGAGGTTGTGGAGAAAGAGGAACCCTCATACACTGTTGGTGGGAATGCAAACTGGTACAGCCACTATGGAAAACAGTATGGAGATTTCTCAAAAAGTTAAAAATAGAAATACCCTATGACCCAGCCATCCCATTACTGGGTATCTATCCTAAGAACCTGATATCAGATATCTCAAGAGTCCGTTGCACCCCTATGTTCATCGCAGCATTATTTACAATAGCCAAGACGTGGAACCAGCCTACATGCCCAGAAACTGATGATTGGATAAAGAAGATGTGGTATATATACACAATGGAATACTACTCAGCCAAGAAAAAAGACGAAATTGGCCCATTCACAACAACGTGGATGGACCTCGAGGGCATTATGTTAAGCGAAATAAGTCAGTCAGAGAAAGACGAACTCTATATGACTCCACTCATAGGTGGAAATTAGTATATTGAGAAGGAGATCTGATCGGTGGTTACCAGGGAAAAGGGGGGGTGGGGGGAGGGTACGGAGGGGGAAGTGGTGTACCCACAATATGACTAACAAAAATGTACAACTGAAATCTCAAAAGGTTGTAATCTATCATAACATTAATAAAAAAAAAAAAAAAAGAGGAGATAAAATTGCCTGTGATGGCATGATTATATAGTATATTACATTATATTACATCATATATATGAGATAAAATAATACAATAATAACTAGGTATCTGAAAAATCCAAAGTAGTAACCCAAAATATGGTTACAAAAATAATAAATTCCGTAAGTTGGCTGGAACCAAAAAATAGAATTAAAAATAAATATCCTTGTTGTTTATTAAACAAAAACAGAAGATATAATGAAAGATACCATTTATAACAGCTATCAAATAGAAGAAATAATAACAAATAAATGTAACCAGAAATGTACAAAAAAATTGTGAAGAACATTTAAAAATATTATAGAAAGTCAAATGTAAACAAATTGAAAGGCACACCCTGTTCTTGAATAGAAAGAATTAATATCATGAATAAATCAAGTCTCCCTAAATAAACTTATAAATTCAAGGTGACTCTCCCACATCAAAAACAACATCAACAGGAAGAGACCACATACTAGATTATGTAATACTAAATTCACATGCAGAAAAAACAAGTAAAATACCCAAGAAATTTCTGAAAAAGAAGAAGAATGAAAAAGGACTAACCCTCCTAGGTATTTAAGTGAGAGATACAGCTCCATTGATCAAAGCAGTGCAGTACTGATGAACAGATTACAACAGGAGGTGCCAAGTTTTTTCTGTAAAGATCCACATGATAGAAATTTTCGGCTTTGTGGGCCAAACAGCCTCTGTCCTATGTCATCAACTTTGATGTTGCAGTGCAAAAGCAGCTGTAAACAATACATAAACAAATGGATGTAGCCCTATTCCAATAAAATTTTATTTACGAAAACAGATAGCTGTCTGGATTTGGCCTCCTGGCTACATGATCATGGATTTTAAAAAAAAGATTCAAAAATAGAGACAAATATATATGGATAATTAGTGTATAATGAAGAAAGTGCTGCCTGTCAATGGAGAAAAGATATATTGCTTAAGAAATTTTTCAGGCAAATGGTTATTCATCTGAGATGAAAAATAAAGTTGGATTCTTATCTCATTCCTTAAATAATTTTAAGTGGATCAAAAATTGAAATGTAGAAACTAAAACCATTGAAGTCCTAGAAGAAAACATGGGAATATTTATATGAATTAAGAATGGAAAAAGTCTTTCTAAGCATGGACTCAAACCCAGAAGCCATAAATGAAAAGACTGAAGAATTAGACTTCACAAAAATAAAAATTTCTGCATAGCACAATGTACCACCAATAAAAACGTGGGAGGGGATTAAAAAAACACTGTCAACTCATATCACAGATCCTACAGCTAGTGATTCTGTCTGTCATTCTTATAATCTGGTTTGTCATGCTATTTTTAACAAATACCAATATTTATGTTATGGTGATACTATTATCTTGACATTTTTGAAATTTAAAACAATTTGCACTCTGTAAGCCTGGACAAGTGCAGTCCATGCAAACCTCAATGAGCAAGCTTAACTCCTTTCACAGCATTACTCATTTGTGTTTATGAGATGACAAGTTAGGGAGCCTTCTTCCCACATTTGCCACTACGCAATTTTTGATGAAAATGCTTGCTTAACAAAACCCTATTCTAGAAAGAGACTGGACATTTTGTTGAAATTATGAATTGGACAAAGGTACACTCATTGAGAAAGCATTCCTCTGTATCACGGTAATCCTCAAGAGAAGGAAGGCAATGACAATAAACAAAGAGAAGCTTTTATTGCAAGAATAGTTCTTACTGCAGCTCAATAACTTTCTGAAATGGTGAAATATTAATACCGCAATATTGGCATTACGACAGGTAACTTTATATCGGAATATCCAACTATAATGATGAAACCTAAATTACAAAGATTAAACCAAAAATGCTTCCTTTGAAACAAAAGTAACAGCTCACTTTCAATATAATGATTACATTTCCTGCTAAAGAACAAATAGTTGACTAAAATTTTCTCACCGACAAAGAGGTAGGATTATTTGGAGATGGATTCCCCGCCAAGATAATTGAAGTTGGCTTATACGTACCTCCTCATTATTCCTCAGACCACCTTAGAATCAGGAAGCGGTATGAGAAGAAACTTTGGTCAAGACTCACCCTACAGGACTGTTGTGGGTTGAACTGCGTCCCACCCCCCCCTCCCCAAAAGATATGTTGAATTCCTAACCCCTGCTACCTGTGAATGTGACTATATTTGGAAATAGGATTTTTGCAGATATAGTCAAATTAAGATGAGATCATACTCAATTTGAGTGGGCCCTAATCCCAGCTAACTGGTGTCCCTATAAGAAGAGGAAACAGACATACGGTGAGAACACCAGCAAAGACAGAGACTGGGGTGGTGAACCTACAAACCAAGGAACACGGAGGATTGACGACAACCGTGAGAATGGAGGAAGAGGCGAGGAAGGATTCTGCCCTAAAACCTTCAGAGAGAGCAGGGCCCTGCCATTTTTGGATTTCCAACCCCCAGAACTGTGAAAGAATGATATTTCTGCTGTTTTAAGCCACGCAGTTGGTGATACTTTGCTATGACAGCCCTAGGAAAGTCATATAGGGACTCTCCCCTGCCCTTCAGGATTTACCTCCTAGCCCTGTGCATCCACTGGAGAAACACTGGCACTGATGGAAGGAGCCAGTGTGTTTGTGAGTCTGGTCAGAGTGGGCTCATTCTGGAGGTTAAAAGATGATGGAGGCCATGACAGACCCCCACCCCCACTCTGGGGAAGGCTGAGACCGCTGGCAGGACCGGTAGGTGATGTGGAAAAGTCTGAGTTTGAAGCTATGGTGGCAACAGTGGCCACTGGGCTCCCCGTAATCAACATGGCCAAAGGCCAGGAAGATAAGGGAGACTGAGGGACCAGAATTAGTTGGCCCACTGCACGGGACAGGTGAGCTCATACTACTGCTCTGGGGTTCAGCTTCCTATCCGTTGTTGCTAGAGTTACACCTCTTCTTGTTCATCTCAACCTTGCATCTTTTTTTCTCAACCTGTTGCCCTTTTTTTGTTGTTGTTACATACAGAAATTTATTTTATTTAATAAACTTTTATATAGTCCTTGCTAATTACCAGGCACTGTACTAAGCTCCTTTATTTATTTATTTATTTATTTATTTATTTATTTACTTACTTACTTACTTACTTGGTGAGGAAGATTGGCCCTGAGAGAACATTTGTTGCCAATCTTCCTCTTTTTGTTTGAGGAAGGTTGTCCCTGAGCTAACATCTGTGCCAGTCTTCTTCTATTTTGTATGTGGGATCCCACCACAGCATGGCTTGACAAGTGGTGTGTAGGTCCCTGCCCGGGATCCAAACTCACACACCCCAGGGTGCCAAAGTGAAGAATGCGAACTTAACCACTATGACACCAGGCCGGACCCATAAGCTTCTTTAATTTTTAGAGCAGTTTTAAATGCATAGCAAAATTAATCAGCATATGCAGAGATTTTTCCCCTCCTCCCTACCCCCAGACATCCACAGCCTCTCTTAATATCAATATCCACATCAGAGGGGTACATTTGTTACAATTGATGAACCCTTGACATGTCATTATCACCCAAAGTCCATAATTTATATTAGGGTTACCTCTTGGTATTACACAGCCTATGGGTTTGGAGAAATGTATAATGACGGGTGCCCATTATTATAGGATCACACAGAGTAGTTTCACTGCCCTAAAATCCTCTATGCTCTCCCTGTTCATCCCTCCCTCCCCCCAACCCCTGGCAACCACTGATCTTCACTGTCTCCATAGTTTGACCTTTTCCGGAATGTCATATAGTTGGAATCATACAGTATGTAGCCTTCTCAGGTTGACTTTTTCATAAAGCAATTATTAACAGACATAAAAGGAGAAATAAACAGCAACACAATCATAGTAGGGGACTTTAACACTCCACTTACACCAATAGATAGATCATCCAAACAGAAGATCAACAAGAAACATTGGCTTTCAGTGACATCTTAAACCACCTGGACTTAGTGGGTATATACAGAACATTCTATCCAAAACCACAGAACACACATTCTTCTCAAATGCACATGGGGGCTGGCCCCGTGGCCGAGTGGTTAAGTTTGCGCACTCTGCTTCAGTGGCCGAGGGTTTCGCCAGTTTGAATCCTGGGCGTGGACATGGCACCACTCATCAGGCCACGCTGAGGCAGCATCCCACGTGCCACAACGAGAAGGACCCACAACTATGTCCCGGGGGGCGTTGGGGAGAAAAAGGAAAAATAAAATCTTAAAAGAAAAAAATTTAAAAAAAATAAAGAATTCCCAAATGCACATGAAACATTCTCCATGATAGATCACATATTAGGTGATAAAAGAAGCCTCAATAAATATAAGAAGATTGAAATAATACCGAGCATCTTTTCTGATGACAATGATATGAAACTAAAAAACCAACTACAGGAAGAAAATCGGAAAAGCCAAAAATGCGTGGAGATTAAACAAAATGCTACTGAACAACGATTGGGTCAATGAAGCAATCAAAACATACCTGAAGACAAATGAAAATTAAAATATGACACACCAAAATTTATGGGATAGAGCAATAGCAGTTCTAAGAGGGAAGTTTATGCTAATACAGGCCCACCTCAACAAACAAGAAAAATGCGAAATGAAAAATCTAATAACAGTGTGGGGTGGGCCTGGTGGTGCAGTGGTTAAGTTCACTTGCTCCGCTTTGGCATCTAAGAAATTGAAGAGGAGGAAAAGCTTCCTAACTCATTCTACAAAGCCAACATTACCCTATATCAAAACCAGACAAGGACAACACAAGAAAAGAAAATTATAGGCAATATCACTGATGAACATGGATGCAAAAATCCTCAACAAAATACTAGCAATGGAATACAAGAATACATTCAAAAGATCACACACCATCATCAACTGGGATTTACTCCAGGGATGCAGAGATGATTCAAAAAAATTGAAGAAGACACAAAGAAATGCAAAGATGTTCCGTGCTCCTGGACTGGAAAAATTAACTTAGTTCAAATGTCCATACTTCCTAAAGCAATCTACAGATTCAATGCAATACCTATCAAAGTTCTAATGACATTTCTCACAGAAATAGAACAAAGAATTCTCAAATTTATATGGAAAAACAAAAGACCCTGAATAGCCAAAGGAATCCCAAGGAAAAAAGGACAAACCTGGATGTATCACATTCTCCGACTTCAAAATATACAGCAAAGCTATAATAATCAAAACAGCATGGTACTGGCACAAAAACAGATACACAGATCAATAGAACAGAGTCTAAAGCCCAGAGATACACCTACACATCTATGGACAGCTAATTTTTGACAAGGGAGCCAAGAATATACAATGGAGAAAGAAGTCTCTTCAATCAATGGTGTTGGGAAAACTGGACAGCCACATGCAAAAGAATGAAAGTAGACCATTATCTTACACCATACACAAAAATTGACTCAAAATAGACTAAAGACTTGAATGTAAGACCTGAGACCATGAAACTTCTGGAAGAAAACTTAAGCAGTAGGCTCTTTGACATCGGTCTTAGCAACATATTTTCAAGTACAATGTCTGACTGGGCAAGGGAAACAATAGAAAAAATAAACAAATGGGACTACATCAAACTAAAACGCCTCTGCGCAGCAAAGGAAAACATCAACAAAATGAAAAGGCAACCTAACAACTGGGAGAAGATATTTGCAAACCATCTATCTGATAAGGGGTTAGCACTCAAAATATATAAAGAACTCATACATCTGAACAAAAGAAAAAATAACTACCTGATTAAAAAATGGGCAGAGGATCTGAACAGACATTTCTCCAAAGAAGATATACAGATGGCCAACAGGCACATGAAAAGATATTCACCATCACTAATTATTAGAGAAATGCAAATCAAAACTACAATGAGATATCACCTCACAACCATCAGAATGGCTATGATTAACAAGACAGGAAATAATAAGTGTTGGAGAGGATGTGGAGAAAAGGGAATTCTCATACACTGCTGGTGGGATCGCAAACTGGTGCAGCCACTATGGAAAACAGTATGGAGATTCCTCAAAAAATTAAAAATGGAAATACCATATGACCCAGCTAGTCCACTACCGGGTATTCATCCAAAGGACATGAAAACACAAATGCATAAAGATACACGCACCCCTATGTTCACTGAACATTATTCACAATAGCCAAGACTTGGAAGCAACCTAGGTACCAATGAAGGGATGAATGGATAAAGGAGATGTGGTATATGTACACAATGGAATACTACTCAGCCATAAAAAAGGATGAAATCTGGCTGTTTGTAAGAACATGGACGGACCTCGAGGGTATTATGCTAAGTAAGATCAGTCAGAAGGAGAAAGTCAAATACTGTATGATCTCACTCATAAATAGAAGATAAAAACAACTGACAAACACAAAGAGACAGAGATTGGATTGGTGGTTACCAGAGGGGAAGGGGAGTAGGAGGAGGGGGAGAGGGGTGATCAGACACATGTGTATAGTGATGGATTATAGTTAGTCTTTGGGTGGTGAACATGGTGTAATCTACACAGAAGTCAAATATAATGATGTACACCTGAAATTTATATAATGTTATAAACCAATGTTACGGAAAAAAAAAAAAGCTGGCTTTTTCACTAAGTAATCTACACTTAAGTTTCCTCCATGTCTTTTCATGGCTCATTTCTTTTAAGCACTGAGTAATATTCCATCATCTGGATGTACCACAGTTTATTTACCCTGTTCCCTTTTCAAAGACATCCTGTACCCTTTCTTCGCAGCTGGCGTCTTTTCTTTCAACTCTTCAGCCCTGCTCCTTAGGCTCTCTGCCCTGTGTGAGGACCAAGTACTGTCATGACTAGGAGGCCAGGTTGTTAATCTGAGCTGGGCTGCACTGCTCAGACCTGGGCTGCACTACCATTTTCTTTGGCAACCTCTCTGTGCTTTAATGTCTCAGCCTCCCACGTGGAGGGTAGTATTATCATTTTCTTCATAAGGCTGTGGAATTAAATGAAATAATACATGTAAAGGGCTTGGTGCAGGGCCTGGCTCAGCACATGTCAGACATGTCACTGTTGGCCTGTTTTTAAGAAGCCAAAAATTGTTTGATTGATTCTCTTCTGAACCCTAAATGACATGATTTAAGAAGTATGCTCTTCTAAGATTTCTGGAAGTTGTTACATGTGTCTGCCATGTTACTGCATATAAATAGAGAATTTATAAGGACGTGTATTGTCACCTAGCAACATTGCAATAATAGAGAACAGAACAAAGAACCTGTTTTGTTATTCAAAGTGTTAAATTCTATAGGGGTTAAGACGAAAATTTCATGCCAGGGCAATACTAACAATGAAAATGAATTCATAGAGAAGAAAAGAGTTAATGAACCTAAACACATGCAATAATTTGCCAGACTTATGCTGCGTGTCAGGAACCAATTATAACCTATTTCTGCATCTCGTAGACATGGGCCAGGTGTTCACATCAAATCAATAATGAGAAAATATCATTTAGGCCCATCAATGTCTCCCACTAGAGCTCTGCTAGCACTGACCTCAGGAGACTAGCAGCCTACAATCTTTGCTGCTGAAATGTCTCCTCAAGATATGTCTGAGCAAGTGCATTTAATGACATCTCTAGCAAATAAATAGCTTAAAAATTGTTCCGTGAATGGCATGCCACTTCAAGACTGTGGATCACCCCAATTAAAACCTCAGCTGTAAAACATTTGCTATGCACCTTGACAGGAATGCGGAACTGAATAATAATTGCCTACTTTGCTGGGTATGGTTATAAAAAAAAAAAAAGCTCTCTAGGGCTTCAGCATTCTGGAGAGCTGGGGAATAAAACTGTCCAGCCTCTGGGGTCCAGCAGACATATCACAGAGGTTTACAAGATGGAAGTGTTAAAAAGCTCTTTCTGACTCCTTGGTGCTTAACTCAATCCTTTCTCAGAGTTTTTTTACTCAAACTGTGAAGAAATGAAAGAATGTGTCTACATTATTGAAAGGCAATTATCTCTTCACGCAGAAAAAAACATCATCTGTGACACCTACGAAGTTTATTGAGAGAATGTGCTAATGCACAAAATATCGAGAAGGTGGAACTGACTCGAAAACACACGTGTTCAGTGAAATAATAGCATGTAGGGGAGTGGGACAGAGTGGTAAATAGTGCATTTAAAACTGCAAAGGAATTGGCTAATTAGCAAGAAGATGACTGTTTGGCAGGATTAGGCTCATTTAAAGAACAGACCATCACAAATTGTCGGAGAAAACTGATAGTGTGTCCAGAGGAACGAATCTTTGAATGTGTGGTGGCTGGTTCGTTGAACTTCAGTTATCAAAGAAGGAAATGATGGGCCCCAAGTAGTGAGACCCAAGTCATTTCAGAAGTAATTACTAAAACCAAAGAAGAATTGCAGTTTTAATTTGAAATTAATTTTGAGTCTTAATGTTTAAACCAAACATATGTAGGACAGAATGGCAATAGTCTGCATGGCATAATTTTCAAGACCTTTATTCCAAAAACTTTCAAGTGGACTGCCTGACATTTTCACTCCATCTCTGCTGAATTTTCTACCTTCTAGATGTTCACTGAGGTTCCCCCATGCTCTCATTGCAAGCATCATACTCTTGAGCGCATGGATCAACTGCTGCTGGTGCTCATATCTTACAGAGAATTAGTTCATTTGTGTTTAATACCTCCTAATACCTAGCTACGATAAGGTAAACTGAGGGAGGAGAGGATTTCATAAATGCAGCACAGGAGATAATTTTGGAGAGAAACGTTAGCTGGTCTAGGCAGACTTCATAAGGGGAACATCAGTCTACCAGATTAGGTGGAGAGGTGACGAGGCACATTGTGGGGATGCACGAAGAAAAACGTAGGAAAATCAGGCAGATGAATACGGCCCTGAGCCTGGTGGATGGGTTTCAAGAATAGCGACTACTAGCAACATTTTCTATGATCAGTTCTGCAAGTTTAGAGTGTGAGATTCTAAAACCAGGCAGGAAGGGAAGACACAAATCTTTTAGGCAATTCCCTCCCCTCATTTCACCCTTATGGTTGTAGTGTGGTGTTGTTTACTGAGGTGACCAACACAAAA
This sequence comes from Equus asinus, assembly GCF_041296235.1. Classification (NCBI taxonomy): domain Eukaryota; kingdom Metazoa; phylum Chordata; class Mammalia; order Perissodactyla; family Equidae; genus Equus; species Equus asinus. The sequence continues at coordinate 64,883,398 of NC_091792.1, read as the reverse complement.
TGCCACAGCTAATGACTGGTGGAGTCCAAGAGGGTGCAGGTATCTTGATTTCTGGGGCTCTCTCCCTAACACTACACTGTCCATAAAAGTTAATGTGGTCCCTCCTTTAACCCCCACTAGCATTTTACATGACCCATTTCTCTAATTATCTTTTCTGGATGCATGACTCTCTGCCAAGCCACTCCGATCATTTGGGAAAATAACATCAAAATTTAAAAGCTAGTATTGGTAGAACCTGCGGGGATAGAAATTCCACCAAGTTCTCAAGCTTTCCTTCTCCCTCACTGGGGACACTTTTAGTTTTCTTTGCTCTGCAGCCTGCCAAACATCCATGGCACCTAACCACAAATGAAAAAAGACAGCCCATTCCAATCAGATGCTCAACCCCACCAACATTCCCAGACAGCCTTGGAGCCCTCACCACACCCTTCAAGTTCAGGGTCATGCCATTTGGAAAACAGCATGTTGAGCTCAAAACCCTCACATTCTCTTGTGTGCATCATGCTCAAAGCATTCAGAAAGAGCCAGAGCAAAGCCAGGCGACAAAAAAAAAACCCTGTTTTTTTCTTTTAATCAGAGACAAATTATTTAGTTCTTCAAACAACACCAACCATATTCATCTAAAGACAAGAGTTTCTATTTATTTCAGAAAGTTCCCCATCTATTTAGAAATTCCTTACAGCTCGTATTCCTTCTCTTGTTTTCTTCTTCATGTCCTACTCTTTTAGCATTAATTCCACAAACATTTATTCAGAACTTATCATGTGCTAGACCCTGGAATATGAGTGGGAATGCAAAGATAAATAGAATAGTTTCTGCCTTGTGTGGGTTAACCGTCTACAAAGGAAGGTATGGTAAATAGAGAATTATAATACCACATGATAAAGACTCTGGCAATAAAGGAGCTCAAGGTGGGAACAGATAATTAGCTACCCCGAGAGAGACACCACCCACAAGGAGTGAGGCTGGATATGGATCTTGGAGGAATCTGGTTCTCTTGGAGTCGCTTGTTCTATCTGCTCCCTCTAGTCTCTCTCCCACACTGATGTGGACACCATTTACGGTGTGCGTCTGACTCTTACTTGCTTCTTAGAGAACCCGCCTCATCCACATTCCTGGAGGTAGTGGCAGCCCCTCCCCATTCCAGTCACAGATGCCTAAGCGCACTGGGCCAAATAAACGGGAGACAAAGGGACAGAGAGGAGGAGGGCGCTGGACTGGAGTATCACCGGGCCTTCCACCTGCTAGGGACGGCCTTGAAAAGGAGACAACGAACAAGTCTATAAGAGCAGAATGCAGAGGAGCACGGGGAAGAGCAGACATGCGAAGCCATGAGGCGTCTGAATGAGAGTTGGGAGAAAGTCCCAACCAGGCCCCTCTGTCCTTCCAGCAGCTGAGCTCGGGATGCTGCCCTGTCAGAGTCTTGTTTCACTTGGCCTTCTGGGAATGGGTTTCTGTTCTTTGCAACCAAACATTTTTATTTACTCTCAAATTCTTAAATCTCTGACTTCAACCCTGCACACTGAACCTTTACCTTACAATATAAAACCTACATACTTTCCCCCAAAAAACCAAAAGCACTTGACAACAATGGCGTGAGAGAGACAGGAGGACAAGAGGCAGCACATCAGAAAGCAGCATCAGGATAAAGTCGGGGAGAGTGCATTAGAGGGAGGGGACAGCGCTGAGGGAGGAAAGGGCACCTTAATAAAGCCGCCATGCTTTTGGATGCTTATAGTGACAGCTGAGGAAGCCAGGCTTCTCTCCGGATCCTGCAGCTATGGGTGGTTTTAGTTTTCTTCTTTCAGTATTTCTGTTTTCCAAATATTCTACGAATAGCATGCATTTTGTACTAAAAAAGAAATTATTAAAAAAATAGAAATAATCTTCTGACATCTTTTAAAAAATAATGCCTCAGAGAAGGCTGTGTTAACTAAAATATTTTTAAAAGCTAAACTAACAGAACACAATATAATTTATCCCAAAAAAGGTCATTTCTGATTGGACAGAGACAACTGAGTAAGGCATAAGCTTGGGAAAGACAGCTGGAGTCTTGAGGGCGAGGGAAGTTGAAGCGCAGAGTTAGGATGTGGAGCAAAGAGCTAGGAGGCAGCCAGGACATCGCCCGCACCGTGCCCACCGCCTGGGCTCTGGGAAGGAGGCTGTGGCACGCTTCACTGGAGTTCACGTGGCCTCACTCCCCTTTCCACAGATACACGCAGCCATGTCATCACTCCCGCAGTCTGAAACCCTGGCCTTCTGCCAGCAAGCCCAGGCCACAGTCGTAGCCCTGCCACTTCTCGGTCTTGCAGGGCCCCTTTCTCCTTTGGGGTAGTTGGGGGGAGGGCACAGACATGCTTCAGAAAACCATCCAAGTCCAGGGCACAAGCTCTCCCTCCGAATTAACAGCAATTTCTGGGCAGGAAACACATCATTTCCATCATGTCATTCAGTTCTCACAACCACCCCATGGAGTGGGTATTGTGCTCATTTTGGGTACTATCCTGTTCTGCGTATGACAAAAGTGGGGCTCAATGCTGCTGACTTTCAAAGGCCAATGGCCAGAGAGGGACAGGGCTAAGATTCAAGCCTTGGTCTTCCAACTCGGAAGCTGTGCCTTGGCTCACTACTGGCACACGCTTTCCAAAGCAGCCATCTTGGCAACCCCAGTTTCCAGAGGATGCGGCCCACTGGAATTGAAAGAAAGAACCCCAAAGAGTCTCAAATGGAAAATACCTCGATGGGAGCCTTGTCTGAGGTGGGGTCAGTGGTTTTATCTCTGCAATCAGAGTTGAGGAATAAAGATTTTCATGGAGCATGAGTAAAAAGAGAGAGAGAGAGCCCAGAGTATGATCATATCTATGCTTTCTAGAATAAAATAATCACATCACAGTGCCACCATCTGGTTACTGTGGATGACCAGGCATGGGAGGCTGGCTTTGAATTTTATTTTCTAAGTCGCCTCTGATGGAAGTGCCCACATCAATAAAAAAGATTGCAAGTTTTTTTAAAGTTAATTATAATTAAATTTAAATTTTTGTTTAATTCGAAAAACAGGAACTTATTCTTTTCTAAAAGCAGGGAATGAATCCAATGATTCTTCAAGATCCCAAGCATCACCATAGTCCTATCATTATAGACCAAAGAGAAGGACAAATGAAACAAAAAGGGAGTCACACATTGGAAGATGAGGAAAAGAATAAAAGGAAAGCCATCATACCTATTCTCTGACCCAAGGTGGGGTCCCCGGATCAAGGACAGTAAGGTAAGGGAGGAAGGTTTGCTTTGTGTTGAAAAGCACAGGCAGAGGAATCAATGACGACAGTGCTCCATCCCTCCCCTCTGCACCCAGGGCACAGACAACAGCCCCCCACCCTGCCCCCATGCAGCTGCCTGCTCACATTCAGCAGGACTTCCCATCTCTCTGCCCTCCTCGGACTCCCTTTCTGCGGTCGTAGATTCTCAGAGATGTCTCTCGCACGTAGGCATTGTTGCTGTCTGTTATTTACTGCCAAATAAATACTGAAAATGGTAGTGCATCTGGATGGCATGGACTGCCTGAGGGTCGTGATCTTTCATACCTGCTCCAACCTATATTGGTCTAATCATTGAGGTGGTGCCTCTGATCCTTAACATCAGTATCTTAGTCAAGGTTCTCTAGAGAAACAGAACCAATAGAGATACATGGATATAGAGAGATATAGATGCAGATATAGATATAGATATGTAAAGAATTTACATTTGTTGTAAATTGTTTTAAGGAATTGGCTCCCACAATCATGGAGGCTGAGAAGTCCCATGATCTGCTGTCCACAAGCTGGAGACGCAAGAGAGCTGGTGGCATGGTTCCTGTCCAAGTCTGAAGGCCTGAGCACCAGGGGAGCCAGTGATTCAAGCTCCAGTCCAAGGACAGGAGAAGACTGATGTTCCAGTTCAGTCAGCCAGAGAGTGACTCCTCCCTTCCCCCATCTTTTTGTTCTATTCAGGCCCTCAACAGATTGGTTGGTGCCCACCGACCTTGAGGAGGGCCGTCTGCTTTACTCAGTCTACCATTTCTAATGCTAATTTCTTCCAAAACACAAGCATAGACACACCTATAAATAATGTTTAGCCAAATATCAGGGCACCCCATTGCCCAGTCAAGTTGACACATAAAATTAACCATCATAGACAACTTTAATCACTACTGGAATTAACAGGGAACAATTCCAGCTCCCAAATGTACCTCTGGGATTCAGATCACATATGTCCTCCCAGGAGAGAAAGACTGGTGCCAAGAGGGAGGCATCTAAGGGAAAAACCCAGAGATATTGAGAATGACAACAAATACTAGTAAAAATGACAACAATAATAGTTAACCCGTATTAAGGACTTACTATCGGCCAGAGACTGTGCCCTGAGCTTTGTATGTCTTCTCATTTCTGTTCACATCAGATTTGGAAGCAGGCTTATTGTGTATTTCATACAGGAGGATGTTGAGGCTGAGAGTGGGGAACAAGCAGTGGAGGGGGGATTCAAACTCATGGCACCCACGTTCTTTCCTTCTGAAGAAATTGGTCCTCAACTCTTTCAGGTGGAAAGGTAAGAAAGAAATCTGACACCTCAAAAAATTCACTATTTCCTGCATTTTAACTGAGTTGACTTAAACTAGGGGGAAAAACTAGTGGGAAATATCCAGTCTTGAACTGAGAAAATCTTGTCAAAACTCTAAGCGCACAAATGCGTAGTCGCTGCCGGAGGGCGGAAGGCAGTCCTCTCCCGACCGTGCTTCCTCCCGCGGGACACGCTGGCAGTGCATCGTGTTAGCCAAACACTTCGAACAGTTCAGCATTTTAAGGCCAGCCAAATCCAAGCGCTATCTGGCTGGAAACTCCATAGCTGACTTGAAGTCAACGTGTTTCTGTGAGGAAATTTACTCCATATGGTTCCGGCTCCTTGAAAGTTGCTCATCAATTGAAGCTTTCAGAAAGAGCAAAAGGAGAGTCAAGAACTCTGACCCCGTGGCTGGGGAATTATTTTAAATTTGTTCTCACAAATAGGGAGCCCAGGATCACCAGGGGAAAAACAATCACTTAAAGATTCCAATTCTCTTATAACCAATTCAAGGAAAAATGCTGCGTTCTCTCCCGGATATTTCTTGATGCAGTTTTATTTTATTCCAGCTGCCAAGGAGAGCTGTGGTCTTCTTTTTTCCTTTTTGTTTTTACATTTGAAAGATCTCCCATCTATAAAGTGCCAACTATGTGTGAAGCACATTTCAAAAAAGTAACTTGACGTTGTGGTCCTATAAGGCAACACTTGGCAAAAAAAAAGCCTGAAAAATGCAGAAAAGAGAAGAGAAACAAATCCTACCACCCAGAGATAACCATCAAACATTTGATTTCAAAATGCACCTTCCGTATCACTAATTTCTTTTAAAGAGAAACTAGTTGTATCTCCATATATTCTAAATATCAACTAGCCTTTGAGACAGACAGATTATTCATCCCTCAAAAAGATCTACTAGGTAGGAACAGAGAAAAGATTAGCTCAGGTGTTTTGGTACAGAAAAATGAGTGGGTCGTTTTTACATGCAATAACTCTTTTATGTACTTCGCCATTAATGATCAGCAACAACTGTGGATGCGAAAGATTTTCACAGTCACGTTCCATCTCATTAAAGCATTCTGTCTAGTATTTTCTATACATGTGCACATTAAAGAAACGACAGTGAAGAATGGCTGCAGCCCTCTGTGCACTTTCAGCATCAACTTCTTTGCCGGGAGAGTTTGCCTACCAACAACACAGTGGATTAATGAACAAGGGAGATGCTGTCTTTGTAACTTCCCCCAGAGCTGTTTCTTTACCGCAATCCCAGTAGTCACTCCATCAATGGGAACACTTGCATAATTTCTCCATAATACATTTATTAAAAAGTTATTTAATCGTGAAAATACATTGTTTTCAGAATAGCCTTCTTCAGTAACTTACAAGAAATATTTCTTCATGTATTTCATTATTATAACAGAATCTAGAAAATTTCATAATTTATGACAGTGTAACATAGCAACCTTCCTAAAATGTGTAATTTATTTTAATATTGGTTTCTTCAAATCTTTGGTAATATCCCCTCATGTGTTTTCACCAGTATTTTCTGTCAAATAAGTGCACTTTAGTTTATCATTTATTTTCCAGTTAATATTTTAGCTCTTTTTACTATTGCAGGAAAAACAATGGCATATGACTTTTTGACTTTATCTATTAACCTCAAAAAACCTCAAAAAAGGATGCTGAATATTTAGAAGTATGCTTGGTAAAGTTCTGTGATGTCCCAGATGGAATGTTTCATGACTTTAAATCTCACTGAGAAGATTGTAGACACGTGTCTTCATATCTGACTTTAACAAATGATGATAGCTTCCTATTAATTAGCTAATACTTAAGGCACAATAAACAAACAGGACAAAGTTTATCTTTAAAAATGGTGTAGGTAGTAACAGACAAAGTTTATCACTAATAATGTTTCAGACAGTGTTCTTGAGAGTCACTGTTTTACTCATGTGACTGAAAACAAAGAACCCAGCCAGGAATAGGAGGAGAGTCAGTGCTACCATTTTGTCATTCACTTATTCTAACATTTCTAGTGTTATATATAAGCTACACTTTCTTTGCAGGAATATTTTAAAGCCACTTATCATTTTGGGAAGATTGGCTTACATAAAACCAAATGTCTTAATCCACATATTCCCTTAATAAAGCGTGCGTGAACCACTATGTGTTGCCAAACGCTGGAAATGAATGACCGAGTGAGGGTAGCTCCATCAACCCTCCATGGGGAAGAACTCCCATGTCTCTCTCATCTACAGGAGGTGGCAATGACCATGTAAATAAAGCTTAATTTCTTCATTTTCAAGAACTTTAATAGATTTAGATTTATAGAAAAATTGGGAAGATAATACAGAGAATTCTCATAGACTCTACACTTAGTTTCCTCTATTATTGACATTGTACCTTAGCATGGTACATTTGTTGTAATTAATACACCAATATTGACATATTAGTACCTAGCTTAATTTCTTTTCAAATTCTTAAACAGAAACTAAATTGAAATAGAAGTTCTAGTATTTTCTGCCTGTGTCCCAGGGGATTGTCTTGCCTGGTGTTGATGGGATACATGCAAACTACAACTCATCACAATGAACTGCTGCTAGACCCTTTCTCATTCCTTACCTCCCTGTGGTGGGTGTATCTCCCCACCTCTCTTACCTCCCTCACCAGCCCCGTCTCCTCCCCCATTCCTTTCCAATGGTTTCCGACATTGTCCATTTCTGCCCAGATGTAGAAAAATGGTGGGTTGGGGACAGGTGGAGATGAGAAACAGAACTCTGCGTAGCTCCCAGAGAAGCACACATGGCAGAGAAAAGAACGTCTTCTCTATTTTTTTGCTTGGTCTGAGCCTGAGTCTGTGAGCCACAGAACATTTTTTTAGGGAGAAACAAACCATCTTTATCTCTGTTTTTGCAGATATTGTCTAATTTGTGAGCCAATCCTGGGTGTGCCATGAGTTCAAGCATGGTGGATTATTCTCAGCCCTCATCCATATGCTTTATAATCAGTGTCACTTCTTCTGAGGTTCTGGAATTGAGTTGCCAATCTGTTTGTAGCTGGCTTTTCTGTGATCTTGTGGGCTTTCAGGGAGGAGTTGGAAAAGGCTGCATGGAGGCGGGTAGCCAGGCACCATTTAGAACCAGAAGTCTCTTTGGTTTACTATGGAAATTCTCCAAATAGCTTTATTGGGGGATTGTGAAAGCCTAATGAGATAGAAGGTCTGGATGGCTGACAACAGGAGTCTGCCAAATTAAATGTGTTATAAGAAACAAAACAGACTCGGTAGCCAAAGGGACGCTGAACAAAGTGCACACCTTACTCATTGGGGAAAAGTTAGCATTAGTTAGCTTGCTGCAGGGGACCCATGAAAATCTCAGTAAGAAGGAGGGGGTGGGGGCTTCTCGTAGATTTGGATCTATTCTGGGTGATACTCAGGAGACTTTCAGGCAGTGGTGGTCAGTTCTGGAATGGGTTTTGTCTAGAGTGGAGGCAATTTGGTGATGGGGTATCTTAATAATTGCTATTTTGAAGGCAAGAGGATTAGAACAAACTGTCATTGATAAAGTAGTAGTAACATACATTCCATCTTGCTTTGTGAAGCTGTGAGGCAAGGCAAGAACAAATAATTTTGAGCACATTTTCAGCTCAAATATCAATGAAGGTTTTTACTTTAAGAAACAAACAAACAGAGAAGCAATAGTCACTGCATAAGTTTGGAGAGGGGGATGTTTCCTCCTTTTGTGGTACAGCCGCCTCGTCCTGGCTTGTTTCAACCATGGTCCTAGAGCAGCTTTGTCTGAGCATCATCGCTTATCTTCTGTGAGCAAGTTCATGTTCTGTTGGTAGCATCACAACCTGGCCACCAGCTGCCAGCACCATTTTTCACTTTCTCACATATTATCTCTTTACTCCATTCAACAAGCCTATGATGTAGGTTTATATCATTGCATATTTATACTATTTATATCATTGCATCTGACAGATGTGGAAACCGAAGTAAAAGAAGGTTAAATGACTTGCCCAAGATCATAGTCCTGGCTCATGATGTTACCCACCATGCTTGCAGAGCCTGGGGCTGGGGGAGAATTACCCTGTGGTTTTCCCGGGTGTATCAGACATAGATGCACTTTGCACAATGCAGTTACTGATATGTTCTCCACTGGCAATGGGAGACTCACTTTTTGAGTCATCATAGAATTGTCTGAAGTGGCAAGAGCTAGAAACCTAGGCCAGAAAAGGAAGATGATATTAGGCTTGTGAGAGCATTAATCGTTACTATGCTGCCTACTGGCTTTGAGCAAGCTATACCTTAGATCAAGGCTTAAACTTAGAGAGTGAACCCCAAAAGATCCAGTGACAGGTGCCAATCACAGGGCCTGTATTTTAAGAAGAAAGATTCTTCTCTTGTCTGAGAGCATAAACAAGGTTTTTACTCTATTAGTTCATTTTCTGGGCTACAAGCAGAGACCATCTGGTGACCTCAGGCTGTTTGACAGGGACACAGATAAGAGACTACACAGAAGAAAGCTAGACATGCTCTACTGTAGTTAGAAGGTAGTCATCTTAGGGACAGCCTGGTGGCATAGTGGTGAGGTTCACACTCTCCACTTCAGTGGCCCAGGATTCACAGGTTTGGATCCCAGGAGCAGACCTACATGCCATTCATCAAGCCATGCTGTGGCAGCATCCCACATACAAAGTAGAGGAAGATTGGCACAGATGTTAGCTCAGTGCTAATCTTCCTCACACACAAAAAAAGGTAGTCATCTTGAGGTCAGAAACACCTATGGGCAATGTAACTACATGCCTGATGTGTGTGTTTCGACTTTACTTCCGTTTCCAATTCCAAAAATCTGTTGAATTTGCAAGTAGCTGCTGCCCCATTTCTGCTTATAGACTTGGTAATGGAGAGAGGCAATAACTATGCCTTTGTTCTTTCACTGTATTTTATCATAGATCCCGTATACATGTGAATTTGGATGGGATAGAAATGTGTTGGCTCAAATTTCTCAATTTCTTTGTGAAGACAAAGTGAAGCACTGGGACAACTATCATGTTAATCAGAAAAATAATCAAAATACTTGTTTTAAAAATGCATGTTACTGGGGCTGGCCTAGTGACGGAGCGGTTAAGTTCGCACGTTCTGCTTCTTGGCGTCCCGGGGTTCACGGGTTCGGATCCCGGGTGAGGACATGGTGCCAATTGACAAAAGCTGTGCTGTGGTAGGCATCCCACATATAAAGTAGAGGAAGATGGGCATGGATGTTAGCTCAGGGCCAGTCTTCCTCAGCAAAAAGAGGAGGATTGGCAGTAGTTAGCTCAGGGCTAATCTTCCTAAATTAAAAAATAAATAAATAAATAAAAACGCATGTTACTGCTCTATATCTTGATTATACAGGTGGTTACGTGACTGTTTACATTTTTCAAAACTCCTAGAACTCTATAGTAAAATGGGTGAATTTTGCAGGAGGTAAATTATGCATCAATAAGCCTATCTTTTAAAAAACAGCATGTTAGACGGCAGAATCGGGCAGTTATCCTGATGCCTGGGAACCCCTGGACAATGGCCCTGTTCTTCATTTCCCCTCACTTCTCTAGACATGGGCTGAAATGGGGTGCCTTAGCATGGAGCACCCAGGGGCAGGGTCTTTGCTGCAGACCCAGGGTGGAGCTGCCGGTGATGCTGCAAACTACAAATGGAGCTGCACCATGGTTGAACTGTCCCCTAGAAAAGCACCTGCAGATCTCTTTAATGACAAAGGCTCTTTCAATAAATGGGATGAACCCGATAAAGCATAGAGAGAGGAACAGCTGTTCTTCGGTAGCAAGAAGTAGATTCTGGGCCAGTTGATAGACCCACATGACACAACGGAGGGGTGGGAGACAGCAACTCAAAACAATGGCTAAAATGCTGCCCTAAAACCATCCCCAATAAAACAAACCACCAAAGTTGTTAAGCAACAAGAGCATCACAGCCTCCATTATTTACCATTGTTCTGGAAATTCTACTCATTACAATGCACAGACAGATAGATAAGAGGGACAACTCTGATAGGAGAAGGCAACTATTACGACAAATTGTTAACCCAGAGCTTCCAAAACAATCTACTGAAAAGCTATAATTGACAAAATCAAAATTTAATAGTTTGCAATTACAAAATAACTGTACAAAAAGTCATCCAATATCATACCTATCAGTTAGAAAAGAGAGAAATGATTCCATTCACAATGGTAATAATAAATATAAACTAGCTGAGAGTACAGTAGATTGAAGAAGGAACACGGTGTTCCAGTGTGAAGAAGGTGAGAGAGAGAAAGGGCTAACCTACCTTGCACTGGGGGATTCAGTGCTTAAAGTATAAGAAATCTTTCTAAACTAATTTATAAACTTAATGCAATTTTACTTGAATTCTCAAAGAGATTCTAAAGTTAATATAGAAATATAAATAAGAATAGCCTGGTGGTCTAGTGGTTAAGATTCGGTACTCTCACTGCCCTGGCCCACGTTTGTTTCCCAGTCAGGGAACCATACCACCCATCTGTCGGTTGTTATACTGTGGTGGCTGCATGTTGCTGTGATGCTGAAAGCTGTGCCACTGAGACTTCAAATAGCATCAGGGTCACCCATGGTGGACAGCTTTCAGTGGAGCTTCCAGACTAGACAGACCAGGAAGAAGGACCTGGCCACTCATTTCTGAAAAAATTGGCCATGAAAACCCTGTGAATCGCAGTGGAGCACTCTCTGATATGGTGCCAGAAGGTGAGAGGATGGTGCAAAAAGAGTGGGCAGGGTTCTGCTCTGTTGTACACAGGGTCCAAGTAGGAGTTGGAATTGACTGGAGGGCACTAACAACAAAAAGAGTAGCCAAGAAAACATCATGAAGAGAAAAGAATAATGAAAGAGAACTTGCACTAGCAGATGTATAAACCTGTTTTAAATTGATGATAATTAAAACAATGAGTTTCTGGTACCAAAATAGACAAATCAAAGAAACAGAAAAGAAAACCTAGAAACAGATCCAAACATATAGAAGAATTTGGTACATGATGAAGGTAGACGTCAGATCTGTAGCATAAGGATGCTGAGGAAGGTTTGTCCTGAGCTAACATCTGTGCCAATCTTCCTCTATTTTGTATGTGGGTGCCTGCCACAGCACGGTGCTGATGAGTGGTGTAACTCTGCACCCAGGAACCAAGCCTGGGCCACTGCGGTGAAGTGAGCCAAACTTAACAACTAGGCCACGGGGCTAGCCCATATTTAACTCTTTTTTTAAATATGAATCTTTAGTTTACAATAGCTCACCACAATGAATTCCAAGGAACTGAAGAGTCAACTATGAAAGATTAAATAAATATAAAAAGAACTATTCAAAACATTTAGTGAATATTTTCATAATCTTGAGGTGAGAAAGCCATTCAAAGGCAAAAATTGTAAAGAAAAATATCAAGAGATTGAAATACACCAAATTTAAAATTTCACTTTAGCAAAAGTTCAATAACAAAATTAAGAGGCAAGGAGAGAATTGGAAAATATTTATATTTTATAGAATAAAGATGTAAGATACAAAGAGCTCTCATAAATCAAAAAGGGAAAAATGTATGTCTGAGAGAAAAAGAAGCAAATGACATAAACATGCGTTTCAGACAGATTGAGTACAAAAGAACAAGGATGAGAAAATGTGCACTTTCATTTACAACCAAAGAATAGAAACTACAACAATATAGAGACAGTGTTTTCACTTGGCAGGTTTGGAAAGTAGAAACTGTGAGTAGGCACTGCTCTTGCTAACTTTTCCCAAAGACTCTGCTGTGATCTTCGAGAAGGACATCTGAGAATGGCAGCATTCAGAGCTGCTCTGTCCATCATGGAAGCCACGGGCCACATGGGGCCATTGAGCACTGGACATGTGACTAGTCCAAATTGTAAGTAGTATAGAATATGCTCCAAATTTTTAAGACATTACCAAAAAGAAAAATGTAAACTATCTCATTAATATAGTTCATATTTATTATATGTTATAAGATAATATTTTGGATATATTGGGTTAAATAAAGTATATTGTTAAAATTAATTTTACTTGTCTATTTTGCATTTTGAAATGTGACTACTAGAAAAGCTCTGTTCTTAAATTTTGGTATTGTAATGGTATTTGGTACCATTACACTGATGGTTCACTTTATTTTTCTATTGGACAGTTCTGCTTTAGGGCAAGGAGAGAGACCTCAGAGATTCATCTGAATTGAGAAGGGGTTAGGGGTCTGTGACTGTGGCAGCAGCAAGGACCCACGCCCTGCTCTGTGACGACACTTGGTGAAGACGGGAATGCCTCAGAGAGGACGGGCAAGTGGCTATGTGTGGCATAGATGCATTAGTGGAAACTAATCAAATCAGTGGGCTGTTCCCCATTTTCCAGGCAGGAAGTAGTGACCCTGGGATGACCTTGTATGAAAGAAACTTAATTTACTACCAGCCTGAAGGGGGAATTACAATTCGATTTAATTGGTCATGAAAAAAATAAATATTTCCAAACTGAAGACTTTAGAGTGTATTTCACTCCACATGAATATATACAAGTTTTAATCACAACATTGTTTATTACTGTTGAAAATTAGGAACAAGTTAGAAGTCCACCTATGGATAAGTCATTAAGTAAACTATAGTGTATCCATATAATGACTATCAGTTATTTAAAACACTTGTACAAGGATATTTAGTGACATGGAAAGGAGGTCATTTTCGTTTGACATCTTTAGTGAGGTATAATTGACATACAATGAACTGCACAAATTTAAAGTGTAAAATTCAATGTTTTAACATATGTATATACCTGTGAAACCATCCCCACAATCGAAATAATGAATATATCAATCACCCCCAAAACTTACCTTTTGCCCCTCCCACCCAAACTTCCCCATCCCCCCGCAACCACTGATATGCTTCTATCACTATAAATTAGTTTGTACATTCCAGAAATATGTATGGGCTTACACCACACGTACTCTTTTTTTGTCTGGCTTCTTTTACTCAGTATAATTATTTTGAGAGTCATCATATTGTTGTGTGCATCAATCATTCATTTCTTTTGATTGCTGAGTAGTATGCCACTATATGGATACACCACAACTTGTTTATCCATCACCTGTGGATGGACAATTGGGTTACTTCCAGGTTTGGGCTATTACAAATAAAGCTGTTGTGAATATTCATGTGCATGTCTGTACCAACATATGCTTTCATCTCTTGACTAAATACCTCGAAGTGGAATTGCTGGGTAATATGGAAGGTTTATGTTTAAATTAAGAAACTGCCAAACTGTTTTCCAAAATGGCTATACTGTTTCACATTTCCACCAGCAATGTATGAGCCTTCCATTTCTCCACTTCCTCACCAACACTTGGTATGGTCAGTCTTTTTAAATTTTCACCGTTCTAGTAGATGTGAAGTTGTGTCCTATTGTCATTTTAATTTGTGTTTCTCTAATGACAAATGATGTAGAGTATCTTGTTATATGCTTATTTGCTACTCATATATCTTCTTTGATGAAGTGTCTGTTAAGTTCTTTTGCCCATTTTTTGTTTTGTTTTTCCTCCATTTTTCATTTCTCTCTTTTCTTTTTTCTGCTTTCTTGTCTTGAACAGTTTTTAGAACTCCATTTTGATTTATCTATAGTGTTTTTGAGTATGCATCTTTGTATAGATTTTTGTTGATTATCTAGGCATTACATTATATGTATGTGTAAAACATCGCAATCTACTGCTGTGGACATTTTCCAGTTTAAGTGAAGTGTATAAACTTTGTCTTCCTTTATAGCCCTCTCCCCTCCCTTGCTTGTGGTATAATTGTCTTAAATATTTCCTCTACATACAATGGGAACCACATCAGGTGTGTTATCTGTTTCAGTCATCGACCATAACTTAGAAAACTCAAGAGGAGACGTAGCCATATTACCTATAGTTTTGTTCTTTTTATTGTTCTTCCTCCTGATGTTCCAAGACTACTCCTTTTTATCATTTTTTCTGTTTTAAGAACTTCCTTTAGCCATTTCAGAATAGGTCTGCTGTGACAAATTCTCTCAGTTTTCCTTCATCTGAGGGTGTCTTTATTTCCTCTTCATTCCTGAGGGATATTCTTGTTGAATACACGATTTGAGGTAGATCTTTTCTTTCAGCACTTGGAAAATGATGCACCCCTTTCCTCTGGCCTTTCTGTCTGATGAGAATTCCATTGTTTTTCTAATCGCATTTCCACAGTCAGTAAAATGTTGTTTCTCTCTTGCTGCTTACAGACTTTTTCTTGATCTTTAGTTTTTACAAGTTTGATTATCATATGCCTTGGCATGGATTTTTTGGGTTTATCCTGTGTGAGGTTCACTCAGTTCCTTGAATCTATGGGTTTATGTCTTTTTCCAAGTTTGAGAATTTTTCTAATACCTCTACCCTACTCTCCTTTTCCTCTCCTTCCAGGACTCCAATGACACTAATTAGATTAGATTTTTTTTAATACTCCCACGGGTCCCTGAGGTTTTGTTCTTTCTTTCCAGTTATTTTTTCTCTCTGGTGTTCTTATTGTTTAATTTTTGTTGCTCTATCTTTGTGGCTGTTCCTTTCCTCTGTCCTTCCCTTTTACTATTGAGCCCATCTAATGAGTTCTTTATTTCAGTCATTGTGACTTTCAGTTATAAGATTTCCATCTGATTCCTCTTTACATCTTCTATGTCTTTGTTGAGGCTTCCTACGTTTTTGGCGGAGACTTTCTGTTTTCTGTTTGTTTCAAGCGTGTTTATAATTGTTTGTTTAAGCGTTTTTATGATAACTGCTTTAAATTCTTGTCAGATGATTCCAACATCTGTAATATCTCACTATTAATATCTGTTCATTCTTTTCTTACTCATATTGAGATTTCCCTGGTTCTTTATCCAATGAGTGATTTTCAATTGTATCCTGGGCATTTGGCGTATGATTCTATGAGATTCTGGATCATATTTAAATCTTCTCTTTCAGCATGTCTCCTCTGACATCAAGCTGGTGAGGAAAGGGGAGTGCCACTTCACTATTGCCAGATGGGAGTGGAAGTCCAGGCCCCCACTAAGCCTCCTTTGACACCCCAGGGGGAGACC
Organism: Equus asinus; assembly: GCF_041296235.1. Classification (NCBI taxonomy): domain Eukaryota; kingdom Metazoa; phylum Chordata; class Mammalia; order Perissodactyla; family Equidae; genus Equus; species Equus asinus. The sequence continues at coordinate 64,867,694 of NC_091792.1, read as the reverse complement.
TGCTTTGCTATTGCTGAGCAGAGCTGAGATTTCCAGTGACCCACAAGGCCTCCCCTGATACCACCCCAGGGACAGAGGAGGACAGGAGGGGTTTCTCATTACAGCCAGGCTCAGGGTGAAAGTCTGTTCTCTCTACCCGGCCTTTGCTGACAAGGTGTGTGGGGGACCATGGCTTTTCCCACAGCGTTTGACTTGGGTGGGCTAGTTATTGTCTAAAATGTTTATGTCCCTCTGCTCTTTTACTGGTCCTTTGGCTAGAGAGCAGGCTTTTTGGCAGGGGCATTTTTTTGTGTCTGTGTTCACTGGTGTTTTCTGATTGCCAGCTTCAGTCCAGATATGTGAGACAAAAAGGAAACCCAGCAAACTTACTACCATGTTGATCTTTGGGTCTAGTTGGTCCCTATCGGTCCCTAGTCGTTCGTCCTTCTCTCAACGTTTCAGAGCCTTACTACATTGGTTTTACATACAACGCCCAGAGTTTTCAGCTGTGCTTAACAGGAGACATAGGGAGAAGTGTGTGCTCCATCTTGTCACCTAATTTTCCTTGAAGTAAAAAAGCAGCATGTAATAAATTAACATGTGCATGTTTACATTTTGTAAGAAAAATAAATATATATTTGTAATGGAACATTGTGCCAGAGTCCTGTTGCCCAGAATTGTTGCTAAGAACAACACTAAAGACAAAGGGATGCTAAGTCCCCGATATTCTAGAAAGAGCCCCGGCAAGTGGAGTCAGACACTTCCTTCAGTGCTTGCTACAGGTGGGCGGAATCAGCCCATATTCAACAGTGCTGCCCCCACACTACAACAGGAGAGGTTTCGGAAGAGAAAAAGAGTGCTGTGGCCCTCCAGCCAGGAGTCTGACCTGTAACAGGAGACAGGAAGTGTTCTCCATTGAAATCTGATTCACACTTTATCTCAGACAGGTCTTTAAATAATCCATTTTCACCAGAAAGTAATGGAATCTGCCTGAGACAACAGTAAGGGACAAGAAAGGGGTTTGACAGAACCCAGCTGAACTCATTAAACTGCTTCCTGTTTATACAACCGCTGAGAAGAGATGCCCTCCCTCCAAATGCTGCTTAAATATATACGAAGAGGAAAGCCTGCAAGGATGAAAACCAAAACAGGCACCTCTGGAAGTGCAATGACTGGAGACGTTTATTTTGCTCTTCAAGCTTATTCAGTTTTCAAAGTTTTTCATTACTTAGCATGTGTTACTTGTACATTTTTTAAAAATGGATTTTGAGTGTCAACAGAAGGAGTGCCTGTTTGATTTGAGACTTGTCTCATTGATCATAGGCCTAAACCCTCTGCCCGAGTGGTGAAAGAGGTCGTGAGGCTCATTTTGAAAACCAATGAGCCTGCACCAAGGAGCACAGCACAGGTTCGCAGTCTCCCGCAGGGGAGGGTACCTCTTCAGGTCAGCGTAATGAGACATCCTCCAAACAGGATGTTCCAAATCGTGCCCTTGAAGTCCCTGGGGAGACTTCCCACGAGCACTATTGTGACTTTGAGTTGAGAAAAATCAGTGCAATTCTGTTGCCATTGTCATCCTTTTCCAATTGGTTCCAGAGCACACATACACACGTGTGCACACATACACACACACACATGCATACTTCCCTCTCCCTTCTCAGAATCCCACAGTCAGCTATGGCAGTTTACAGCAGAGCTGGTTTCCCTTCCGGCCCCTGAGCGCGCTGCCCCTCTTCTGGGGCTCATTCATGCTCAGCCCCCTGTCTGGAGCAGTAACAAATCCATTAAACATAAAATGCCTAATGATCCAATTAACTAAAGGCCAATTTTGCCTAAAATTTCATATTAAAACTTAGTAATTTTAAACCACTTTGAAACCATCTGAATTGATTTTGGACTTCTAATCTTTGTTACCCAATGTTTTGAAAGATGGGATTGCTTATTGTTCTTCTGGGTATTCCCATCTATATTATGTGGTTTTAAGGACTTTTTCACTTTTCTAAAGATTCTTTCTTCCAAATGTTAGGCTCCTGGCAGTAAATTCCTAGCAAAACTAAGAAATTTTACAAAATATTTATCAAACTTATCCTCTTTTTTCTCTTGCCTTACTCCTGCAGACTTGTTTTTGTTTTCCACCGTGTGCACCTGTGTACTTCATGTATCTATTATCTAAATTAGCATATACTCATAATTTATTCAATCTATGAGTACTGACATTTTGACAACAAAATTGAAGATGTAAGCTGGATGGATCATAACCATTCTGAACAACATTACTTTTTCTCAAGACATCTGGTTGATAAAAATAATAGTAGATTCTGAAATACAAAATGTCATTACTAAATGTATGTATTTCTAGAAAAGTCTAGAATTTTCTTCCTCTTTTCCTATGTTATTTTATATGCATTAAATCCTTTATAAACCTCCAAGATGCCCCACTTTCCCTTAACTAATGATCTTTGGCACAGATTCTTACTTTTTTGGCCTCCCTTTCACATGTAGATGTACTTTCTACATCATTTCTAAAGTTTTCACACATTTTCTGGTTGTTCACGTTTCTGTTATATATTTTTCTGTCTTAAATAATTTGTGTGCTGTGACCTTTTCTTCTAATTCTATTGTATATGCTACAGCACTGAGCAGTATTGTTTCAATAAGGGCCTGGTTAACTCTTGCTGAGTACAAGTATTTTCTTTAGAAAGACTCCAAGTTTATTTTAGAAAGAACTGAAGGGAAGGAAGAACTATTCCTCTACCCTCTAGCTTCTTCTGGTGATCTAAAAATTAAATTGACATGAGACAGAATAACAGGAGAAAATCAAACAAATTTAATAACATGTGTACATGAGAGAAACTCAGGAAAACTGAATAACTCTCCAAAATGGCTGAAGCCACCACCTTAAAGACCATCTTCAGCTAAAGACAAGAGAGGATGTTGGGGGTAGTGGTCTGGGACTTCAACGGGAAGGAGGGCAGTTCACATGGAGATGGCAAAGCACTGTTTGGTAAACAAATGTTTGCTGGGCCATCTACCACACCTGCAGTTATCTGTGGTATTAGCTCCTTCCTAGAACAGGCCTTCTATCTTAAATTCTTTTAGGCAGTTAGAGGGAAGGTCACAGTTTCTTTCTGAGTCTTTTGTTCTTAAAAACAATCAAGCTAAAGAGACACATTTAGGGTGGCAAATTCTGACTCCCTACAGACCCAAAGTTTATTTTCTTTTGAAGTGAAAACTTGAATATTCCAGATGAATTTATGTTTGTATTTTTTAAAATATAAAATCCTTCTTATATTAAGCAAATAAGACAAATTTACTCTTTTGCTATTTACATTTTCTTGTAAAACATCAAATTTTCTTCTGGGCATCCATGTTACATGATTATTTTTAAAAGTCACAAACTATAACGATTGTTCAAGGCCAGAAAGCAGTGCCAACGGGAAATGTGCTGATTTATGTCACTAATATGACTTTAGCCCTGTAATCACAAAGTACCACAGCCTTGACAGATGCCCAAAATCCAATTAGATGTCATTTAAACATAAAGGCTGTGGTCCTGCAAGAGAAGGAGAATCTGAAAAGAACTCAGAATGAAGCAGTATATAGATTGGTTGAATAAAATCTAGTAGTGAAGTAACTGGGCAGGCTGTTCAGAATTTCATTGGCTCTGGTCTGGAGATAAAGGTTAATCAAGCAAGAACTTATCTTGAATTTTGAGGACAGTAGTTGTGAAACCAATCTTGTTTATAGGGTATGGACTTGGCATCCCCAGATGCCCCAAATCCAATAAAAGGAGTTTAGACTAGACACCTGGGCCATGGGGAAGACGTTCTAAGGATTTATAACTTTGTATCTTATGAACAGATCAGAACCTCTGGTCGATATGCACCCTCACTCAGCTGAGCTTGCTCCAAGTTTACTTGGGAAGGTGGTCCCAAGTAGCTCTGAATGGCCAAGTGCCCTTAGTGCTTAGTGCACAAGCATCCTTACCCTAAGAAGATTTAGAATCACCATTGAGATGATGAAATAAATCAAATATGTAGAATTAATATACGTTTGACTTTAGAGTAATTTTTAATATAATATAGATGTGAATTTGGCATATTATGAAACCCGGGATTTAATTTTAAAACTGTTTTGAGCGTGTTAGTTTCCTATTGCTGTCTGAACAAATTACAACAAATTTAGTGGCTTAAAACAACACAAGTTTGTTATCTCACAGTTCATGTAGATGAGAAGACCAACAGTGGTCTCACCAGGCTGAAATCAAGATGTCAGCAGGTCTGTGTTCCTTGCTGGAGACACTGAGGAATAGGCTTCAGGCTCATTGAGGTTGTCGCCAGAATTCAGTCACATGCTGTTATGAGGCTAATGTACTAGTTTCCTTGCTGGGTGTTGGTCGTTCTTGGTTTCAAGAGGCTGCCCACATTCCTTCCAGGTTGTGGTTCCCCTCCTCCTTCTTCAAAGTGAGCAGTGGTGGGTTGAATCCTTCTCTTGCTTCTGTGGGGGCCTGGAATTGGCCACCCCAAGATATGTCTCTTTGGCATGATGATTATTTGGGGCTGGTTACTTTGCAGACAGGAAAGCAACTGAAAAGTAGAATTTACTTACCCTTTGTAAGAGACATTTACATTGTCAAGGAAATCTCCACCTGTAAAGATGTCTCCTCTCTGTATCAGGAAGAAGGGGAGATGACCTTATCTCTAGAAACTCTTAATCAATGGAGAAGGCAAGGACTTAAATCTGCATTTGTTTATTGTGCTTGTCTGGTAACCTCCTATAACTGACTCCCCTCACCCCCAACATCCTCCTTTGTCTTTAGTTGGATATGATATTTAAGATGGTGGTTTCAGCCATTGTCGTGAGTTGCTCAGCTTGCCTGAGCCTCTCCCATGTATACATTGACAAATAGAAATGGCAAGCAATAAGATATATTGGAGTACATGAGGAAGCCATTTGGTGTAAACCTAATTTGGCCTGACTTTGTTTTGTCCAAAAGGGCCTGACCCTGGCCATTGAGCACACATTGTATATCTGCTTTAAAACATTTACTATGGCAAGAACAAATGGCCTTAAGATAAAGGTGCAACTTCCCCCTACATTGGCATTTCCTTAGGGATAAGCATCTTTCCTTAGGCTAGGAACTGATTGCTGCACTCACCTTTGACCACCCAGCTCACCTGTGACCACCCAGCTCAAGACAACAGACCTGCCACCCTGCCGTGCTCACCGAGACAGCAGACCTACCTGCTGTTTCCATCAATTGTTGTGCTGACAGAGCAGTCTCGAGACTATCGTAAAAGGGACATTTCAATCCCATGTGAAACATCCTGTTTGGGGGTATATAACCACTCTGTTTACCCCACTTCTTCGGTGCCCTTTCTTCCTTAGGGAAGAAAGGCCCCGGACCATGGTCCTCAGATTTTAGCTCAGAATAAACTCTCCCATGTATACATGTTATAAAGATTTGTTTAATTTTCTCCTGCTATTCTGTCTCATGTGAATTTAATTTGTTCTCTGGCCAGACGAACCCAGAGGGGGTAGAGGAAGTGTCTTCCTCCCCTACACTTCCAATATCTCTGACCTCCACTTCTGCCTTACCTCTCATGCCTTCTCTTCTGTTGCATCTCTCTGATTCCACCTGGAGATTTCTCATCCTCAGGGCTCTGGTGCTTAGATTTGGCCTACCCAGATAATCCCAGATAACCCCCCATTTTAAAGTCCCTAACTTGAATCACACGCACAAATCTCCTTCGCCCTGCAGCATCACATGTTCTCAGGTTCCAGGGATTGGGCTGTGGGACCTCTTTGAGAGGCCATTATTCTACCTACCACATTGAGTAATTAATTTAATTGGAAGGTGTAAGAATATTTTACTAAGCTTATAAATGGCATTGGAATATTTAAGAGGAGTTAAGTATTCTCATAAATTTAATTTACTAGATTTACAACTGATATTTAAGTAAATGCTTGCCAACTTTTTAAGGTCATAGAACACAAAGAAAATAATAATATTTGCACTGTAGCCTGTGATATTGTGATTTAGAATAAATATATATTTTAGTCTTTGGCCACAGTTCCTGGCTGACAGCTCCCAAAACCCTTGGAATTTCCTAAGAGATTAGAGCAATGGGAGCATCTTTTGTTATAATATGTTGTCTTTTGCCCTCGGTTCCTGAAATTGTTTCAGAGCCATAAAGATGAAATGAGCGTCCTATTATTCATAACAAGCCCCTTTCAACCATAATTGAGCTTATGTTGATGAGGTGACTTTTGGAAATCCCCTAAGGATGGGAGCTGGTTGCCAGGGGAACCAACCATGTGATTACAGTGTTGGAACTTTCAGTCCCGTTCCCTGAGCTCCACTGGAGGCTGAATCAATTTCCGATGGCTAATGATTTAATCAACCATGCCTGTGAAATGGAGCCTCCATAAAAATCGAGAAGGAGGTGGGAGTCAGAGAACTTCCAGGTTGGTGAACAAGAATGCTTCCATGTGCCACCCTGCTGGGCTCCAAACTCTACAGGGACAAAAGTTCCTGCATTCAGAACCTCACCCTATGTATATCTATCTGGCTATTTCATATCCTTTACTATCATTTGTAATAAACAAATAATTTAGTGAGTAAACTGGTTTCCTGAGTTGTGTGAGCCACTCTAGCAAATTAATTGAGCCCATGGGGTGGTCTTGGAAATCTCTGATTTACAGCTGCTGGATCAGAAGCACAGGTAACAAGCTGGCCTCGTGATCGGCATCTGAAGTTGGAGGAGGGGGCAGTTTCATGGGACTGAGCCCTTACCCTGTGAGATCTGATGCTGTCTCCAGGAAGATAGTATCAGAACTGAGTTAAACCTGTTGGACACCCAGTCAGTGTCTGTGGAGAACTGAGTTAATTGTTAGTGGTGTGAGAAAAAGCACACATTGGAAAGCCCCAACTCCAGAAAATCCCCCTTGGTGTGCAACCGTGGTTATCCCTATTTCAGCCAAAGCACTAAGATGATTTTGTTCACCTTTCTTACATTCAGTCTGTAAGTCCTCTCAATGTGAGTATCCAACCCTTCCCTTCCAGGCCCTCTTCACCTTCATTTTGTTCAGGATTGAGATGATTTCCCTTCACTCCAAGAATTTTTTCCCTCCCCCTTAAGTGCCTAGAAGAATTTAGATAGGGGACCTGTACCAGGAAGAGAGCACTTACCAAAAATAACTTTTTATATCCCAAAGATTTATCTGCATGGCATGGCAAACACTTGTTTACCAAACATCTGCTCTTCTCAGCTTCCTGTGAATTATCTTCCTCCCCTTTCCTATCCCCTTCTCCTTAGCTCAGGACAGTATGTAAGCCTCAATTACCTGACTGCTGGGGAATCATATTCTTATGGGGCCCCCGTGTGTACCAAATGTGTTTTTCTCCCGTTAATTTATGTTACGTCAATTTAATTTTAGACCTGCCAAAGAACCTAGAAAGGAAGAAGGGAAATGTTTTTTCCCCTGCACAAATAATCCAATTCTTAGCTAGAAAGCAGCTGACAATTTCCCATGATAATTAAAAGACTCTAATCAATCCCACTCAAGGAAATTCCCACAGGCCCCTCCAAATATCAGGGCCCCATGGTCACTGGAGAGCCAGGGCCCCCTTGACAAACTGCACATTCATTCCAAGGGAGATGTAGTCATCACTGGCTGTGAAAGAAGAAACTGTTTCTCTTCTGTACGAGGCTACTAACCCACCAGGCTAACACTTCTGACGCCAGATGCATGGGTTTTCTATCCCAAGCAATTCTGTGACACCAGATGGGTATCCCACAATTAAATTGTGACACCAACTGGAGTTAGTGCAGACCCCACAGGTTGAGGGCTCAGTCCCATAAGACTGCCCCCAACTTCAAATGCCAACCATGAGTCCAGGTTATCACCTGTGCTTCTGACTAAGAGGCTATAAGTCAGAGGTTCCGACAACCCCTCCTCACGTTCAATAATTTGCTAGAACGGCTTAAAGAACTCAGGGAAACAGTTTACTTACTAGATTAATGGTTTATGATGAAAGGATACAACTCAGGAACAGCCAGATGGAAGAGATGCACAGGGCAAGGTATGGGGAAAGGGACAGAGCTTCCATGCCCTTTCTGAGTATGCCACTCCCCAAGCACCTTCACATGTCCACCAACCTGGAAGTTCTCTGAACCTCCTACTTCAGGGATTTTCATGGAGGCTTCATTACATACCATGATTGATTAAATCATTGGCCATCACTGACTAAACTTAATCTCCCACCCCTCCCCCTCCCCAGTGGTGGGGTGGGGATGCTGAAAGTTTCAACCCTCTAATCCCATGGTTGGTTCCCCTGGCAACCAGCCTCCTCCTCCCAAAGTTATCTAGGGGCTTTCCAAAAGTCACCTCATTAACATAAACTGTGGTCGAAACGGGCTTGTTATGAACAACAAAATACCTCTATTAGCCTTTATTGCTTGCTCTTATCACTTAGGAGATTAAAAGCATTTTAAGAGCTGTGTTCCAGGACCAAAGGGAGGAAGACCAAATATATATATTTCTTAGTCTATCATAATATCACAGGTGGAAATTCAGTATGGTTAGTCCACAGCAAGGAAGAATAAAAGAAGAAAAATAAGAGGAGGAATGTGGCTATTATCATACCCATTTCAGAATTGAGAAGCCTGAAATTTAGAAATTTACCCAGATTGCATATGCAAGATTGCATCCAGTAGGAGATAAATGGAATTCAATACCGCAGTTCAAGCCCTTTATACAACGATACCTCTGGTGGGTGGAAAGACCTAGAATGCAAGACGAAAACTATAGGCTGAAGCCACATCTGAAGGACCTTGGCTGTCATGCTGTGTGTGGAAATTAATAAACAGAAACCTCATTAAATTGGAGTCAAGAAACGAAAAGGTGGCGCTCTCGGCCCTACATCTGTAGTAGATGCCAACCACAGAAGAGGAAGACCAGCAAGAAGGTCAGCCGATGAGAGACTGTTAAACTCAGCCAATGAAAAGACACTGTACCTCAAACTCTTTGCTTGCTATAGCCCTCCCAACTCCCTCTTTCTCTCTGTAAAAGCGTGTCTCCTCCCTTGCTGCTGGGGGACTCACACGTGGCGTGGAATGGTTGCAGACCCTGAACTGCAATTTTTTGCTGATCATGAATAAATCCATTTTTGCTGGAGAAATAACTGGCTGTCTGTTTGTTTAAGGTCAACATAAGGATTTGGGCCTTAATTCTCTAATCTAGAGAATAAAGAGCCATTAAAATTTTTAAGGAAAGTAATGATATGATATGACTTGTGTTTTCAGGTGTTCTGAAGTTGAATAAAGTACCTAAAAAGCCTTCAATATTTTGTTAGGAGGACCTTGTTTTAACTTCTGTGACCTCTTCAGAAGACAGGAGATGGTGTCTATGTGGAAGGAGAAAGTGAAATTCTTGCGAAGGAGGTGGATTCCATTCAAAAGTGAAAGAAGGGGCCATTCCAGCACCTGGTTCCATCAAAAATCAGATTCCTTGATTGGCCTGTTGGAGATCTCAATCCTACACTTGTCATGTTGCAAGAAGTACAGTCAACTTTTGTTACTGCCCACGAGGGGTCATCTGCCCACCACAAGACATGCCAATAGTCAAGAGGCAAGGTGATAGGAGAGAAAGGACTTTTCATTACAGCTTGCTAGCAAGGGGGAAGATGGCCAACTAATGTCCGGAAGAACCATCTTACAGAACAAAGACTACAGGCCAGTTATGTAGGGGGCTGGTCTCCAGGTGGGGCAGGCATCTGGTCTCAAAGAGGGAGCATCCATCTGATTTCTGGGTGGGGGCAGACATCTGGTCCTAGTTTCTGATAGTCATCTGTTTTACTGGATATGCATCAGAAACCAAAACAACACCCTATACCCTGATCTTTCAGTTGTCATTGATGATGGCTGTCAGCATAGATTCTCTGCCTGGGGGTCATCACATTCCTAAAGAACTCCAAAATACAAAGTTATCAACTTACAGCAGCTGGGAGGGGCCATAAAAATCTACAGAGCATGTCTGGTTTAGTTAATTAGGGGTCATTTAAAGTTACAATATGATTTCTTTTCTACAACATGCCTTCCCTTACCAACCTTGCTTTGAGCCAGTATCATTTTCCTATTCATAATGCCTGAAGCAGCTTGTGTATCAGTTGGTACTCAATTAATATTTGCTGTATTGAACCGAGATACTGCCCTGCCAGTTTCTCAGCGATCAAAAACTTGATTTAGTCTTGGTCACTGTGAGGTTTAAATAAGAAGCTTTCATCCTAATCTTTCATTAACTAGAAGCTGAAATTTGCCATTCTCCAAGTGCATTCACTAGGTGATCAAGGCATTATTATAGGAGGAAGAAAAAACTTCCCTGGATTGCACAGTTAGCATTCTGCAGATTGCCTTGTATATACGGCTCTCGTCTTTCAGCTTGACATCAGTGTTGGGGAGGGTAAATTCTCCCTTCTATCTTTCTTAAGTTCTTATGGCTGGACTAATAATGAAATTGATGCAAGCCAGATGAACAGGAGAAAAACCAATTTAATATGTATATATGGGAGATTATGTTAATGATGTTTTCCAAGTGAACAAAGCAGGCAGTTTATCTATCTTTTTACACAAAGAAACAATAAATTTGTGAGGAACTGACAGGTCAAAGAAACTTAGGTTTGGGGTATGTAATTAGTGAGGAATTTAAGCAGAGTTTAGGCTTGAATAGTAAATTAGTAAAAGCAACAAGGTTTGGTTTATACAGACTTCTTGGTCCTGAGTTCCCTGATTGTGGTGATGAGGATGTCTTTCTCTCCTGGTGGGGGGAGAGTACCTTTCACGTGGAAATTTATCTCCTGCTCTTGGGGAAACCGAGAGAGGAGGGTCAAAACTTGAAGTCAAAACAAGTAACTTAGTTCAAAATAATCAATACGCCATTGTGGGATATTTTGGGGCAGCTTTCCCTGGGCTCTGACATCAGCTAAATATCAAGTAAGTGCGTATGCATAGAACGGTGCTAAAAAGTATCCATTAGAGCTTGTTCTGGTTTTGCCACACACTAATGGTGTGGCCTTGGGCAAGTTATTTGTCCTCTATTAGCGTTTATTTATCTTGTGTAAAATATTGAAACTGGTACTACTTCATAGGCTTTGTGAGATTAATGATATTATATGTGTAAAACTTTTAGCGTAATGCCTGGCAAATACCTGATCAATAAATATTAGTTTCTATTATCATCAACTACATCCCACCCCAAAGTTCATTGTGACATTCATACAGTGCTGTTTTAGCGCTTCATTCTAATAAAATGAAATGTGACAAGCATTTCCAACAAGAATAGAATCTTAAAGCTTTTTAAATTGCTCTGTGCCAAAAATAAAGACTTCAGGATTCATTTTCTTTGAATGCACAATTCAACTGTACTACAGAAAAAATGCAGTGGATTTTATTGATTCTTTTTTTAACAGAGCTAGATTGCAGCGATGAAGGTCAAAGTGTTCAGGAAACAGATCTGCTTGTCCCAACCAGAAAAATTAACTCTGCAAAGGATATTTTATGGTAGGTTGTTGGTCATTTTCTCTGATACTTCCCTTGCCTAAATACGCTTGAACCTTTCTTACCGAATTCTCCCCTGTTTCCAGGCCTAACTTAAATGTCATTCTTAGCTGCCAAAATAAGACCACCAAAATCAATCACTCCCCACTATAGAGGCTGGCATGAGCATCTATGGCAGAAGCTGAGCAGTGATTGTCTTCAGGAGAAAATGTTATAATTTGCTGTCCTATGTTGTCTTATCTACAGTAATTTCATGACTGTTCTGAGTATGTATGTTATAACTTCTCTATTTCACTGGAAGCTTCTTAAGGGCAGTAGGGAAACAACAAGTAAGTTATTATATTCCATAATTCCCAGCCTAGAAGAGATATTCAAAAAATATTGTTAAATTTAATCGAGTTCTAAATGAAGAAATGTCTAGAGCTCATCTTTCTGGTGCCCTGAGGTGCTTCATATTCACATTATGCCCATTATGAGTATTTTCAAATCATCAGCCAAATGTTACTTGTTCCCAGGACACTGAATAAACAGGAACGGAAACTGTCAGCTTTGGGTGCTCAGGGATGGAGTGGGGTGGGAGGAAGACGAGAATGAACTCTCAATTAAGTTAAATTTAAAGATTCAAGCATGTTTTGAGAACATCCTTTTCCCTGACCTTCCATATTGTTCTCAACCACAACTTTTCCCATCTCAGCCCTCAAACTATTTGGCCCATGATCAAATAAGGACACAGTTCATTGAGAAGACTTCAAGGGTATTTATTTCCTGGATGGATAACTTATTTTCCACAAGCATCTAGCAAAGTGGATGTGAAACGATCCCCTGCTTTGCTAAACATCTGCTAACAAACTCAAAGCCAAAAGCACAGTACTCAATGATATTATTTTGTTTATCTGTCCTTTGAATGATCAGGCCATAGCAATTCAGAACAGAAACCATCTCCCCCATCCGACCTTAGAGTTCTTAGATTCCTAAGCAACCTTCAAAGGTAGTAATAGACACTTTTGAATTATTTTTAATATTTTAGAAAAACATAATGGATAAGACCTATGAATGGAACTTCCTAGAAATATTAATTCCATTGATATTACAACTGACGCTACCTCTGTGCCCTTCTTTGTTCCAGTTCTTTAGAGGCTCAGGAACTATGAATGAAGCATGCAAGAAGAGATATGACAAGGTGCCTAGATGTAGATGACACTTTTTAACAAACTGATTAAAAGCTAGGAATTATTAGAATTCTTTTTCAAAAAACCTAACGGAAACAACACATTTATGGGCAATGTGCCTCTAAAAGCTAACTTCGACAGTAAGCTTTTATGGTTTTGGCTGGGATCATTCCCTCCAGCTAATCAGAAGCTCTGACTCTTGGTTCTAAATGTCTTCTTTTAAATATCTTCTATAGAAAAAACACTATTTTTTTTTTAATTGTGGAAGATTAGCCCTGAGCTAACATCCATGACCATCTTCCTCTGTTTTATATGTGGGATGCCTGTCACAGTATGGCTTGATAAGCAGTGCTAGGTCTGTGCCTGGGATCTGAACTGGCGAAGCCCAGACCACGGAAGCAGAGTGCGTGAACTTAACAGCTGTGCCACTGGGCTGGCCCCAAAAACCCTATGTTTTTAAATAGACAAAACCATATAACTTATACACAACACACAGTCCATTTGACAGATCAAATCTTTCAAAATAATAGGACCAAAAGGAGAAAATGTTATAAGGAGGAATCTTACGTGGTGAAAAGTTTGGAAACTAATGTGCAGTACTATGCCTGGTGTGTAGTCAAGATTCAATTTATGTTTGTTGAATGAGAGAATGAGGAGACCCACCTCCTCATCAGAAAGATAAAAAGAATGAAGTCCTAAAAGTTAACCCACTCACAGTCACACAACTGGCAGGAAGCACAGCAAGTCTCAAAACCAGGTCTTCCATCTCCAACAAGACACAGTGGATCATTTGACAAGGAAACTACTCACTAGGATGGGAAAGAAGAAACTTATATTTAATTTAGTTCAGCCTAATAGAGAAGCACAAACTCATCAGCCCACTTTCTTCTCTAATAACAGAACGGCAAATGCAATCAGCTTTTTCTTTCCTAGGGGATATCTTTGATAGGAAATGTAATGCTTTACCAAAGGCAAAGCCATTTGAAGGGCCATTATAATCCAAATAATCACAGTGGGTGTCTTAGTCTGTTTGAGCTGCTAAAACAAAAATACTGTAAACCAGGTGGCTTAAACAGCAGGAATTTATTTCTCACAGTTCTGGAATCAGGATTCTGGGAAGTCTGAGATCAAGGTGCTGGCAGATTTGGTGTCTAGTGAGGGCCTGCTTCTTGGTTTACAAGTGGTCCTCTTATGGCTGTGTCCTCACATGGTTGGAAGGGGCGAGGGAGTTCTCTGAGGCTCTCTGAGCACTAGTCCCTTGCGTGAGGGGCTCCACCCTCATGACCTAACTAATCACCTCCCAAAGGCCCCACATCCAATTACCATTGCACTAGGGATGAGGTTTCAAAATATGAATTTGGGGGAACGCAAACATTCATTCTACAGTAGTAGATTAATGGGCAGGACTAGAAAGAATCACTGTTCCTATGCTTGCCATTTGGCAGCCATCCGTGTCTGCTGCGCTGAGGACAAATGGACTGAAAAATACCATGAGCAAGAAACAGCATCTTACTGTTAGAATCTGCATATATGTAATTGCATTCATCCATGACAAACATTGCACCAATGGCGCCCAGTTCAGGTGAGCCTTGATGAAGATCCAACGACTCATGAAGTAGAATCCTCAGCCACTAACATAAGATGCTGGTAACTTCTCGTTATTCATCAGTTCCCTGTCTCCATCTCTGATTCCTAATTAATGTGAAGAAGGTTGTGAACCCTGCTGGGAACACAGGATGCTGATTTGCTGGAGGCTTTACAACTATTACAATAATAAGTTTCTGCTCGTAACTGCTATCTTAACATAGTGAACTATATTTGCTATAAAAGTATATGATGTGCCATAAAGTGCATTGGGTTTTCCAAGATCTTAATATACATTATAGTGTTTTTTGTAATCTTCCTCATAAAAAGCAACCAAATTTAAATGCCTATCTCATCAATTAGTAGTCATCTGGCGAGATCCACTGAAAATGGTATGTTCAGTAATGGTAGCCTGCTTCAGAATTCCTGCAGAGTGTTCCTACAAGACTACCTCGTTTCCTATCTTTTATTTCCTTCTGCAGAAAAAAGGGTTGATTTCTTTTTTAACAGCTAATTAGCTTGCTGTCTCAATAACTGAATACTCATAACTGAGTCCCATAATAAAACAATTCTTGCTGTATGAAAGAACACCACCAAGGAAAAGAAATGGAAAGAAACAAATGTGAGCAGAAAATAAGAGAAAGAAAATTTGGATAAAGATCTGAACACTACAAAAGAGAGCTTTTTAGATTATGCAATTCTATATCTCGAATAGAACAGCTGGGGAAAACAGTTAAAAGTAGAACTTTTCACCAATCTTTTCTCAAAACATGTATTAGAGGCATTCTAATGGCACTTTAAAGTCTTTGAAGAAACCCAAAGACAATTTGGGCAGAAATACATACCGGCACATACTTTGTCTCTCATTGGCACAGCGAAATCAAATTTAATATATTATTAACATAGAAATACTAGTGCAAAGTCATTTGATCATCATTTTTAATTTCTTTGTTTGGTCAGTCTAATTGTTCTATGCTCCTAACAAAGATATTCATTGCATTCTTCTCCCATATGCAATATAGGTACACTACTTGAAATTTCTTAATTAATACTTATAATTAATGCTTGCTTTCTTTCTTACTAAAATTTACTCATGGGAGTGAAAAATTCAAGAATGAAATAATTATACAGTCACAGTCATAGCAATTTAATCAATAATCATTTCAACCAATAACAGTGAATAAGTAAGGGTTAAATAAAACGCAACAAAGATAATGTCCTTATCTGGAATTTTTAGCTTAACTCCACCTTTTTATCTTCCGCTTAAGAAGGTATTCTGAAATCAAATGTGGAAAAGCGATGTGACTATAGGGATTACTTTAAAGTCACTTTATGTCTTTTTTAAGTGAATTAATTGAATTTAAATGTATATCTAAGTCACTAATTTGCAAGCCTTAACAGTTTGATTATAACTGGTGGTATATCATTTTTCATACACCGCACTATTGAACACAACATGCCAGCATGCCAACACTTCAAAACCACCAAAATTGCTCTTTTCAGGTCATAAGTCTTATCTCAATATATAGCAGACACTATGTAAACCATTTAATATACAATATCTGATTTAATGCTGACAATATCCTCCACTTAAATAAGGAAATGTGCCCAAGCAGTCCCACTTTGTAATGAATGAAAGCAAGATTTGAACTCAGTTCTATCTGATTCCCAAGGTTTTAATCTCTATGCTACAACATGTTGCACTGATATGCTTGTTTCCAAAGGAGGAACAAGTTTCCTGAAAGTAACTGATCCTAGAAGGATGTGACATGACATGTTTACTCAGAAAACTTGGAAAGTATATAAGGTAAAATTGAAGAAAATTTCAAAAACTCTAGAGTAATCATCATTCAGAGATAAATGCTATTAACGTTTTGTTACTATTCTTCCAATTTTCTATTTTAATGCCTATTGAACTAAAAGAATAGAGCCACTATCTGCACCTGAGCAAAAACCTGCAAAAAAGAATGGTGCTTTGTCTCAGAGCCTAATCAGGTCCTCACAAGTGGCAATTTCTAAGCTTTAGCCAAGTTTTTGGATTTGCAAAGGGAAGTTTGGAAATGAGCTTAAGGGAAAAGATGAAAGAGCTGAGTTCTTATGCATAAGAAAACAAGAGGAATTTTTTGTTTCTTTATTCCTGAGAAAAAAGAGGCAGAAAAGAAAGATGAGAGAAAGAGTGAAAAGAGGACCAGACTACATGGTGGAGTAGCCAAAAGACTTTTAAGAGCAGAAAGGTCTAATTTTCAATTTTAACTCGTTTTGTTTTGTGAGGCAGCTCTCTCAGTTTTCCCAAATCTGATACACAAGGGCTTGGTAGAGGGATTTTGCGTGGACTACTAGGAAACAGTCCAAGTACTGCATGGGGTCAGTAGGAAGGTGAACGAGAAATTGCACCAAAACATGGAGCAGAGAATAAGCATTTAGAAGAAGCAACCATTCAGAGCCCATGGTGACCGTGGAACACAGGTTACCTAGAAATCCACAGAAATGTCAGGAAAGGCATCCTATTTCAATAAGATATGGAATGAAATGGAGATTTGTGCTAACCTCATCTGGATTTTTAAAGGGAGAGTAACTGCTGTGTGTTATTCTATGGAAAGAACAAACAGTTATTTATATATCTGATATCATCTTAGTCATTTGCATTGTCTCTAAGTTTCACTACTATATATAAGTCTGCAACTAAAATGAGATGTCACAACACTTACCAAAATGGGTAAAATTACAAAGACAGACTATAGGAAGTGTTTTCTGAGGATGTAGAGCAGTGGAATTCCCTCATAGGGTTAATGGGTGTTCTAAAGTATTCAGTCACTTTGAAAATTGTTGGGATTCTAAAGCTCCCCCTGTAACCCAACCATTCCACTCTTGAGTACATATTCAAGAGAAATTAGTGCACGTAAACATCAAAAGACTGGTACATCCATCAGGAATTCCTTCCTAGCTTTTTTGGGGAAATGTGTTTTCTAAATCTGAGAAAAATCAGTTAAGAGGAGCGACACCATCAAAATAGCAATATAGGAGTTTTCTACCATTTTCCTCCCAAAGAACACCTGCTTTGACAATTACCCACAGATGAGCAAGCCTTCGTGGAAATCCAGGAGTCCAGTGGAAAACTTTCAGCACACTCTCAGGGAGAAAAAAAATCCGAGATTGGACACATTGAAGAGGGTCAGAGAAACAGTTTCACTTTACCTGCATCAGCCCTCCCACAAGGTGGCACAGTTTAGTCCTAAAGACACCTAGTGGCCAGCAATTTTTTTCCACAGGAAAAATGAGAGAATGAGCATGGGGTTTCCCAGCTGTGCAGGATACTTCCAAAGAGGCCCGTCTCCTTATCGCCCCATAGAGAATACTGAGTCATAAGCTGCTTAACTGAGGGGTGGTAAGTGGCTGGGAACAGAGCTAGGACTTGGAACAGAACACATCAAAGGGCTGCAGGCTCTATCAGGAAGCCCACTCATGAGCTGTGGGGGTGCCTCACTTGCAGATGCTCCCAACTGACCCATGGATATTCCCAAATGCTCCATATGTCTCATCCACACACACTCCCATCCCATGGCCTGCTCCCTGTGTGTTCCTCCAAAGTGGCAAGAGAAAGCCTTTATAGATGGTTAGTGAGCACGGGCAGAAAGCCAGCCTGACTCTGCAGGACTGGGAAGAACCTGAGCGTTCAGTACTGCCCTAGTGAGAACAAGCACAATGCTGTCAGCACTCAGCCTGGCTTTGCATGCATACAATCTTAAGAATTCCCTCTCAAGAGGCAACAAGGAGTGTGGGGCAGGTATATACATACAAAAGGTCTGAGAAGGCCTAAGAATCCCTAACAGGGATAAGAGAAAAGTATTTCTCTCCTGAAACAAGTCATTAAAGACTGGAGCAGGTGAGTACTCCTTCAAATGCAAAGACAACAATGTGAGACTACTAGGAACATGGAAAATCAAGGAAATATGACATCAACAAAGGAACACAAAAACTGTTAAGTAGCTAAGCCCAAAGAAACGGAGATCTGGAATTTAGCTGATAAAGAATTCAAAAGCACTGGTTGAAGGAAGCTCAGTGAGCTACAAGAAAACACAAAAAGATGGGGCCAGCCTGGTGGCACAGTGGTTGGGTTCACCCACTCTGCTTCAGTGGCCCAGAGTTTGTGAGTGTGGATCCTGGGCACAGACTTATGCACCATTTATCAAGCCATGCTGTAGCAGGCATCCCACATACAAAATAGGGGAAGATGGGCACAGATGCTAGCTCAGGGCCAGTCTTCCTCAAAGAAAAAAGATAATTCAATGAAATCAGGATAAAAATTATAAAAAGGAATTAAATAGAAATTCTAGAGCTGAAGAATATAGTGAATGAAACAAAAAAGTCAATACAGACTACCACCAACAGACTGGATCAAGCAGAAGAAAAAATATGTGAAGCAGAAGACAGATCATTTAAAATTATCCAGTTAGGGGAGAACAGAGAAGAAATAAATGAAAAAGACACATTACTGATTGGAAGGAATTCAGTGAATCAAGTCTAAAGCAAGAATAAGAACAGGCAAGAAAAAGAGTTAAAAGTTAGGTCATCATTTCCTGGAGCCAGTATAGCAGGATGTAGGAGGAAATTGGTCATGATCTAATCAGTGGTGCTTGTAGTTATGGCCATGTTAAAGTGTGTGTTCATGGCCCTGTCTGCATCCTTGCAAATGAAATAAACATAAGTAAGTTTATTTTCATAGAATACTTTATAATTCCTGTGAGTACTGTAGGGGAGGAAGACATTTCCTCTACCCACTCTAGGTCCTTCTGGCCGGACAAAGAATTAAATTCACATGAGACGGAATAACAGGAGAAAATCAAACAAAGCTATAACGTGTGTACATGGGAGACACGCAGAAACACTGAGTAATTCACCAAAACGGAGGAAACTCTCACCTTAAGTACCATCCTCAGCTAAAGACAAAGGAGGATGTTGGGGTGGGGGAGTCAGATATGGGAGATTTCCAGAAAAGCACAGTAAACAAGAGTAAGGTTATTATGCAGATTTAAATCTTTGCCTTCTGTATTGATAAGAGTTCTTAGAGATAAGGTCATCCCCCTTCTTCACTGTACAGAGAGGGAGACACCTTTACAGATGGAGATTTCCCTTAAAAATGTAAATGTCTCTTTACAAAGGGTTAAAGTGTACTTTTCAGAGTTTCTCTCCTGTCTGCAGTTTTTAAAAGTAACCAGCCCAAAATAATCCTCATGCCAAAGCGAGGTATCTTGGGGTGGCCAACTCCAGTCCCCCACAGTCCTGCCTTTGAAACTCTAAGAAGTTTTATAGTCCAGAAGCTGAGTGGTAGATTGTTCCATCTCACTGAACACATTTCTTAGTCCTGAGAATAGATCAGTCCAGTTAAATTCATTTTGGAAGGCAGTGATGCAGGTGGGCTCCCAACGTTGGGCCTATATTGTGGAAGCACGTAATCAGGTATTTAATAAGTATTCTATGGAAACAAAGTGAAAAACAAGGTTAACGGTTGGAGCAAATTATAAACCAGTTCCTGAGCCTAGGGGGCAGTCAGTCAAGATTTCTAGATGTCAGAGTTGAAGCATCTTTTGCAGTTTGAGATGTCTCTGATGATGTCGTCAGGCGTTCAAGTATCTTTCTGACTGGCTTTCAGCTTACACAGCAACAGACATGAATCTCTCTTAAGTTTATACCAAGTTGTTCAGCTTCAGTTTGCAAGACTTCAGGAAAAAGTTCAGGTTCAGTTCTCAATGATTCCAAATGAAAATGAGGGAAAAAATTGAAAATGTTAGTTTGGGGATTTGTAACCAGGTATTTCCGGAGAAGAATTCAGGATCCAGTCCAGTTCACGGGTAGAAAAAACCTCAAAGACAATTAATTAACAGAACTAGGATCTAATATTCACAAATGTGTATTATAGTTTTTTTTACTGAAACATAATTTTTCTCTCTAAAATCACCCTCATTTTTACCAAAGATAGCCAAATTAAAGACTAACTGGTTTGCACAATAAGTTTAGTTTCAATAACCTTGGCCCAATTATTTACATGAGTACAGCAAGAATAGCCATTGATCACATAGGTTCTTAAATCTGCTTTGCTGGAATTTTTTATGAGGAATCTCAGATTGAACTTCAAAGGCCTCTCGAGGCCAGGAAAGCCAAGTCAGGGATTTGCACCATCAGGCCTCGCCTGTGATATCTTAGATTTGGGTGAATTCCTCTCTTCTCTTGAGGTTCCCCAAAATATTTCAAGGTTCTAGGAACCTGCCAGATAAGCGACCTTCCTTACATACCCAGGGTGCTGGAATCCTTGTAAACAAGGTACCAGGCCAATATTTCCAAGTGACTTTATTCCGAAAAGCCCAATCCTTGTTTCTGAAAAGCTGCCTGGTCCTATCTGAGTTTATGCCTGTTTCTCTCAAATATGACATTCCAGTCAAAGCTTTTGGTAAGATAATCAATGTTTCCATTTGTGTCCTGTTATAAGGAGAACAGATTCTTATTGAACTTATGCAAATAACTATATTGCCATGAAAATAACAATACTCACTCTCTAAGTTTCTAAATTGTGGAGGGATCAGGTAGGGAGAAAAGGATAATGTTTCAGTTCTGCTCACAAAGGTATAATTGCACCAAGTTGCTATAAGTCATAGTTAGCATAAGAGAAAAGAGGAAAAGATTTCCTTAAATCTGAGAAAACAAAACATCAAAAAAATCAACATTTCCAACAAAAGTCATAAAAATTATAATCATCCTCATCAGTTCTTCATCATCCTCATCAGTTCATACAGTCCTGTATAATCATTTTTTTATCTTAATCTTGTGTTAGCAGATTTATGAGGTCATCAGTTTCTCCGTTAGATTCTGTAATTTCTTACCCAGTTCAGTTTTACAATCTCAAAGTTTATGAGAAACCTGCATTCCAGAGTAAATGTCAGGGTCCTTTCCATGAATATCTCTGAAGATTGGACATATTTGCAAAAGCAAAAAGCATCAGAGTAAAACAATAACTGTGTATAAACAACAATTCAAAATGGAAATTGACAAAGAAATTTGGTTAATTTTGTGACATGCAACACCTTAAAATAACAACCAGAATTATGCCTGAGAACCAGGACAGATCAGAATTTTAGGAATGTTATATAATTTTTTAAAAACACTTATATCAAGAACATTTACCCACATAATACCATAGGTCCCTTCGAAACAGTGTTTAGTTATCTATACTATACTATGTAACTATAGTGACAATTAAAGATTTTTAGGTAAATCCAGAGGATTAAATAGCTGTCAGACCTTAGCAGCTGTGATTAAAGACTTGATAAACAATACAGGAAATTTATTTTGATGAAACATAAAATCCCTACCCTTCTGCTAGACTGCTTAAAGGAAAAACTTTCCATAATCGCTCTACCAAGAGCAGACTAGAAGTTCAGGAAAATTATCCTTTGAGAGAAAAATCAAATTTTAATTTCTGCACCAGCTTATTTTTATCTTTAAAACTCATTTACTTAGTTGGATTTACTTTAATCTTAGTCAATTTGACCAGGCATGAAACTCCTTTCAGAACTTTTCTTTTACAAACCTTCTACAGCTTTCTTTTTACCTTCCGAATTTGAATGTCCCATACTTTCTTTCTTCCTTTCTAGTACTTTAGGACAAATTTACCTTTCTTAACCCAACAAACAAAAATACTTCCATTCTTTATACCTGCTTTATTGAAAATATATATTTTACTTTCCTTGCATACAAAGCTGTTTTCCTTATTAATTTTTAGTAGCTTTAATTACACATATTAATTAGAATTTTTAACCCTTGCAGAACCTAGTAAAAACTAAAAACTAAGCAATTATGAATTGTCTTTTATATCAGCATTCTTAACACTTTTTATATTTCTAGAAACACACCACTTCACAGTAATACACTCCAACACTTTTAGCCTGTCTGCAATAAGAAGCCACAAGTAGATAAACTTACGTTTAATAACTAATGTCTAATATCTTATCTTATTTGGAAATGATCTAGATACTCAATGAATTTTATCATTTAAATCAACCTAGCAAAAGTTCAAAGTTTCAAGTTACCAAAGAGATTTTGGAAGTTATTTTAAATACACATGTCATAAACTATGATTAGTGCTAAAATTTTATCTATAAACTCTTATTTCATTTATATTTAAATCACTTGTTCACAACAATTATGTTTAGATTACCCACAAAATCTTTATGCCACATTAGACAAAATTAGCTATCATTTAAAGATATCATTTTGCTAACGAATTTCTAACAGACAACATGAGCTTATTTGACTAGTAAACCCAGGCTATATGTCTGCATCATATTCAAATACTGACAACTCTTGAGGATATGCCTTTTCAATCAAACCAACAAACTTAAACTTTCATTAACCAAAGATTAATCTATATCATATTAACTTAAAAGACATTGGGTTAATTTTTATTACCTTAGAATTTATGTAAGTGCTTACTTTAAGCCAATTAAACAGAGCTCTTAATTTTGGCCATACCATCCAGAGGTAAAATACCAAACATATATAACATACATAGAGACACACATACACAGTCTCCACAGCTATTGTTTTAAAAATTACTGTCATGAATCTTGGGCTGGCCCAGTGGCTCAGTGGTTAAGTTCACACATTCTGCTTCGGCTGCCCAGCATTCACCAGTACGGATCCCAGGCATGGACATGGCACAGCTTGGCAAGCCATGCTGTGGTAGGCATCCCACATATAAAGTGGAGGAAGACAGGCATGGATGTTAGTTCAGGGCTAATCTTCCTCAAAAAAAAAAAAAATTACTGCCATGAATCAGGTGCAGTAATACAAAGCTCCCTTATTATGAATCCAAATTTTGTCTTAAGACTTTTTACTAATATTGGGACTTTCTCAGGGTTCAGAGCATGGTCAGGAGCCATAGGGAGGGATCCTAATCCAGCCTTAGGAAAAGAAACCTGCCACAGGAGTCTTAGAGATTGACGACCATTCTAATGACTTAAGTGTTCGACCTGCACCCATGTAAAATTTATGTGTTAGAGATAGGATTAGGACGGAAGGGATTAATTCCTTCTTCATCACCCTTAGGCTTAAGGTACTCATTCTCTTCGGGTTGAATGCCAGGGTTTGCCCCATAGAGTAACCATGGGCAGTAAACATGGATTCATACAGCTGTCCCAGAAGGTTCCCTATGGAGAAGTGAATTTAGAACCATCTTTGAAAAAGAGAAAGACACGAGGAAGAAAAGTGCACTTACTAGAACTCCAGCTCACAAGCCAGTGAAGCAAGATGCCCATACAGGCTACCAGAAGAAATGATGAGGGCTTGGCGAGCTGAGAAGGCAAAAGAAAGATTTCTTGGACTCTCAAGGTCTGGTACTAATGCTCCTTTATTCAGAGAATAACGTGGAGACAGGACCCATAGACAGAGAAGAGTGGCAGCATGGGGACAGGACCCATGGGGCAGGACTTAATTAATAGGTCTTAGTCTTATAATATTGGTTAGGGAAGTATCCCCAGCCAAACATTTTAAAACATACTCAGGCAAAGTCGATATAACCTCTTTATAAAGAAAAGAAATCACCTCAAGCATTCCAACCTTTGTAATCTTATCAAAATTTAGACTTTTACATTTCATCAATTCAAGTGTAACCTGAGTCAGGGTCTTAAGGCTAGTCATTATTTTTATCTGTGTGTGTTTCCTTTCTAATCTGGCCTTTTCATAGGTACCAATAAAAATTATGATGAGAGCTCCCATAAATTTTTTCCCCCATTTAGAACTTTTCCCAGTTTAAATGATCCATCATCTGTCCACATTGATGAGTAGGACCTTAATAGTGACTCATACCAATAAGCTTAACCTTGGACGCAAGAGGCATCCCCGAAAGAGATCCAGAAAGTTCACTCCCAAAAATAGTCTAAGAAAGTAAAGGCCTTCATGATGCAGCAAGCAATGAAGGTTAAGATAACAAAGGGCCCCTATGAAAGCAATTGGGACCCCTTATGACAAATACCCCTGAGAGCTGACACAGCCAGGACAAAGAGAGTGTGTCCCGGAACCCTAGTCTACTCGACTGGCCACCAAGATGCATGCCAGTACATGCATCCTCTGATGGCGGAGATCAGAAAGGTCACAAAGCCAAGCTCTCAAGACATAGAACGAGACAAAAGGCCCAGACAACAGGCTTATAGAGATGCTTGTGTCTTATGACAAACAACAAAAAAAGACAGAGACAAGAAAACGTATTATCTCTGGGAGGAAAAGGATCTACAATCAATGAGTACTCAACTAAATCCTAGAGTCACTGAATCCAAGAAGCTAGCCTCACCAAAATTTTCCCCTGCTAATCTAAATTTAGAAAAGCAAAAAACTCACCATTCTTGCTTCCATTGGACCCTGCAGACAGAGATCTGGGAGACTGACATGTAAGAACTCTTACCTCTTGCTGGCTCCCATCAGGGGTCCAGGATCTCTGGGCTGCAGCAGTCCAGGAGCAAGAAGTGTCCAGCCAGTGAAATTTTATCCCATCCAAGTAGCCAAACTGTGGGAGAGGAAGACATTTCCTCTACCTGCTCTAGGTCCTTCTGGCCAGACAATGAATTAAATTCACATGAGACAGAATAACAGGAGAAAATCAAACAAAGCTTTATAACATGTATGCATCGGAGAGACCCGGAAACACTGAGTAAGTTGCCAAAATGGCAGAAACTCTCACCTTAAATATCACCCTCAGCTAAAGACAAAGGAGGATGTTGGGGGGGGGGGGGGTCAGCTATGGAAGATTACCAGAAAAGCACAGTAAACAAGAATAAGGTTTTATGCAGATTTAAGTTCTTGCCTTCTGTATTGATAAGAGTTTCTAGAGATAAGGTCATCCCCCTTCTTCCTGGTACAGAGAGGGAGACACCTTTACAGATGGAGATTTCCCTTAAAAATGTAATTGTCTCTTTACAAAGGGTTAAAGTGTACTTTTCAGAGTTTCTCTCCTGTCTGCAGTTTTTAAAAGTAACCAGCCCAAAATAATCCTCATGCCAAAGAGAGGTATGTTTGGGGGCCAATTCGAGTCTCCCACAGTAGTGTTCCAAGAAACAAAAAATTTTGGAAGCAAAATAAATCCTGATATTGGCAATATTGACATGCGATTCAGTGTAGAGGTGTTGATCTTGCTAAGCAATCTGAGTGTTAAGCATTTTACAGTTCTTTGTAAATACTTTACCAAAAGAAATGCAAAGACAGAAGACATGAATGTTGTAAAATACTCCAACATGAAATCAGAAGCTGATCCAACACTGAATTAGCAAAAGCAGCATGAATTTCAAGGCAAAACTAAAGCCACAGCAAGCAAAGTATTTTCCTCACTGAAAGGAAGAAAATGAACTTATGTGAATCAAAATGAACCCCAACACACAAATTAAAAATGCTTTTGCTCACAATCAATGATGCAACCAGTGTCATGACAAAAATGAAAAAAAAATTGTTACACCTCTTGAATATTTGTCACGAAACAAAGACCAAGGTTACCAGATAGGTAAATCACAGGCCTTGAGCATTTTAAAATTTTACTTTAAGAATAACTTTTAAATATTTGCGGTATTGTCTTTCCATCTTTAAAATGATTATTTGACATTTATCTTGTGTTAACCTTTCTGTCTTTCTTTCCTTTTTGTTTGCTGAGGAAGATTGCCTTGAGCCAACATCCATTGCCTATCTTCCTGCTTTTTTGCTTGAGGAAGATTAGCCCTGAGCTAACATCTGTGCCAGTCTTCCACTTTGTATGTGGGATGCTGCCACAGCATGGCGGATGAGTGGAGTAGGTGTGCACCTGGGATCTGACCCTGCAAACCCAGGCTGCCAAAGTGGAGGGTGTGGAACTTTAACCACTCTGGCCATGGGGCTGGTCCTGATATTTCTTTCTTTTAATGTTCTCTGATATCGAATTCTTTATCAGGTATAGATTATATTTACATGATATTGAAATATACGATCTTATCATAATATATTGATTTATAATAATAATCATGCATTTATTATGATGTCATTTTTAAACCCCAAAAAAAAAATCTTTGAAACTTTTAGCATAATCCCATCACACACACAAAACAGTGAGTGATTTTATTTATTATGAGCACTCATTATTATTTTAAAACATATAAATAAAATGTTATAAAAAAATACAGAATAGCCTATGGTTTCAGGAATTCTGATTTCTCATTCTCAAATCCCAAAGATTACTATATGCCAGGAATTTGGAAACACAACAAAAAGACATAAGGTACTAGAAGCTTTATTCATGATAGGTAAGGCTAGAACAACCCAAAAATCCATCTACAGAAAATCTATATATAAATTGTGATGTGTTCTTACAATAGAATATTGCAAACGAAAATCGACATCAACAAAAAAAAGAATGGACTATTAATATATGAAATAACATGGATAAATCTCACAAACATTATGCTGGGCAAAAGAATCCAAACAGAGAGAGTCCATACTATAAAATCCTACCTGTATGTGGTTCAAGAACAGGCAAACCTGAAAGATGGTGCTGGAAATCAATATAGCAGTTTCCTCTTCAGGGCATGTGGAAGCAGTCACTATTGACTGAGAGCAACACAGAGGAATCATCTTGTGGGGGATGAAAACATTCTTATATCTTCAGCTTGGTTGTGCATATGAGTGTTTACACGTAATAATTTAAGAAGCTGAACAATGTGCTCAATTCATTATATGCATTTTATCCATTAATAAATAAATAAATAAATAAATAAATCTTAGTGAACATCCTTGCATTAAAAGCTTTGCAAATTTCTGATAATTCCTTAGGGTATATTTTCAAAGTGAAAGTATTGGAGTTAAATAAAATGCATACTTTAAAGTTTTTGATATATACTGATCAACTGACAACAGAAAGTTTCCATTGATTTAAAAGACAAATAGCAAAGTATAAAGAAGTACAAAATTTGAGGAGAAAGATCAGGAGTTCAACTTTGAAAATGTAAAGTGTGAGATGCCTCTTAGATACCTGAGTGATGATGTTAGAGTGAGCTATTTGGAATCTAGGGGAGAAATCAAAGCTGGAAATAAAACTATAGGTGTAAGCATAGCATGTAAATAGAATAAAGTCCAAAAATCATGTGATTATTTCAATAAATGTGGAAAAAACATTTGAAAAATCCAGCAATTTTCACAATTAAAAAAACCCCAAAACACTAAAAAAAGTAGAATTAGAAGAGAAGGTCCTCAACTTCATAAAGAGTATCCATGAAAAGCCCACAGTTTAAACATCAAACTTAATCGTAAAAGATTGAATTTTTTCTCCCAAGACCGGAAACAAAACAAAACTGTCTGTACTCATCACTTCTATCTAAAATGGTACTAGAGGTTCTGGCCAGGGGGGTTAGGCCAAAAATAAATTGAAAGTATCCATATTGGAAAGGAAAAGGTAAAACTATCCCTGTTTATGGATGACCTGATCTTGATACAATATCAGAATATAAAAATCAGTTGTATTTCTTTATGCTAGCAATGAATAATCTGAAAATAAAATTAAGATAACAATTCTATTTATAATAACCTCAAAAACATTGAAATTCTTAGGAATAAATTTAGCAAAAGGAGTGTAATACTTGTACGCTGAAAACTACAAAACATCATTGAAAGAAATTAAAGACGATCTAAATAAATGGAAAGATATCCCACGTTTACAGATTGGAAGACTTAACATTGTTAAGATGCTAATGCTCCCAGAATTGATCGACAGAGTCAACGCAACCTCCACCAAAATCCCACGTGGCTTTTTTTGCAGAGATTGACAAGATAATTGCAAAGTTCCTATGGGAACACAAGATAATCAGAATATCCAAAGTAATCTTAAAAAGAAGAACACAACCGGAGCACTCACATTTCCTGACTACAAAACTACTAATTAAGATGGTGTGGCACTGAGCCAGCCCTGATGGCCTAGTGCTTAAAGTTCTGTGCTCTCATCTCTTCAGCGGCCCAGGTTCGGTTCCCGGGTACAGAACCACACCACCTGTCTCTCAGTTGCCATGCTGTGGTGGTGGCTCACATAGAAGAGCTAGAAGAACCTACTATCAGAATATAAAACTATGCACTGGGGCTTTGGGGAGGGGGAAAAAAAGAAGATTGACAACAGATGTTAGCTCAGGGGAATCTTCCCCTACAAAAAAAACATTGTGTGGCACCAGCATGAGGAGAGAGACATAGATGAATGGAACAGAATTGAGAGCTCAGAAATAAACTCACACATTTATGGTCAACTGATTTTTGACAAGAATGCCTAGATCATTTAATGGGGAAATAATAGTCTTTTCAACAAATAGTGCTGGGACAACTGGATATCCACATGCAAAAGAATGAAGTTGGACTCCTTTCTCACACCACATACAAAAATTAATCAAAATGGATCAAAGACCTAAATGCAAAAGTTAAAATTATTAAACTCTACTATTCAGGGTTATCCAGAGAAACTAGAAATCTACAGGTCTATAGATCTCTATATCTATGTCTATCTATCTATATCTATATCTATATCTATACCTATCTATCTACGTATAGAGACAGATTTAATAAAGAGTTGGCTCACATGATTACAGAGGCTGACGAGTCCCAAGATCTGCAGCCAGCAAGCTGAATCCTCAGGAGAACTGATGATGTGGTGGTGTGGTTCCCGTCTGAGTCTGAAGGCCTGAAGCCAGAAGAACCAATGACGTAGTTCAAGTTCAAAGGCCAGGGGGCTCAAGACCCAAGAAGAGCAGATGTTTCAGTTCCAGTCTGAAGCCAGGAAAGAAATGATGTCCCAGCTCAAGGCAGTCAGGCAGAAGGAAATTCCCTCTTACTCACAGAAGGGTCAGCCTTATTCTACTCAGGCCTTCAACTGATTAGATGAGGTCCATCCACGTTAGGGAGGGCAATTTGCTTTACACAGTCTGCCAATTCAAATGTTAATCTCAACCAGAAACATCCCCAAATGTCTGGGCACCTTGTGGCCCAATCAAGTTGACACACAAAATTAACCATCACAAACTCTTGGAAAAAAACATAGGGGCTGGCCTGTAGCTGAGTGGTTAAGTTCACGTGCTCCGCTTTGGCGGCCCAGGGTTTCACTGGTTCAGATCCTGGGTGCGGACATGGCACCGCTCATCGGGCCACGCTGAGGCAGCGTCCCACATAGCGCAGCCCAAGGCACTCGCAACTAGAATCTACAACTATGTACGGGGGGACTTTGGGGAGAAGAAAAAGATTGGCAACAGATGTTAGCTCAAGTGTCAATCTTTAAAAAGAAAAAAAAAAGAAATAACATAGACATACCTCTTAGTGACCTTAGGTTAGGTAAAACCTTCTCAGATATGTTACCAAATACAAAAAGAGAAAAGCAAATATAGACAAATTGTACTTTATCAAAATTAAAAAAAATTGTGTATCAAAGGACACTATCAAGGCAGTGAAAAGACAACCAAAAGAATGGGAGAAAATATGTGCAAACAATATATATGATAAGGGTATAATATGCAGAATATACAAAGAACTCTTCCTTTTAAATAATAAAAAGATAACTAATCCAATTAAAAAATGGGTGAAGGATTTGAATAGACATTTTGCTAAAGAAGATATACAAATAATAAGCATATGAAAAGATGCTCAACATCATTAGTTATCCGGGAGATGCAAATCAAAATCACAATGAGATACCTCTGCATACACACTAGAATGGCTATAATCAAAAAGATAGACAATAACAAATGTTGACAAGGATGTGAAGAAATTGAAACCTTCATTGCTGGTGACAATGTGAAGTGGTGGAGCCACTTTGGAAAGCTGTCTGGCAGCTCCTCAAATGGTTAAACACAGGTTACCATATGGCCCAGCAATTCCACTCCTAGGTATATATGCAAGATAATTGAAATAGTCTGTCCACACAAACACTTGTAGATGAATCTTCATAGCAGTATTATTTATATAGTCAAAACATGGGCAACCTGAATGTCCATCAACTAATGGATGAATAGACAAATGTGGTATATACATATAATGAACTATTACGCACCCCAAAAAAGGAATGAAGTACTGATGGATGAACCCTAAAAACATTAGGTTAAGTGAAAGAAGACAGACACAAAAGGTCTTATATTGTGTGACTCTGTTTATATGAAATGTTCAGAATAAGCAAATTCATTCAGACAGAAAGAAGATTCATGGTTGCCAAGAGCTAGGGGGAGGGGAGAATGGAGAGTCGCTACCAGTGGGTATGGGGTTTCTTTTGGAAATGGTGAAAACATCTATTCTGGAATTAGACAGTGGTGATGGCGCACAACTTCAAAGATACACTAAAATATACACTTTAAAAGGGTAAATTGTACATTTTAAAAAGATGAATTTTATGGTGGGTAAATTATATCTCAATTTAAAAAAAGAAAGAAGTGTTTAAGCCAGGAACCTGCATTAAATTATTACAGAAATGAGCAGACAGAAAAGAGAAGAAGCCCAGGACTGGGACCTGGGACATTTCAATGTTTAGTGAGCGCGCAGATTAGGGGGAACCATCACAGGTATCTGAAAAGTAACCTCTGTGATAGTTTTAAAACATGTCCCGAAGTCGTTAACACTCCCTCCAAGAAAAGGGCGTTAACCTGGCTTTCATGACTTGTTTCTGATGAATAGAATGTGATAGCAGTTTAAGAGAAAAATTTTACCCAATATCCTTGTTAAAATCAGCAAGACTATTGCAATAGGAAAGAGAGATTGATTTCAACTCCAAATGTAGCAAAGACAGCTGGGATCTATAGCCAATAAGTAGAGTGCAGGGGTGAACGGACGGGAAATTACTAAGAGGAACTTGATTAGGCATCAAGGGTAGGGAGTCACGCTAAACTGGCTTACCAGGATTCTTGTGAAAGGCAGGCCAAGGACTTAGATATCAAGGGTAGGGAATGAAAAAATTGATCAGATTTCAAGGGTTAGGGGATTCTTGCTAAAGTAACTCAGCAGAATTCTTTGCTAAAACTGGA
The DNA here is from genome assembly GCF_041296235.1 of Equus asinus. Taxonomy (NCBI): domain Eukaryota; kingdom Metazoa; phylum Chordata; class Mammalia; order Perissodactyla; family Equidae; genus Equus; species Equus asinus. The sequence continues at coordinate 64,836,365 of NC_091792.1, read as the reverse complement.
CTCAGCAGGCCAAGAATATGGAAGGCCAAGGTCAAGAAGAGAGCTCAAAGGAGCCTGGATAAAGTTTAGTCAAAGAGAGTCCTTGTCAACAGTGACCATGTGTGACTTCAAAAGATACCTTAGAAAGGTGATAAAGCTTCTGCTTGGCTCTGTCAGGGAATTCACATCATGGAAGCCCTGAACCAAGGTGCAGAATCAGTTCAGCTACCCAGAAGCTGCCACACTGAAGAGACCACACAGAAACAGAGAGAGATGCTCAGAAGCTCTTGCTGTTTGAGTCTTCCCAACACAGGCTCCAGGCATGAAGGCGAGCAAGCCTTCAGGTGATTCTCGCTCCAACTCCCCGTCTTCAAGCTTCCCCAGATGATGCTGCGTAAAGCAGAGACAAGCCATCCCTGCAAAGCCTTGCTGAGATTGTAGATGCATGAGCAAGATCAATGGGGGTTTTTTAAGCCACTAAAATCTGGGAGTGATTATTTACATAGGATTGGGTAACTCCAACAGCCTCATTGAGGTGGGAGGGAACCAGGAGAGTGTTGCTGGAAGCCAAATGAGGAAGGTGTTTTAAGAGGGTGAAAGAGATCAACTGGGTCAAAAGCTGCTGGAAAGTAAATTAAGATGAAAACGGGGACCGATCATTGGATTTAGCAAACCGAGGTCATTGGTGACATTGACAAGAGCAATATTGGCCGGGTAGTGGTGGGTGAAACCTCGAATGGAGGGAGCCCTATTGAGGAATTGTAGCCAGTGATTATAGGAAACTTTTTGAAGAGTTTGCTGTAATGAGAGTCTTAGAAAAGAGACAGTAGCTGGAAGCATATGTGGAGAGAAAAATACACAGCATCCACCTCTTTTTTCCTTCCTAACAAAATCCTGGTTGTTTTTAGGAAGCTACTCCTCAACCATCTCCAAAGATGGCCCTCGTTAAACGGACCCAGTCGTGATAACCCCATCATCCCTCTTGCCAGGGCCTGGTTTAGGGACAGGCAGGCCTGAGCCATGTGAGGCCCCCGAGAGTTGAGACGAGGTTCCCCAGGAACTTCTGGGACAGAATGTCACAAACACAACAAACAAAATATTTATATCCAGAATTTACTAGGAAGTTCTACGAATCAGGCAAAAAAACACAACAAACCAGTGTGAGGACAACAGACGAGAGAGATGAGCAGGTAATTCAGAGAACAGGAAACACAAATGGCCAATAAATACAGAAAATATTCTCAACATTATTAGCCATCAGGGAAATAATAACTGCCATTAAATGACAATATAATGACAGTTAATGACAATTAAGATGACAATAAGACTTTCCCACTCTTCAGCCTGACAAAAAAGTCTGACAATATGAAGTATCACTGAGAACACTTACTATGCTCTCATGTGAGGCTGTAAACAAGTACCATTAGTTTGTAGAACAATTAGTCATTATCTTGTAAATGTGAATTTGCATAACGTACTATGCAACAATTCCATCCTCAGGTAAAGATTGAGATACTCTTGCACACATACAAAAGATGATTCATGCAAGAACGATCATAGCATTGTTCTTCGTTGCAATAAAATGAACAAAAACAATCCAAACATCCATCAATAGAGAATAGGTAAATCAGTTCTTGTGTAATCACAACATGGAATTTATACATGAGTGTGAGTGAGGGAAATACAGCTGAATTCTTTATCACAGATGAACCTTGGACATACAATGTTAAGTGAAAACAGCAAGTCCCTGAGGACCAATACAGCATAATATCATTTTTGTAACACTCAAGAACAAGCAAATCTGAGTTACATATTCTTTAGCAACATATGAACATGTAGTAAAAGTAAATAAATAGCTGGGTAATGATAAAACAAATATCAAGGCAGTGTATTCCTCAGAAAGAAGAGGAAGGCAGGGGTATCAAGGAGGAGCACACAGAGAACTTCAAGATTTCAACATATTGGTAAAATTGCAGTTCTTACCTTGGGCAGTGGCATCGTGGTTGTTTCTTTTTAATTATGCTGCATGACCTGCATGTACAGAGTAGGTACTATTTATATGCCAAAAATGTTACATAATTTCAAAGTGTATTGAGAGACAGTAGGAATTGCCACACGAATATGAATGGTACGGGTCTACGATTGTAACCGGCTGCCTTCGGGAGCCTGGAAACCAGTTAGCATGGGACTGACATGTGGATAGAAGATAGAGGGATGGAAAGAGTCTGAATCCTCTGGTATTCGAGTCTTAGATCAACCAACCCTAAAGCTCTCCCTCCCTCTGGACTTGCAGTTCTGTGAGTCAGTCAATTACCTTATGGTTTAAGCTAGTTTGAATTTAAGTCAGTTTTATATTTCTGCAGCTGAAAGCTTCCTGGTGCACTGTCCTTTGCCCATTGTTTACAACGAGTATTTGTCTTTTCCATACAAATGAAAGAATTCTTTTGTGTATCATGATAGTAACCCTTCATCCCATGCTGTGAATAGATGTTTGTCTTTCTCTTTGCTCTTAGTGTTTTGTTTTGTTTTTTTAAATTTCTCCCAGCCTCTTGCCAGTTTTTTTTTTAAAGATTTTATTTTTCCTTTTTCTCCCCAAAGCCCCCCAGTACATAGTTGCATATTCTTCGTTGTGGGTCCTTCTAGTTGTGGCATGTGGGACGCTGCCTCAGCGTGGTTTGATGAGCAGCGCCATGTCTGTGCCCAGGATTCGAACCAAGGAAACACTGGGCTGCCTGCAGCGGAGCGTGCGAACTTAACCACTCGGCCACGGGACCAGCCCCCATTTTGTTTTTTTCTGACATACAGAAGCTTCCCATTTCTATGTGGCCAAATCTGTCAGTCCTTGGCTCCATGTTTTCTGCCTTTGGTTTTATGCTTAATAAGCCCCTCCCTCGCGATCCTCCAAGATCTGACGTATGGTTCTCTACTTTCCATCAGTTCCTTATGTGTTGATGTTTTTATGCTGAATGTTGAATTATTTATCTGGAATGTGTCTTGGAGTGTATGAGACAATGGGTGGTCTCATTTTGTTTTTCAAATTCGAAGCCAATTTTCTCACTTTTAAATATCCCACCCTTTTCTCACTGATTAGCTCCTTGTTATGATTTGCAAAACTCTTGCACTGGCTGGGAACTGTATGCTCCTTCCGCTGAACTGCCGGTTTACTGCAGGCAGCAGCACCCTATGTTAATTATTGTAGATTTATAATACTTGTTCTCTGTTCAAATGGATGTCAGCAAATCCGCAAGACTCTTCCCTCAAAATATATTCCATATTGGCCACCCTCTCCCACACTCCACTGCCATCATTCTAACCCTAGCCACTATCATCTCTTACATGGAATTCTCCAACCATCTCCCGATCTCTCTCTCCTTATCCACTCTTGCCCTACTTCAGCCTATGCAGCAAGCTTCTTTTTCAAAACATTTATCAGGTGTCTCTCCCCTATTCAAGACTCTCCAATTGCTTCCCAATGGCTTTCACACTTAAAATAAAATCCCAAATCATCCCTGTTGGAACCATAAAGCCCTAAACAATGTTACCCCTGCCTCCCTCTTCAGCTTGCTGTCCTATCACTCTTTGCCTCTCTCTGGGGCACGTTGGCTTTGGTGCTGCCACGGTGACCTCCATCTTACTCCCACCTTTGGGCTTGCTGTTCTCTGTCCACAGGGCCCTTCCGCAGATCTTTGCACAGCTCATTCCCTCTCTTCATTCATGTCCTACATGGTAATACTTCTTCAAAGGTAACTGCCTTCTAGAGGAATGAATAAAAGGGACTCTGTGCTTTAATCCCACACCAGCACAGTGTAACTCTGTCCCAGCACAAATCATGGTCTCACTTGTATCGGTTAAGGGTGAACATGACCATAGGATTGTGCACGAGGTCAAAGAGTGGATGGATGTTCTTCATCTCTCTTACAGCAGGCACCTTTGACAGTGCCTGCCCAGCTTCCCCTTCTCTGAGAACTACTTACCTCCACACTCAGGGAAATCACGTTTGTACTACATGGCACGGATCCCTGCCATAGTTAACTGGACAAGCGTGGAGTGCTGGCCCTGTCTGGGAAAAACCAATTGTTCTTCTAAGGTCTAAGAGCCATAGTGAACCTTAGTGATTCATTTTAATTGAAGACATGCAATCCTGCGAATCAAATGGAACCATCATGTTACACTAGAGAAGCAGAGAAAGTTTTATTAACTCAATGCAGGGTGGGGAAGCAGTGGAGGGACAGAAGGAGACGTGCAGAGAGCAGCAGCTATGAAAGACCCATTCAGACCTAGAGAGGCACAGAAAGTGGCTGCTTTGCTTTTTGTTAACCTGCCAGTTCTAGTTGCAGTCCCTTATGCCATAGGATCTGCTTACCCTCTCGCCCCTGGGCTCCAGAAGATATCCCATAGCCTTGCAATGCATCATCCTAAGCCTTTCTCTTTTTTTCCTTCACGTATCCGAGTGGGTTTCTATTTCATAAAGCCAAATGGTCCCTGATGACAAGTGCATCTGTCTAGATCCCTATATGAAAAGATGGCAATGTCCAAATTGGGAAATTTGAGAAGCCTTTCATCAAAGACTATTTACAAAGGCCTGCGCAGGCTGTAGGGCCACCAAATCATGCATTACCCTGGGGAGTGTATCAACTTCACCATGCCTAGGCCTGGAATGGTGACGGGATAGGGAGATGGCCCTGTGACAGGCGCTATGACCTTTGATTGAGAGACATAGCCAACCCTGGAGATGCCACAGGATGGGAACCAGGGGATCTATACTCTGGATTCCTTCTCCTTCCTCCCTCCCTCCCTCTGAATTCTTGCTGTTGCTCCCCATTGGCCAGACTGATCTGAGAGCCAAGAGCAGGAGAGAACTTCCGTGCAGGCCAGAGCAGGGCAAGTTGCAGAGAGCAGAGAGGACATAAGGAGGGGCATAAGGAAATACCAGCACATGTGTGTCCCCCAGGCCAGAGCTGTTTCTACTGCAACGTGTACCTCTCACAATGATAAAGTTGCCATATTCACAGAAGTTACCTTTTATTAACTCAACAAATATTTATTTAGTAGCTTCTACTTGCCAGGTATTGCACCGGGTGCCAAGAATATTTTGTTCTCAAGTCAGACCCGGTTCCTGTCCACAGTGTCCACTCTTACTCGTAAATGGAACAGCCGTTTAAAACAGAGTTTTGTTGCATTTCTGTGTCCAAATGTCCTTATTGTCTTTTAGGTCATATCTATATGTTTAGACACCATCTAAGAGCAGTGGGTAGCTTACCTGTATTTCTTTTTTTTTTAAGCTTTATCGAGGTATAATTAACAAATAAAATTGTAAGATATTTAAAGTGTTCATCTTGATGATTTAATATATGTATATATTGTGAAAGTATTCCTCCCATCTAGTTAGTTAACACACCCATCACCTCATATATTTATATATACATATATTGGTGAAAACATTTGAGTTCTACTCTCTTAGCAGATTTCAATTATACAATATAGTGTTATCTGCTATAGTCACCATGTTGTACACATTAGATCCTCAGACCTTATTCATCTTCTAGTTGAAAGTTTGCACCCTTTTACCAACCTATTTCCTCCACCCCCCAGGCCCTGGCAAGCACTTTTCTACTCTCTGTTTCTATGAGTTTGACTTTTTTTTAGACTCCACATGTAAGTGATACTATGCAGGATTTGTCTTTCTCTGTCTGGCTTATTTTACTTACCATAATGTCCTCAAGTTCCATCATGTTGTTGCAGACGGTAGTACTTCCTTCTTTCTCATGGCTGAAAAATATTCCATTGTATATATACACCACATCTTCTTTATCCACTCAACTGTTGACGGACACTTAGGTTGTTTCCATGTCTTGGCTACTGTGACAGTGCTGCAATGAACAAGGGAGTGCAGATGTCTCTTGAATATCCTGTTTTCATTTCCTTTGGATATATACTCAGACGGGAGATTGGTGGGTCATATGGTGGTTCTATTTTTGACTTGTTGAGGAATCTCCACACTATTTTCCATAGTGGCTACACCAGTTTACCTGCCCACCAACAGTGCACAAGGGTGCCCTTTTCTCCACGTCCTCACCATGGTTGGTTTTGACGTACATTTCCCTAATGACTAGTGATGTTGAGCACCTTTTCATGTACCTGTTGGCCATCTGTATGCCTTCTATGGAAAAATGTCTATTCAGTTCCTCTGGCCATTTTTTAACCAGATAGTTTGGGTTTTTGCTTTTTTTTAATTTCTGAAGTTTCATTATTTTTAATACACACATTTGACAAACAGAAACCTTCTAACACCACACACAATTCCATAAACAATATTTCAACTTTATCAACATTGTCTAACTATTTACACTGTCTTCCTCAGCAAAAGTGAAACCCAAGACTTCTTGACAAGAAATCTTCACTTACAAGAACATATTTTTGTGCTAGTTTTAGGAACGCCCATCCATTATATTTTTGAGTTGTACAAGTTCTTTATATAATTTGGATATTAATCCCTTATTAGATACATGATTCACACATATTTTCTCCCTTTCTGTTAGTTGCCTTTTCATTTGTTGATGGTTTCCTTTGCTGTGCAGGGCTTTTTAGTTTGATCCATGTTGACCAAATTTTCAACACCAAAAAAATATAACATGTGGGGGCTGGCCCCGTGGCTGAGTGGTTGAGTTCGCACGCTCCGCTGCAGGCAGCCCGGTGTTTCATTGGTTCGAGTCCTGGGCGCGGACATGGCACTGCTCATCAAGCCACGCTGAGGCAGCGTCCCACATGCTACAACCAGACGGACCACAGCGAGGAATATACAACTATGTACCGGGGGGCTTTGAGGAGAAAAAGGAAAAAAATAAAATCTTAAAAAAAATATATATATATATATATATATATAACATGTGGTTAGCTTTTGTAATTAAAATTTTAATTTCCAGGTGTAGAAAGTTGTACTTTAAGTACACACACACACAAAAATTAAAATTCCAAAGTATTTGTTAGCATAAGGGTGCACAAAAATTTACACTGGGATTGTCCAAGAAAAACTAATACATACCATGAAAAGGTATATTTACTGGGTAGTCTGCAAGTTGTCTACGTACTACATAACTTTAAAGTATTTTCAATATTTCTCTTGAGGAGCTCACCAGCGTTGCCTGATCTTCAGTGTGCGTTTGCTTCCGAGCTCTCTGAGAGAGGAGCCACAGACCATTCATCTATTTCTGTCAGAATGCCCAGTGCACAGTATTTCAGGGGACAGATGGGCAGGGAGCCACTGTGAATGTGACTGTATTATGAAGGGTTTCTGAAACTAAGCTGCAGAGGATCCACACATTCTTTGAAATGATGGGGAAAGCTTTGAATTTAGGAGCATAAGCTACGAAAGAAGGCCTACAGCTTTCACGTAATTTTCAAAAGGGCCATCTCCAAGAAGGTTAAAGACTGTGGTCTTAGATGGTTGAAGTATTTACTTGACAAACTGGCAAAGTTCTCAGCACAACGCCTGGCACGTGTGCCTTCAACACGCCTTTGCCGAAAGGCGATAATTACTCTGAGGGCAGAGAGACATTCTGTTCTGGCATGTGAGGATGCCTGTGCTTCTCTCTCAGGCAGACGCTATGAAATTTTTTTTTAAAAAAACTATAAATATTTCATTTAAGAGATAATCCCTTTCTAGATTCACTTACAGAGAAAAAGATTAGGTTTTATGATTGCACTCTCTTTTCATCATCTAGTTTTACAGTATGTTCTGCTGCTGCGCTCCCAAGGGGCAATTTACAATCATCCACTGTTACAAGGGACATCAGAGGCACAGTGAGGACTAGAGACTGCTAATCAGGTCATGTCACAGAAGGAGATGGTTTATTCCTCACCGAGGAGGCACGTTAGACAACAAACAGCAGAACAGGGACAAAAGGGACAAAGTGTAGGTCTGATAAATATAAACAGATGTAGCTAATCTCCTGCCCCTGTGAACGTGTTTGAGCCACAGACTTTCCCTTTCGTTGAACTTTTTGGCCTAGAAAGAAGCAGATTAATTAGTGATCTGCTCCAATTCACCAGCCCATCACCCCAATGGCCACCACCACCCTTAACATCCCACTTAATGACAGAGAGAGGACCCACGTGGCAAGTGCATACAATTTAGTGCCGTCTAGAAATGTTAACTTTTATAAATCAGAGCTCTAGGTTTCAAGTGACATAGATAAATTAAAGTGGTGAGAACTGCAAAAACTCTTCATGTGAATAACTCCTTACCAACCTCTGCACTCGGAGACCTGACCCACCCTACCATGGCATCTAGCAGTCAAAGACCATGTCCCTGGGATGACCCAGCCTCCCCCACCCCTTAAGTCAGGCCAGGAAAAGCTCAAGGCTGCCAAAAGAATTTACTGTTTGCTAAATTCATCCTTTAACAACACCTGATGGTAGGCTCCTGACCTCCCCCCTTTCTTGAGTATTTATTTTGAAAGCTTTCAACTGTAAATCCTTCCTCTTTGAGATATATATGTATCTCCTACAACCCAGGAAGGCCTTTCTAAAGGACCTGAAAGCCATTCCTTTGAAATGTAGTCATCAGAAAGGACGAACAAAATGTGTCGTCCCACCTCCCCCCCCAACCCCTGTCTCTATGGGAGGGTAGAAGCCTAACTATCATAAATGCCAGTCAGCAGACACACGTGGCCTAATCATATTCACATTGACCAACACTCTTACTCATTTCCTGTAATTTTTCACTTTTCTGACTGCAACCAAAAACAAGTCAAAAAATCTTCCTTAGAGCGAAAAACTTTGAGATAAGCTTTGCTAACTGCAGCTGTGCATACTCAGCCTAACCAACTATTGCTCAAAACTAACCAGATCTTTCTGTCCCTCCTTAGAATAAGAGTGAGCTTCTTTCCCAGGAAGTGAAGGTCCAGACGTCAAGATTCAGCCTCACAAGGCCAAATGCAGGCTGAAGAAGAAAACCAACCAGAAAAGTCCAGATAGTCGAGGGAAAAGAAATTCAGTCTTCAAGGCCAAATGCAGGCTGGAAAGGCACCAATCAGCAAAGCCACATGCTCCCTCTCCCCACCTAAAACCCTGGATAAAAACCCCTACCTTTTTCCTATCGAAGAGGTAGATGTGAGTTTTAACTCCCATCTCCTCATCTGGCTGCCTTTTGATAATAAATCCCCTTTTCTTGCCACAAACCTGGCATTTCATTTTTCTTTCTTTCGGCCCATCTTGTGTGGTGGGTAAACAGACACATGTTTGTGTTCAGTTAACGTGACTGCTCAAGCTCCCCCTCGCTCCCTCTACTTCCTCATTCTCCCTTTAAAACACCCAGTCACCTCTGTGCAAATCAAAGCAGAGCTCAGCTCTTCCCCTACCACAGCAGTTACAGAATGAGATCAGCGTTTAACACCCCCAACTAACATCTGGCTTGGTTTATCTTTCACAGTGGCTTACACAAAATGGGAACACATTGGATCAAGAATCCAAAGAGGGAGCTACCAGCTCCACCCCAGGAGGCACAAGGGTGCAGGGCCTCAGTTCAATGGGATCCACAATTGCAGCGTGCTGGTCTTGTGTCTGCTTTATCCAGCATATGGTTCCAATCCTTTCTCACAGCAGACAATAGAGCCACAGCACTGCTGCCCTTCATTTATGCAGCAAGTCGCGTTGAAAACCTACGCTCTGTCGAGCACTGTGCATCAGGAATAGAAGATTAAGTGATCAAGACAGAAACGGCACCACCTTCAGGATCATTCCCCTAATTGAGACAAATTTAGAGGCCAATAAAGAGATAACTATAGGGTATGATAAGTGCCATGAAAGAAATAAATAGGATCATGTGACAGAGAGAAGCTGGGTGCAATGGCGCCTATTACACATAGGTCAGGGAAGGTCTCTCTGACGATGGCTTGAAGGAGAGATGCTCAGCAAGACATGAGCCAGGGCAAAAGTTTTAAGGTAGAAAACAGGGGCAGCAAGATGTCTTGAGTGCCTGGAATGTGTGAGCAATGGAGATGTATTAAGAGAGCTTGGAGACAAGGCAAGAGCCCCACAATGGGCTCCCAGCAATTTGGTTTTTATTCTAAACACAATAGGAAGCCATTGAGGGTTTTTTTCCATATTACATTTTTGCAATTGAGTTGCAATTCACATAACATAAAATTCATCATTTTAAAGCCTACAATTCAGTAGGATTTAATACATTCACAATGCAACCATCACCTCTATTTAGTTCCAAAACATTTTTAATACCCCTGGAGAAAGCCCAGTACCCATTAAGCAATTGCTCCCTATTCTTCTTTACCCCCACCCCCTGGCAACTACCAGTTTGCTTCCTGTCTCTATGGATTTACCTATTCTGGATATTTCATATAAATGGAATTAGAATACAAGGCTTTTGCATCTGGCTTCTTTTACTTGCCATAATGCTTTCAAAGTTCATCTAGGTTATAACATGCGTCAGTACTTCACCCCTTCCTATGGCTGAATAATATTCCATTGCATGAAATATCATATTTTGTGTATCCATTCGTCCACTAATGACCTTTTGATCATTTTTACCTTCTGGCTATTGTGCATAGTGCTGCTATGAACACTCATGTCCACTGCGGTTTTAAGCAAAGAATGGCAGGATGGTATTTTCATCTTTAGAGTGTCCCTCTGGCTGCTGTGTGGAGAATATAGATTCCAGTGGGGCAAGAGCCAAGGTAGGGTAGCCTGTCAGGAAGGCTCAAGTCACCATCATCAGGTGAGAGACGATAGTGTCTTGCCCAGGGTGACGGCTTAAGATGGGAAAAGAACAGCTTTTAGAGATGGGCTTGATAGAACTTGCTGATGAATTGGATGTGGGGCGAGGGAAAAGGAGGAAACAAGGACAGCTCCTCAAATTTTTGCTGTTAGAACTGGAGATGAACAGACTTTGTCACAGGATAAAATTCTGGGGCAGAGCAGTGATTGACCCAGCATGAGTCAGATGCTGACCTTTGGCCTAATCAACAGTTGGGAGATGAGTGGAATGGAGTAAGAATGAGGCAAGCCTGCTGGATGGGTTGAGGGAGGGAGTAGGAGTGGATGGAGTAGGAAGAAGATAGAGTTCCCAAAAGAATAGGAGCATTGTTCCTAGAGGAACATAGGAGCTTGGCAGATAAAACAAGAAGTGTACACCATAGAGTCCTAACAATTATGGATCTCTTTACCTGGGTTGGACCATGTATGTGACTTAAAAGCTTCTTTTCTCTCTTTTGTTCAAGTCTGCACTAGGTTCTCCTCCCCCTAGGTCCACATATCTAGAGGATACCACTCAGGGAAGAAGGAGTGAAGAAGGAAAGAAACATTCTAATTCCAACAAGCCTCTCACAGAGCCAGGTCAAGTGGCCAGTTCTATGTCCCCTCACCCTTGGGCTGTATGATAGGCTTCCTTGGCTTCCCAAAGGTGTCAAGCATTACCAACAAGAGACTCCAGGGCCTATCTTTCCACCCAAGTGAATCAGCAGGGGAAGAGAGATGAGGACTGGGTGAGGAAAAAGAAGTCATAGGTCTGAAAAGAATGACATCTGTTCCCATGTACATCTGTATCCCTCTTACTCTGAGAGAACAAGCCTCTCCTAGCGCAGCCTAATGTGAACCTAAGTTCTCAGAGTTTTCCTTTAGCTTTTGCAAGGCTCAACATTTTTAGAAAGGGAATCAGGGGGAGAGAGAAAATCCTGAGATGTCTGTAAAGTTTCGAGGGTACAAACAGAAGGGAATAGCAATCCCCTCAAAGTTCCCACTTACTTAACTCTCTCTGCGTTTAGTTCCAATAACAGATTCATCTCTTGGGGGATAAAAAGTGATGGAATTTTATGTTGTTTCTGGTTGAACCCAAGCAGTCTCCGAGAATTTTTAGTTCTTTACAGAAATTCAGACATACTTGGGCTTTTATAGTAAAATCATCTTTATAGCTTTCTAGTATTCATTTGATTTTTTTTTTCTAGAGAGCCTGACTAAAAATAGCTTTTCCAAATGTTCTCAGTGAAATTCAGTTCACAAGTTTAGGGGGAAATTGCATTCTCTCAATGACAGATTGGGGTCAATATGGAGTTTCTCCTTTTATTTCTCCAGTAAAATTCCTGAAGGTAAGAAACTAGTCTTCTACTTGTGCTAATTATTGTTTCTTGAATCAGTTCTTCTAGAAATTCTTTTATAGAAGTCATTAAAAATTAAAAGATAAAATCCTGGAAAATATGAAGCCATAAAAAATCATGGGGTTAAATGTAAATAAGTCACTTTATTTCTCTAGGTTCTAGAGAAATTTCTCTAGTTTTCCAAAGTAAAGGGCTAGACTTCCTATGAGCAAAAAATTGCTGCCTTAGTGCTATGGCCTTTCTTAATCCATAACTGACTTTTCTGAGCAGATGGGATCAAAATGTTGACGCTCTATCTCCTCTTAGCTGGAACCAACCCTTTGGACCTGGGTCCCAGCTCCTCGCTAGGACCAACTTAGGACCATCTCTTTTATCCACTCAAGGACGTCTCTCCAGCAATTGTTCCCTCTCTCTTCTGCACCACTTATCCCCCTCTATATTGAGTCCTTCCCTGGATCTACTCCAAACGTTCTGTTTGTTCTCCTATCTTAAAAACTACCCTGTTTGATCCCCCTTCACCCTTTGAGTATCACCCTATTTATCTCCTTCCGTTAGAGCTTAACACCTTGAGAGTGATTGCCCTCTCCAATTCTTCTCTTTCCATTCTCTCTTGAAACTATTCCAATCAGACTTTTGCACTTCACCCAACTCTATCAAAATTGCTGTTATCAGGTTCACGGATGACCTTCATGTTGCTACATGTAACAATCGATTCTCAATCTGCACCTTACTTGACAGAGTTCAGCACTCTCAACCTTTTGAAACACTTTCTTCACTTGTCTTCCAAGGCAACACACTCTCCTGGTTTTCCTCTTCCTCAATAGTCATGAATTCTCAGCCTGTTTTTCTGGGTACTTTTCATCTACCTGACCTCTTAATGTTGGAGAATTCTAGGAAACAGTCTTTGGTCGTTATCTCTGTATACTCACTATTTTGTTGAGTTCATCCACTCTCATAACTTGAAATACCACCTATATGCTGACATCTCCAAAATGTATATCTTCAGCCCAGACTTCTTCCCTAAACTCCTTCATATATCCAACTGCTTCGTCAACCTTTCCACGAGATTATCTAATAGGCATCTCAATTTAACATGTACAAAATTGAAAGTCTAATCTTCCCGCTCTACCCTACTATTCCAAGAGCTTTCCTCATCTCAAAAAGTGTAACTGCATCCTTCTAATGGCTCTGGCCAAAAAAACTTTGGAGTTATCCTTAATTCCTCTCTTTTGCTCACATCCTATATTCAATGAGCCAGCAAAACTTTGATCCTACCTTCAAATTGTATCCAGAAGCTGACCATCACCACAGCTTCCACCTTGATCTAAGCTACCTTCATACTTGCCTGGATTATTGTAAAAGCTTCCTAACTCATCTCCCCCTCCCAACCTTGTCATACTTTGGTCTACTCCTGGCACTATAGCCAGAATGAGTTTGCTAAAACATGTCAGATATTTTTGTTAATCTGCTCAAAAATCCTCCAATTTCTTCTTGTCTTTACTTAGGGTACTAAGTAAAAGCTGAGGGTCTCTCCTTGGCAGGAAATGCTCTACATGACTGGATCATCCAATTAACCTTTCAGATCTTGTCTCCCACTATTCTTCATGCTTTTACACTGTGTTCCAGCAATATCAGTCCCTGTGAAATTAGAAATTGCTCCTTAGGTATGCTGATGTGAGTGATAAAAGATAACCACAAATTCTTTGAGACCGTTCTGATCGAGAGGTGAAAGTCAGTGGTAGGATGAAAAATGGCTCCTGAAAGATGTTCACATCCTCATCCATGGAACCTGTGAATGTTATCTTCCATGGCAAAGGGATGTTTCAGATATGATTAAGATCTTGAGATGGGGAGAATATCCAGGATTATCCTGAGGAGTCTAATGTAATCACAAGGATCCTTAGAAGAGGAATGCAGGTCAGAGAGTGAGAGAAGAAAATGTGACAACTCTCATCCACTGCTAGTGGAATGAAAATGGTACAGCCAATTTGGAAAAGTGTTTGGCTCTTTCTTAAGGTTAAACCTACATCTACCATATGATTCAGACATTCCACTTCAAGTTATTTACCCAAGAGGGAAGAAATATTATATTCACAAAAGTGCTTGTACATAAATGTTCATAGGAGCTTTATTCATTCACAATAGCTAAAAACCTGAAGGGAACCAAACATCCCTCAATAAGTAAAAGGACAAATAAATTGTGGTGTATCTATACAATGGAATACTAGTCAGTATTTATTTTTTTTAAAAAAACAACTTATGTATATACACAAAACCATGGATGAATCTCAAAATCATTCAGAAAAAGATAATCTGACATATAGTGATCAAAAGCATTTCAATAGTTACCTGGGTCCGGGAGTGGAGAAAGGGTAGATGACAGAGGGGCCTGGGGAGGTTTTTGAGGGTGATAGGCATATTCCATGTCTCGATTGTGGCAATGGTTTTCTGTGTGTGTACATTTGTCAGAGCTCAATGAATTACATTTTAAATTGATGCAGTTTACTGTACATAAATTATAGCTCAATATAATCAAGAAAAGTTGATTTTAAAAACATTAACAGGAAGGAAGGTATGCAGAATGTGACCAAACAATCTAACTATATTATAAACATATGAAACAACCTCACTGAAAGGGGTCGGGGGGGGGGAGTGCTGATCTAAGCAACTTTGAAAATGAGTGAAATCCATAAGACTAAAGGCAAAAGAAACTGCACGTAAATGCTATAGTCTAGTTGATAAAGTTGTTTCCCACAGGGGTATGGGTTAGTACTTCTGATACTGCTGTCCATGCATACTGGAATTGAACAATTAAATAAATGGATGACAGATGACAGGAGCTAGCTTTCACACTGTTGGAGTGGAACATTACAGATAAGCTGGGGCAGAAGGCTAGAATACTCTATGTGATAATGGATTAAAGTTGGTGACATCAGGATTAACTCATGTTTAGCTTAATGTAGATACAGATGGTTGCATATAGGAATGCTTATGGATGTGTGTTCATACATGGCTAGTATATATACATACATTTCCTTGGTCTGTCAGCTGAGAAGTCCTGTAAGAAATGACACCCAGGGCCGGCCCGGTGGCACAGTGGTTAAGTTTGTACGTTCGGATTCTCAGTGGCCTGGGGTTCACCGGTTAGGATCTTGGGTGTGGACATGGCACAGCTTGGCAAAAGCCATGCTGTGGTAGGCGTCCCACACATTAAGGAGAGGAAGATGGGCATGGATGTTAGCTCAGGGCCAGTCTTCCTCAGCAAAAAGAGGATGATTGACAGCAGTTAGCTCAGGGCTAATCTTCCTCAAAAAAAAAAAAAAAAACACAGAAATGACACCCAGTATAGTGCCCAGATTTTGGTTGCTAATATTCTCCAATAAAAGGAACCAGGGATCCTTGGAAAAATTACTAATTTTAGGGCTGGGGCAGAAAACATACATAATATGCTTGGAGCATCTCGTAGTGGCAGAAAGTAAGGAAGTGCTACCAAAAAAAAAAAAAAAACTACATTGGTGGGAGTATGTGAAAAGGACACATACTCCTCCATCAAGGAGAGATGGAGCATAACTCTCTTCTCCTCAGGTGTGGGCTGCACGTAGGGACTGCTTTCCAAAGAGAACAATATGGAGGGGGGGAAAAGAATAACTTTAGAGCACAGAGACCTGACAAATACTACCTCAGCCGGGTGACCAGGCTTAACATCAACAGGATAAGTCATGCTTGTTGTACGATAAGCAGGTACCCATGATATGATATGATGCAAATGGCACTTTACCACTGTGGTTTTCCTCTCCAAAACCCATAACCCCAGTCTAATCACAAGACAAATATCAGACAAATCCCAATTGAAGGATCTTCTGTGAAATACCTGATCACTACTCCTCAGAACTGTCAAGGTCTTCAAAACAAGGAAAGTCTGAGAAGATGTCACAGCCAACGGGAGCCGAAGGACATATGACAACCAAATGTAATGTTTCCTAGATAGGATACTGGAACAGAAAAAGGACATAAGGTAAAAACTAAGGAAATCTGAATAAAGTATGGACTTTAATTAAAAATAATTATCAATATTGGTTCATTAATTGTAACAAATATACCATTACTAATGTAAGATGTTATTAGTAGGGAAAGCTGGGTGTAGGTATATATATGGGAACTCTGTACTATCTTGCCAACTTTTCGATAAATCTAAAACTGTTGGAAAAGAAAAAGTTTATTTTTTAAATTCGTCAAAAATATTAAAAGCGTTAAAGACAGACACTACACAATAACAAGAAGGACAAACTATCGGAAAGGTCATCATGAATTTTTGTGATCATGTACATAACCTTGAAATACACATGACAGAATTCAACCCAATTGCAAGGAAACATTGACACCTTCCAAACTCACGTGGGAGATTGTGATGCCTCTCTAGCAGAAACAGAGATGTCAGGCAGCAGGAGTGGCCTGAGTGCTCACTCTGAACCGTCCAGAAATGAGCTGGCTGAAACCAGATGGGGTCTTCCTTCTTTCCTTTTAGTCAGAGAGATGTACCTGAACTCAATTTCCTTGTAACTCATGGCTATCTCGCAGCTGCCATGAGGAGGGTCAATACCAAGATAACATTGCTGACAGAGCTGGCCCCCAAGTCCAGACAGCCTGGCATCCAGCATCCTATTTGTTTTCCCACTGACAAGCTGCTTCCTCTCTCTCGCCTGATGAAAGAGGAGGCCACAGCTGGAGGAGGTCCCTCCAATGGAGAGAAAGACCCTCACTGCAGGCCAGCTGCCGTTCTCCCACAGGCCTCACTGTGGGTGATGGAAGGATGGAGGGGGAAGGAAATCCCTGCCTTTTCTTCTGTTGCTTAACCTTGACCTCTGTAAACTTTTTCAGTGCGGTATATTCCTGAATCCATGTCTTCCAACAGTGCTTGGAGTTCATCCCACACCCTGGTGATGACAGTGGAGACCCAGAGACACCTGGGCTGACAATTAGAAACCCAGAGAGATTTTGCCTTGCAGGACACTCACCAAAACCGAAAGTTGGTACTTTAAAGAAAAAAAAATTAATAAGATAGACAAGACTAGTTGAGAAAAATAGAGAAAAGGCGAAAAAAATCTAGACTG
Organism: Equus asinus; assembly: GCF_041296235.1. Classification (NCBI taxonomy): domain Eukaryota; kingdom Metazoa; phylum Chordata; class Mammalia; order Perissodactyla; family Equidae; genus Equus; species Equus asinus. The sequence goes on along the minus strand of NC_091792.1, from coordinate 64,819,168 downwards.
AAGAAAGAATTATAGTTACAGATATTGAGAATAGATGCATACCAAGAAATCTTAAAGTTTAGATGGAATGGGGTTTTTTTGAAACATAAAAATTTTTAAATTGACTCAGTGATGGATAGAAAACATGAGTAACTCAACAACTATTTAAAAAGTCCAGTCAGTTCTCAAGTCTCCCCCAACACCCGTCCATCCACAAGGCATCAGCCTCACATGAGTTTATAAATTATTTTATCCAAGCCTTCAAAGAGCAGATAAATGATCGATCTCTCATTATACTGCTTTAGATGCAAGAAAAAGATAAACATCTCCCCAACTCATTTATGAGCTAATTGATAAGGTAGTTCTATGCCAAACCTGGACAATTATAGAAAAAGAAATTATACACAAACCTCACTTATAGTCATAGATGCAAAAATCTGAAATAAAATATTGACCTTTTCTCCCTTCTTGTGTCTGACCCTCCTACCCCAGGAGCCTTCCCTGGAGAAGCTCCTACTCGTTGGGTGCAGGGGACCATGAGATCCGGTCCCAGGGTCCCGTACTTGGAATAAGGAAAGTGGGATAAGATCCCGGGTCTTTACCTCCAGTTTGTCCCTGAATTTCCTTGTTATAATAATAATCAATTTGCCTTTTTCCTGGGCCTGTTCTCATGCCAAGAGACTCCACATTAACATTAAATGGCTCTTTCTGAGCCTTATGGACAGAAGACATCACCAACGTGTAGTTTTGGTCATAGCTCTGACTTTCTTCTCCGAAAGTAGGGCCCTTCAATTCATCCTTACAAATTCAAAGTATTGGCCTTGCACTTCATAAAGAGACAGCATGTGACCTGGAAAGCAAGGTAGGCTTGGGGACTTCTAAAAATCACTAGGCTTTGGCAAAGCACCATTTAAGGTGTTTTACTTTGCCATGTGACTTCCCGAGAGATAATATTTATTCTATGAAGATAATTTTCCTCCCATAGGAGAGTGTCTGAGGAATGGAGAGAAGTGAAACCCAGCTGAGATGGGTGGAGTATTCATTCGCAACTTTGTAAAGTTGGTGTTTGTGGAGTAGAAACTCAGGTACAAGGTAAGCTCAGAGGTGAAACTCTGAAAGTCAGTCACCCAAATACAAGTATGTTGAATTTGCTATACACGTATTCTAGTAGGATAAACGTGTTTAAACATATCCTCTCAGGCTTATCGGAACTGCTGTTGCCTGTTTCCTGGAAGGACAAGTTTGCGGGTGGCTATGGATACTGTAGAAATTAATAAACCTCACTAAATTGGAGTCGGGAGGCCAAAAGGAGGAGCTTTCATGCCCTAGAGGAGAGCAGAACCCAACAGGAAGGAGAAAGACTTCCTCTTCTCGACCAGCAAGAAGCTCGACCAACGAGAGACTGTCACAGCTCAGCCAATGAAAAGCCACTACATCGGAACTCTTGGTTCACAACAGCCCTCCCTACTTCTACTTCCTTCTGTGAAAGAGTTGCTCCTCCCTTGCTGCTGGGGGACATACGTGTGGCTCGCCATGGTTGCAAACCCCAAACTGCAATTCTTTGCTGATCCTGAATAAACCCATTTTTCCTGGAGAAATAACTGGCTGTCTATTTGTTCAAGGTCAACAATACCTAGGGATAAAAGGAAAGGAGCCTAGACTGTGAAGTTGCTGGCACCGCAGAAAAATTCTCTGTGGAGAACTGTGCCCAAACCGCCATGCTGCCTCGCTACGCTTCCTGAGTTGAGAAAACTGAAACCAGAAGCCACACCGCTGTGTCCTAAACTGTGAAATTATAACACTCTTGGGAGCTTATCATCATCTTGCAAGCCATTGAACAAGACCTGACAGGCCTATTCCTACTGGGGACGTCATGTGGACTTGTAGACACTAGAATTCTAACCACCGTGCTAATCCACTCAGCCCCAGTCCAGCTTTAGACTTATAATTTCTGATAATGCTTTTTACTTATTACTTACTTTGGCATGGCAGGCTGAAACCTCAGCAACTTGAGATTAGCAGAGAGATGAAAAAAGTCTGAACCAAATGGAGCAAGAGCTGTGGGAAATGGTCCAGCTTCAGAGGTGGGCTCAGAAAAGGGCAATCCCGCAATCCAGGCACGTTTTCCAAAAGCTAAAGAATATAAACCCGATGAAAGCAGAGGTTTTTCTTTCCTCTTCATCCATTGCTGTATCCTCAGAGTCTAGAACAGTACCTGACACACAGTAGGCCTTTACTAAATACTTGTTGCATGAACTAAAGTTCTGATTCTGGAAGGAAGCAGGACTGGGTTGTCCAATGAGGTGTGTGAGAACAACTCTGATGAAATGTGTCGTAGGCAAATGATTGGGAGTCAGACCAGTTTGTGGGTTCTCATCAGGGATCCCCTTCATCAGTGGCAGGAACCAACCACTGAACCAGTGAGCCAACCACTGTGCAAAGAAAAAGTTGAATCTGCAAAGTAAAAAAACTACACTTGGACTTAGCCTGTTGAAATTCTGTTACATTTCAAGTATAAATTTTTTAAAAATCTCACAAACTCCTATCAACCTCCTTACAAATTAAAAAAAAACGACACCAGATTGACCTCAGACATCTCTACCCTGCTGACTGTCATATGACAGTGACAAGGCATGTCCAGAGCAGGGCTTCTCGAGCGCAGCACCACCAGCACTCGGGGCCAATGCAGGGCTGTCCCGTGTGTCCTGGGATGTTGAGCAGCACCCCTGGCCTCTACCCACTAGGTGTCAATATCACCACCTCTCAGTGTGACAACCAAAACTGTCTCCAAACATTGTCAGAAGTCCCCAGGGATGGGGAAAGGGCACTTGTCCCCTATGGAGAGCCACTGGTGTACAGATTTGAGAACCAAAAAGATACAGTCAACCAAGTTGTCACTTATATGTGAGGGCAACCACCATTTTCAGAACTGCCATTTTCAGACTTCAAGTTATATAAAGTACACCACTCTTAAAAGAAAATAAAGTTATTTAAAGATAAGTTACGGTCAACTGCATCAGGAACCAAAATTGAGTGTCAAGTGTGGAAAAAAAAGAGAAGGAGGCTGTGAGTAATAAAACTAATAAAAACGACCTTCATTTTCACTATAATGAGTCTAAGTGCGGATTTATTTTCATTTGTCTTATGTAGAATTCAGAATTCAGAATGTTCTCCACTTGAAGACTCATGTCTTTCTTCAATTGCAGAAAGCTCTCAGCTAATCCCTCTTCAAGTATCGCTTCTTCACCTCCGCTTCTCTTCCTGGGCACAGAGACTACATTTCTCAGCCTCGCTTGGTGTTAGGTGCTGACATGTGACTGAGTTCTGGCCAATGGAATAAAACTTCCCACAGACAGTCCTCTCTTCTTCACCTACAGGCTGGAAGCCAAATGGGTCAAGACCCCAAAGCACAGCAGAATCACAGGACGAAGAGAGGCTGCGTCCCTCCTCCGTGGAAGACCCACTACACGTCCTCAGTTGGCTGTTACAATAAACTTCTCTTCCATTAAGCCAAGAACTTTTAAAGCGTGTTTGTTATGGCAGCAAGCATCACCTTGAATGACAAAGCAAGGGATACAGAAAATAAGCCATCCAACACAGGGGAGGGACAGTGGGAATTCCCAGGGGAAGTGCAAAGGGAGTTCCCAGGATGACAGCTGGGCAAGGGCTGAGAGTGCACACCCAGTCCAGATCAGACACAGCACGGAGGGCTGCAGGGGAGATGGTGGGAGGGGAGGGCGAGGCTGGATTGACTGTGTGGAAAAATGGATTGAGGGGTATCAAAAGGAGGATATGCAAACAGCAGGAAATTTTAAGGAAGCCAAGGAAAAGAAAAATTCAAGGAAATTTACTTTGGGAAATAAAAGTTGACACAGAAATGCAAACATCGTAAACTCCTCGGCTCCTCGGGGAGCGATATTCATTTACATCACTACAGCATTGCTTACACTCGGGAGGGATCCAACCGAACAAGGGTTCGAATTCTGTGAGGCTGTGTATGTGAAACACAAAGTCAGAATGCTAAATCCGGCTTCTGCAGCGAGAAGTCACCAGGTAATATGGATAAGATGCAAAACTGAAAAGTCAAGAAACAGCAATTTAAGTATCTATTTAGAATAATCAAAGTAAATAGCAAGAGAAAAAGAATTTCCAGTGGTTGCCTCTAGGAAGCAGAAATCTGGGGTGGAAAGGAAGAGTTAGGAGGCAGCTATTTGTCATTATAAATATTACACTACTATTTGACTGAAAAATATGTACATGTATTGCTTTGATAAAAATGAATACATATATTTATATATTTTTAAAGAATCCAGTCTTCTTACATCAGGCATTTCTAATCTTCAGCCTCGATGCACCACACTTTTTAAATGGCTTCTAGTCCAGACGGGGATAAATTTACCTCGATTGCTGGGGGTAAAAATCAATGTGCCCTCACATTGCCTTTTGCAAAGTCAAATGGTCCTTTGAGGTTTTTTTTTTAATCTTAAAAAGAAAATACTGCCGAGAGAATAAAAGGGGACTATTGGCTGAATGTTGGCTAAAATCATTTAATGCAGGGCTGGACTCTAATGAGCAGGCATTTTAGTCAGGGAAATAACACTTCAGAGTTATAATATAGAACAACTTGATGGGTCTATGATGCAAAGATGCAAAGCTTATTTCAGTCTATAGTTTGAGGTGTGAAAAACCTCTATTATAACCTCCCCAGGGGGCACATTTTAGCTGATGCTGAATCCACATCTACAGTGAAAAACTTGGGTAATTTACACACAGCTCGTCCCCCATAGAAAGAGAGTGAAGGAAGTATGAACAGGACGATCAGAAGCATGACAGCCATATATTCCCTATTTCCAAAAGATCGCCAAAGGAAAATATTCTAGTCCACTGTCGGACCACAGATTTGACTTTACGGACAACTATCAGCTCAGGAAGCATGGCAATGATGAGCTATGGCAAAGAAAGGAGAGAACAGGAAAATCAAGATTAGTTGGGCTATAATGCACCTTTTCAGCCAGCACTGCCCTGCTTGAATGCTCCCCTTTACCATTCTTTCTTTCCTCCCTTGGCTGTGCATCATCTTTGTCCTCTTATGGCCCCCTCCCAGCTCCAATCCTCCAGTTAAGCAGCTCTGAGAAGGCTAAAGCTCATTCTGGACCCTTTCCTTCTCACTCCCTCCCTCACCTATAGAGCTCCTGGAAGGAAATTTTAAGCTTATGTGACGGTGAATATCCTTCTTGCTTTCTGGGAAATTCAAACAGCTGATCCCACGCAATACCTGGCAAACGCTCAATACTTTTTTTGGAATTGCATTGTGCTGGCACCCAAGTCAAGCAAAGTCAATGGGGTGAGAGAAAGCTTGCACCAGCCTTTCATGGGGTGTTGATGGTGTGCTTGGCATGGGCCACCTGAAAGTCAAGGAGAAGATGGTAACATGGATGCTGGCCCGAGCCAGCGCACCCTGGGAGTGAGAAGTCGTCGCCTGCAAGACTCCAAGCCCACTGAAAGAGAAAACCTGTCACTGAAACCTGAGAAGCTGTATTAATCCATAATCCAAAAGGACTAGGGAGCTGGCCTTCTGCTCTGGGATGTTTGTGGTGGTGGTGTTCTTTTTCTTCTTTTAATCTCTAACAGTGAGTTAGTAAGCGGGGGAGAACTATCTTGTGTCAGCATCTCCTTTCCCACCCTACCCCTGGGAGTGTGAGGGCAGCCGTGTTCCTAGAATCATGGAGGAAGATTAAGGGAAATCCAGTGGGGACGGGAGGCAGGAGAACCGCTTGGAAGGAAGAGGCTTGGAGGGAGGAGTGAAAATAGCTGACCCTGAGGGAGGAGGACACCTCCCAGACAGGAAAGAGCCTTCCTATAGGATCTATGAATTTTGCCTGCACAGACGCCTTTCCCCGTCTTTGGGGGAAGCATGGCAGAAGAAGAAGAACACAGGTTCTGCAGCTGGGGGCGCTGAGTTGGAACTCTGGCTCTCCACTTACAGCAGTGTGACTTCAGGCAAGTTATTTAATCTTGGGGCCTCAGGTGCTTCATCTGTAAAATGGAGTCATAGTACCTGTATTGTTGAGAGGATTAAATGAGATAAGATATATAAATGCTTAGAACACTGCCTGGCACATAGTTCGGAATCAGATATCAGCTTTCTGGCGGTATTTGTATTACATGGGCCTCCTGATGTGGGCATCTACTCTTAGGCCATGTGGTTGGGGTGGAGCCGAGCTTTCCTGTTGCGATGGCACGTACATAATCTAGGACTGGCCAATCAAAGCACCATCCACTTGGCCATAATAACTAGTTCCTAGGGTGTGGAGAATCTGTTAAGAAACGTTACTCATGAGAATGCAAAACTGTACAGCAACTCTGTACACAGTTTGACAGTTTCTTTAAGTACTAAACACATATGACCGAGCAATTGCCCTTGCGGGCATTTTCCCCAGAGAAATGGAAATGTACATTCACATAAAAACCTGCACATGAATGTTTATAGCAGTTTCATTCATAACAGCCGGAAACTGGAAACAACCCGGAAGTCCTTCAATGGGTGAATGGTGAAACAGTGGTACATCTTATAGACTGCTAATTAGCACTGAAAAGGAGCAAAGTGTTGATGTATGCCAACAAACCAGATGACTCTCTAGGGAACTATGCTGAGTGAAAAAGCCAACTGCAGAAGATTACCTGCTGTATCATTCTATTTATATACCGTTATTGAAATGACAAAATTGCAGAAATGGAGAAAAGATTCGTGGTTGCCCAGGGTTAAGGCAGGGTAGAGGCGGGAAGGGAATGAGTGTATCTATAAAAGGGCAACTTGAGGGGTCCTTGAGGAGATGAAAATGGTCTGTGTTTTGACTACATCCATGTCAATATCCTGGTTGTGATATTGTGCTATTGTTTCACAAGATGCTGCCGCTGGGGGAAACTGGATGAAGGACACACGGAATCTCTCTGTCTTATTCTTACAATTGCATGTGAATCTACAATTATTTGAAAATAAGAAGTTTAATTAAAAAGAAAAACTCCCCCAGGTGATTTTAATGTGTAGCCAAGGTTGAAAACAACTGAACTATTCCCTCCCTTTTCATAGGCCTTTTTCTGTTGAATGTCTTCTCTACTCTGCTTAGGATGCGTGACTCATCTTTTGAATCACTCTTACTGATAGCTTGAACTTCCTTGCTTTCCATAACTTTATATTTAACGAGAGCTTCTTATAAACTGCACCTAGTAGTTTTTTGTTTATCCAGTTTGACAATGTTTGTCCATTACAAGAGTATTTTGTCTGTTAAATTTAATTAATGAGTATTTGGAGTAAAATCTATTTATTCCTATATTTTCTTTGTCCTTTTTTTTGTTCATACCTTTTTTAAGGTTAATTCTTTATATTATTCTATCTTTCCCTCCATAAACTTTTAACTGTGTATTCTGTCCATGTTTACCCTAGAGGTTCAATACGCATGCACCCTTGACTTAGCAGACTCTCATATAAATTAAAACTTTCATCACTTGCCTGAATTAGAACATCTTACAACTCTTTAACTCTATGTGATGATTAATTTTATATGTCAGCTTGACTGGACCATTGGGTGCCCAGACATGTGGCCAAACATTATTCTGGGTGTGTCTGTGAGGGTGTTTCTAGGTGAGATTAACTCTTGAATTGGTAGGCTGAGCCCCTCCCCAGTGTGGGCAGGCCTCGTCCAAGCCACTGAGGGCCTACACAGAACAAAACAGCTGAGCCAGAGGGAACTCCTGCTGCCTGAGTGCTTGCTGAGCTTTGGCTTTTTCCTGCCTTCGAACTTGAACTGAAATGTGTATTTTTCCTGGGTTTTGGGACTTTTGCTTTTTGGACTAGAACTTACACTTTTGGCTCTCCTGGGTCTTCAACTTGCAGATGGCAGATCGTGGGACTTCTCAGCCTCCATAAGTCTCATGAGCCAATTCTTTATAATAAATCTCTTATAATATGTGTCTTTACGTACACGCATATATAATAAATCTCTTAGATTGACTTAGAGTGACTAATATACTCTCTTTACTACCATCTCAATTTTGTGTGCTATCAATGTCATATTTTTATTCTACATGTATTCAAATCCACTAAAACATTACTTTCATTTCCTATATAGTAAATATTCATTTATGTATATACCCACATATTTTATTGCCTTTTATTTCTTCTTAAATTTCTATGCTTCCTACCTGGAAAGTATGAAGACAACCTTTAATTTTTCTTTCAGTGCAGCTCTGCCAGTGACAAATACTTTTCGTTTTTGCTAATCTGAAATGTCTTCTTTTTTTTCCCATCATTTCTGAAGTGTTTTCACCATGTATGTAAGCCGCATAGGAAGTGATTTCTTTCTGCACTTTAAGACGTGATTTCATTGTCTTCCGACTTACATTGTTTGTGTTGAAAAGTCACCTGATCTTGAAGTTGACACATCATTTTTCTATTTCTTTTTAAGCTTTTCTTTGTCTTTGGGCTTCAACAGTTCTACTGTTTGAGAGCTAGGCGTGGATCTCTTTTATTCGCATTTCCTTGGGTTTATTGCACTCATCACATCTGTGATTTGACTCTTTCATCAATTTTGGGAACATCTCAGCTAATATATCTTCAAATATTTCCCCTGCCCTCTTCTCTCTCTCCTCTCTGTCTGGTTATTCACTTACGTGTTAACCATTTCCCCATGTCCCATTTGTCTCTTATACCCTTTTTTCTGTTTTCCATCCTTTTGCTTCTCTCAAGGTTTCAGCCTGTATATTTTCTACTAATTCAGCATCCATTTCTCTAGGTCTCTTTTTAGATATATCTAATCTGCTTTTAAACCCTCTACAGTTATAGTATCTTTAAGTTCTAGATTCTTTTATAGGTTCCAGTGTTCGGGTGAAATTTTCCATCTTGTCTTTTCTTTGAATATATTAATCACGATCATTATAATGATCAATATCTGATTATTCCAATATCTGAGTTATCTGTGGGCTTGTATCTATTGCCTTTTCTCTCCTGGTTTTCAAATATATTGCCGTGTGTCTTGGCATGCCTAGTAAATGTTTTATTGAGTGCTAAGCATTATGTATGAAAAGCCACAGAGGCCATGGGTGGTACTATCTTACCCCAAGGAGGATTTACTTCCCTTCTGGGAGGCAGATAGGCTAAAGGAGGATCACCTTGAGTCAGTCAGGGATGGAGATGATTCAAGGCCATTTTCAGTCTTTGTGAGGGCTAGTCTTTTCCCAACCCACCTCTGCTCCTAGGGCATAACTCATCCTCGGCAGGCCCTGAATGTCCAGTGTCTTTGCCTTTTGGAGGAGACCCCTGGCTTCCTGCCATCCCCACAGAAGCCCAGACCCCTCAGGGTAGCCCTTCGCTTGGACTTGTCCTCTCTGAGCATTTTGTTTTCTGGACTTTTCTGCCCTTGTCAGAGCTCTTTGGTCCCAGCGTATCCTTCATGGGAAGCTCTCTCTTGGGTAAAGTTAGTTTAATTTGAAAAACTAATATTTCAATGGTTGAATGTGGTTTACTTTTAATATATCTTTATTTTACTAGAGATTTTTGATCTGCCAGCAAATGAGATCTATCGTTCTGCCTCTACTTTGCTGTGAGACTCTGGCAAAATCACTGTACTATGGGATTGAAAGGAGAGCTGGGTTTCTTCCAGCTCAGGCATTTGAAAGCTCCCTGGTTCTAACGGTATGCAGCAAAAGGCAAGTTTTGTTGTGATAAGTAGGATTGGACAGAGCATAAAAGGGCTAGCATCAGCAAACACATTCACACTTTTCCAAAGGATTTAAAAGAATTCTGTAATATTTATTGTCCAATAATTATGAGCATAGTTGAAAGTGGACAATAAGTGGAGCTTGGCATAATTGTGCCTGCTATAGAGGATTAGGTTCTGAAGTCTAAGGCAAAAAATGACATGTAGGTTGGTAAGTTGTAAAAAATATCCTTGAAAAACTCTTAACTAGCCCACAAAGTAGAGTAAGCATACTCGTATTTCAAGCCACACAGGCAACTAACAACTCTCCACAGGTCCAAAAAAAGTCAGTCCTCCAACATTGGAACTGTTTCTTCAGTTGACCACCAAAGCATTCAGTTTCTATTTAGGGAGCATATCATATTTTAAAATGTGTATTTAAACACTAAAATTGCACTGATGCTACAAGAAGCAAATGGGAACTGAGATCTGCTAAGGAAGAGTAGATTTCATCTCCTACCGCACGTTTGTGGTGGGGCGGCTATCAGTTCATACAGGGGAATGACTATGACAATCACCAACAGCATTTTTCCCACACGTGTGTATAATTAAGTTCTCATGAGATAAATGCGCATATTATGTGGTTGTACTGTAACATATTATGGGAGAAGGGAGAAAAAGACTTGAGGTTAAGGGCTACCAGTTATGAACCACAAATCAGGATAGCCAGGGCACTGAAATTACTAACTATGCCACTGTTCGCTCAAGAGATGGGAGAAAACTTAGAGTTTTACATAATAGTCCTATGAAAAGATGAAAGAGAAGTAGCATATTTTGTGTATCTATTAATATAACATACCTTAAATATGCAATCACACTTACATTCTTCCAACAATAAAAAAATTTTTACTAATAAGGAAATAGTGGCTCTAAGAGGGAGCCCTGCTCCTCAGTGTGGACCTGCTCTCTTAACCTAAGACCACTCAGCTCCAAAGCTCACATTTCCCATATGTTGGAAAGCTGCTAAATGCCTTAAATTTAGGGATCCTGATTGTTATGAGCTCTCTGTTATGCTTTGCCCTCCACTTCAGCTTAAATAAGCCAAGTAATAAACTGCAATAATAATAAAAGCATTTCTTGCTAGCTGTGAAGATAGATAGGTAGGTAGGTAGGTAGATAGATAGATAGATAGATAGATATAAAACCGTGATACAGGCATCATTTTTGTGAGAAGCTCTTCACCGAGGGAAATTAGAAGATAACTCATCATCCTTATTGCACTTCAGGCAAGAGCAGGTGCTACTAAATTGGAAATATGCTTTTGATTAATTTCTAAGCAGCTCCATCCAATAGAGCTGTGATTCTGACCACTGATCAGCAGTCTTACAATCAATAGAGCAATGAAGACAGGACATGAGTCACGAGTAACAGAGCATCCTGCAAAGGATAATAGCCCCTCCTCACTGCCCAAGTGGAAGAGAATTTAGACACATAATTTTGACGAGTTGATATCTAAAGGTGACTGTGCTGTTTATGCAGTGAATATATCAATGGAAGTAATTAAGCTTCATTGGAAGTCATGCAGGCTGTCACTTCTCTAGTCTTCCACGCTGGCCTGCCTGGACAGATGTGTTTATGCCTTGCCTGGCTTCTTCTAAATTAGACTCCCTTGTAGGAAATGAGATTTGAAAGCATCAATGAGAACCAGAAGCAGTTGCATTTTTTTATTGACGGGAAATATTGGTACAAATAACAAAATAACAAATGTATATCCAGTGACTAATGTCTTGTGGGAACATTTCCATGGATGGACTTCCCACATTCTTACTTTCTTTTAAACCGAGACGTCAGCGTCTTTCCCAGGAATCTGTTCCTGGGAGATTATGGTTGCTGAATTTACTTTGACATCATCGTTTCAGAATAATGGCCTCGTGGGATAATCACCAACCCACCAGGACTGTGAGGTGGCCTGTGGCGGTGGCACTCACCCAATATTGTCAAATGATCGTTGAACTAATAAACTTAAAACTGAAGACACAGCTAAAGGTGTTAAGGAGCAACACATTCCTCTTGTTCCTTCCTCTGTAATTTTTTATTTGTTCGCTATGTTGACCGAGATAGCTAAATTATGGCATGATTGCACTCAGTCATGCTATGATTGCATTATACAAGAAAATTGTGAATGATACTCTATTCCACCCACCTTCGTATCTCCTACTTCCCTTTAAACATATAGAATAGACTTTTTACTTTCAATTAAATCTTAATTTTTAAAAGTTCACTTTAAGACTTTCCCCTTTAAGTGCAGACGTAACGGGGAGAATAAATCCACACTAGCTTATGGTGGGTTCCGGGTGGCCAGCGCGGCTCATTCACAGGCCAGCTACATGCTACAGGATTGAGATTCAATTACAAGTATTGCTTAGTACCGTTACAAGTCACACTGCAGACTGCAGAAGCTCTTGTATAATCTCTCAGTCTTCTGTACCTGTCACTGTGTTAGGACTGAGGACAACATAAAAGCCACTTTCTGTGCCTTCTGATACCCGCTGAGGGAGAAGACAGGTCTCCCGCTGCATCATGCCGGCTGGGAAGTGCTGGGGTGGGTTTACACAGGGAGCTGCATGTCCTTCCCCAGCTGTGGGAAGGAAGGGAGTGGGCAGGGTTTGAATAAGAGGCAACCACTCCTGAGAGCGCTTTCTGCCTTTTTTCTTTCTCTGTTTCTCCCAGTTCTACACTTCTTCCTCCCACTTCCTCCTTTCATTCTCCATCTTCATCTACCTCTTCTCTTTTACTTTCCTTTTCTCTTCTCATTGTCTTTCCTCTTCTCCTCTGCTCAGACCTCAGTTTTACTACCTGCCCCCAGCTGCTTAAATGGGCAATGCTTAGCATTGTCGCATTTCTTGCTATTCCCACAAAATACCATGATTGTCACGTTTATGGGCTTTTGCACGTAAGCAGCCAAGCACACCACATGCTCTGAAAATGCTAAAATATCACAAAGTGAGACTTACCAACTAAACATCAATCCAATAGATCTTCAATGGGAGGTTTAGTCAGACATAAAATACAGCAAGGCGAAGAGAAATTCAATTAAATCTGAGCTACTCGCTGCTGAGGCATAGAAACAAAATCTTTAAGCAGAAAAGTCGTATACAGGATATTAGTGAGATTTTTGGAGAGGAAAGGGCAAAATAAGCTTTTGTGGATTTCAAGATTTCGGGAAGCATTAAGACCGTTGGTTTGAGACCAACATAAACCAACGGCCTTTTACCCTGACCTTTGGCAGCACTCATGCTCCTGGCATTCTGGTGGGAGAATTTATGGAGCAAAGACCACCTTCACATCACCAAAGTTAAAAACTTTTGTGCTTTAAAGGACTCCATCAAGAAAGAGAAAAAACAACCCACAGAAAGGGAGAAACTTTGTATGTCATATATCTATCTGACAAAGGACTTGTATCTAGAATATATAAAGGTGTCTTACAATTCAACAATAAAAAGATAAATTAGCCAATTTAAAAGTGAGCAAAGGATCTGAATAGACGTTTATCCAAAGAATACATACAAATAGCCAATAAGCACATGAAAAGATGTTCAACATCGCCAGTCATCAGGGAAATGCAAAGCAAAACCACAACGAGGTACCAGTTTACACCATTAGGATGGCTATATCAAAAAAGACAGGTAAAAACAAATGTTGGGGAGGATGTGGAGAAATTGGAGCCCTCAGGCACTCCTGGGGGCAGACAGGTAGAATGATTGACTCACTTTAGAAATCAGTCTGGCAGTTCCTCCAAAGATCAAACACAGAATTACACTATGTCAACCCACCAATTCTACTCGTAGGTATATACCCAAGAGAAATGAAACCATGCGACCACACAAAAACTTGTACATGAATATTCATAGCAGACATAACATTCATGATAGCCAAAAGGTAGAAACTACCCAAAAGTCCATTAACTGAAGAACAGATTTAAAAAATGTGATATACCCATACAACGGAATATTATTCTGAATACAAAGAAATTAAGTTCTGATATGCATGCTACAACATGGACGAACTTTGAAAACAATATGTTAAATGAAAGAAGCCAGTCACAAAAGACCACGTATTATATGATTCCATTTATACAGAATGTACAAAAAAGACAAATCTATAAAGACAGAAAGTAGATTCGTGGTTGTCTGGAACTGGGAAATCAGGAATGACTGATAATACATATGGGGATTCTTTTTGTGGTAATAAAAATGTTCTAAAATTAATTGTGGTGATGGTTACACAACTTTGTGAATATACTAAAATCCATTGAATTGTATACTTTAAATGGGTGAATTGTGGTGTATTTGGATTATATCTCAATAAAGCTCAAAAATAATACAAAATTGGGGCTGGCCCAGTGGCCTAGCGGTTAAGTTCACATGCTCCACTTCGGCCCAGGGGTCGCTGGTTCAGATCCCGGGTACAGACCTACCCGCTACTTGTCAAGCCATGCTGTGGCAGGCGTCCCACATATAAAATAGAGGAAGATGGGCACAGATGTTAGCTCAGGGCTAATCTTCCTCAAAAAAAATAAAATAAGGGGCCAGCCCAGTGGCGCAGCGGTTAAGATCGCACGTTCCGCTTCTTGGAGGCCCGGGGTTCTCCGGTTCGGATCCCAGGTGCGGACATGGCACCGCTTGGCAAAAGCCATGGTGTGGTAGGTGTCCCACGTATAAAGTAGAGGAGGATGGGCACGGATGTTAGCTCAGGGCCAGTCTTCCTCAGCAAGAAGAGGAGGATTGGCAGTAGTTAGCTCAGGGCTAATCTTCCTCAGAAAATAAATAAATAAAATAAAAAATTCTGCTTGGGGCTTTACAGAGCTGGCCCCAAAACCACCAACCCAAGCTCTAAATCCAGTAGCATCTCTTCTGCCATTGTGACAAACCACAAACCCCCACAGAAATATCCAAATTCCCCCTGATGGAGGGAAACCTACTGCCCCCTCCCCATCAAGAACCACTGAGAAAGAACCACTGGAGGAGGTGCACGTACGAGCACATTGGAGAGCGCCAGTGCCCTTGCCAACAGGTACTCATGCAACCTAAATCTTCTCAAACAACCTAAAGTCTTCTCTGCTGTCCTTTTCCTAACATGGAACAGAGGCAAAAATCAGGGAAAATGAAAAGAACTTCCTGTTGTGATGGAACCATAAACCATCCTACATGCTTTTTTCCAAATGCATTAGCATTGTGTCCTTGTGAACAATTTCAAGCACTAATTTTGCTGAGGCTGCTTTCATTTACAAAATAGCCAACTATTTTAATCTCTGAAATCCGGTGTTTTTGAACACATAATCAATCTAGATACGGAATGCTTTTTGATTCTATAAGATCATCTGTGACGTACTTCCTCAGTTCTTCAATGACGAGTAGAGGAGACAGACTGAGAACCATAAGGCCAGAGAGTGATCATGTACGATTAGAAGGGGCAATTTCAGCTTGACATCATCAATATTTACGTAATGAAGAAAAAATTCATGTGGAATGTGAAAAGTCAAACCAATGAATTATTTGATGAGATAGTGAGAGCCAGAAGCTGCTTGATTGTGAGCGTGTTGATTTATTGGCCTCTTGGAAGACAGTCAACTCCCTTTCATCACCAAACAAAACTTTCTATCTTAAAGAGATAACTCTATTCCATCCAAAACTGAATGGTGCAGTTGGGGTAGGAGTGGAGTCAGCTATCCCTACTGAGAGGCCAATGGCTAATTCTCCACCCCGAAAGGCCTGAGCAATACATGATGCATGGATTGCACGTGTGGGCAAAGAAATAATCCTGGGAAGACATTCAAACAGGACACTCACGTACAAGGGCTAATCTTAGAGGGAGATTCTGAATATGAGGTCAAAGTAACAGTGCCTTGGGAAGACAGATGAGAAATAAGAGATTGGGGAGGTAGTGGTTCAGGGTCTGAGACTCGGAAGCTAGACTGATTGGCTTTGCAACTAGCTCTGCCTCTTGCTCGTTGTGTAAGCTTGGACAAGTTTCTTAACCTCTCTCTGCCTCATTTTCCCCATCTATGAAGGGGATGATAGACAGTATATACCCCAAAGCCCTAATGTCAGGCTAAAATGAGCTAGTCACCTCAGTACTTAGAAGAGTTCTTGGCACACAGGAAGCCCTCAACAAACTGCTATTATTCTACCCGGGCAAATCTGCAGCTCCCGCATTTCCTCCAACACTTTGTCCACTTAGAAGCCCATCACAGAACCCGCGGGAGTGATTTCCTTTCCTTCCTTATAGGAAAATACATCAGGACCAGGGTTGTTGGAGGAAACCTTGAAAGAGATTGCTTGTGCTCACTTGTTTTCTTGAGGACCATTCCGACTGTGACTGGGAGATAGTCTCACAAATGCCCAAGCCAGAAGGGATTTTAGTGATGTGAGCCCTACTCACTCATTTGCAGATGAGGAAATTTACCTAGAGAAGTTGTGAGTTGCCCAAAGTCACACAGCTGTTAGAGCAGAAACGGAAGTAAAGGCTAACTGCTACTCTAGTACTTTCTCTCTTGCATCATGACCTGGGGCTAGAGCCGGCTGATTGGGTTTTCTACACGGGGCTTTGTGGCACAAAACCCGGGGGACAGGGTATGCAGCCTGAGAGAGTTCAGGATCCATCAATAGCCTGGGCAATTCACCCCCTTTGCTCCCCATTCATCAGCTCCAGATCTCCAGGAATGGCCCATCTGTCACTCAGGAACCTGAAGGACTCAGGAGGGCTCCACAGCCCGCTTCTGCCCAAGATGTGAGTTTGGGGACACAGGCGCCTCTCTAGGCTCAGGGTAAGCCCGGTGAACCCCATCCCACACGTTCTCAGGAAAGCTCCAGGAACTCCAAGAACAATGCTAATGCAAGTAGGAAAGGGAAATCACCCAGCAAAGGGGCGGTTTCAACTTAAACCAGCACCGCCCTCAGGGAGGCCCGGGGAGCTCACAGCCAGGGCCCCCTCTACCTGCTCTTTCCCAGCCAGGATTCCACTCTCATATGTTCCGTCGGTCGCCTTGGCTACCACTGCCCAGCAGGGCAGGGATGACTGCTTTTTTCCAGCCTTCCAAAGGTACATTCAGCTTCCCTTTGGGGGCTATCAAGTGACAGAACAATCTGAAAATACTTCTCTGCGAACTTCACTCCACAAGGAGACTCCACAGCAAAGCATGTCAGTAAACGCCTGAGGATATTGTTCTTTGGAAGTTTCTTAAGTGCCCTCTGGATTACAGTGAGTGGATTCCACGAACCCTCGACAGATTGTCAAGCCCAGATATGGGGTCAAGTCTAAATTCAGAACTTGCCATCTGACTTTTTAAAGGCACTTGCACAGCAACAAAAGTTTCCCTTCTGTTAAAACAATTAGAGATAGGAATTAAATGTTTCAATCCAATTTCATACATCAAATCCAACCCTAATTCCAGCTCTTTATCAGAAGGAACCATCTTCAGCCTGCAAATATATTTCGTTTCAAGTCCTTCGGTTCAGGAGCCCACGAGGGAATTAACAAAAACTCTGGCTATAAAAAAAGTAAGTGATGGAGCACCAGCTAAATTCCCACACCATAGCGGCAGATTCTGAAGTACCTGGTAACCAACAGATGCTTCTGAATTTAAGACCCAGTTCTCCTGAATCAATGTCCTCAAAGGTCATGATGTTTTCGTGCCTTCTGATTGGCATTTATAGATACATGCTTACACATACAGGGAGATTACAGGCAAAATGCTCTATTACTAGTTAGAGTTTTGGACTGACACTCTAGGATCGTCTCCCAACCTTAGTGAACCAGACTCATCCAGTTTATGTGACCTAGACCGGTGGTTCTCAAACTTTTTGGTCTCGGGATCTCTTTATATTCGTAACATTGATTCACGGCTCCAAATGTTAAGTTTGAATCCATGAGTCTCTCTTACATTTCCAATGGATATTTTACTCATGTATGATTTTGTAATATAGTATAAGGGTCATTTGGAAAATATTGGTTCACTAATTTATGCACATCTTCCAAATGTTCACACACTTCAATATTACATCATCAAAGAAAACGACATTTGTTAATGTCACCATTGCTCTCATTAGAAACGCCTTTAAGATTGGGAGACTTTCGAGCTAACGGTGATGAACGCAAGTTTTTCAAAATTTTAATTTTCTAATATCTATCTCCTGTCTAATATCTAATATCTATTCTCCTGAGGACTTGAATTTTATCACTGGCAAAAAATCCAATCAGTTGTTTCCCTTGAAGTGATCGGGGTGACATTCATTTTCAAGAAAATGCCTGTAACACCCAAATCTGAGTAACCACAGTTTGTCAGTCATTCTTTCGAGTTTCGTCCCATGAAATAAAGCAGCCAGTGGTCCGCTATCCTCGCAGAGGGCTTTCCTCAACGCAGTCACCACACTCCCGCGTTCCGCAGAAGTGCTTCGTGTGTATTTCCCATTCCATCACACAGGGTATGAAAAAGACGTGTACGCAAGGGTCAAGATTTAATAAAATTATCCAAATGGACAAAGAAATTCTAAAAGCCAAGAAAGAAGGCCATATGAAAGAAAGAACATTGAACCTCTTGGCTCTTCTCAAGGAAAGCCCACCCCAAACATGGTGTTCCTAGACGCTTGACTGGTACAACCAAATCCTTCCTGGGAGTGGAGCGAGGGAAGAAGAATCCCCAGTCCCCGTCCCAGAAGCTGTAGCACGCAAATCACACTCCCTGCATTTCTTCTTAATGTAACGACCGAGGTCCAAGTCAGTCAAGGGCGCTGCTAGTCCCTGTCAGCGAGTAACCAGCAGAGTCCCGGAAAAACTCTGCTCCTGAATGAGGCTGTTCCCAGTTTTCTCCGTTTGTCCTCAGACGACTGTCAAATGGCTCTTCGATGCTTTCCCCAGAAGTTGTTTTAATATACTATTGTCCAAAATAATTTTTTGGTTTTAAAATTGTATTATGTATTTTTGAAATATAGTTAGAAGTTTAGAAAATAATATAAAGAACCTCCATATATCCTTTACCTAGAGCAGCAATTGTTAAGATTTTGTCATATTTGCTTCACTTATTCCTTCTTGTCTTTCTTTTTTTCTTTGCTGAAATGTTTTAAAGCAAATTCCAGATATCACGTCATTTTACAGTACATAGTTCAGAAGGCATCTATACAAATATGACTGCTTCGTAACCATGATGCCATTATCATACTTAATAAAATTAACAATCATTCTTCCGTTTCATATAATACCTGTCCGTAAAAAAATTTTCCCAGGGGCCAGCTCCGTGGCTAAGTGATTAAGTGCATGTACTCCACTTTGGCAGCCAGAGGTTCGCCAGTTCAGATCCTGGGCACGGACCTACACACCACTTATCAAGCCCGCAGCATCCCACATAGAAGAACTAGAATGATTTACAGGTAGGACATACAACTGTGTACCGGGGCTTTGGGGAGAAAAAAAAAGAGGAAAATTGGCAACAGATGCTAGCTCAGAGCCAATCTTCCTCACCAAAAAGCATTAAAAAAAAAAAAGAGTTAAAATAATGTACATTTAAAAAAAATTTCCCAATTGTCTCAAAAATGTCATTTTTACATTTGATTGGTTCATGTCAGAATCCAAATAAGGTTCACTCATTACCTTTGGTTATCTCTTTTTTTTTTTTCCTGAGGAAGATTTGCCCTGAGCTAATATACACTGCCAGTCTTCCTCTTGTTGTCTGTGCACTGCTATCACAGCATAGCCACTGACAGACAAGTGGTGTATGTCCACCCCGGGGAGGTGAACCCTGGCCACCAAAGTGGAGTGTGCCAAACTTAATCAGTAGGCCACTAGGGCTGGCCTGGTTGTCATGTCTTAAAACCTCTTTTAATCTAGAGTTTTGCTTCCTTACTTTTTCCATGCCAGTCATTGGCAGGTTGCAGAAACCAAGTCAGCCATGTATAAAATGTCGTACATTCTGAATTTGCATCCTTGGGGTCTTACCTTGTTTCTCTATCCATGTGTTTCCTGTGAATGGGAGTTAACTCTATAAGTTTGGTTAGATTTAGTTTTGACATTTTTTTTGGCAAGAATACTTCATCAGTGGTGCTAGTGTCTGGATTTCCTATAGACAGTGACGCGTGATTGATGAATGGATTCAGAGGGTGGCCGTCTCATCCTTCCCACTTCCCACTACAAAGCTCCCCATTACACGTCCACCCAGAGTTTCATCGATTTGGGATCATTAACAGTTGCAAAATAGTAATTTTACAATTACATCATTTCTTCCACATGTTTAACTGGAATTCTTCTATAATAAAGAACTATTTTCTTGTTGTCTAAGGTTTTCTCATGACTCTGAAACACAGATCATAAGAAAAGACAGACTAAATGTCTAATTCTTTCTTTTTAATTTCCAGTTTTTGCAGTAAGTTGTTTTTGCTGTAGTTACTTCCAGTGGTGTCCAGTGACTCGTTTTCTTTCTTTTTTTTTTTATTAAGTATCATTTTGAACTCTGGGGTTTTTATATAGTCAATGTTTTCAATTGATTACATTTGTTATTATTAATAATCTAATAGTCCCATCCTTGGCCACTGAGAACTCCTTTTTTGGCCCGTGTGTCTTTTGGAAACGCATTCTTATTAGCCTTTGGAGCCCCCTTAATTTCTAGGATAATGAAACATTCCAGCGTCATGGAACGTATCTCCTTCCCCAAACCTGGATACAACTATTGCTCCAGAATCCTTGCTTCTTTTCAGAAGGAACGGTATTTAGAGAGCTCAGTCTCAATCAATGGGGTGTGCCCATTGATGATGCGTTGTCATTTCCCTTAAGCCTTTGCAGTGGACAAATCTAGAAAATATGTAATTTTGAAACAAAATATTCAAAAGTTCTTACTAATATTTCTTATTCTGATATTATAGAATTTTTCTTATATTCTTTGATTTTTATACTTATGCCTTCTATATCTTACACTGAAAATGTTGCTTTCAAACATTCTTAACATAACTATTTATTTTCATTGTCTTATAATGTGCGTAAAAGAGATTCAAGTCGTTAATTCCAACATTATCACTAACAATCTATGGAATAAAATTAAATAAATTTTTGCTCTTTTTATGGCTTCTTACTATATATCCACTAAAAGTGTATAGTCAGATTACTGTTTTACAATAATAATTTTAAATTATTGAAATAGTTCTTTTCTCTTTATGATTTACTTTAAAAACTACCTGTTAGATATTTATTTTATTTTTTTATTTTTGGGAATTTTTTTTCACTTTTTAGTTTTTAAGCATATAATACATTTACTATAGGTTTTCAATGCCAAAATTATATAATGAAGAATATATTCAGATAGGTTTCCCCTCCGGTTCTATTCCACACATTTTTCCACTTCACCTATAGTTGTCTCAGTATCTGGTTTGTCTTTTCAGTGTTTCTTTTTTTGCATACATAATAAGAAAATAAATCCATATCTGTATCTCCTCTCTTTTCTCACTTGAGAGATATATTATATATACAGTGTTGCACCTTACTTATTGCACTTATCTATAAATCCTGGAGATCACTTTGTACCCTTGTATAGAAATCATCTTCTGCATAGTGTTCCATTTTTGGACATGACATTCTCTTTTTTCCTAGCTTTATTGAGATATAATTAATATATAACAATGTATAAGTTTGAGGTGTACCATCTGATGATTTGATACACATATGTTGTGAAATGATTACCACAATAAAGTTAGTTAACATCCCCATCACCTCATATAATTACCCTTTTTTTTTTAGTGGTGAGAACATTTAAGATCTACTCCTTCAGCAACTTTCAAATATATAACACAGTCTTGTTAACTCTAGTCACCATGCTGTACATTAGCTCCCAGGAATTTATTCATCTTATAACTAGAAGTTTGTATGTTTCCACCAACATGTCCCCATTTCCCCCACCCCCCAGCCCCTGGAAACCACCACTCTACTCTCTGTTTCTATGTGTTTGGCTATTTTTGGTTCCAAATATAAGTGAGATCATACAGGATTTGTCTTTCTCTGTCTGACTTATTTTACCTGGTATTTATGTGCCATGTATATCTATATACCACTTCTTTATCCATTGGTCCATAGACAGACACTTAGGTTGTTTCCATGTCTTGGATATTATGAATAATAATACAATGAACATAGGAGTGTAGATATTGCTTTAAGATCCTGATTTTATTTCCCTTGAATATATACCCAGAAGTGGGATTGCTGGATGATGTAGTAGTTCTATTTTCAATTTTTTAAGGAAACTTCATACTGTTTCCCATAGTGGTTGCACCAGTTTACTTCCCCATCAACAGTGCACAAGCACTTCCTTTTCTCCACATTCTTGCCAGTACTTACCTCTTTTCCTTTTGATAAGCCATTCTAACAGGTGTGAGGTGATATTTCATTGGTTTTGATGTGCATTTCCCTGATGATTAGTGATGCTGAGCATCTTTTCATGTACCTGATGGCCATTTGCACATTTTCCTTGAAAAAATATTTATTCATGTCCTCTACCCACTTTTTAGTTAAATTATTTGACTTTTTGCTATTGAATTGTATGAGTTCTTTATATATTTTAGATATTAAGCCCTTATCAGATAGACAGTTTGCAAATATTTTCTCCTAGTCCTGAGGTCGCCTTTTCATTTCGTCAGATGTTTCTTTTGCTGTGCAGAGCTTTTTAAGTTTGATGTAATCCCACTTATTTTTGCTTTTGTTGCCTGTGCTTTTGATGTCACATCCAAAAACTTGTTGTCAAGACAAATGTCAAGGAGCTTTTTTCCTAGGTTTTCTTCCAGGAGTTTTATGGGTTTAGCCCTATGTTCAAATCTTTAATCCATTTCAAGTCAATTTTTGTGAGTGGTATAAGATAGGGGTCCAGTTTCATTCTTCTGCATGTGGTTATCCAGTTTCCCCAACACCATTGATTAAAGACTATCTTTTCCCCATTGAGTATTCTCGACTCCCTCGTCAAATATTAGTTGACCATAAATGCATGGGTTTTTCTGGGTTCTCAGTTCGATTCCATTGGTGTGTCTGTTTTTATGCTGGTATCATACTGTTTTCATTACTGTAGCTTTGTAATACAGTTTGAAATCAGGAAGTGTGATGCCTCAAGCTTTGTTTTCTTTCTCAGGACTCCTTTGGCTATTCTGGGTCTTTTGTAGTTCATTACAAATTTTATGATTTTTTTAACAATTCTATGAAAAAGCCATTGGAATTTTGATAGGGGCAGCATGGAATCTACAAATGGCTTTGGGTAATACGGATATGATATTTTAACAATATTAATTCTTCTGATCAATGGACACAGGATCTCTTTCCATTTGTGTCTTCTGTTTCTTCCATGAATATCATAATTTTCAGGGTATCCCCTTGGTTAAATTTATTCAATGCTATTGCAAATGGGATTGTTTTCTTTATTTCTTTTTTACACAGTTTGTTGTTGAAGAAACACAACTGATCTTTGTACGTTGACTTTGTATCCTGAAACTTTAATGAATTTGTTTCTTCTAACAGTTTTCTGATAGTCTTCAGGATTTTCTCTATATAAATCATATCATCTGCAAATAGAGATGCATTGACTTCTTTCCTGGTCTGATGACTTTTATTTCTTTTTCTTGTCTAATTCTCAGTCTAGGACTTCTAGTACTATGTTGAATAGGAGCAGTGAGAGTAGGCACCCTCGTCTTGTTTCTCCTTTTAGAGAAAAAGCTTTCAACCTTTTCACTGTTGAATATGATGTTAGCTGTGGGCTTGTCTGTCGTATTTGGCATTCACTATGTTGAGGTACGTTCCTTCTACATCCAATTTGTTGAGAGTTTTTATTACAAAAGGATGTTGATTTTGTCAAATGCTTTTCTACATCATCTATTGAGCTGATCGTATGATTTTTATCTTTCATTCTATTAATGCGATGTAGCATATTTACTGATTTGCGTAGGTTGAACCATCGTTGCATCCCAGAGATAAATCCCACTTGATCATGATGTATGATCCTTTTGATGTGCAGTTAAATTCAGCCTGCCAGTATTTTGTTGAGAATTTTTGCATCTACCTTCATTAGGGATAATGGCCTGTAGTTTTCTTTTCTTATAGTGTCCTTATCCATTTTTGGTATCAGGGAAATCCTAGCCTCATAAAATGAGTTTGGGAGTGTTCCCTCCTCTTCAGTTTTTTGGGAGAGTGTGAGACAGACTGGTGATAATCCTTTAAATGCTTGGTAGAATTCACCAGTGAAACAACCTGGTTCTGGGGTTTCCTTTTTGGGAATCTTTGATGACTGATTCAATCTCCTCACTTGTTATTGGTCTGTTCAGATTTTCTCTTTCTTCGTGATTCTGTCTTGATAGGTCGTACATTTCTAGGAATGTATCCATTTCTTACAGATTATCCAATTTTTCGGCATCTAATTTTTCGTAGTGGTCTCTTCTGATCCTTGATATTACTGTGATATCAGTTGTAATGTCTCCTCTTTCATTTTGGATTTTATTCATTTGAGTTTTCTCTTTCTCTTTCTCAGTTAGTCTGGCTAAAGTACTGTCAATTTTTTTTTGATGTTTTCAGAGAACCAGCTCTTAGTTTTGTTGACCTTTTCTATTGTTTGGATCTCTGTTTCACTATTTCTTCTCTGATCACTGTTATTTCCCTCCTTCTGTTAACTTTGGGCTTGTTTTGTTCTTCTTTTTGTAGTTTCCATTTTTGTACATTTCAAAATATTTATTAATTTCCCTTTTGATTTTTTCTTTGACTCATCAGTCGTTCAAGAGTGCGTTGTTTAATTTCTCCATTTTTGTGAATTTTCCAGTTTTCCTCCTATTAGTGATTCCAAGTTTCACACCATTTTGCTCAGAAAACATACTTGGTATGATTTCAGTCTCTTAAATTTTCTAATACTTGTTTTGTGACCTAACATACGCTCTATCCTGGGGGATGTGTGCACCTGAGGAAAATGTGTGTTCTGCTGCTGTTGGATGAAATGTTCTACATAAGTACGTCAGGTCCATTTTATCTAAAGTGTAGTTCAAGTCTAACGTGCTGTATTAATTTTCTGTCTGGATGATCTATCTATCGTTGGAAATGAGGCATTGAAGTCCTCTATTACTGTTGTATTGCTGCTATTTCTCCCTTCAGATCTGTCAGCATTAACGTATTTGGGTCAGGGCCGGCCCCATGGCCAAGTGGTTAGGTTTGTGCACTCCCCTTCAGCAGCCCAGGGTTTCGTCGGTTCAGATCCTGGGCGCGGACATGGCACTGCTCATCAAACTACGCTGAGGCGGCGTCCCACATAGCACAACTAGAAGAACCTACAACTAGAATATACAACTATGTACTAGGAGGCTGTGGGGAGAAGAAGAAGGAAAAAAGAAAAGAAAAAAAGATTGGTAACAGTTGTTACCAATCTTTAAAAATATATATATATATATATATATATATATATATATACGTACACACATATATATTTGGGTGCTCTGATGTTGGGTGTATATATATATATATATATATATATATGATTGTTAAATCTTCATGATGAATTGACCCCTTTATCGTTATATAATGACCTTCTTTGTCTCTTCTTACCATTTTTGGCTTAAAGTCAGGTCAGGTTACTAGCGACTTCCCTTTTGCTTTCCCAAGGATGGTGTTAAATGTTCACATTTGTGGTCTTAGGCAGGCAGATTCGGGCTGACTTTCTCACATGCTCACTAGCCATCTACCAAAATTTTCTCTTGCTGCTGTTGGGAGCATGCACAAGGATTCATCCATGGCTGGAGGAGTATGTGAGTGAGGTACGTGGAGTGCTGAGGTGCCCGTGGGCCAGCTGGGGGGAGCCATAGGTGAGGAATCCCCAGCAGCTAGTGGGCGGGCCTCCCAATGGGGTCTATCCCTCAGTTGGTAGGATCTTCATCCTTTGATATGTTCTGTTCTGAGCCCTGGCTGCTGTTCTCCCAGCCACTCCCTCTGCAACCCCCACGCCATGATGCGGTTCACAGCTCAGGCTCTGGATGGAGCACGAGAGCAAAGGGCCTCTTTGCCAGTGTTTTGCGCAGCCGGGAAAGCTGGGCGCTCACTTGTGCTCTCGCTTTACCCCACAGGAGAAATCATGGACCGAGAAGGTCTCTCTTGGCACTGGTTGTGCTAAGGAGAGAGGTGACATAGGTAAAGTCAGACTGTTCTTTTTACCCTCTCCAGTGCATCCAATACCAGAGTTTTTTGCTCCAATAGTGTTCTGGAACTTCTCTGCTATACTCCTGGACTTCCACAAAGGTTCTTTCATCCATAGGTGACCATCTAAATCCCGGTTCTCCAGGAGCTCCCAGCCTGCAGCTGAGGGGCTGTAGCTGGTGTATGAGCCACTTTAGGGTCCACAGCTAGGACTAAGGTCGGCATGCCTATTACCCGTCGCAAGAATGGGCAAGATTTGTCTCGGGTCCCTTGCTGTACGGTACTAGTGACAGAACAAAGCCAAACAGGGCTGCAGTCAACTCCTCAGTAGGACGGAACTCTTTCCAGGTCTATAGCTGGGACCACAGACAGCAAGTCAGCCGCCTTGGTGCAGACCTGTCTTCTCAAATTGGTTCCCCTCATCCTTGGACTGCACCAGTGTTTCGCATCTCCTTCCTGGATCCCACAGGCCCCACAAAACCACCTTTGTCTGTGGATAGATGCCAAATTGTTGTTGATAGGGAATACGAGTGAGGGATGCCTAACTCAGCCATCTTGTTGATGTCACCCCTGGATGTGCCAGTTTTTATTAAACTAGTTCTCTATGCTTCATTCTTTTGGTATTACAAATACTATAGCAGTGTGCAAACTTGTGCACTAGTTATTTTATAGTTTTGCCCATGTTTATCTGGGATAAATTCTTAGAAGTGGAATTACAGCGTCAAAGCATCAATGTCTACGTTTCCTTGCTGTGTACTGCCAAATTCACCTGCACACAAGTCATACCATTTTACATTCCCTTCAGCAACATGTTATACTGACCATTTCCTTAGAGCATACCAACAGACAACATTGTAAAAATTTTGAATCTTTTCAGATCTTGTTGATAAGTGGCTTCTCGGTGTAGTTTTAGTGTGTATATTCTTTCTCATCAGTGAAGTTGAACATTTCTTCTTCATATGTTAAAACACTGTATTCATTTCTCCTTCTGTGAATTGTCTGTTTATATCTTTTGCTCATTTCCTAGAAGCTCTTTTAAAAGACTAATTATTATGTCACTTACATTAGCCCCCAAATTGTATCTTAGATCAAGAACTCCATCTACAAGTTATTTCCATTCTCAAGTTTTTTCACTATGTTGCCCAAAAAAGAGCAAAAGGTAAGCTGGTAAAGATTGCACTATTGCAGCCAAAACCACATCATCAGAAATGCCCACTCTATTAGATTTCCTCTTCACAGAGTCTCTATGAAGGAATATTACAGTTACCTTCTTAATAAGTTCAGAAAATTAAATTTTAGAAATATTAAATAACACATCTAAGATTACACAGCTAACAAAGGGCAGAGCCAGGACTCAAACTTACATCTGTTTTATGCCAAATCCTACGCTCTTAATTGCTAGACATTGCCTTGTGTCATTTGCTTCATCATTTGATAGTTCCTTTGTTTTTAACTTTTCAAATATTTTTATATTTATTTTCCCAACTAGATTATCAGCTACACGAGGTGGCATTTTGTACTTACAATTGTTTAGTTCCATCTACGACGTTTAAACTCTCCATAAAGTATGGACGTACGCTTCTCTGTAGATGGATATTAACATTCTGTTTCTTCTAGTAAATACGTATATATATCCCTCTCTGTCTGTGGAACTAGGGAATGGTGCATGCATAGAATGGTGAGTAAGCCAGATAATTTGGGGAAATTAAAAATTGTAGCAAAGCTACAGAAGGGCTGGCTGATCAACATTAATCCAGTATAGGGAGTGAGTTTCAAAACTTTCGATTAGGCAAATATCCCAAGATTGGAGTTGACAGTTCAAACTAGATCACACAACTCAGATGAGATGATGCCTCTGGGGACCCTACTGATTTTGAGAGTGCATAAAAAGGATACAGGAAACTGAGGCAATACACTCTGTGATCACCCTGTGATGGATTAGAGTCAATGGAAGGAGGGATATTATGGAGGGAGAGCGCCAGAGGAGTGAAAGAGGAGAGAAGGGCAAGAGTGTGTTCACGTCGTTGAACCTAGGCCAAACTGGACACAGGTACAGGCAC
This sequence comes from Equus asinus, assembly GCF_041296235.1. Taxonomy (NCBI): domain Eukaryota; kingdom Metazoa; phylum Chordata; class Mammalia; order Perissodactyla; family Equidae; genus Equus; species Equus asinus. The sequence goes on along the minus strand of NC_091792.1, from coordinate 64,791,252 downwards.
CATCGAGATGCAAGGGTCCAGAATGGAGTAAAAGTGAAAGTCATTTCTGATCTAACAAAAATCATAATCACGAGACATAATAGATATATACAGTATTATCTAAATGTAAATCCCAATTTATATGCTTATTTATATTATTGGGAGGAAAGGGGGCATATAACTGAGTTTAACTCCTTGCCTTTGAACGAGTAGGGTGTTCAACTATACCATTTTACTCAACTCTGACAATTAACAAAAGATTTGGGGAAATTGAAGGCGGACAGCTAAATTCTATCAAAAATAAAATCCAACTATAATGTTGTTTGAGAGGCACATTTGAAACACAATAGCATGAAAAGTTTAAAAGTTATGGGCCTTATAAATGTCATATTGTGCAAGATAAACCAAAAGGAAACAAAAGTTGCATTATTAATGTCAAAGCTGAATTTGACATAACATTGAATGAACCATTAAGGCCACTTAAAATTGATAAAAGTTATAATTTACAATGAACACATGTCATGAATGTTATGTCATGAATAGTTCATCTCCTACTGCTCTCTCCCTAGTTCCCTCTGCTCCAAGCATACTGGCTTACTTCTTTTGAACACATCAGGCATGCTCCTGCCTCAGGGTCTTTGTACTTGCTGTTCCTTCTGTTTGGAATGCTCCTCCCTCAGATAGCATCAAGTCTGGCTCCTTCACATCCTTCAGATCTTTGCTCAGCTATCACCTGGTAGTGAGGCCTTCATGGGCCATCTTATCCAAAATTGCAACTCTCTCCCCCAGACAACAGTTTGTCCTCCTTCCCTGCTTTATTTTTAATTATAGTCCTTATCCCCATCTAGCTCACTGTTCTACTGATTTATCTTGTTTATTGTCTGTCTCCCTCTGCTAGATTGCAAGTCCCAAGACAGCAAGGGTTCTTACCTATTTTGTTACTACTAAGGCCTAGTAGAGTTCCTTGCACTGACTAGGTACTCAGTAAAGAGTCTTGAATGGATGAATGAATGAGTAAATTATATTACATTAGAAATACAAAGAAACATTTGTAGAAAACAGTAGTAAGGAGAAATTTAACATAACAAAAAAATAGAAACTGAAAAAGATTCCAGAGACCAAGCAATATAATTGATAAGGTTGACTCAATAGCTATATGGGGTAGCAAACTTTAAATCATGCAATAGAAGCCACCCAACATTTTCAAGCAATCATGGAACATTTATAATAACTGGTCATATATTAGGCCACAAAATAATTTCAATAAATTCAAAAGAGGAGTTTGTACAGGATGTATTTGCAAAAATATTGTAATAAAAACAGAAATTAATAAACAACATATAAATAAAAATAGTCTTTCACAAATGATTAGTGGACCACAGAGCACATCAAAGCTGCAATTACCAATTATTTACAAAATGCAGCAATGAGAGCCTGACATATCAGAACTGAGTTCCCACCAAAGACACGCTCCTAGGAAAACTGAATGCATGAAATATTTTCAGCACCAAGCAGGAAAGAATGAAAATAAAGGAACTAAAAATTCAATACAAGAAGTTAGGAAGTGGAATACAAAACAAATTTCAATAAGGAAAGATGAAGTTGATAAAAATAAAAATGAAAACTATTAAATTAATGACTTAGAAGAAATATATATATAAATAAATCCAAGACCAGATTCTTTGAGGAAGAGAACAGGGGCCAGCCCGGTGGCGTAGCAGTTAAATTTGCACATTTGGCTTCAGTGGCCTGGGATTCACTGGTTTGGATCCCAGGCACAGACCCATGCACTGTTCATCAAGGCATGCTGTGGTGGCATCCCACATAGAAAAACTAGAAGGACTTACAACTAAGATATACAACTATGTATTGGGACTTTGGGGAGAAGGAAAAAAAAAGGAAAAAGGAAGATTGGCAACAGATGTTAGCTGAGGGACAATCTTCCTCACCAAAAAGCATACCTTAAAAAAGAAAAAGAGAACAATATAGACAAATTTCTGGCATGTCTACTCAAGAGAAAAAGTAAAAACAAAAAATCCCACAAATATAACCTAGGAAGGAGAAAGTGGATGTGTCTATAGAGAAGAATTCAACATTATGATAAAATATAATACTTAGTGCTTTTGTATGCTAATATCTACTGAAGACTTTCTATCACCAGATGCTTACCTTCCTTATCCCACTTAGTTCTCACAACAGGACTGCAGATGGGACTGGAGAGACAGGAGATTTCCTGGGGATAAACAGCTGTAGAGGCAAATGGGGAGGGAGTTGTAGGACGCTAGGAACGTCATCAGGCCTGGAGGCAGGGCTGACTCCTGCGGAAGAGAGAGGGAAGGAAGGAAGGAAGTTTGGGTAGGATGAGTCTTAGACTGCAGCGAGTTCTAAGAAAGTCTGGGCAAGGCTGACGGGAGTCCTCAAGAAAAGGAAGGAGACCATCAGAGGAGCCCCGTGCACCTCAGGCACTGGACTGCTTTACCATCCCTGCTGCCTCAGTCACTAGCCAGTCATTCAGAACCCAGAAACTGGTCCACTGGTCAGTTACCTCCCCTCCCCTCCCAGCAGGAGATGAGAACGGCACAGTTTTATGGCTGCCACAGATTCTCATAGGCATTGGACAAAACTGTACATCTAGTCTTAATTCTAAACTTGCAATGACCTGGAATGTGGATATTTCCTTAAATATGACAAAAATATCTATGCATTTCTCAATCATATGACCAGTATTACCCTTAATGTTGAAACACTGGGGCATCGCTATTAGAGTCTGGATCGAGACTAGGATGCCCCGTTAACTGATCTTGGATAGTGTTTTCTTCTGGAGGTTCTAGCTAGTGTGATGTGCAAGAAAAAGGAATATAATGTAAAATATTGGAGCAGGGGCCAAAATATCATTATTTGCCAATGATATGATTGTCTAACTGGAAATACTCACCTCCCTCACCAAACTAACTAAACATATTTAAGAATTAGTGAGAGTTTATACTCAATTACAAAATAAATACACAAGGATATTTTTCCAAAATATCAGTAATAACAAGCTGGAAAAATAATAGTTACATAAAATATAAAATACCCAGGCATTATATTAACAAAATATCTGTAAACGTATTTTAAGAAGACTACAAAATTTTACTCAGAAACTTAAAAAAAACTTGAATAATTGTGGGAAAAAGGCCATACTCTTCCTAGGTGAAAGTATTTAATGAGCCAAGATTTCAGTTCTCCCCAATTTGGACTATAAATTTTATTAAATTGCAATAAGATCTCCAATATAATTTTTAGGAACCTGGAAAATTGTTTTTTTTTGTTTGTTTCTGCATTTTGATAGAGAAAACCACAAGGTGAAGCGCAAAATCCAGAGAACAAGAAATCAGGAAAAACTTTCTAGCTGTCTGGGCCCTGAGCTGGTCCTTGAAGACGGTAAAGGAGCTGGCCAGGAAAGGAAGAGATGGCGAGGAAAGGGGTGGGTTGCCTGGGTCTGCCTGCACTCACATCACACTAGCCTACTGTTAAAACATTTAGGGTTTGAGTTTTGTTTTTGTCTGTGGATGATTATATCTCTAGGTCAGAACGTGGGCTAAAGGAGTAAAAGTCACAACGAGAAGGAAGCCAAACCAGCCACCTTAAAAATGTCTCACATTGACCACAAAGGGGAGCAGGTTAGAGAAGGTTAAATTGGGGCAAATTGCTCATCACTGTTGCCAAAAACTGGCAGCCTAGAGCTATGGGGCACCGGCGGAACCTGCCTATGAAGACAGCTTTGCTGGCTGAGTCATTCATTTTATCAGTCTGTGTTCTTTTCAACAATTGCTTTCACAGGCAGGTAGAAAACAGAAAATCTTCAGGAAAGAATATGTAAAACACAAATCATTACTTCAAGCATTTACTGAGTTCCCATTATTTGCCATGTAGATTTTCAAATGATATTTTAATTATACTTTTAAACCCTTTAAAGGGGTTTTGGTCTTTAGTTTTTTCTCATTTATTCTTCTGTGTATCCAGGTCCTACCCTGAAGGCATTCACAGTCGAGAAGGACAGCTACATACAGAATCACTCCAGTATGGTACTGTGGTCACCATTACAATAGATCTACAGGCAAGAGAGAGCCAGGGTACAGAGGACGGAGCCCCCCGATGGAAGGGGACCAACAGACTAAGTATCTGAGGAAAGAGTGACTGAAGAACATCCTCAGAGCAGGCTGCATAGATGACTCAAGGGTATCAAAAGTGGGACTCCTGGATATTTTAAATTTCTGTGTGGTGCCACAGTGTGTAGCTTTGAAGGGTGGTGTCAGAAGCTTATTCATCCATCCATGGAGGCTGCAGGTTCTTCGCTGTCCTCTGGGCTCTAAACAGCTGGCTATCTTCTGGAGCTCGGGAAGAGAGACCACATTTTTGACCAAAATGTAGGACCCATGGTCTGACAAATATAAATGTCTTTATGAGGAAAACGGGCTGAACGTTTAAAATCAGGATTGTCACAGAAAACTCAGGACACATGGTTGCAGTGGGTAGCAAGGTCCATGGGCTTTCTGAGGGAAAAAAACCACCCCTCGTGGATACAGAAGTCTTTCGGCCTAAAGATTAATGCGATAAACAATAAAATTGTGAATTACTTCCTGGTCACTTCTGGCCTACTTCAAACTCATTCGCCGTCAGCTGTACTCATTAGCCTCAACTGAGTCCAGAAAACTTCCACCGTCAGTGGATCCCAAACTGAGAATATGTGATGAAGATCTACCCAAGAGCTCTGGTTGCTGGAAAACCTAGAAAGTGGCTTTTGTTTGTTTTCTCTAATCTGCTCCAAGTCTACAAATATTTATATTTTCTGCCTTTTTACTAAAGGAACTGTTCACCAGATATTTTAACTTTCCACAATCTGACACATGGTCAGATTGCACTTTCTTGGCCCTTTTTGGTGGCTATGAACAGTTCTGACAAACAAGTTAAAGAGAATGAAGTGATTCAGAGCATTGGGCTGCTATTTTTTTGTTTGTTTTTTGTTTTTTGGTTTTTTGAGGAAGATTAGCCCTGACCTAACATCTGCTGACAATCCTCCACTTTTGCTGAGGAAGCCTGGCCCTGAGCTAACATGCGTGCCCATCTTCCTCTACTTTATGGTTTGCCAAGCAGTGCCATGTCAGCACCTGGGATATGAACCTGAGAACCAGGCCACCTAAGCAGAACGTGTGCAGTTAACCGCTGCACCACCAGCCGACCACTTGGTTGCTATTTTGAGAGTGTTTGCAGGCCTGAGGTCAGCGGTGTTCAAGATTGCAGCTGCCCTGTAAGCCAAGGTCCTTGAGGGACAACCAAAAAGGCAACCTTTCTGTCAGGGTCTGCAGCCAGGCCTGACTTCCTTCAAGACACTTTCCCGCAGCCTGGTGTTGTCAATGACTGACACCCGTTGTCTTATATCAGCCCAAGGCTGTGCAGTCTCTCCAGCCTCCTCTCCCTTGAAATCACAGGCGATCATCTTCAAAGGCCAAGTTCAGTATGTGGGAGATGCTTTTCCTTCTCTTTGATCTACAACATTGAAAGTCAGAACAGAAACTGTACTAGAGAGTAAAATGACAGCCCGTGTGATAGCAGGGAAGGAACACCAGAACCCTCTGAGTATTTCTTTGCCTCTGAATTCTCATGACAGAAAAAAAGAAAGTGGAGAAGGTAGTAATTACTAAAACTTACCGGGTCTTACTACGTCCCAGGCACGGTTCAAAGTGCCTTTCATTTAATCCTCACAACAACTCTATGGATAGGTATATTATTACCTACTAACTATCAAGGCACAGAGAGGTTGGGTAACTTGCTCAAGATCACCCAGACCTGAAGTGATCACGGTTAGAGCCTCAAGGCGTAATCTAAGACAGCCTTGCTCCAGAGTGCACGCTTTTGGCCATCACTCTACACTGACGGCCTCCTTAGGAGCTGGGTGGGGAGGAGAAGCATGTTTTCTATATTTCTGGTATAGCATTATTAGGCTTAAGAAGTCACTGGGCTGGAGAAGAGGAGATGTTCTAATTCTTTTGTGAATGATTTTCATTTAATTCCATTAACTTATCTCATAGTTATGGAAGTTACACCTTTTATTTTTACTTAAGTTTTTATATGTTTTTGTCTTGTCTCTGCAACAAGATTTTAAGCTCCAGAGACAAGCCCTTGAAGGCCTCTGGTGCCTAGGGCTGCGCCCCGCATACAGGGAGCATTCAGGGGCTAGCTGCTGATAGGCGTTTCTGAGAGCATAATTCCATCACCACTTCCCCTCTCCTTCCCATCCTGCCTGGGGATTTCTTTTAATCCACTTTTTAAATCTTTTTTTAAGACAATTTTCTAGAGCAGATTTTGATTTACAACAAAATTGAGAAGGAAGTACAGAGATTTCCCACATGCTTCCTACCCCTTCATACGCATAGTCTCCACCATTATCAAAATATGCTGTATTACTCAGGAAAATGGTACTTTTCTTTACCAAGGATGAACCTACATTGACACGTCATTATCACCCAGAGTCCATAGTTTACATTGAGGTCACTTTCGGTGTTCTACATTCTATGGGTTTGGACAAATGTATAATGACAGATATCCATCATTATAATGTTATACAAAGTCTTTTCACTACCCTAAAAATCCTCTGCGCTCTGCCTGTTCATCTGGAAGAAAAACTCTTTGGATTGGCCATAATAAATTTGAACCAAAAGAAAAATTATTTTAGAAGACTTATTCTATTTGATTTTAAAGCATAAAAGTAACACCTATTAAAATAGTACTGGAACGGGAATAAAAATATAGATTATTGGAACAGAAAAGGAAATCTAAGAACAGCAATATATGAACAAGAACGCATCATGTGTTAAAGACATTTCAGGGCCTTCAATATGGAAGAAATGGATTACTCAAAAATAGCTTCGAAACAACTGGTTGGAAATAATTTAAAATTAGAATCTTACCTCAACTCATACATCCAAATGAATTCCAGATGGAGTAGTTAAATGTGGGGCAGGAAATAAAAATCCAACAGAATCAGAAGAAAGAACAGATAAATATTTATATAACTTTGTGGTAGGAGAAAACTTTCTAAACATTAAACCAAAGGCAGAGAACATAAAGGGAAAACTATTAGATTTAACTAAATAAGAATTTAAAATGTCTGTGCATCAGAAAACAAAAAACAAAATAATGAAATATGACAAACTGGGAAAAATATTTCCAAAAGGATTTCAAAGGTAAAATAGTCTTACAAGGTTAAGAGCAAGTATAAGCTAATTGGGAAAAGATACACATTCCAATAAACGAATAAGTAAGGGACATTAACAGATGATTCACAAAATAAGAATTGTCATGCCAAAAAACTTATTTTTAAATAAGTGCTCAACTTTACTAATAGTGAAAGAAATATGAATTAAGCCAATGAAATGCAATTATTGGAATCTATGTTTGAGAAGATGATACCATCCTGGGATGGCAAGGATAGAGCAAAGGGCATTCATTTAGCGCCATTGTGAGTGCAAAGTGGATTAACCTTTATGCGAGGTAGTTTGGCAGTATATTTCAAAGTCTTAAATCTTTACATTTTCTTTGAGCTAACAGTTCTTTTCCCAGGAATTTATCCTAAGAGATTAATCATAGACATATGCAAAAAACCTTGTCTTCATAAGTACATATACCATCATTGTTTTTGTATCAGACATAAATTCATAAATCTGTAGATACATTTTTAAAAGGGTGAAACAACCAAAATATTAATTGAAAACTAAAATTATGATGGATGCTTACAATTGAATGTTAATACAGCCATTAAAAATTTTTGTTGTAGAAAAAAATTTAATGACATGGGAAGATGTTATTGATACATTTTCAAATGGAAAAAGCAGATTACACAATCGTATATGGCAGTGATCCACTATTAGAAGTATAAACGCAGAGATAAGTATGAATGCATAGAACAAAGATTGGAAAGGCATGCAATAAAATCTTAGAGTTTTAATATGAGTGGAAAGACTATTTTTAGTTTCTTCTTTTTGTTTATCTTTACTTGTCAAATGTCATATAATAAACACATGTTACTTTTCTAAATCTGAAAAAGTTACTTTTAAAAATTTAATCCAATTGAAAAATCTCTTTCCTGCAGACACTATCTTCAGCAATAATCGTCTCACAGCAGGAGGAAAGAGAGGCAAAGTCCCACTTGTCCAAATTGATTTCTCTTGGAATACGGAATTTATGATATTTTGTCTCCCGGGAAAACTTAGACATTTTTAAAAGATGGGCTTTCCAGTCTCCAGGTCTTTTTTGCGCACACCCCCAGCTCCTCCTGTGTTTTAAACTCTTGATTTTCCTTTAGATTTATCCTTTGGTCCCTGTGCTCCAAGCATAAACTGAACATGAGTTTTATCCACAATCCTGTCTTGTGGGTTTGACATCCATGCTTGTAAATGTTAACTTTTCAAGCAGATTGATGGCCGTGCATTCCCACCCCACCCTGCAAAGCTCATTTTCTACCGTTCTCCACTGCAAGGCGCTCTCAGCCCTGTGTGGCTGCTGTTGACGCTTCTGAGCCTCATGAGCAGCGTTTCCTCTACCAACTGCCCCTTCCTGCAACCTTCCTGCATTCTCCAGAGCTTTGAACGCCTTCCCTCCTCTAGCTGCAATCCGGATATCTTTTTGGGACCCCTTTTACCCAGCTGCAGTCACATACAGCTTGGTTTCCTCCCAGAGCATCATGTCAGTCTCTTAAACCTACAGGATAATTTGGAGAAAGGACCAAAACCATCACATCAAAACTCTTCAAATGAAAATTCTGTATGTTCAGGGGTGATCCGACCACAGACTTAGAAAAGAATCAACCAAAACTGGGTCCTACATCTTCCCAGGGTGGTCTACTCCAGACGCACAGTGATGCTTGCACCTTGAAGTTTTGGAGTGAACCTGCCCTGGGCTCATTTTTACTTATTCATTGAATAAATGCCTATTGAGCACTTACTCTGGCTATGTGCTATACTAGGCATTGGATATACACTGCTAAAAGATAATGATAATAAAAAGCAGATGACGTCTCTATTTTGCAGAATGCATAATCTACTGAAGAAGATGTGATAATCAAACAAATTCTTAAAATTATTTTAAGTATATAGCATCTATAAATGCTAATATATCTAATAGAATGATAAAGTAGAAAAAGGAATCTATCCATACAACTACAGAACTTGTAGGTGGTGAGTGCACGAGAGGAGTCAGGAATTCATCCAGATTTCTGACTTAGCCACGAGTTGAAGATTTTTTTTACTCACTGAGACGAGGGAGACTGAGGAAGACTGGGCTTTTAGAGAGATGGGAGGGAATTGAGCATTTGATTTGCAATAGGATAAGTTTGAGGTGCATGTGAGAGACATTCAAGAGGAGATAAAAAGTCAGTGGGACCTGTGGCCCTTCTGGAGCCTCTGCTTGAAGCTCTGTGTGCTCGGTGGGGTCTGTTCGCTCTGTCTCAAGGGAACTTGAACGATTCCCAGCCCTGCATGAGCTCTGGGAAGTACCCGCCTTACAGCTCTCTGTCATCACTCTTCCTAAAATGTTGTTCTCATTTTGTTTTTCTGAAAAGGTCTTCATTCGTCTTCATTTTCTGGAGGATAGTTTCACTGTATGGCAATTTCGGCTGCTGTTATGTTTTCAGCATTTAAATGCTATTTTGTTATCTTCCAATATGGCTCACTTCTGTTGGCAGTCAGCTGTCTTTTTCTGTCTGTAGATTTCCTATGATGTGCCTGTGTGTGGTTTTCTTTGTATTACACTGTCTTACAATTTAATTCTTGAATCGATGGACTGAGTGTTTTTTCCACCTGGGAAGATTTCTCAGCCTTGATCTCCTCGAATATTGTTTCCACTTTATTCTTTCTATATTTCTCTTCTAAGATCCCAAAATACGCATATCAGAACTTTTCACTGTGCCCCCCATATCTCTTACACCATCTCATCTATTTTCCATCCTCTTTTCTATTTCAATCTAGCTAGTTTTTCTGATTTATCCTCCAGTTTACTAATTCTCTCTTTCACTGTATATAATCTGCTGTTAAACCATCCACTGAGTCCTTAACAGTGTTTCTTTTCCTTATACAATCTCTATTTGTTCCTTTTATATAATTTTCACTTCTTTGAGAAAACTCAAAGACTTTTTTGGTAAAACTCCTTGAATATAATAAAGATAGTTATTTAACTTTCTGTGCCTGATATCTCCATTATCTAGAGCCAGATAGTCTGTTTCTGTTGTCTGTTTTTTAATCTTGGATTTTAATCATATTCCCTTGTCTCCTCATAAGTGTAGTTATTCTTTGATTGTTTACCAAACATTTGAATTTCTGGATGTTGTTATATTCCTCCAGAGACTATTTACTGTTGATTCTTTCAAGTAGCCAGGAACACTAGCAATTCTGATTACTTGAAGACAATCTCATGAATAAAATTTTTTGAAGCAGGGTTTTAACCCTGTAAATACTAATTTATTTTTGACTTATCAATATTTCTAAGGTGTAGCTGCTTGAAGTCTCAGTCCAAACAATGTTTCCTGGGACTCCCATATTTAATACATACTGGACTCAAATTTTTATTCCCCTCGGTATCAAAGGGTATAGAAAGCTCTGTTCAATTTCTCAGACACTTGGTCACCTTTTCTGAAATTGACAGACTCCACGAAGAGAAAAGAGCCCACAGACGCCACCTCAATAGATGTCCTTCTTATTGCGGATTTGGGCCCTTTCACTGCTTTGACAATAGGGTTATTCATGTCTTCTATATCATAACTGATTTTCTGTCTACTTGTTCTATCAATTATTGAGTGGGGAAGTATGTAGTGGGTACATCCAATATATGTATTGATGCCCCTGAAGGACGAAGCCTAATACATCTGTACGTTAGACTGCTTGAAGTTATTCCACAACTTACTAAAGATCTGTTCTTTTTCTTTTAAGTTATTTTTCTCTGTGTGTTTCATTTTGGATAGTTCCATTGCTATGACCTCTAGTTCTCTAATCTTTTCTCTTGCAATGTTTAATTCCTCTAGTGAATTTTCATCACATATATTATATTTTTCATATTAGACATTATATTTTTCATTTCTGTAAGTTTGATTTATGTCTTTTTTTATATCTTCCATAACTCCACTTAACATGATCCATTTTCCTCTGCCTTTTTGAACATATGGGATATAGGTTTAATAGCTGTTTTAATATCCTTATCTACTAGTTCTATCATCCCTGTCATGTCTGGATCTGTCTCTGTAGATTGACTTTTTTCCTTTCACTCTTTTGCATACCTAGTAATTTTGGGGGGGATGTTAGCTATTGTGAATTTTACCTTGTTGCATGCTAGATGTCTTGTATTCCTATAAATATTCTTGACTTCTATTTTGAGGCACTTCCAGATTACTTGGAAATAGTTTGAGCCTCAAGACTTGTTATTAAGCTTTGTTACGCAGGATTTTAGGCAGTCTTCTCTAGGGCTAATTTTGTCTCACTATTGAGACCATGCTTTCCTGGGTGTTCTGCAGTATGCCTAATGAATTACGACAGTTTCCACTGTGGCTGGTGAAAACATAAACTGCTCTCAGCCCTTTAGGAGGTCCAGGGATTGCTCCCTGTATTCTTTCTGAGCGGATATTTTCCAAGTGTTGGATAGTTTCCTCACCTGCATGCATAGATCAACAGTCAAGTGAAGATCCAAAAAGGACCTACTGAAAATCTCTTGATCTTTCTATATGCCTGTCTCTCTTCCCCAGTCCTCTGCAATGCACACTCTCTCTGACTTGGCATATTCATATCCCTAACTATTTCATTAACCTGGAGAGACCTCTGGGCCCTGACTGAGTTTCCCTTCTCTGCACTGCAGTCTGAAAACTCTCTCCAGTCTAGGGAAATTGTCGGGCTCACCTATCTTTTTTGCCCACTCTCAGCAACCATTGTCCTATGCTGCCTGGTTTCCAATGCCTGAAAACCATTGTTTCATATATTTTGTCCAATATTTTACTTGTTTCAAGGCAGAAGGGTAAATCTGACCTGTATTACTCCACCTTAATCAAAAGTGGCAGTCTGCACTATTTGGTTAGCTCTCCAATGTCTTTGTGTATATATTTTTATGGTGCTATTCTAATTATTTTCAGTGGGAAGACTCGCCCTGGTCTTAAAGTCTCCTACCTCACTCACATGATACTAATCTCCCCTTGTTCTTCTTATTAAGTGTAACTTCCTAGTTTCTGCCTTAAGCACGTTAACTCTCCTAAACTTGCTTTTATCTATTTATTTCCTCCGGAGCTCTATAGTTAAAGGTTTTATTATCACATGGATTCTCTCTCTCTGATAGCTCTCTTAACCCACTGCATCTATGAAAATGGAAAACACATTTATCCCCTTAAACTCCAATCTCTGATTTTTTGCACAGTCTCACTTTTCCCTGTACTATTGTACTGATTAAACTTATTTTACTGGAAGACTTTGCTATATCAATAATCTGATTTACTTTACATGACATATCTGATTTCGATCTACTTTTCCTCTTCATCCATTTCTATATACCTATCATTATAAGTATTATTCACACTGTAATCTGAATTGCCATCACACAATCCCAGGAAACCCCCCAATGCCAAAGTCCCATAACACCATCCCCACAACTAGAGACCATCTCAGTGAGAGAACAAAATGTATCATTTTCCCATTAATATCAGATAACAGCTTGTGAACATCCTTTAATGCATAAGCCATGATTGCTCATTGGGACTTAGTTCACATGATTGACAGTTATTGTCACAGTTTCAGTTACTTATATGACCCTTATTCCCAAATATGAGTCCTCTATTTTCATAGCAGTCCTTTCAGTTTGCTAAAGTCTTTCCTCAAATAACAGTTCTTCTTGTATAAGGCAAAAGAGAACCCTGAACCTGATTCTGAACCAACACCCTTCATAACTACGTACCCGTACAAGGACACTAAAACATACGTATTTTTATACCTGAGGACATTTGAGAAAAAAATAACATTATAATCCTTGATGGGACTTTGGCTAAACAGTTTTCTATATTTCTACATCCTATTGAGTTATGGTGGACGCAGTGGGGAGACTCCTTTGCACCTGATGAATAGACATAGTCTGCCGCAAGTCTCCTTTCCTCAGGGCTCCACCCTGGTTGCTGCTTTGTCTTCTGAGAGATGGAAGGGACCATGGGGTATTGCCTTCTTAAGAGTGAGAGGAGGTACCAAGCCATCTTACATCAGCCAGTTTAGAGAAGAATCACAAAAAGAAGCCATCCCAATGAGGCATGGACTCAAGAGAAACAAGGGAGCAATCCCAAGTGGGAGGAATTCTTGAGTGTTGGTTTGCCCCCTGAGAGATCAACTCCTAACTCAAAGGCCCAAATGTGTCCCTGTGCCCCCAGCGAGGCTCCAAGCTCTCAGCAAGAGAGGGGAGTAGAACACAGCAGAAAGTAGTGAGCTCCTCCTAATGCTACCTAGGGTGATGATTTTATATCACTTTTTCTGATACTTAGAAAATCTTTCTGTAACTTCTTTCCTTGTCCTCTCTCTCCTCTTCTTCTGAGAGAACAGAAAAGGAACAAGTGAGGCATAGTTTTCAGAGATAGCCAGAGGATTCATTGATAGTCAGAGGGAGGAAAATAGGAAGAAAGGAGAAAGGAAGGAAAAAGGGAGATAGAGAAGGAAGGAGGGAGGAAGCACAATTGGAAGAAGGATGGAAGTACGGAAGAGAAGTAACATCCCTGGAATACCAATACTGTCTCCCAAAATGTACTCGGAGCTTCGCATACATTACATGATAAATGTTCACTGTGATCTCATGAAGAACAATTCCTTATTATTCCTACATCATAGAGAAGGGAACTATGTCTCAGACAAAAAAAATAATGACTTTGTTGATGCCCAGTTAATGTTTCCCGAGTCCAGGCAAAGGCCAGAAGGCGGTGAATGGATAAATGACTCCCTGATAAGACATCCAGCCAATCAAGAATAGTGGTTGGATGGTAAATCCTGGGAGGGAGAACGTGGAAGATCTTAGAAAGTTGAAAGAGCTTAGGGGAGACTTTAAGAGGAGTGGAGAAAAGCTGCAACTATCATAACTGTGTGGGCACTGTGTACCCAGGGACCAGAAATGTGTTCTCTGCAGATCCAGGGTACCACTGAGTGAGGGATTGAGTCATTGCAAGTAACGTGCTTGGAAGAAAAATGGAGGAACAAACTAAGTCTAGAAAGAAAGACCTTTCCTTTCCCAAGGACCAAAGGAACTGGATCTCCACTCTTAGACAAAAAGTAGAAGAGAAAGTGAACTCGTAACAGATGTTTGCATGAATGTAACAGATGAATGGATTGACTCATTCAACTAATATTTATTGCAGACGTAACAACATGGGCTGGGCACTACACTATAGGATCAGCTATGTGAGTGACCCACCTAACTGGGAAATGAAATTCACGAATAAATATTTAAGGTACATCAGAACTGAATAAGACAAATCCATATGCATCAAACTTCTTTATAACCTTGATCCCTAAATTCTTTCAGACTGCAGTAAATTTGTTCCTGAACTTGAGACAGCTAACTGAATATGACCTCAGTTATCTTTCTCTCTGATTTATGATGGGGATTATCTGTATAAAAGTCTAAATATGTTTCTAAAGGATCGTGTATTGTAAAACTAAAAATTAATGACTTTAGAAAAAAAATAAATCATCATACAATTAATTCTTCCTATAGTCAAACAAGCTGTTGGAATAGCCAAATGTGTGGGGCATTGATTCATATTTAGGCTTCTAATTAAAGCTGTTCAACTGATCCACTAGGTATGAAAAAGAGTGACGTGTTACTCATTAGTGCAATCGCAGACAAATATTCATGTGTAATTAAGATATCCTAAGTAGAAGCCAACTGTCAATCTTCAGGTACAATAACTTGGAAGCTTGATCAAAAGGAAGCTGTGAATTTAGAATCAACTGAAGAGGTTTATTTTTAAAAAGTACTGACAGATAAGTACCGATCAAAAAATCAGCCCACGTTATAGGAGCAACGCAAAATGGTAAGTGAGTGAATGGATGCAAAGGAATTAGAGACCAGAGCCAGCGCAGAAAAACAAGTGAACATGAAAATTAATTACTTAGCAAAAATTGGCTAGTCAGCTTCATGAACCACAAGGTAAAATTGGGAAAGTTTCTATTTTACAATGAAATAA
Source organism: Equus asinus (assembly GCF_041296235.1). Classification (NCBI taxonomy): domain Eukaryota; kingdom Metazoa; phylum Chordata; class Mammalia; order Perissodactyla; family Equidae; genus Equus; species Equus asinus. The sequence goes on along the minus strand of NC_091792.1, from coordinate 64,776,050 downwards.
GCCTGCACCTATGTCCCTAGGAGCACCACTGGCAGAAACATCTCGGCTAGATTTAGATATTTTGTGAATCTAAAAAATCAACACTTGCGTGTGCTGGAAAGAAAGGCTGTAAAACAGGCAGAGGGAGGTGGCAGGGTACGTCAGCTCCAAAGATTTATCAAATGGAGTTTGAAAGAGCAGAGCTTTAAAGATTTTATTTTTTTCCCCTTTTTCTCCCCAAAGCCCCCCGGTACATAGTTGTGTATTCTTCGTTGTGGGTTCCTCTAGTTGTGGCATGTGGGACGCTGCCTCAGCGTGGTCTGACGAGCAGTGCCATGTCCGCGCCCAGGATTCGAACCGATGAAACACTGGGCCGCCTGCAGCAGAGCGCGCAAACTTAACCACTCGGCCACGGGGCCAGCCCCATGAAAGAGCAGAGCTTTAAAAGTTAAATGTTTCCGTGCAGCTCTAGATTTTGGTGTCTGTCGCAGTCCATTTGGGCTACTATAACAAAACGCCAGAGGCTGGATGGCTTATAAGCAACAGAAATTTATTTCTCACAGTTCCAGAGGCTGGAAGCTGAGATCAGGGCGCCAGCATAGTTAGGTTCTGGCGAGAGCCCTCTTCCAGGTTGCAAATCGCTGGCTTCTCCCTGTGTCCTCACACAGTGGAAGGGACTAGTCAGCTCTCTGGAGCCCCGTTTGTTTATAAGGCTACTAGTCCCAGTGATGAAAGCTTTACCTAATCATCTCCCAAAAGTCTTATCTCCTAATACTTAGGTATTAGGTTTTCAAAATATAAATTTGGGGGCACACAAACATCCAGACCATAGCACCATCTTCTGCCATTGCTCTATCCCCACCCCACACCCTTAGATTCTGCCATTTTTTATTGCCAGTGACACTGGGAGAAAGGAAAACAATGGAAAAAGTAAGAAGGTAAAGGGTGGAGTAACATTCAGTGAGTGCCCACCCATGCGACAGACACTTTACTGCTTCCTTACACACAGCAGCACAGTTGATTCTCAAAGTAACCCATTTGGTGGGTTTTATTACCCCATTTCAGAGTAAGAAAAGGAAAGCTCAGAGGTATGCTGCCCCTCATCCTGCACAACTTGTAAGGAGTAGAAAAAGAGTTTGGAGCCTGACTCTGTTTAAATCCAAGGTCAAGAAGAGGCTACATTACTTGGAGAAGAACCCCCCACACACACCCCCACAACGGAAGCAGCATAAGTTACCCAGAGGACAGGGTCAGGGGACTTCTGCTTGGTGACCTGATACAGGTTTCAATGAGAACATTCCCCCTTGTGCCCATGGCTATTGTTCTTTGTATGCAGCTGGGAGTAGGTTCAAAAACAGCGAGAGACGTAGGGACATACACACAAAACAATGTTAGTGAAGATGACTCCCTGGGAAGACGAAGCATGTACGAGCAAACACTCAGTGTTTTTGCATTTTTGTGGGGTTTTTTGGGTTATGTTTTATGATCAATCACAAATGACTATTCACAGGAGCAATGGCATCTCTGTGAAAAATTGCTGGCAACATATTGATCTTAAAACATTGAGAAAATGCAATAAAATGGAAAATAAATGGTGAGTAGAAGCAAAAATGCTTCGATCCTTTGTCCCTTCCTGAGAATGTGGTAATAATTTGGTGCTAAGTTACAGATGACTTATCATGAATGCTGTTAGCTATGTCTTTGTGTTGGATTCATTTTCCCACTAAAACTTAGGGATGAAGATAATTTATAATGAATAAATGAAATCATTAGTATCTATGGATAGATAATTCAATTCAAAAATATTTCTTAGGGGCTGGCCAGGAGGTGTAGTGGTTAAATTCATGTGCTCCGCTTCCATGGCCCAGGGTTCACAGGTTCAGATCTTAGGCACAGACCTAGCACAGCTGATCAAGTCACACTGTGGCAGCATCCCACATAAAACAGAGGAAGATTGGCACAGATGTTAGCTCAGGGCCAATCTTCCTCACAAAAAAATAAGTATATTTCTTAGGGGGGCTGGCCCAGTGTTCTAGTGGTTAATTCAGTGTACTCTACCTCCACAGCCTGGGTTCAGTTCCCAGGCATGGACCTACACCACTCATCAGCCATGCTCTGGTGGTGACCCACATACAAAATAGAGGAAGATTAGCCACAGATGTTAGCTCAGTGCAAATCTTCCTCAGCCAAAAGAAAAAAAGAAAAAAAAATTCTTAGGAGCCCCAAAACAGCAATTAACATTCATTGAGCCGCCATTATGCACTAAGCCTTTGTTGGGTCTGTGCCACAGAAAAGAACTCCATAATTTGCTGCAACAAATTACAGTTGAACCCATTTTTAACAGAATACTCATTAACATCTTAGGAACAAAATGAAAGTAGATTCCTTAAGCGTTAATGAATATTCCACTAAAATGGGTTCAATTGTCATATGACTTTTAGAAATGAAACATGACTTCGAATAGATTTTAATATGCTGATGTGTATTGTGAATCTCCAGGAGCATTAATATGCAGTTTCTCCCAAACCTGTTAGACCATGAAGTCTTTCTTCGTGGAGTATTTTTATGAAAAACACATCAAGAAATGCTGGTGATGAGTAGAAAACAAATATGGAAAATGTCAAAAATCCAACACAGAATAAGACAAACATGTTAAAAAGAAGTACATTCTGTCATCCTCAAAACCCTGGTTATAGCTCATAAATCACAGAACACAGAAAGAATATCAACCACTGCATTTTGCGCAATCTTAGGGGATTTTCATGACCTTGCTGTGCCAGTCATTGTGATCAAAGGAAGCAATCTGATAGTTTATAGGCACTGGCTCTTACAAAGCTGTAAATATCTCAAGACCCCCCCCCCATCACCATAGCAACCCCTTCCCTAATTACCAATTGTGTGAGCTCTCCTGTAGCAATCGCTTTTGTGCAAGCCTATGTTTTTGCAGAACTGTTGCTCAAGCTCCCAGAATGAAAGCAGCCAGGGCCAAGAGCCCCACCTGGTGGCTGACACTCTCTCCTGCGCGCTCCAGGCCGACTGAGGTGCAATGAGTAATCAGAGCGACAAGATCTGCCCGCTGCAAGCATCCTCCCGATTTCCAGAAAGAAATGCATCACGATCACACGGAATTTGCACAGTAATAAAATTCCATGCTTCTCTCAGTGAGAAAAAGTCCCAAACCCGGTCGCAAATTCTCAAAACATAACAGAAAGCCAAGACAGAAAAGTAGGAACTAGAATGTGGAAATGGAAGCACATCTAGACTTTAAGTTAACTTCTAGATCATGTCTCCCCATAGACTCTTTCCTTAGATCTACTCTACGTGAATTCAATACCCTCAATGAGTAATGAGTAAATAAGAAAGTAGGGGCCAGTCCATGGCCGAGTGGTTAAGTTTGCCTGCTCCGCTTAGAAGGCCTGGGGCTCCCAGTTCGGGTCCTGAGTGAGGATACAGCACCACTCATCAGGCCAAGCTGAGGCGCGTCCCACACAGCACAACCAGAAGGAGCTACAACTAGAATATACAGCTGTGTCCTGGGGGGCTTGGGGGGGGAGAAGAAGAAGGAAAAAAAGAAGATTGGCAACAGATGTTAGCTCAGGTGCCAATCTTTAAAAATAATAATAATAGTAAGTAAATAAATAGTGCCTTAAAAATGAACGTTTAGCCCAATGCCGTGAAGGAGAAAGCTGATGAAAGTGCCCAGAGAAATGTTTTAGGACAGACGATTATGGAACAACAGTCTGGAGACACTCTTGAAGCCAGAAGCACTCAGAGCCCTCCCGGTTATGTGAGCCCGTAAATTCCCTTTGATGCTTAAATTCGTTTGAGATTAATATCTATCATCTGTACCAAAAAGAACACATATTAATACATTGTACATTCTGTTTATTTACTGTTCACTTTAAAATTTTTATTTCTCTTTTTCCCTCTGCATTCTGGGTGAAATTTTTAAGTTCGTATTACACGTGGCTCAAATAATCTATTTATGGTGAGTTTTACTTATTTATTTTTCTGATTCTAACACGTGTCTTAATTCTGGGATGCATTTTTATTTTCCTTCAATACTTCCCAATAGAATATTCATCTCCATATTTCTTTCTTTCTCTTCTCAGTCCATTTCATATTAACCTGTTTTCTCATCATCTTTTGTCTTTGATTTGGTCAATAGCCTCTTGAATTTTATTGAAAGGCAAAGCAGATGCTATTTAAAATGTATCTCTCTATTACATGACAATAAATATTTCTCAAAACAGTACCAAGAATTCCACTACAACTGGAGTGCCGTGGAAGCCTTATTTTGTACTTTCATCTCTTTTCAGTTTTGGATTGGTTTTCCCTGTTTACACATCCTCAAGCGAGGACAATTCTACCTTGCCCTGGAGTGGGTAGCTTCTCTTTGTGCCCTTTCAGTGTCCCACTGGTTTGTGTAGAGTCCGTATTATGGCTCACAAGCTCAAAGACTGGCTGACAATAATCTATATCGCCACTCAGGGATACAGCAGCTGAACAGCAAAGGCCGTGGGGAGCCCCAGGAGGCAAAATTACCCTCATGCAGTTTCTTCTACTTGTTTTAGTGAAGGTGCAGACTGAAGAGCAGCTGTCTCCATTAAATCTTGTCTTTGGTTTGACCTCGCCCCAAGGCTCCCCAGTGGCTGTTCCTGGCTTCTTCCTGGAGCAGCGGTCCTCTGTGTCGGGGGAGCCCCAGGCCCCTCTGGCTTTCTTCTTGGTAGAGCACTGCAGGGACCTGGCCTCCTGTTCCACCCTTTCCTCCCTGACTGTGCTGTTCTTCGCTGGTCAAATGAACCCCAAGAGGCATGTGGCCCCCGGTGTTGCTCAGTCTACCATCACCTACAGCCCTTGACCCTTCAAGTTAGGGTGTGTGGTGGGCAGAAGTCTAAAGACGGACCTCGAGACTCCCACGCCCTAGGATTGGGGTTCTTCAGTCCAACACTAATGTAGGTGCTGCTGCAAAGACATTTTGCAGATGTTGTTAAAGAGCCAAATCAGTCGACCTTAAGATGTGGAGATTATCCACATAGGCCTGACCTAACGATGTGAGCCTTTAGAGCAGAAGGGAAGCCAGAGGGATTTTGAGCATAAGAGGAATTGGGTGTGTCCTTGCCAGCTTGAAGACAGAGGGGCCACACGAGAAGGAATGTGGGTAGCCTCTAGGAGCAAAGAGCAGACTCCAGCTGCAGCCAACCAGGAAATAGGAACCTCAGACCTACAACCAGGAGGAGCTGGATTTTAACAACCTGAATAAGCTTGGAAGTGGATTGTTTCCCAAAACCTCCAGAGAAGAGTCCAGCCTAGCCAATACCTTGATTTTGGCATTGTGAGACCCTGTACAGAGAACCCAGCCGAGCCCATGCTGGACTTCTAACCCACAGAGCTATGAGCTAATAAACAGGCACTGTTTCATGCTGCTGAGATAGAAAGTAGAACGGTGGTTACCAAGGGCCAGGAGGAGGGGGAAACGGGGAGTCGTCGTCCAATGGCTATAGGGATTCCATTTTGCCCAATGAAAAAGTGCTGGAGATCTGCTGGTTCTCAATGGGAATACATTTAACACTTCTGAACTGGACGCTTAAAAATGGTTATGATGATTAATTCTATGTTATTTGTTTTTATCACAATTAAAAATTAAAATAAAAAAGCAGTTAGAGAAAAAAGGCACATTACATACATAGGAAAGCTATTATTTAAAAACATAAAATCATCTAAACACTCCACTTAAAAGGTCGAGATCATTGGCTTAGGCAGAACAGCCAGACTCGGTTACGTGCTGCCCATGAGAAAGGCAGTCCCGCTTTGTTTGCATCAAAATTAGCCTGACATGTCTGTTGTCATTCCTTTACATTAAACCTTTTTGTATCTTTATATTTAAAGTGTGTTTCCTGCAGGTAGCATACAGGATGAAGAGACGATAACTGAAATTTTCCCCCAAATAAGGGAAAACACCAAACCACAGGTTCAAGAAGCTCAGAGAATCTAAACCAGATAAATAAAGATGACATCTTGAAGGCAGCCAGAGAAGAAAGACACATATAGAGAAACAAAGGTAAAGATAGCAGCAGACTTCTCACCAGAAAATGCGCAAGTGAGAAGACAATGGCAAGAAATTTTTAAGAACTGAACTATTTCCTTCTTTAGATCCAGACAGAATAGAGAAACGAGGCTGGATGTGAACTGTGAGGGGCAGACAGGCAGTCCCAAGTGTGAGAAGGCGTAGGAACACAGGAAGCTAATGGCAAGGCCTCACGTTTGATTAAGTGTTTATTATATTTCTTGACTATGATCAATCTTCTGACGCTATATCAGTAATTTCTCAGGACTCTGTGAATCATTATCTCCATTTGATGGATGAGATACAGGCATCGATATAATTGTCAGTCCTTCAGAGAACCAGAGAAGCTGCACCTCCAGGTGTTTCAGAGACCACATCTCAGGCACCCCAGGTCTGTCGGCCAGGAAACAGTAGAAATCCAGCATCAAGAATCATCAGGATCTGAAAGATCAGGCATGGGAGGAAGATGATGGTTGGCAACGTGTGAGTAAACAACTGTCAGGAAGGAGTGGAGGAGAAACCAGAAATAAGAAGGTGGCGCCCAGAGCTGGTCAGAAGGAGGCCACTAAAGAAAGGAGGTGGAGGTTCTGAGAATCCTGCTGAGTTTCCTCTTAGCCGGCAGGCCACTGACAGGGCTGGCTTTCCCAGGGGCACGATCTACGCTGCCACAGGACCTGTCATCATTCATAAGCATTTATTAAGCATCCACTAAGTGCTGAATGCTAAAAATACAAAAACGTATAAGACATAACCCTTGGTCTCAAATAATTTAATTAGAGGCGAAGGAATTAAGTTAAGGGATTAAAAACAACATGAACTAGCAGAATTGTAAGTTCCAAGCGAAGGGCAGACTTGAAGAGCCACAACGTTTTCCTGGTCGAAATGAGATCTGAGCTGTCCTACGGAAGAAGAGCAGGGCATAGGCAAGCAGAGGAAAGAGGAGCACATTCAAAGCAGGAGGCACAGTCAGAAAGGCATATTTCCTGATGGACCTGACCCTGGTAGGCAAAAGAGCTTTGCAAAAAAGGACTATTCGAAGTTCAAACTGAAAGATAAATGCCAGACTGCGTGATCTCTTGAATTCTGGACAGTAGGACAAATCAAGATGCTGCACTTTCCAACCATATTCTATCTCTACTTCAGGGTCCAACAACCTGACAACAGAGCTTTATCCTTGGAATACCAAATTTCCACCTCCACATACACGACAGCTCCATGAAACAACCATGGAGAAAAGGAAATAAGGAAATTAAATGCACATTACCACGAGTGTTCAAATACTTTGCTTGAATTTTATAAAGTTAGTTAGAAAAAAGGCAGATTAATATCCTGTTTAATTTGAGATATTCAAGACTTCTGAAACAGACTAAAAATAGCCCGGTAGCAGGGGGTTCCATGCTCTTAGAGCTTCCTATATGGATCGAGAGCCTTATGCTCTGACCTTTCCCCGAAGCATATGGTTTGTATGTGAAGACATTCAGTGACCTAAAGTGTCTTAGAATGGCTCGGTTATTCCTCCTGTCCCCCTGAGGCCAGAGCATTTCAGGTGGCTTCAGAAGACTCTTTTCCACATAGATTCAAGGGCTCCAAATAAAATTGCCAACAAGAAAAAATTGTATGAGTGCTGTATTCCTTTCCCATGAGAAACTTAGCCTGCGGTAACGAGTGTGCCTCATTTCAAGGTTCCCAGAAGCATCTCCTCTGGGAATTCAAAGCAGAATTGAGTTCACCCCATTAAGGCTGCACAACTTGCCCAGGTTCTCTCAGCCTATGAAAGGCAGAGCCAGAACATTCTTGGTGTTTTAGAAAGAACATGGGCTCTGTAGTCATGCTGACTGGAATTCAAATCCCAGTTCTGCCTCTCAGAAACAAACTGGGCACTGTCCTCAACATCCGAGCCCCTTGCTCGTTCTGTAAAACGGGTGCAATAATGCGTACCTCACAGGGTTATGGCAATGATTAAGCACATGAGGTCGGGAGGCCAAGCGCCAGCCACAAAACAGGCACATGGTAGGCACCGCAGGCCTGCTTTCTTCTCCCATCTCCAGTACAAAATCTAACTTCAGGATTATAAAATTTTTCTTGGGCATTTTAAAGAATAAAACTGAAATTATATGAATACCATACATAACATTTCTTGAAATTCAATTAAACAGACATTTAACATCTATTACCTTCAGAGAAGCTACAAAAATAGACTGAGGAAGAAAGTGTGAAGATATTACAAATAAATGTAGTGACAGTTTTCTCCTTCCCTAAGGCAGAAATGATCCAAGGTCTTAATTAAACTTTTCAAATTCAACTCGGTCCTTCCCTCCATTTCTTGACAACTTTTCTGATACAAGTCTGAGGCTTTCTTCTCTCCCTGCTCTACCATCTGGAGCTTCTATTAAACAAGCACACACACACATTCTCTCCATCTCTCTTGGTCTGTCTGTCTCTCTCTGTCTCCCTTGCCCTCTCTCTCTCTCTCTCTCTCTGTGTTTCTCTCTCCCTCTCTCCTTTGTTTCCTCCAGTTTCCATCTCTTGGCCCCAGAATTACTTGAGCCCCTTGGAAAACAACTTCAATTATCTTGTGTCTCTACAGGGAGTCCCTTCTCTATTTCGTTGACAACAGACTGATGTTCTGAATACAGAACTGTGTGATCATTGCCTCAGCAGGCTGCGACTAGACTTCTTATCTTTGCAAGTCATTTGATGGCTCTTAACCACCTGTAGATTAAGTCCAAATTCCTTAGTTTGACATTCAGTGCCCTTCCCAGTGTTGCAATAATTCCAGGCTCATCTTCTGCCAATCCCATCGCATATGGTGTTCCACACCCTCTGGAACACCAACACATTAGCCTTCCAGAGAACACTGCCTCGAAGTTGTGCATACACTTGCCTTTACCCACGCTGTGTGGTCCTTGAAATGCCCTCTCCCCACACCCCTTCCATAGCTGATGATAACCTCCTTAAGCTGAGAATTCAGCTCAAATGTCACTGTCACTCAGCCTGGGCTGATGACTCCCTCTTCTGTGTCCCCAGCAAACAACAACAGTGGCTTCAACCACCTCTTGTTTTAGTTGGTGGTGTATAATTCTTCCCCAACAGAATAAAAGTTTTATGGTCCTTTTATTCATATCCACCATCCCCGTGCTTTAAGTGCATTATCACAATCTCAGGACATAGATAGGGCAAAACTTTCATAGAAATTTCACTACTAAAAACAGAAATGAAATCCAATATGATTAGATCCAATTGTGACTGACAGAAAAAAATTCTCATAAAAATGTTGTTTATGTATTTCTTTTTTATACATCTAAACTAGGTTTGGCTGCCATGGTTTTAGGGATCCAGGCTTCTGCTACCTTGTTATACTCCCACGCATAACTCTTTTCCCATCTTCACCTCAGGATCCAAAATGGTTGCTCCAGTTCCAGCCATCAAACTCACATTCAATCCAGCAGGAGCTAGGAAAGGGAAGAAAAAGGGCACACTTCTCCAATTAAAAACACTTACTGGAAATTGTATGTGTTATTTCTATTTCCTGCCCAGAAATCCGTAAACCAACAACACCTAGCAATAGGGGAGGTTGGGAAGTGTGGAGTCTTTATCTACAGTTTCATTACGCAAACTAAACATGTACTCATGAAAGAGACTCCCTGTAACCTCAGTGCCACGATAATTTGAAGTTACGCTCAAGGCAAGTTAATGTGCAAAACATTTAGCATTAATTAGTTACTCCACTTTCAAGCATATATTTTCGCATGTATTTATAGCTAGGGCTTAAATTTAACTCAGTCATGTGTTACCATATTATTGCGGTCACTGCTTCTGAGATTGCCTATGTCTGCTTTTAGCACGATTGTTCTCCCAGCTTTGGTTGTTAAACACAGAGGCCCATTACTCCCTAATGGTGCTAATGAAAAACAGCTCACAAGCAAGTTATGTAACTTAATTATAATCAAGAAATCAGCTTAGTTATACTATTTAAAGAAATCACATCTTAATTCCCCATGCCCCAGACTGAACCTTCCCCTCCTCCCATATTCACATCTTAATGATAGCACCACCATCTGCCCACTGCTCAAGCTAGAAGCCTGGCATCTCTCTATTCAGTCACCAAATTTTGTTGATTCTTCCTGTCTTCATCCTTTCCTCCACACCCTGCCTGGTCTCCTGCGAGACCTCCTCTGCCAGCCTCCCTGCTCTGGTCACATCCCTTCCTCTCTGCTGTCAGGACGACCTTCCTAATTGCAAGTTTATTGTTCTCCTGCTTTAAACCGCACCCCCCACCCCCCCGGCCCGTAACACTCAAGGACCAAGCCCACACTCTTGAACTCCTACCCTCCCAGCTACGTGAAGAACCTGGATCCTGCCACCCTTCCAGCTCCAGCTCCAGCTCCTGGCACTTCCCCTTATTACCATAAACCCTTGCTTTAGGGAGCCACTTGTCACTGCCAGAATGACAGGTGGCGTTCCCACCTTTGCACATGCTATTCTCTCAGAATGGAAGGCTCTCCGCTCCCTTCTCCCACCCCTTTCTTCCCATTCTTTGCCTGCTTGGCCTTTTCCTAGATATCCTTCAAAGGTCAGCTCAGACAGCTTTCCTCTGTGTAACCTTCTCTGCCCCTCCCCACCCCCACTGCATGGAAGACTGAGGCCTCCCTCTGCTCCACTCCACAAACATACGCTTTCATTACACGACAATGAATATCCACATGCATCACAGCATTCTACCACTCTGCTTATCTCATCTAGATTGCAAGACATTTCTCAATATGAATTTTTATTGTGTTTATATTTGTATCCTCAGCACCTTGCACAAAATACCTAACAAATAAAAGTACCTCAAAAGAATGAAAAACTAAACACATAAATTAGCATTTTGGTGGTGTATGCCTGTATAACTTTATATGATTGAGAATTACTGAATAATATATAATTGGATATCTTGGTTTTTTTCCACTTAAAATTATATAACAAAATTTTCTGTTTGATATGGGCTGTTGTCTTGAACTCCCTATAACATTAAAATGTTGTATACATATCCATGGTATAACTGTCACATACATTTTAAATTATTTCCCTATTGCTAGACACTTGCACTAATTGTATTTTTCATATTGTATTTAACACTTCGATGAACATTGTTGTGCATAAAGCTTTGTATTTTCGAATATTTCTTTAGAATAGATACCTAGAAAGAAAGTAACTAAATCAATGGGTATGGACGCTTTTAAGGGTCATGTTACATATTGCCAACCTGTTTGCTAATATGGTCAAACCCACTTGGATTCACAAAAGCACTACATGAGAGTGAGCATGACATTTTAAGAGAGGTACAGGCCAACTAGAAAGCATCTGTCTATAGCAGAATGAAAAAAATTTGAGGAATTTGTAAATGTCACACACAAATAATTATTGGAGATGGATGGAAAGTTTACCCAAAGAAGAAGTAAGGGTGGACATGATCAATATCTGAAAATATCTGTCATAAGGAAGATATCATTATAATACTATCATGAGGAAGAGGAACCCGGCCTGAGCGTCATCACAGAGAACAGTGATAAACATCAGCTGTGTGCCAGGCCCTGTGCTAAGCATTTAGCTACAGCAGTTACTGCATCTTTAATTTACAAATAGATAACTAAGATTTCAAAAGGCTTAGCCACTTACCAAGAGTCAGAGAGAATTGATAGCAGATCCGGTATTCAGAAATCCAGGTTGCACTGATTCTAAAGGTCATGTTTTCAACCACTACACCAGGACTTCCCAAGCTTTTCCAGAGAGGAGAGTGAGCCTAACGGCAGAGAGGAGTGAAAGCAGATCCTTGGTGCGTGTAGGGGTGTAGACAGAGCTAGTCCTCTGTAAGACAGTGAATCTCGATAAGCCTTTGTTTTTTCTTCAAAATTCTATGCACGTTTTTGCAACTGGTATGGGAAAAAGTATGGCAGTTCCTTAAAAAATTCAAAATAGAATCACTATATGATCCAGCAACCCCACTTGTGGGCATACACCCAAAAGAACTGAAGGAAACGTCTTGAAGAGATATTTGTACACCCCTGTTCACACCAGCACTATTCATATCAGCCAAGAGGTGGAAGCAACCCAAGGGCCCATCAGTGGATGAACGGATAAACAAAATGTAGTATGTACATACAATTGAATATTGTTCAGCTCTGAAAAGGAAGAAAATCTTGTCACATTTCACAATATAAATGAACCTTGAGGATGTGATGTTTAGTGAAATAAGCCAGTCAGAAAAAGACAAATAATGTGTGATTCCACTTATATGAGGTATCTAAAATAGTCAAACTCATAGAAAAAGAAAGTACAATGGTGGTTATGAAGGGCTGGGAGGAGGAGGGGAGGGGAGTTGCTGTTTAATGGGTAAAGAGTTTCAGTTTTGCAAGATGAAAAAATTCTGTAAACCTATTCCACAACAATGTGAATATAATTAACACTACCAAACTGTACACTTTAAACGGTTAAGATGGTAAATTTTATGGTATGTGTTTTTATTACAATAAAAAAAAGTCTAGGTACATTTTTGTATTGTACTTGATTTTCATATTTATCATAACAATGTTTTCCCCCAACTTTCCAATAAAAATGATCCTCTAGGAAGATGAACAATTTTTATCTTGTAGCTTTGCATACCCCTGCATACCACGTGCCTAGTTTGAGGAGCGTTACTGTACATTACAAGGAAGCCAAAATCAACGTTACCCATGGGATACTGTGGTTTTTATATCTTCATCCAGAGGGACAATTAGCTATTGTCTTCCCGTTTTTAATTCCATTGACTTCTGCTCTTATCTTTATGTTTTCCTTCCTGCTATTTTGGATTTAATTTTTTCTTCTTTTTCTAAATTCTTAAGGTGGAATCTTAGATTATTGATTTGAGATCTTCCTTCTTTTCTAATGTAGACATTTAAAGATATAAATTTCTCTCTAAGTATATCTTTAGTTGCATCCTATAATTTTTGATATGTTATATTTTTATTTTTATTCAGTTCAAAATATTTCAATTTTTCTTATAATTTGAGCTTTCACTCATGGATTATTTAGTGTGTGCTTTATTTCCTGGGGATTTTCCAGATAGCTTTCTGTTACTAATTTCTAGTTTATTTTCATCATAGTCAAAGAACTTGTTTTGTATGATTTCCACCCTCTTAAAACTTCTGACACTTGTCTTATAGCCTAGAATATAGTCCATCTTGAAGAATTCCATACGTACTCGAAAAAGAATATACCTGCTCTTGTCAGACGTAATGGTCTAACAGGTCAGGTTAGTCAGCCATTTCTTCTTTCATTTCTGTCAGGTTTTGCTTCATGTATTTTGAAGCTCTGTTACTAGATGTATATACATTTAGAATTGTTGTTTTCTCTTGATAAATTGACTTCTTTATCAGTATATATTGTCTCTCTTTATGCCCGGTAATAATCCTTGTTCTGAAATCTATTTTGTCTGATATGAATACGGCCACTCTAGCTTTCTTTTGAATAGTGGTTGCATGATATATCTTTATTCATCCTTTCACTTTTAACTTGTCTTTATATTTATATTAAAAGTGGATTACTTGTGTCTAGCAAATAGCTAGATCTTACTTTTATGTCCAATGTAACAGTCTATGCCTTTTAATTGGAGTGCTTAGATCATTTAAATGTAATGCAATTATTAACATGGTATATTTGAAAGTTAAGAGAGTAAATGCTGAGTTCTCATCACAAGGAAAAAAAATTTTTCTTCTTTTTGGTATCTATATGAGATGATCGATGCTAACTAAACTTATTGTGGTAACCATTTCACAATACAATCATGTGTCGCTTAACCATGAGGTTACGTTCTGAGAAATGCATTGTTAGGCAATTTCATCATGGTACAAACCTCATAGAGTGTGCTTACACAAACCTAGATGGTATAGCCTACTACATACCTAGGCTATATGGTACTAATCTTCCGGGACCACCATTGCACATGCAGTCCGTCATTAACCGAAAAGTAGTTACACAATGCATGATTCTATACACAAGTCAAGTCATCCTGCATATGCCTTAAACTTTTACAGTGCTGGATGTCAATTATATCTCAATAAAACTGAAAAAAACTTTTTAATTATCAGTATGGTTAGATGTAAATACACCATCTTGCTATTTGTTTTACACTTGTCCCATTTGTTCTTTGTTCCTTTTCTCCTGTCTTGTTTTGGATTGCATTTTTTTTTTTAATATTCCATTTTATCTCCAGTCTTGGCTTACTAGCTACACCTCTTTGTTTTTGTGGTTGTCATCTTCCTTGTTGTTGTCGTCATTGTTTTAGTTGCTGCTCTCCGGCTTACAATATACATCCTCAATTTATCTCAGTCTATCTTCAAACAGCATCTACCGCTCTCCCTATAGTGTAAGAACCTTCACCACAGTACACTTCCATTTTGCACCTTCAGTCTTTTGTGCCTTGTTGTAATACACTTCACTTCTGAGTGTTATAAACCCCGCAGTACCTTGTTATTAATTTTGCTTTAAACATTTTTTTAAATGTGTTTTATATCTACCCACATATTTATGATTCTTGATACTCTTTAGTCCTTTATGCAAGTCTGATAACATTTTCCTTCTGCCTGAAGAAAGTTTGTTATCATTTCTTTTGGGTTCAGGTCTGCTGGCTGTGAATGCTCTCAGATGTTGATGATCTGAAAAGAGTCTTTACTTCACCTTCATTCTTAAAGGATACTTTTGTTGCAGATATAATTTTAAATTGCCAGGTTTTTTTCTTTCAGTACTTTAAAGATTTTGCTCCATTGTTGCATTAGTTTGCTGGGGCTGCCATACAAAATCCCACAGACTGGGTGGCTTAAACAATACAAATTTATGTGCTCACAGTTTTGGAGGCTGGAAGTTCAAGATTAAGATGTTGACAGTTAATTTCTTCTGCCGCCTGTCTCCTTGGCTTACAGACAGCTGTCTCCTCCCTGAGTCCTCACATGGTCTTCCCTCTGTGTGCGTCTGTGTCCTTAGCTCTCTTCTTATAAGGACACAGTCAGATTGATTAGGGCTCACCATACAAACTCATTTTAACTTAATCCCCTCTTTAAAGACCACATCTCTAAATATAGTCACGTTCCGGGTTGCTGGGGGTTAGGACCTCAACACAGGGATTTTGAGACTGCACATTCAGCCCATAACAATTATTTTCTGACAAGAACATGTCATCACTCTTTGCTTTGATCCTCTGTATGTAATGTCTTTTTTCTCCAGCTCATTTATGATTTGCTCTTTATCACTATTTTTCAACAATCTGGTTGGGATGTGTCTTGGTCTGTTTTTTTTTTAAGATTATCCTTCTTGGAGTTTGTTGGGATTATTAAATCTGATGCTTACATTTTTTGTGAAATCTCAAATATGCCAGCCATTATTTCTTCAAATATTTTTCTGCTCCCTCATTATCCTCTATGCAGCCCCTACATTCTCCTCTCCTTCTGGGACTCAAATTTCACATAGGTTAAAACATTTTATCTACTCCACAGATCACTGATGCCCTCTTCATTTCTTTAGTTCTTTTCATTTTGTGCTTAGTTTTAGATAGTCTTTATTGCTTTGTCTTCAACTTCAAGTTTTCTTTCTCAGCGACCAACCACCCATTAATAACATCCAGTGTATTTTTTCCTCAAATATTGTATTTTTTATTCTAGAATTTCCCTTTGGTTCTTTTTTGTATCTTACATTTCTTCTATGTTTTCCATTACTATCTTGAATATATGGCACATATTTCCAGTGGCTGTTTTAAAACATTTTAAACATTTTAAACGTTTTAAAACATTTTAAAACATTTAAAACATTTTAAAACATTTGTTAATTCCATCATAGCTATCATTTCTATATTTGCTTCCATAAATTTTTCTCCTGATTATACGTAATATTATCTTGCTTCTTTGGATGCCTGCCGAATTTTTATTTGATACCACACATTAGGAATTGTACATTCTTGGGTCTTGGGTTCTGTTGGAGTCCTTTAAATCAGTTTGGACTTTGTTCTGGCATGCCTTTAATTTACCTGAAAGCAGTGTAACTCTTTCAAGGCTTGCTTTTCAGTTTTATCAGAATGGGTCAAAAAACTAGCCTTTCGTCTGCGAGAAGATGATGAGTAGGAGAAAAGAGTCAAGCCCGAGGACTGAGAGTGAACAGAAAGGAATCGGACTCAGAAGCCAAGGAGAGAGCACAGAGTCCTGAGGTGGATCAAGGAGCAAAGACCAGAGACCCGCAGAGCGCAGGAGCTGCATTCCTGCAAAAGTCAGTGTATATTTACACTGGGGTGGGGGTGGGAGAGAGTTCGTGTTTATGTCATAAACACGTTTCTCATTTACATTCAGAAGTGGAGCGTGATGTGGGACGTTCTCTTGGTGTACATCTAGCTCCAAAGAAAGCGCTGTGCCAGCTCCATGTGTTAACCAAAATTGCTGCCGCACGTTTCCAAAATGCCCTCTAGGGGGCGGTACTTGCCCCATTGAAAACCACTGGTTTGGGATTGTGGGATTTAGACTATGCCTTTGTTACTCTGCCCTTCATTGGCCCAACTTCCTCACCTTGCCACATCGTCAGGGGAACCCCAAGAGCCCTTTTCTTCATGTGCTCTTCCTGGAAGATGAATTCATTCATTTCTGTGGCTGCAGCGACTGAGCAAAGTTCATGGCTCCCTCGCCCACATTAACAGCCTGGCCCTCCTGCCTGCCTCTTCTCTCTCTCTGCTAAGGTCTGCTCATCCTTAAAGGCTCCGCTCAATGCTGTCTACCTGGTTACAACCTCTCCAATGACGCCAGCTGACAGCAACCTATCCTTCCTCTTGCCCTTGGAGATCCTGCCAGTGCTTTAGTTCTCAATTGGACAGAACTCCTCAAACTGCAGTCGTGATTCACCCGGAGAATGGCTAAAACCTAAACCTAAAACCCAGGGGACAGCTTGTCAAAATGTAGGTTCCGAGGCAACATCCTCAAAAGATATTTCTTTGATAATAAGGCTGGTCATTTATTTTCACTTACAAACATCCAAAGCAAAGAAATGAACATTGTAACACATTCTCAGAGGGATTTTGATATTAATCGAAAATTGAAGAACCACTGCCTTGGTCGTTTCAGGAGTGCCCCACATGTGTGTCTCTGTTTTGTAGACTCTTTCAATCTTGGAACCGCTTTTTAATGTGTGGAAGCTGACCTCGCGCTGAGCATATAATGCAAGATTTCAGTTTTCAGTGTCAGGAGCTGGGGATCTGGGGACCCAGGAGGCGTCTTGGTGATGGGTCTTAGTCTCCTCCATAATCTGGATCAGCCGCCTCAGTTCTTTGATATGCGCAGTTGATAGTATTATCTGGGTTATACACAGTGCTCCAGGAAAGCGCAACACAAATGAAGCTTCTGGACAAGAACCCTGGCCTTTCTTTCAACTGGGCTGCTGCCCCTAATCCCATCCTGTACAGGGATCCCAGAGCCACCACCGCCCAGGACACAAAGATTAATAAAACGGGTTCCTATTTTCAGGAACTTCAAGCCTAAGGGCCAGCCCCGGTGGCCTAGTGGTTAAGTTCGGCACGCTCTGCTTCCACAGGCAGGGTTCAGTTCCTGGGGGTGGAACTACACTACTCACCTGTCAGTGGCCATGCTGTGGCCATACAAAAAAAGTGGCATGGATATTGGCTCAGGGTGAATCTTCCCCAGCAAAAAAACCAAACAAACAAACTTCAAGCCTAATAGATGAGAGAGACAGGTAAACAAACAATTTCACAGTAATGAAAGCATATAAGAGGTACAGAAATATTGGTGGAGACAAGGAACTTAATATCTGAGCTGAGTTTAGAAGAATGTGTAGGAACTAATTCAACCAGGCAGGGAAGAGCAACCTACACAAGGACACTGCATGCACGAAGGATGGAGGCGTGAGTCAGTGCAGGTTATCAGGGCATGAATGGTAAATGCCGGCGCTTGGTCAAAGAGAATGGTGGGAATGAACCTTCCTCCTGGCCTTGGGCACTGCAAAGGAAGGATGGAGGCACTGGTGGGGTAAATTTGTGAGGAAGGACCCTCAGTTGAGGCCACTGGTCTCCTTTCTTCTCAGAAGGAGGCAGTTCTGGATGGCATGGCCACAGCCTCTCACTTTCTCGAGCACAGCAGCTTCCTAAAGCCCCTTGGACTGGAGCTCTGGTCTCTGGGCTCATCCCAGGGCAATGACTTTCAAAGTGACTGCAACCCCCACTAAGAAATACATTTGATGTTGTGACCCAGAACACACATACTCAAATATAAAATTGAAACACAATTTCCATAGAACAATACTTCCATTATTGCCTGTGATCGCTTTGATATTTTGTTTTCTATTCTAGCCCATTTTTTAAACATTAACCTTGGGTGGCACTCACTAAGCTGCTCTCACAGGCCAGGGAGCCAAACCCGCAGTTTGAGAAGCACCATCCTAGGCTCATATCCTAGTTTGGAAGTGTCGAGAAGCAGTAGAGTACAGTGGCTAAAATCTTGGACTCTGGGAGCAAACTGCTTGAATTCAAGTCCCTATTCCCCCACTCATTATCTGTGTGGCCTTAGGCAAGTTTGTACTTCGGTTCCCTTGTCTGCAAAATGGGATAATAAGAGTGCCTACCATGTAGGGTTGTTGTGAGGATTAAGTGAGATTATATACATATAAAAGCCCAGAAAACTGTCAGATATCTAGTAAGCGCTGTCTAAGTGTTAGCTGCCCTTATAATTATCATCATCATCACCATTATCATCTCTGACTCCTCCTCCTATCTCATCCTAAATGAAGCTCAGTTGCAGTACCACTGGTGGTGAGGGGCGAAGGCAAAGAAAACCGTTTATTTACAAAGCTGTACGAAACTACACAGGGGGTGGGGCAGGGTGGGGAGACGCTGGGTCCCCGTCCGCACGGGCTGCCCCCCCTCCCCCCCATCTACACGGGCTTCCCCTGATCCTGTTGCAGGAATGAGGAGGAGGGAGACTGCTTTCCTAGCCATGACTCAGTGTCCTGGAGAAGGTGACAACTGGGTCTGAAATGATCTCCTCTGCTTTCTACTCACAAATATTTTATTCTCTCACTTTTTGTGACCACCTAGAATCCCATACCCCCAAAGCAAGGAGGATTTCCTTTTTACTATATATCTTGGAACCATATTAGAGTGTCAGTTCATAGAAAGGAAGGTTGGATTTATTTCCTCATCAATTCAGTGCACTCAATCCAATAGCGGACAGCCCACAAAGGGGATTTTGAAAAAAAGAAGAAGGAAAAGCAGAAGCAAACTATGTCAAAGTCTGGCATGCTTCCACCCACCTCACCCAGCACCTCAGATGCTCTGACGGTCAAAGTAAAGAACAAAAGGGGCACCTGAAGGGTGTGGAAGCCAAATCCAAGAATATTCGCTCAATCACCCAAAGGACAAATTCAGGAAATAAAGGACTGGAGCCTTGGAGTAAATGTTTCATTGGTCATGATGATCAAAAGATGATGGTTAACACACACACACACTCAGACCTCACCCCACCTGTTGTGGGCAGAAGCCACACCTCCGGCCCCACCCCCACCCCTGCTGGGCTTCTCCTGCCCCGCCCTGCAGCCACCCCTCCACCCAGGACTCTGCCCTCCACTGGGAATTCTACTGCCCTGTTTTCAACTGCCCTCCACATGGGGCCTGGACGCTCACTGGGAAGAAAAGCCGAAGACGCCCTGAGTCTGCGGTGGGCTGGGTTGCAATGTCCATGAGTCCTTCTCCATCTCCCCTTCCCAACCTCTCTCCTCCTCTCCCCTCTCCCACCCCATCATTGTTCCCCAGAAACAAATAGGATGGCTTCGCTGGTCAATTCTTTACATGTACAAACACCAAAAGCAGAAGAAACGCCCCGGCCACCCCCCTCCCCCCAAACCCCAGTGCTGGGAGAGCAGCCACGGCGGGCGAGGCTGCCTCGGGAACTGCGGAGCTGCTGGAGCTGTCCGGCTGTTCTGGAAACTTCTTTGGCCTCTGGGCTTTACCTGGAGGCCTCTTCCTTCAGCTCCTTGTTTTTCCGCACTTCCTCGGCGTGCTTGTCCTGGGAGGGAAGGGAGGGAAAAGGGCAGGTCACACACGGCTTCCCGGGATAAATGCAGGACAAGGGGCAAGAGAACCAAGGCAAAGAATGGCCGCCACAGGAGGAGAAGAGCAGGGTCTGCGAAGGCTCCTGGGAAGGGGCAGAAGGTGGCAGGTGAGACCAGCAGGAGGCAGGTGTATGAGCCTGTTGTGAGGCCCCCCGGGAGCTCCTGGACTGGGGCTAACCTCCCATGGAGGACCCACCACAGTGACCCCAGGGCCCACCAGCCTCTCCCTCCGTCCCCAGGCCGTCCTGGCATTTGCTGAATGCGCTGCTGGACTTGATACAACGAGCAGCTCAGTGTAGCTGCTAGAGTTGCTGGTAGAACAGACAGGGCTCATTGAAGTGCCCCCTACACACTCATGCAACTTCACTGCTTTTACTTCTTGTCCATCTCCTTAGAGAAAGTCGTCTTAACCCACTTGGTGAAATATGAGGGCTCTTAAAGTTTAAACTGACAGAAGAATTTTGGAAATGTTATCCAACTCCAAAAAGTGGACTTTCTTACCAGTGTTGTGAGAGGACCCTCTTTTGTTTTACAGAGTAATGAAGCCAAAAGATGGGAAATGACTTTGAAAGCCCCCCAGCTGTGTGACCTTGACCAACTGGCTTCACCGATCAGGCCTCTGTTCTCTGGTCTTAGAGGGAGGGGCGTGGATGGGAAGCTCTATCCCTCTAGAAGTCTGTGATTTCAGCGTTCCCCTCGAGGGCTTCTCACAGTCTGCCATATTGTGCGAGAGTCTGGCGCATGTTGGATGGTGACCTCCTTGTGGACAGGGACCATGCCTTTTTCTTTGTTATAACTCCCACTTCCCACTGTGGCCCCTTGTGCATAGTAGGTGTTCAGTAAACATTCTCTGCCAGACCGGCATCGTCACATCCAGATATCAAGACAGCCTGGTGTAGACCCCCCGAGGCAGTCCAGGTTCCCAGGATGTACCTTAAACTACAGATCTGTCCCTGGAGACGCCCTAGAACTTTCCACGGCCCTGGGGAGAGTGTGGGGAGTAGTGTGTCTAGGGCAGCGGTTCTCAACCTTGGTAAACGTCAGCGTGACCTAGGAAGCTTGTTCACCGCAGGCCCGCAGGCGCCATCCCTAAAGAGCTGGGTTAGTAGGTCTGGGGGGGGGGGGGGGGTCCAAGCATCTGCAGTTTTAAACTTTACACCAGGTGAGTCTGGTGCAGACGGTCAGCGACCCACACAAACGCTGACACAGAAGGCATTGTTGAAGGTGTCCCTGGCCTGGAGCAGCGCAGAAACCACACACCCGTCTCTCCTTCTACCTCCTGCCTTCACCCTTGAGCAAGGGAGAATAGGGGTCAAGATCCCGGAGGAGTGAGGCCCACTCAAATGTCTGCGCTGACATCTTGTTTCTTTGACTCTTACCTCACCTCCAACGCTATTACTCCAGAGTGTGGGCCTTCCCAATCTCTGCACCTCAGAATCTACCTCCATTCCCAGGTGAGCCCACGGGGTAGGACCCTAGGATTCTGGACTCTCTCTCCCTGACCTCCAGTAGCCCCTCTCTGACGAAACGCTGGCAGGATGGTTGTGGGCTGGTCTCCCTGAGACAGATGTTGAAAGAGCCACCTGGACTCGTAGCCAAAGAGCTGGATTGTAGCCCCAGCTTCACCACTTAGTAGCTGTGTGACCCTGGGCAAGTCATTTAACCTTCTCTGACATGGTTTCTTCACTAGTCGCATAAAGATAATGCCTATCCTGCTTACCTCGTGGATTTGTTGTGAGGATAGGGGTATGAGGAAATCAGTGTTTTGCAGGCTTTCAAATACCATCTTACGGCTCTTGCCTCAATTATTTGTTTTGGGTTTGGCCTGAGAGCCCATGCCCCATCCTATCCCAACCCCAGATTTTTTTCTGCAAGAGTTTGCTCCAAGCCATCCCTGAATAATTGGAGAAGACTAAAATCAGACCCAGATCACTTCCCTCCCGTGTGACACTTGGTGGAGGCCGTGCTGCCCCTAAAAGGATGGAGTGGGTATAAGAGCAGAGGGGCTGCCACATGCTGGC
Organism: Equus asinus; assembly: GCF_041296235.1. Taxonomy (NCBI): domain Eukaryota; kingdom Metazoa; phylum Chordata; class Mammalia; order Perissodactyla; family Equidae; genus Equus; species Equus asinus. Next base: position 64,753,871 of record NC_091792.1, on the reverse strand, counting down.
CAGCTGCAGGGCCTACATAACATTCAGATCCCTTGTGAAGAAACCAGATCTTTCTAGTAGTTGTGGCCAAGGGCCTGAAACTCTAGGTGGATGGGCAGGAAGGATCGGGGACCACGCTGCTCACCATGGGACGAGGCCACCGATCAGGTCCCGGGAGTCACCGCGCAGCAGGCGGCTCCTGGAAATAAAACACAGAGCTGGAGCTCTCCCAGGAGCTGCAGGAGAAACTGGGACGGCCTGAGACTCAGGAAATGAGGCCAGCGTGTTCTCAGCAGGATGGGCTGTTATTCTGCTGACATGTGAGACCAACCCCAGTCTCTCACGTTTCTCTTATTTAGATGACATCATTTGGTTTATTGACCAAAGGTAGCCTATTGGAAAAACTCGAGACGCAGTCAGTCTATATGAAGAGGGGTGGAGAGAATCATGTTTCCTGGTCAATGGGCAACTCGGCTCATCCTGCCCTCGGCTTAGAGCCAAGAGCTCAAGTCCTCATCTTTCATTAAATCCAATCAGTCCATTCAAGGATGGAACCAGGAATGTACAACTGCTTGCTTATCCATACTCCCTTGCATTAGGCAGGCTCTCTCTAGAAGATAAGCGGTCTAATGTCCCTAATACAATGAGAAATTTCAATTGTGTAGCTGTGCAGCATGTCCCCCAAGGAATTCCAAAGCTCGGTTCATGTTTCTTGCCTATGACTTCCCAAATCATCCCTTGGAACACTCTAAGGATCCAGCCTAACGAAAATATCCCCATTCCTGCTCAAGGCTGCTTGCTCCCTGAAATGACACATAGGTCCATCATACTTGCGGTGGAAGCAAGAGAGTGTCCCAGGAGTCTCCTCTCCCATCTGAGAACACCTACCTTCTCTTGCAGCCGTTCCAACATGGCGGCAAGGTGGGCCTCCCGGTTCTCCTTATTGGATTCCATCTTCTGGGCCAGTTTTTCCTTAGCCATCTTGATGAAGTTGTTGTTTTCCTCAATGGCTTTTTGGATCACCTCCCGCTCGTGTTCTCTCTTCTCTGCCAGGTGCTTCAGGAGCTCAGCTTCCTGGTACTAGGACAGCACAAAGAGGGAAAGAGGCCCTTGTGGGTGAGCATGCTGGGTGTTTATTTACCATCATGACTTAAGAGCTCCACACCCAGAAAACATGCCTCCCTGAGCCTGGTTCCTGGCCTGCTGGCAGGAAGCAAGGACCCTTCTGGTTTCTCCTACCATAGCCTCAGTTGCCTTTGTCTCACTGCCATCATACATTCATTAATTCATTCATTCATTCAAAAATACTAAGTGACTATATACTATGTGCCAGACATTAGTCTAGTAACTTGGGAAAGAAAAAAGTCTAGTAGAGATGAGACATATATAACTCTGCCCCACACTAGCATGTGACATATATCATACGGGGTAGAGAGAAAATGCTCTAGGAATTCAAGGGAGGAGAAGATTATTTTCTGCGTGAAAGATGAAGAAAAGTTTACACAGAGATGGTATCATAGTATCAATAGGAACCATGGAAGGCATGTGGCGGGGCGGGGGAGGGGGGTGGCGGGGAGGGGCGGAAATACCGACCATGACCTTCTTGCCCCTCCCCCAATTGAGGAGCCCTTCCCTTAATTGTCTAGCCTTTCCCTAAATCCTTAGTGTTTGTCAATGTCTTCTTCCTGTCACTGTGCGTGTAAGGCCACCTCTTGGAGGTATGTAATGCCTATCCCTATGCCCTAGCCAAACTGTAAGCTCCTAGAGACCAGGGACTTCCACTTCTTTGTTTCCCTCAGTGGTGCCTCATTCTCTGCCCTGCACATGGGAGATGCTGCCTAAATATCTGTGGGTTGGTGGTGACCTAACGCCAGCTCAGGACCATCACCTGTCTTCTCCAGCTCCCTCCACCTCATACTGAGATGGAGGGAAGAAAGGATGGCACTTACCTTCCTTCGCTCCTCAGCTGCTTCTAGTTTCTTCTGGATCTCTTCTAGTGATGGGTCTCGCCGCCTGGGTAGAGAGGCATTGAACTCGGGCACCCCATCGAAGGAGGGTGGCTTCAGGATGACTTCAAAAGACTGGCCCGAGGTGCATTTGTTCAGCTCGATGACTTCCATGTCAGAAATTACACACCAGTTCAGGTCCACCGTGTCTGCTGCAGAGAGCAGAAAAGGGGCTGCTCACCCCCGAAGACTCCATGGGCACCCAGAAAGCATGCGTTACATGCACACACACGCGGGAGGTCTGGGGTCCCCAAAGCAAACCAGTAACCGGGGTTCTGGGCCTGTCCTGAGCATGGCACCTAGGGTCATGGGCTCTGATGGGGCTGGAGGAGTTGGTAGCCAGAGTAAGGTCTCAGGTTCCACGAGCGGGGGTCTCAGGATCTGTGAGATCTAATAACGGCTGAGCAACTGCTGCTGCTTTTGCTGCTGCCACAAGGCTCCTCTCGTAGGTGAGCTCCTGCTGGAGCGTCATCAGGTGGCCAGCAGGGTGCATTCACCCACCACCCACCAGCCCTCCACTCCTCAGCCCTCTGCGAATCTGATGGCTCGGCCTGTTGACACCTCTCCCGCCCTCTCCTACCCTGCTCTCTTCTTTCTCTCCAGTCAGCACTGTCTTTCCGCTGGCTTTGATCTTTTCTCCTACACTGTCTCCCACACCAGCCTAAACAGAAAAAACAATCTCAGGTAACCCAAGCACTCCCACCTCTCATTTCCAGACCAAACCCATCCCTTCCTTTTACCCCCAGGAAATTGAGAGGTGATCTGTTCCCCAGCCCCCCTGATCAGGACATGGCCATTCAGTGCTCCCCACTAGCGTCTTGGGACATGGCGTCCTGGGACTCTGTGGCAGGTCCCAGGCAGCATGGCTATCACAGAGCCTCCTTGGGGGGACCCAGGGGGAAGTCCTCTTCCCACCTCTGGACCCTCCCAGAGCATTCTCTACCCTTGACTGAGGAGCCTTGGTGACTGTGGAATCTAGTGATTTGCGCCACATCTTGTCTTCGCTTCTAGGCTACATGTTCCCTGAGGGCGAAATCTGTCTGCTTAGCCTCTTCGTCCTCCACAGCATCCATTTGTTAACAAATGCACAACAGCTGAGATAAAAGCACTCTGCAGAGTGTCTGATTCAGACCTTCAGCTGCTGTCTCGGTGTCCAGGCCCCACACCCGCCTTCACACAGGGCTTAGACCCTCAGAATCAGCCATGGCGATGCCACTGATTCCAGGAAAGGAAAGGTGATGCGGGAGGGGAGTTTCAGGAAATTGCTGTACTCATGGATACAAACCACAGGAACCCTCCAGCAGTCACCCTCACATTGAGGCCCTCACTTACCTTCATATTTGTAGGACGACTTATTCAGGGGGTCGGCCAGGAAACAAGAGCAGAACAAAGACACCAGTGGGAGCTCCTTCATCTTCTCTTTGTAGGCTGCGAAAACACCCGGCACATGAAGATGGTGACCACTCCTAGACTTAGAAGCCAGCATCCGTGCGAGTCAGGGTGCCTGAGCAATCAGGGGTCACCGGGCTCCACAGAGGCACCCAAACCACCCAGGCTCACCCCTGTCCGGGGATCCAGCCCCCTTAGCTCTGAGTGGCCCTCTTTTGGATTAGTCTGTGTGATTAGGACCCACTTCTGCCCACCTATTAGAACCTGAGCCTTCCAGAGCATCCAAGTGACCCCATCTTCCCCCCAGTACCTCGTCTCCCTTTGTGGAACTGAATATAAAATGCCCTCAGGTAAAACCCCAAGCAGCAGCACCTTCATCCCAGCCTGGCACCCAGGACCTAGCTCTCTAGCCACCTGCACTTGCCCAGGGTGTCCATTTCTTTTGCTCCAGGATACAGGAAATCCACCCTCCATTTTACTCAAAGTACTCGGCAGTGCTCCCCTGAAGGGTGAAGAAGCTCACCACCATCCCTCTGGCCTTGCGCCTCACTGGGTGGCAAAGTCAGGCTGTGAGCCTCCCCTGGCCTTCCCAGCACAGGGGTCAAAGCCAGAGGGGCTGCTGTCTGTGAGGCCTGGAGCAATACTTACCCCCCACCCCCCACTGTCTAGTCTCTCTGTGCCTGGGGAGGCTTTGAAAGCCAGGAGGTCACAGTTAGAGCTGCTGTGTTGACGTGCAGCCCACACCCCCAGCCCTGGCCCTGCGCTCCCAGAGCAGCCCCCCTCCATCCTGGGGCCAAGGCCTCTTGTTTGAAGCTCAGGCTCCCTCGGAACTCAGCTGAGCCCCAGCTCAGCGCCCGGGTGCTTCCCCATTCATGTACTTCTACAAGCTGAAAACACAGTGAACTGCAAAAATCAGGCACGTACATTGTAGAAACTTTTTAGGAGCACACACAGATAAGTAAAAGGACCACAGCTCAGCTGTGATCCCGCCTACTATCTAGAGAGAACTTCTTCTAACCCTCAGGTGTACTCCTGTCCGCCTTTTCTTGTTTTCTGTGCATCTGTCCATGCATGCATGTGTGTACAGCAACACCCGAGGCTGTGGTGCCTATCACGTAAAGAGGTTTTGTACCTACCAGCGAGGGTCATGTTTTCTGGAATGTGAGAGATGAATCCAACTAAAAGTCACAGAGTAGGTCTGTCACAGCTCAGGACACTGTCACGAATCTGAGGAAAAGAGAGCATTTTACCCCTGACAGGTTATTCTCGTAAGGAAGGTCTCTACACAATTGGGGCAGGAGTCCCAGGAGGCACCTCGGCTGCCCCCACATCCAGGCCCTCTCCACATCCACTCTCCCTTTCCCCAACGCCAACCACTGTGCTAATGATGGTTTCATAACTGATTTCCTAAGGCCCCCTAAGTGTGCAAAGATGGGTTTTCCCAAACTGTGTGGATCAAGGCTGTTCGTCAGTCTGCCTGAGTAGCTCAGTGGCCTGGCCCAAAGCCAGGGTTAGGGTGAGAGACAAATCCTAAGTCAGAATCACCTGGGAGGTGGTCATGAAATAGCTATGTGTCCTGAATTTCTCCCTGCACTCACCCCAGACTTTCTCCCTCAGCCCATTCTGCCATGGGTGAGAGGGAATTGGATAGAGCATATCAGAATACCTCTTCAGATCCCCCTTACTCCCTTCCCCCAAAAGAACCACTGTCCTAAGCACTCCTTGACCCCATTTAAGACAACCCTGACTATGAGAAGGGACGAACATTATTCAGGAATGATGTCATCACGTGTTCAGTGCAGAGACAGAAATCAGCTCGCAGGATTACGGCGGGGGCACAGTGGCAGGGCTCCATACACAGCAGGAGGCCTGGGGAGCCAGCGAGGGCCCCATGGCATCAGCAGCACCTGAACTGAGTCTTCAGTGATGAGTCAGAATTAGGGAGGAGTTGGTAGAGAGGGCATTCTGCCAAGGGAGCAGCACACACAAGGGCCAGTGCGAGAAAGCTCAGAGTCTGTGGGGATCTGAAGCTGGTTGATGCTGGGCCAGGAGTGAAGGAGGAGGGGGAGGTAAAACAGGAGAGGCAGGGAGGGAGCAGAGCAGGGAGTGTCTGGGGGACACAGGGCAACGGGGCTCCACTGAAGGCCACTATCTGACAGAGTGAGGAATGCCCAGCAGCGAGTGTCTATCATGGGGACCACTTGATCCTTGGCCACTGTGATCGTTAACTTCTGTGTCAACTTGACTGAGCTAAGGGATGCCAGGATAGCTGGTAAGACATTATTTCCAGGTGTGTCTGTGAGGGTGTCTCCGTAATGGAAAGTATTTGAGTCAATAGACTGGGTAGAGATGGCTCCCACCAATTTGGGTGGGCACCATCCGATCTGTGGAGGGTCCTCATAGAATAAAAAGGCAGAGAAGGTGAATTTGCTCTCTCTGCTCGAGCTGGGACCTCCATCTTCTCCTGAGCTCCTGGTTCAGGCCTCCAGACTGAGACTGAAACTACAGTACCGACTTTCCTGGGCGTGCAGCTGGCAGGTGGCTGAGGGTGGGACTTCTCAGCCTTCATAATTGCGTGAGTCAGTCTGTTATAATAAATCCCCTTCTATATATCTCTATATATCCTACCAGCTGTTTCTTAGGAGAACCCTGAACAGCCACCCTCAGTGGTCACTGTGCCAGCGGGGGGTGGCATGAGCCAACACCTTCACTGCCTGCATCTTCACAAGGCAGCGGGACTCAGAGACTGACTTAGAATCCTTTCCTTTCTTGATGAGGTGTTTTTCCCTCTGGGGAGCAGAGTCCACACTGACTGGGCGCGGCAGGGGAGCCAATGGGAGCAGTGAGCTCAACTCTGGCTTTCGGGCTAGACCAGTGTGAAGTCAAACAGACTTCACCTCTCTTACTGGCTGTCACCAGTCACTTCACATGTCTAACCTGTGCTTAGTTCTGCACAGAGTTGTACAAATTAAATGGGAAAAGGATGTTATGGCATCCAGCAAAAACAAGGTGCTTAATAAGTGTTAGTTTCCCTTCCTCTGCCTTGTCATCAGAGTGGCTCCCAGGTGCCACACACCTCCTTTGGAGTCATCACCTGTGGTCCTCACCAGCCCTGCAAGTAAAGGCTGTGGTCGCCATTTGCAGATGAGGGAACTGATGCTCAGAGGGTTCATGTGGCATGCTCAGTGTCAATCAGCTAGAAAGTTAAAAAGCAGAGATTTGAAGCCAGGTCAACCGGCCTGCAAGCGCTTTGCTCCCTGTGGTGTGTTCGTGGTCTTCTCCTTGTTGTGCTTTGGAGCCAGAGGTGCCCCTTTCACGCCACTCCCGAGGCAGCACAATGGGCCTCTCTCCTCAGAGTCAAGCTGATCCTGACAGTACCAGTGAGTCCCTGAACAGGGAGGGGGACCGAGTGCCTGGATGCGACATCCCTGGTCATGAGGCTCCATTCTACACAATCTCCGCTCATGACCAGGCTGATTGATGAGGGGACTGGCAGAGTGAGCGAGCCCTTGCCAGGACAGGGGGCGGCCTCAGAATTGAACCTGGGTAATGGCTCAGAAGTGGAGGTCCAAACAGGGGAAGGGGAGGCAGAGAAGGAAACCCTGAGAAGGAAGGGCCTAAGCCGGCTTCTTCTGTAGGAGCCGGTAGCTGGAGTCAGGGACCGTGCCCCTGGGCCTGAACTGGGAGTGGTAATTAAGACCCTCCCCTCACGGAGCACTTTACACATTACAGTCCTTGGCACCTACGTTACATCAGTTGATCTTCACATGAGGCTGGGCTAGGCTGACAAGGCAGGCAACATCAGCTTCACTTTCAGACAAAGAACCTAGGGCTCAAGGAAGTTAACGACTTTCGGCTAAGGTCACACGGCTAGTTGGTGGTAGAGCTGGCTCTAGGATCAAGACCTTCTGACTTGTAAGCTCTTCCCTTGTGGTCAGTGAAGGGACTAGATGCTACTTGCTGTTCCTCCATGGTCCTGGGGACAAAGGGGAAGCCAGTCTGGCCTGAAGACTCGTGTGGAAGATATTGTGCTATGCTAGGAGTTTTAGGAGCAGGACGAACCAAGTAGGGAAGACAGGTCAGAGAGACAGAGAAGGAAGACCAGGGCAGGGAACAGGAGACATCCAAGAGATGGGCAGTGGTATGCACAGCCAAGGGATTTGTGACTGAGAACTCTTGATTTCACAGGGTTGGAGTCTGTATAACTAAAACTGCATATTTTACAGCATCTACAATGTGACAAATGCTTTCACTTTAATTGTCATGATGCCTTTGTGACATAGAATTACTATCCCTATCTCATAGATATGAGGATTGAGGCTCAGAGAGGCTAAGTGACATTTCCAAGGTCACTCAGCATAGTGGGTTGGATGGTGTCCCCCAATAAGGTATGTCCAGATCCTAACCCCTGCAAGGGAATGTGACTTTATTTGGAAAGGGTCTTTGCAGATTTAACTAAGTATCTCAAGATGAGATCATTCTGTATGATCTAGATGGTACCAAAATCCAACAGCAAGTGTCTTTAGGAGACATACAGAGGAGAGACCCACAGAGAGAAGAAGGCCATGTAAAGATGGAGGCAGAGATTGGAGTGGTGCAGCCGCAAGCCAAGGAATGTAGGGAGCCACCAGCAGCTGGAAGAGGAGAGGAAGGATCCCCTCCCTAAAGTCTTCGGAGGAAGTGTGGACCTGCTGCCACCTTGATTGTGCCCTTCTGGACACCAGAACTGTGAGAGAATGAATTTCTATTGTTTTAAGCCACTGAGTTTGCAGTCATTTGTTACAGTAGCTGCAGGGAACTAACACACTCAGTAAGTGACAGAGCCAGGGTTCAAATCCCTGATTCTCTCGCCTTCTCTCAGCTACCAGTGTCTATGCATGGTCTGATGTGCTCCTCAAGATAATCTGTGTACACGTACCTGTGGGTACATGGGGCCCTTATACATCCTCGTGCCAATAGTCATGTCATTTCTATTGCACTCAAGACCCAAAAGATGTTGCTGCCCATGGGACATTCTGAGAAAGGATATAAGGGAGTAGCAGGGAGGGCAAGACTCTTCTGCAGGGCCCAGCAGTGCAAGGGGGTCCTAAGCCATTGGGTGGTGGCAGCCACAGTAGGGAGCCTAGCTTTATCCCTAACTGACATCCTGTGGCATCCTCATTGGATGGGGCCAGTCACACCCACCTCCCCAGCACTCAGCCTGGCTGCGTGAGGACTCTAGATTGTCTTATGAGTTGGACCCAGATTGAACACACAACCTTTGGAAGATCTGGTTATGCTAACCCATGGCCTGGAGGCCCTTCAGAACAGCTCTTAGGTACCTGTTCTCCCATCTTAGACACCAACAACACAGGCCACTCTCCTAGGCATGTCCAGTCAACCAAGGGCCCACAAACCAGCCTTAGTCTGGACGCCTGGGCCCTACAATCTTCTCATGGTACCATGGAATCTGTTAAATGGCTTGGAGGTTTGGGTCATGTCATCATGCCACAGCAAACTACTTGCAACAGAGTGGGGCCACCAGGCCTATTCTGGGACTGACAGAGAGGGGCAGTGAGGGACGTTATTGCCCAAGGTCAGAGAGGACAGAATGTCAGGAATTCAGGGAGGCAAGATGAAGATTGAGAAACATTAGAGGCGAGAGAAGGCATGAGGCCATGAGGTCAGGCCCATCAGTGGGAGAGTCTGTCCAAGACATCAGACATCAGAGCATCATAAGGCAAAACTCCATGTTGAGGTAAATATGTGGCCCCCCTAGAGACTCCTTGCATGTCTTCTGTTAAGGCAGAGGCCAATCCCAGGCCTTGGATAGCCCCTAAGGAAGACCAAGAAACTGACCACATGCAGTGGTAGCAAAGATCAAGGGGCCCCCAACCGAAGGCCGATGTGTCACAATCACTCAGCCAATGACCACAGACCCAGAGCTGGAGCTCAGGAAGTAGCCTCCTGCCTCCGCCCAGTGCTCACTCCCAAGCACTTTCGATGGGTCCAGACTGGTTGGTCAAGAGGCAGGGCCTCCTTGGGCAGCCCAGCCCCTGTGCTGTCAGTTGTCCATGTAGCCTAGCAGGTGGTGAGAGGACTCAAGCTTCAGATGACAAAGGTGAGAGTGTGATGGGGTTATTATGCAATTCAGGCTCTGCAGTGCCTCTAACCTTGCAATAGATTTGGAACTTGACTGCATGCTGGGCGTGTGGACTGGGTTTATTGGGGAATGGAGTAGGCCCACTAGGCTGCGTGCAGGATGCATTGGGATCAATTGCTAGAATGGGAACGAGAAGATCCGAGACCTCCAGACCAGGGAAAATTTGTACTTTATTTTCTGTTCATTAGGAAGCCACTGACGTCTTTTGAATAAGGAGAGAGAGGAAAAGTTGATGCTGATGATAACAGCAATAATAATAATAGCTATCACTTCTTTAGCACCTGCTTGGTCCCAGGAAAATCACAGACATTATCTCACTTTATTCTCTGAGGTTCTTTTATAATGAGAAAATGGAAGATCAGCAGAGTCAGGTTAATTACACCAAGTTATACATGTAGTAAGGGGCGGAGCTGGTAGTTTCATTCTAAAGCCCATCTCTGTCTTTTGCTTATACCCCTAGTGCAAAAAGATTCTTCTGGCAGCATGAGCTTGGGGAAGAGATTTGGAGGGGAAGACTGGAAGCTGAAACTAGGCACAGAGTGATGAGGACCTGCCCAGAATGAGAATGAGAATGAGAATGCCCCTTCTGTATGCATCCGACCCAGTACTGTTTCCAACTGTTTGCAAACTGATCCACACAATTCCCCCAGCTCCAGCATCTGAGAGTCTTTGTATGGAAAATCAAGTAATCACACATTTTTGTTGCTGATCTGAACCATTAACATAACTGGTAAAATAAATTAGTTAGCGATAACCCCACCAAGCAGAGATCCAGGCCATCAGGAGAGGAGGTAAGACGCAGAATGAGTAAGTTTTGATCGGGAGCAGGGCAGCTGATAGTGAAGGCCTAGAATCAAGGCTATTGACTGAAGAGGGATCTCATGGTGACATGGTGGTGGGAAAGATGTCTAAAGTGAAGAGATCAGAGTCCCCCGGTTCCCCTCGAACATCAGAATGTCCAAGATGGAGAGAACGGGCTATCCTTGGCTGGGGGCTCTCACCCAGAGGAAATACTAAGGCTCTTTGATGGCCACTGGACTGGGGATGCTGCAGGCACTCAGTGGCAGGGCCTGGCCAGGCCACACATCCTACGTTGCACACAACAATCCCACACGACGAACAACTGTCCCTTCCAAATGCCAACACCTTCCTCCCCGGAGACCTGAGATCCTAAAAAGTCACACTGAGTTGGTGGCAGAGATGAGACCAGAGTCCAAGCCTCTGGATTCCAGTGTCAGTGCCCTCCCCCTTCAGGCCCATCCTTTCCCTCCCCCACCATACCAGAATTGAGGGAACAGTCCACACGGGGGCTACCAGAGCAGCAAATATGAAGACAGGGATGCAAAAGGGATGTCATAACAGAAGGACTTTTCTTTTCCTGAGGAAGATTCGCCCTGAGCTAACGTCTGTTGCCAATCTTCCTCTAGTTTTTCGTATGTGAGCCACTGCCACACACGGCCACTGACAGACAAGTGATGCAGGTCAATGCCCAGGAACCAAAGGTAGGCTGCCAAAGCAGAGTGCGCCGAACTTAACCATTATGCCACCAGGGCTGGCCCAGAAGGACTTTTTTACATGACCAGAAATGGTGACCCACACTCCCAGGCTTTCTGTAATGCAGTCAATGACTAGGAGCCAATAGAGAAGAGCATCAAGCTCTCAGATGCTGAATGGCCATTTCCTGGGTGCACACCTGAACTCCTGAGATGCCTCTGACTGCCTACATGGCCAAAGTGAGCAAGCATTTTATTTGTCACTGCAAGAAATGCCCAGACAATGCCATCAGGATGTGTTAAATCCCATGTGGACTACTTTTGAGGGATAAGAAGCTAATGCATATCAAAGTGATTTGAATAGAGTGGTCCCTGGCAGGGTGCTCAGAGATGATATAGGAACTCTGGCCTAGAATTAGGGCAGGTAAGCAATGAGTTCTGACCCCAGTACCCTGACCACAAGCAGTACAGGGAAGTAGCTCTTTAGATCCACACCTATCATCAGGCTTTTTAAAAGTCCTGTTGAATTTATATAATTACCTGAAACAAGCTGTATGAACCACCTGAATGTCATGGACTCATATCATCTCCGTACAGTAACCCTGGTTGTTTTATGCTGATCAGAAGTCTCTGATTGGCAGCCCTATGCCTTATTTGGGTTAAAAAAAAAGGAGATAAATTATTTTTTCATGAATGTGGTTTTTATTCTTTCCACAATGTTTATTGAATATTTAATTCTGTGCCAAGCCCTCAGCTAGGTCCTAAAAAAACCACAGGGGTTTTTGATGATGAAAAAGCGAAATAGGTCCCCTGGGTGGGAATCCAGAGCCTCTGGAAGTTTTGCAGCTGCTCTGCGGGCCCTCAGCAATCCTCTGGCAGTAACATGGACCATGTTGTGAAGGGAGAAGGAGTGGGTTTCAGAGCATAGGCCAGGAAAGGACTAGTGAGATGCACAGAAGGGAACTGGGCAACGCAGAATGGTGCATGATGGCCTGCCTGTGGGGAGCTGACGCTTATCTAACTCCCACCCCCCAGTTTTGCCTCTGAGGGCTTCAAGAGGAAGAGATGGTGGGAAATGTGGTCAAGAGAACTTCTAGACAGTCCCTAACAGGCTCAGAAATGCAGCTCCCGTTGTGCTTCTCGGAAACAAGGAGAGGTCACCTGTTGGCAAGTGGAGGGCTCCAGGGCCCTAAGTGTGAGGGACCCCGCCTAGTTGTGACAGTGACGTTGAGAGGCGAGCCAGAGAAGGAAGATTGAGTCTGGGGAACAGACAGCCCCAAATATCCACAGTGATGGCACTTTCTGGGCTATTTTTATTTTCAATTTAGTATGTACAGAGGAATCAACATAGAAGTCAAGTTCAGGGGCCTGGACTTCCATTCAGTGTCACCAGATGGAGTGCAAGGCACTGTGACCCAGGTACTGAGCGAGGTCTGGAGGTCAAAGCACTTGGAAGCCTCAGCAGACAGAACGAGCCCTCGTAATCTCACTCCCAGTCACGAAACACAAATATCTCGTAGTGCTTTACAGTTTGCCAGGCACCGTCAAGTGCATATAGCTGCATTCTATATTTAGAGCTTTAATTACAAACACATTAACATCATATTTCAGAACATCTATGTGACAGAGAAAAGAAATCCCTGTCATCTTGCTACTTTTTGCTGTTGGCACTTCCTTCTAGTTTTTTTTCTATGTCTGTTATTTTTACACAGTTGTAACCTGAGCATATATATTTTATCATTTCATTCTCTTCAAATCCTGTGAAATAGATACTATTATACCTATTTTACAGATGATCAGTCAGGTAAGAGACTTAATTTGCCCTAAGTCTTATAAGTAGAAAATGACAAAGATGGGACTTGAGCCAAAGTCGTCTTCCATCCAAGTCCAGCTGTTTCCAGTAAAGTTCCGTGGTGCATCCTCATATCCAAGGCCAAGTGTAAATGCAAGTAAGACAGAAGACTGCCGAGGCGAGCGGTTGAAGGGCACACGAAGGCTTGCCAGCTCCAACCCTCCTGCCCGTCCTGAGCGGCCCCAGTGCTTACAGTTCTCACCGTTAAGCTCACTGCTGCATCAGGCCCTGCCTCAGAAAGTCCCTGTTAAAATGCACACACGTGACCTACCAAGTATACTAAATCATTTTCACGTCAGTGCAGAACAAGCAATAGACGCATAGACATTTCCAGGTGTCAGGCTCTCCGGCCATGGATGGGAGGAGCCTAGGAGATCTTCAGTGTTTCCATTTCCCACCCCTTTTCAGATGAGGAGACGGAGGGCCCAAGAGGTCCAGTGCCTTTTCCAAGATTAAGTAGGAGAAGTAGGACCACGTTTCTGGCCCACATTTAGCTACACTAAAGGGAGAGTCTTATCTTTTGCAATATTACTCTTGTTTTCCTTGTTCTTTCGTTCTCCTCCAATGCTTTGTAAGTTTTACATCTTGTTTTTATCTTTAAGTCAAAATCATTTCCATCTTTATTTCACTACAGGAAGAATGAAACAGTATCTAATTGTTTTCCTTGTGTTGATGAAAGCTTTAGCAGACTTTTACTTCCTCACACTACAAACCTTCTGATTTCGTCGCAGTGATCTGGATTTTTCAGTTCCGGATTATGATTACTGATTTCTTTCTTACATTATTCATTCAACAAATATTCATTGAGAACCTACTGTATGCACTATGCAAGGTACTAGGGAGGAATACAGCGATGCATTTAATAGACGGATTCCGTAGCCTCAACATAGTCGCCATTTGCATTCAGCTTTATAGACATGTTAACTATAATTAGACAATGACTTTAAATTCTAGTGTTTTCTTTCTTCATGACCATTATTACTATCATAAACTTTTTTGGACTTGGCTCTTTAATTTGATAAAATTTTTTGGTTCACTAGACTACTTCTGGAGTAATTTTTTTTTCCAGAAAGGGTTCATGGAATACTTGTTGAGTCCTTACATATCTAGTGTGGTGGCAGGTGCAGAAGATAGACAGACCCATCCCAGGATCAACAGTCAGTTGTGCCTGGACTGTCAGCAGACAGAGCCTATCCATCTGCCTCCACAGACTTGGTCTGAACCTTGCTCCCTACCTGGTCTGGACCTTGCTCCCTACCTGGTCTGGATTTCTGGGCACCGACATGCAAATGATCCACTGGAACTGCATTCTGCCCATCCCCTCCCCGGCTGGTCTTCCACGCTGGAGGGAGCACTCAGCTCCTTTCTCTGGAGCCCCATTCTCTGGTTTGTTCTCTGAAGTCCCAGGTTGCCTGTGCCCTGTCATAACTTAGACCAGCCATGCCCAGGCTCCCACCCCTTCTGATCAGTTCTGCCCTCTGGCCTCCTACCATGTGCCTCTGAGAGCAGGACCCTAAGGGAGTTTTAACTGATGGGAAAGACCAGTGAGGTTTGGTAGGGAAGAAGGATGGCGTGTGTCCGGGGAGGCGGGCGTGGTGTACCTATATCTGTGTGTCTTGCTGTCTTCCTGGTGGGACTAAAAATGTAAAAACCTGAAAAAATGCTTTTTAAAATGGCAAGAGATTTTTTTTTGTCTTTGCTCTTCCCCAAAGAAAAACAGGAAAAGTAACCTTTTCCAGACTATCACATCTCTAAATATAGCAAATTCTAATTTAATAAGCAAACTAAATTATACATGATGCATGTTTATTTCCCAAGCCTAAAAAAACAAGGAGCAAGAGAGAGGGAGGGAGGGGGAGAGAAGGAGGGAGAGTGTTTGGTTCCCTACAGGGCATCATAAAAATTAAAATTTGCATGTTTTATAATTTTTCCCCAAAATTTCTATCTCCCGTCCCAAAAGAATGTCTCATTTTTACCCACTCATGACTTCAAAATATCTGGGAATTCTGTCTCCAAGTGAGAATCTCCAGGTCACTAGGAAATAATATAAAAATATCAAGAGGGTCTAGGGAGAGGATATCAGGGCTTCAGGAAAAATTAAGCCTTTCTTTGGTTATGATCTTGGTTTTTTAAATATTCAATTATTATTTAAAGTCAAGAACATAAAAGTACCGAATTTTCGTGTTCTTTCTATACGGTTGGTGTAATGTAGACACTCCTTCTCTCTTCCCTTCCTTCGCTGTGACCTTCTTTCCTGTTCTTCTACCTTGTTCTCTGGGTGTCAGTTCCTCAAACTTTATTGCTGTATTCTAAGTTTTATTAGTCTGCCCATTTCTCTCCCATAGGGCAAATGTGGTTAAAATGACCTAGTCAGGTGAGAGAAGGCAACCAACCTGGCTAGGCCCTGGGATTTTTTTACTCCACCAAAGTGAAATCTAGACATTAAATAAAAAATGCAAGACACTCCCACCACCCCCCTGCCAGCGGTTCAACAACCTGCTCAGGAGGGACAGCATTAGACTAGGCCTCTCTATCTTTGCTGCGTCCTTTAGAAGAAGGTATCTCCCTAAAGAAATGTAGTTTTCCATTTAAAACAAGACTCCTTGGGTTGAGTCGGACTTTGGGCACTTATCTTGTACCTGGTAATAGGGACACAGGAACGAGACAGTTCTCCTTGCAAGAAGTTCATAGTCTACAACATGGATGAATCTTGAGGACTTGATGCTAAGTGACATAAGCCAGTCATGAAAGGACAAATGCCTCGAGATTCCACTTATATGAGGTGCCTAGGGTAGTCAGATACATAGAGACAGAAAGTAGGATGGTGGTCGCCAGGGGCTGGGGAAGGGGTGGGGAGTTAGTGTTTAATGGGGACAGAGTTTCAGTTTTATAAGATGAAGAAAGTTTTGGGGATGGATGGTGGTGATGGTTGCACAACAATGTAAATGCAGCTAATGCCACTAAACTGTACACTTAAAAATGGTTAGAATGGTAAATTTCATATTATGTATATTTTATCACAATTAAAAATTAAGAAAAAGAAGTTCACAGTCTAATAAGAGTTTTCCATAGGCTAATAGTCTTATAGTTAGAAAAGTCAATTAGAAGTCACTTAGCCTGATGTTTCAAAACTTTTCTCTTACTGGGACCCACAACAAAGAAATACATTTTGTATCATGATCCAATATGTATATGTCATGATACTGACATACATATATAGACACATATATATGGTCACTGATACACACACATAACTGAAATATAAACCTAAATATATTTATATCTGTTTATAAATATACTATATATAAATATAAAATGTAATATATTTATATCTATTTATAAACATTCATTTATAAATATATTTATATTTATTTATAAATATACATAAGTAAAAACAAGAAACATTATTTACTCTACTATATGGGATGGTGTCTTACTTTTTTTTCTGCTCTATTTTACTAAAAAAATTACAATCCACAAAATTGATTTCAGAATCCACTAATGAGTCTCAATGTATAGTTTGAAAAACACTAATCTAGACCAATCTCCAATGCAATGCAGAAATCTCCTCTATGGCCACCAGCTGGGTAGTCATCCAACTTCTGCTTGAATGTTTCTGTGATGGGGAACTCACTCCCTACAATGCTCTATGGTGGATCCATCTAGCAGTTGAAGATCCTCACGCTCTCCAAACCCATTCCAGAAACCCTGAGACCTGCTTACAGATGCTCAGGCGCTGGTGGTGATAAATGGACTTCCAGGAGGAGTGAAAGCACAGTTCCTAGCAGCAAGCCAGGGGTTTGGGGCGAGCTTGGGGGTGGCCAGCCCCACAGGACAGAGCAGGGTCTCTGAGAGACGCCAGCTCCCTTCCATGGAGCCGCCGCTGAGAGCTTTCCCCGCCGCCTCCTCACTGCTCACTCCCGCACAGTGGTTGTTTCCTCCTCTGACAGATGATCTCATTCCCCCTGGCACCCTGACTCCCTGCCTGTGGAGAGGTTTCCTCCCCGTGGAGGGGGCCTCAGCCCCAGCAGAGACAGATTCCCCCACATTCCCTCCTACCGCCCACTGCCCCGCAGGGCTCCGGCACCACCACTGGCGCCCTCCTACTATTCTCTTGGCCTCGAGACACAGGGTTCTCCCTGCCCAGGGTATTTGGAAACAGGCTGCCTGAATCTTTCGGAGCCTCCCTGGGGTTCTGGAGACCTGCCCTTTTTCAGGACAATGGGACCCCTCCACACCTGACTGTGTCTTCCTGGGAAGAATAAAACAAAGACAGCACCGCCACACGGGGACACAACTGGCCACTGGCCGTCAAACCCCTGGGTCCAGGGGATGAGGAAAGGACAATGCCTAAACTCCTGGGAGGATGGTGGGCTGAGCAAGGAGGGGCCTCGCTCCGCCACAGGCAGGGACCAGGGCGTGGCAGTGTGGCTCCTGCAGTTTGCAGCCTTGCTGCCTCCCGAGCGGCCCAGGTAGGATCAGGTTGACCTCAGGGTGGGGCGGGGCGAGGAAGAGGCGGTGATCTCATTCCATCCTTAGCAGCAAGAGAAAAAAGTGACCCAGTACAGGTAGAGGAGAAGGAAAAGGATGATACAAATGGGAAACGGAGCTGAGAACAGCTGTGGCCGAGAAGGGAAATGTCAAACCCAGAGCAGCTGCTAGCTTGAAAGGGGGCTGGAGGTCAGAACCGGCTCCAGGGGAAGCCGGACTCAGAACAAATCCGTTCTCTCTCAGCAACAAAACATTTTTATGCAGAAAGAACTCACCATGGACATCTGACCCAAGAGACCCTGGCAGGTCCACCCGCCCTCTGTCTCCTGAGCTCGGGAATCGAAGGAGCCTCTGCAGCCCCCTCGCCCCTCTGCTGAGCACCATTCTTCGCCTCACCCCATTTCCCCCAGGATTTGGCAAAGTTTAATCCACTGAGTGAAGCCAATGGTGACACAATAGATTCCAGACCCCTCACTTCTCCTCTCTGCAGCTGCTGTTTGGGTTTTGTTTGTCTTTTGTCTGAAAAGCTTCAAATAATTTGCATTTCATTTCTACTTACCTACAGTCCAGTTAGAAGCGAGCTGTTCGCCTCCTCACTCCCTCAATTAGTGGTACCCTGGGCTTCTCTCTCATCAGCACCACTGCTCTGCTCTCGGCATGACATCATCTCCAAGCACCGTGATTGGCCAACGGTGGGTTGCCTGGCAATTGGACAGTCTCCTCTGGTGGAGCAGGGATTGCCTGAGTGAGTAACTCTTAGCAGGCCAGGGAGTGGAAGATGATGTCAGACAAACAGCCTGCTTTCCATGCTGCCTATGGAGCTGGGGAACCAGAGGGTGAGGGTGGGGAAGAAGAAAGAAAGAGGGAGCGGTACAGGAGGGTGGGGGTGTAGGCACAGCTGCAGCTGAGCCGCCCAGCGAAAGGGAGCACCTGGAGAGGGGGATGATGAACGATTTCCAGAGACTTTAGCTTTTTCAGATCTGGGGGTGGGAGAATATGGAATCTAGAGAAGAAATCAGAAAGAACAGATGAATCCTAAAAATAGCTTCCCGGAGGGCTTGGTGTCTATTTGCAGCTCTGTCGGAAGGGCTGGTGGGTTTGAACAGTGACTGGGAAGGCAAGGAGGGGCTGCAGGCACCCCAGCCCTGGAGCTGGGGAGGGTGTCCCACAGGGGTCCCAGGAGAGCAGGGCTTCCCTCTCACCACCTCACTGTGATGTTGGCCACACCACTGCTGTGGCAACTTGACCAGCACTGTTGGGTCCTCATAGCCCATCCAGCCCATCTGGGCCTTCCAGAGGGAGGAAGACCATGGCTGAAGCTGAGGGTCATCACTAGCCTGTGATTCCTACACGAGGCGGAACCCTGGGGAGAGGATAGGTCATCGTGGCAGCTTCTCTAGTTCCTCAGGCAATGGGGGCAGGGAGTCCCTTGCGAAAACCCCTCGGCCTGCCCACCCTCAGCCAGTTGGCTGGAGGTGGCACAATGAGGCACAAGGCAGCCTGTGGAGCGAGCCCCCCTTCTCCAGAACTCTTCTCCTGATCAAAGCTTCTGGGGGTGTGTTCGCCACCCCATTTTAAAACTGGTTAAAAATGTATGCTTAAAGTATACAGTTCGGTGGCGTGAAGTACATTCACAACGATGTGCTACCATCCCCACCATCCATCTCCAGAACTTTACCTTCACAAACTGAAACCCCTCACCCATTAAACACTGACTCCCCCCTCCCTCGCCCCACAACGCCCGGTCACCTCTGATCTACTTCTGGTCTTGATGAATTTGCCTGTTCTAGCAAATTCATTACCTCATGTATTACCTCATGGAAGTGGAATCATACAAAATTTGTCCTTTTGTTTCTGGCTTATTTGACTTAGCAGATTGTCCTCAAGATTCATCCACGTTGTAGCACATGTCGGAATTTCATCACCTCACCCTTTAAAGGAGGGTTTGTTCAACCACAGTCAATTCCGTGGACCCTCAGCCTCTGCCGCCACCCCCTGCTGACTGAGAACCCACATAGAGACAAAAAGTTACCTTGAATTCAGCCCATGCTTTTAAATTATGGTTTTAAACTACAAGAGCACCAAAGAGCATTTGCACAGGGCAGTTTGTGCGTGTATAAGATGTGTCAGGGGATCATTCTGCTGGCGTGCTGGGTGGAAGCAGCTTCTCAGGCCCTGACACTCACCCCCAGCCTGTGCCTCAGAGCTGGGACCCACTGGTTGGCACCTCACTGCCCAGTGCCCCATGCTGTTCAGCAGGGGGTCCCAGATAGACATATATCTCCAGACGCCCCACTTCACAGCAGGAGGGGAGAACACCCGTTAGGTTGCCCCTCTGGCCAACCATGCTGGGATGGCCAGAATAATGAGTGACCCTCAGCAGTGTGGGGAGTTCTCAAAGCTCACCCACACTGGTCCTGTCGTGCAATCTCACAGAAGGGCTGCAAGGCAGCAGGATGAGAACCAGTCTTCCATTTGAACAACATGCTTATCATGCATGCCACATGCCACTAACCCAGGACCCTCAGGACCCCCAGTGGACCATTTCAGAGGGATCAGGAGAGCGTAAGGATAGTGAAATGGTTTCCTCAACGTGTGGAGACAAAAGAGGCCACACTGCACACTGGGCTGGAACCAGGAATCTGAGCAAACCTGAACTGTGTGGCTGCCTCTGCAGGCAGGGGCCTCTCTCCCCTCCCCCAGTCACTCTCTCCTCTTCCCTCCCAGCCCTGAGAAGTCTGGGACTCCACAAATCTGCAGGCTCTGGCAAGTGAGGGGAAGCGGGGAGGAGACAGTGAGTTGCCATGGTGATGGGAGGCAATGAGAGCTCCTCTGCTGCTAGGGGAGGGGAGCCCGTCTGAGTCCCCCTAACTGACTGATAGGAGGGTGGGGCTGGGACAAAATTGCATGGGAGGGAGGAACAGGACATCACGGCCTGAGAGCAGAGATCAAGGTTGGGAGACGGAGTATGGGGAGGGCTGCCCCATTTTTAGAATTTCTAGCTACCATTTGAGTACTAAGCTGTGAGGGCTGCATATATACACATTCCCAAGGTATATATATACGATATGAATATATATGTTCACGATGTTGTGCTGCCATCCCACCATCCATCTCCAGAATTTTTCATCTTCCCAAACTGAAACTCTGTTCCCATTAAACACTAACTCCCCCTTCCCTCTCCCCATACCCCCTGGGGAAGATACAATCTATAAATCTCACAACAGTCCTGTGAGAAAGAGATTGAGGAGCCCATTTATGAAAGAACGAGAGTCAGATGGGAAAGGTGACCTGCTGACAGCCTAGCTGTTAAGTGGTGAGGCCTAGATTTGGCCTTTTCTGGGGAAGGGAGATAGTACCAGGGAGAGGGAGAGTGGGTGGAGCCACTGCCCTGGGGTCTCCCTGAATGGGAGAGTCCCAGGGCTTCCCTGAGGGGCCATAAAGCAATATGGTGATGGGAGAAAGAAAGAGACACGGGTTTTGTAGGAAAATGTGCCAAGTATCAGGTCCAAAGGATAAAGGGTGAGGAGAGACCAAAACCAGGAGAGAAATCAGCAAGGTCAGAGCTGGGAGCTTCCGAGGGTGGGGTCTCCATCAGGGAACAGAGGGAGGGGAGGGCGGATGGGTAGCGTGTTCCTCACACCTCAAAGTCCAAAGCCACCATGAGCTTCGCTGAGAAAGGTGGGCAAGCAGAGGCTGTCCCTGGGCCTGCTGAGTCGGCATGGTTGAGCCAGCCGATTGGGATCAAGCCGTCTAAATGCAGCAGCTGGACGTTAGTCAAAGGAGCGGAGGTCACTCTGCTGATGCCCCCTTTCACAATTCAGGCTTCACTGTGGTAGTGACACTTGACGGGGCTCTTGTGGCCATTCCCAGAATCTCCAGGCGCTGCCTGGCTGCACTGTGGGGACTCCAATCATTGACCTCTTCCAAGGGTGGGAACATGACCATCTGCGTGGGGGAATGGGGACTCTGCATCGTCCTGTTGACTTTGGCATGTGGAAAGAAGCAGCAGCATCGATGGCTGATCATCCAGAAGTCAGGCATCTGAGGGCAATCCCTGCTCAATGACTCCACTTGGCAATAAGTCACACTCGCAGCCTCCGGGGCACAGAGGACAGTGCCCAGTCCCCAAAGGGGCCTTGGCCGTCGCAGAGGCAGTTCCACTGTAGGGCAAACTGCACGGTCACCTTGGGGACCCTCGACAAAGCCCTGTTCGCTTTCCCAACCTCAGGAAATGGCCTCACGCAGGAATTCAGAGTAGCTGATCACTGCCCGCACATCTGCTTCACTCGCGCGCTGATGCGGTTTCTAAACCACAGAAAGTAAATGAGCATTTATTTTCTGCCTCTTTTTTAGGAGGAGACTAAGGTTTGTGGGACTTTTTTCTGTAGAATGTGTTGAACTAAATCGTGTCAGATGTTCACTTAAATAAAAACAAGTGCACTATGCAATTTTTTTACAATGTAACTGTTAGTTCTCTTGAAGAGTGGCTATTGTGACTTGTGCACTTTGTGACACCGGTGGCTTAGATTTTTTCAGTCAATTGAAATACAAATAAACTCAGCCAACCTGAATTTAGGCAATGCTGCATTGCCAGAGCTGTTTGTTTATGCTGACAATTATTTGTAAATTAAATTGTAATGGCAGTTAATATTTAGAACAAGAACATTTGATGTTTATAAAAACGACATGTAGGGGCCGGCCCAGCGGTGTAGCGGTTAAGTTCGCATGCTCTGCTTCAATGGCCTGGGGTTTGCAAGTTCAGACCCTGGGTGTGGACCTATACACCACTCATCAAGCCATGCTGAGGCGGCGTCCCACGTACGAAATAGAAGAAAATTGGCACAGATGTTAGCTAGGGTCACTCTTCCTCATCGAGAAAAAACCATGTATCAAGTGAACTAAAACTTGTAAGTCACTTAGAACAGTGTCTGACACAAATATGTGCTCAATAAATGTTAGCTATTGTTATGATTGTCATTAAATCCAAAACTAGACTACCCAGGGGTTTGCAAGGAACAGCAGCCCATTTCAAACTTGTTAACAAAACGAGGATTTATATCAAAACTTGACAGCAAACACACACACACACACCAATTTGAAAACAGGCAAAAGATATGAAGAGGCATTTCAGCAATGAGAATATACAGACAACACATATACACATGAAAAAATGTTCAACGTTACCAGCAATAAGGGAAATGCAACTTAAGAACGCAATGAAATATCAGTATCTACCTATAAGAACAGGTAAAATTAAAAAATGCCTATATCAAATGCTGAGGATGCAGGGAAACTGGAACTCTCATACAGAGCTGGTGTGACATAAAATGGTACAGGCACTCCAGAAAGTAGTCTATCAGTTTCTTAAAAAAAACCCATACACTCACCACACAACCTAGTAATTGCACTCCTCAGCAGGTTCCCAGAGACGTGAAAACAGCTCCACACAAACACCTGTACACAAAGGCTCCTGGCAGCTTTATTTGTAATAGCCCCAAACCAGAAACAACAAGAATGTCCCTCGATAGGCGAATGATGAAACAAACCGTGGTCCATCCATACCGTGGAAGACTAGTCAGCAGCCACAGTGAATGAACAACTGATACACACAACAACTTGGATGCATCCCAAGGGAATTATGCTGAGTAAAAATGTCAGTCTCAAAAGGTCACAAATGTGTGCTTCCACTTATAGAATATTCTCAAAATGACAAAATGATAGAGATGGAAAACAGATCGGTAGTTGCCAGGGATCAGGAACGGTGGGAGGAGGGTGCCTGTATACGGGGGCAGCATACGATCTTTGTGCGGTGGATAGCTCTAGAGCCTGATTGCAGTGGTGGTTACATAAATCTGTGCAGGTGATAAAATAGCACACATTGTTCCAATGTCAGTTTCCTGGTTTGATATTATACTATAGTTATATAAATTGCAACCATAGGGGAAACAGTGATGGGGACATGGGACCTCTCTGTACTATCTTTGCAACTTCCTCTGGATCTATAATTATTTCAAAATTAAAACTTTTTTTTTTTAAAGGCATGGGGAGTGTCAGGGATATTTCATTGAACCTAAAGCAAAGAGTGCAAAACTTCCTCCCAAGAAACAAGAGCAGGAAAGCAATCACGGCACGAATCAGTCTCCCTGGCTCCCTGGCCCTCTGTCTGTCTTTCTCTCCACTCTTTACAAAGATGCGTCCTTCTTCTCTCTTTGTAGACTACCATCTCTGCTACTCCATGCACGCAGCTGTCTCACAGCCGTGAAGGACCCGTTGCCTTCTGGCGGTGCTGGTATCCTTTGTAGCTGGGCCACACAGAGAAATCCATTCTCTCTCTCTTTGATTCAATTCAAAATTCCCAGGAAACAAAGTCAACCAGCCTGTCTGGGCCGGGAGTCCATGCTTCATCCCATGGCAGTGAGGTCACACAGTACAGACGTGCCTGCCAAGGTGGACCCACTGAGGCCCTGATCCCAGTCGATTCCCCTTTCTCTTCCACGTAATTCTCAAGCTGGTCCAGTCTATAGAGAAAAATGGTAAAAATCTGCCATCTATATCTCATCTGATATAGAACACAGGGAGAGAGACTGGACAAGAATCACAAAGCTCCCACTTAAAAACGAAGGAAGGGACTTCAAAGATGGTAGCCATGTGCTAGTCACTGGATATGTGACAACACTTGTAGCCATCACATGTTGATTCCTGCAGGCACCTGGAGGAGCTCATTGGTTGTCCAGTAGAACACCTCACGTTCTGGACCCAGAGACATGGCCCTTGTCCAGGGTCCTCCAGAGCCACCTCTAGGAGGAGATTGAGGAGGACCTGGCTATGGGGTGTGTGACACCTTCTGAATCGAGCTGGCAGCCCCCGAGCTTGGGCCTGGGCTTGCCTGAGGGACTGTGGTGTGGTTTGTGTCACTCTAAGACCCAGTTCGCCAGGCTTGAGGTTTTCCTGGAAGCATAATGCCTGTAAAAATCTTGGCAGCCCGTGTATTTAATATAGGGAGATTTGATTTGCTGGAAGCCTTTTCTAGACAGCTCGCTAAGCTGGGCAGCCGGTGGCAGGCCACATCTGGGGGACTTCAGTTCCTTAGAAGGACACCTGAGGGCTGTGCCCATGATCTCTGCCTAATGGATTTTGCCTAAGGGTCTAGAGGGCAGCAGAGAGGGTCTGCTTCACCTCATTAGCCCACTGGAGCATCCCAAGCCTGGTCCCAAAGTGTGCTTCCCAGCGGCAGATGTTGCCACCTCTGTCCAGCAAGAGGGAGGAGCAGATGGACTCGGAAGCATCAGAGGAGCAGGGGTCCCCAATGCCCCTGGTGCATCCCAGCTATCCTCTTTTCAGTCGCCAGGCTCTCACGGTTTCATAGCTGGTGCACCACATTTAGCTCTCGGTGGAGATTGCCGCACAGTGTTAAGTGCTGCAGCTCACTAAGCCCTAGGATGAATTTTGGGAACGATCCCGAAGTGGTCCCAGCTCCTATACTATAAGCAGAAAGGACTTCCAGGAGCAGAGTTGCATAACTGACCTGTTTTCCCCTATCCACTTTAAGCCAGGCCGCCTCAGACTGGTTCACATCTCCCAGGCACCTTACTGACTTCCCAGGGAGGAGCCAGCACAGTCTCACGTCCTTCAACGTGGCCTTTTGAGCCCTCTAAAGCCTCAGCCTCAGGAGGAAAATTGTCCAAATCCCCAAAACAACTGACACCCATTCACCAGCTGTTTCAGCCTGTGTTCCACTAACATCCCTCCCAGCCCTGGAATGGTGGGATCCTGTTGTTCCCGAGCCCTGAGGCGACCAGTTGTGTGGTCATGTGCAGCCTCATTTCCTGGTACCAGGTTGCATCTTATTCAGAGTCTTTTGGCTGCAAATTAACAGGAAATTGCTCCAAATTATCTTAAGCAAAAACAGGAAGTTCATTCAAGTTTATAGGGATATCACACAGAAAACACCACAAAGGAACAGCTGGGCTGGAACCTGGAACTGGAAGCCCACAGAATCTGGGCAGCCATTCTCTCTCTTCCTCTCTCCCTGACTCCCTCTCCCCATCTCCCTCTCTCTTTCTCCCTCTCTGCCTCCCTCTCCCTCCCTCCTCCCCACCCCTTTCCCTCTCTGTCTGTGGATGTGCCTCCTGCCCCTAGCACTGCGTGATCACTCCTGTCCACATCTGCATCCATCTACAAATGTATTTCCTTCCAGCTCCATGACAGACTCTCTGCTTTCTGAACACTGGCCATCCTGTGTTTCTCGAGGTGAGAGAGACAGATTAGCCTTCTTTCAATCCCAACTTCAAATGTCAAAGCAAGAGAATCCATCTGGCCCAATTTCAGTCAGGTGTGCATGTCTGATGTCAAGGATTTTGGCCAGGGGGCAGGTTGCATAGTGTGAATCTGCATGGAATAGGGGTACTGTTGTCAGAGTGAGGCATCGTGGAGAGCTGAGCAGACATCCCATGTGGGTACTCCAGCAGGGTTAGTGACTAATAATAAAACAGCAATATTGTGCTCATTGCAAAAATGTCTTTGAACCAAAGGTAATTGCCAATGGCAGAACATTTGAATCGTGTTAGGCAAAAAAGAGAAAAGCTGGAGACAGGAAGAATATTTGCCTTATCCATATCTTGGCCTCTAGCGCTGGGTCTCTCTTCCCCCAGGCAGAACTCCCATGGCCTGAGCCCCCGAAAAGATGCCTCCTCTGGTGTTGGAGCAGGGAGCTAACAGGTGATGCTTTGAACACAGGGTGTCAGAAGGGCAAGGGGCTGGGAGGTGAGGGGGCCACCTGCCCCCTTGGCCAAGGTCTGGGCCAGCCAGCTGTCCAGTTCTATCTGCTGCATGCTTCTCTGTGTGTGGAAGGTGCTGGAACCAGGGATCTGGAAGCACCTCTGGGCCATCCTGGCACATTTCCTCCTTGTCCCTCTGAGGAGCTCAGAGAGAACAGTAGGGAAAGGGCCAACTTGCCCCTCCCCTACAGAATTGAGGTTGAAGGGACTGTGGGGA
Source organism: Equus asinus (assembly GCF_041296235.1). NCBI lineage: Eukaryota > Metazoa > Chordata > Mammalia > Perissodactyla > Equidae > Equus > Equus asinus. The sequence goes on along the minus strand of NC_091792.1, from coordinate 64,727,522 downwards.
CTTGGAAGACCACAAAAGTAGGCTAAAAAGAAGAACAAAAGAAATACATACAACCCCGCCTCAGTGACAGAAAGTGCAGAAAGGCACAGTGACTTCCATTCACCTCCTAGTTTGAGATCTGCCTCATCCTTCTCAATGGCTTCAAAACCATCTTAGATCAATGAACAGGCCAAATTCAGGCAAAGTAATCTTGAAGATGTATTAGCCCATGAAAAATCAATCCGTATCCAAAATCCAAGGAAATGAGAGACACCCATAAGCAGAATGCCAATAGCATTTTCATATTATAGCAAAATAAATAAGACATCAAAGGAAAGGGCAACAGACGAACTGAAGGAGGGATGGCCAGGGGGGAGGCACAGAGATTTTGAGCTAATTGGAATATATTGTCAAAAAGATTATATTTCGGTGTGTTTACTTTCTAAAGAGAAGGAATATTGGTTTACTTGTTAGAAGGAAACAATTCACATTTTAAACTGACTTTATTTTCTAGAAGGAAATCGGCTTTTCCTCATCTAGACAGATTTTTCTTGGTTACACTTGCATCGTCATGTAGGATTCCATTTATATGAAGCTGTAGGGAGGACGAATCTCACCTGCAGTGACAGAAGCAGATCAGGGGGTGCCCGGGGCTGGGCCAGGGTGAGGGTTATGGGGGGGCACAGGGAACTCTGGGGCCATGGGAATGTTCCATGTCTTGATTGCAGTAGTGATTGCATGGGTTTGTATATTTGTCAAAACTCATTGAACTTAAAATGAGTTTATTTTATTGTTGGTAAATTATATCTCAATAAATTTGATTTTAAAAATCCTACTATGTGGGAATGGGCAAAAAAAAAATATTGTAAAAGAACAGCATCTTCCCCCAAAGCTGGGGCATTGGTGGGTACTGTCCTCTGGGAATCGCTCAGGTGCACCCCTTCTCTCTCCACAAAGGAAAGCAGGTAGAGGCAGGCTCAGGAGAGACCCTCGAAAGGAGACTGATCGGCCTACAGTTGGATGAGGGAACGGGACCACGGAAGAGCAGGAGCGGGAGGCATCTCAGGCCGAGAGCTCAGCTGGTGTAAGATGCTGGGTTTACTGAGTGGTGTATTCAGTGAACTCTAATGACAACATCCTCATGAAGTTGAGCAAGCAAGACGTGTGAGAGGCAACCGAGTGTCTCGGATGAAAACCCAGGCAAATCCTGTGACTTTTCTGCTTACGCTCTTCTCAGTTCCCAAAGCAGCCTCCATTCAATAACCAGTATGTCCCATGGAAACCTCCAACTTTGTTAGAAGTTATCGCTTTCGCCCCCTCCAAGGGACGAGGGTGTTTGGGGCTGGGGTCAGCTCCTTCTCCAGCCCTGTGCCTTGCCTTCTTCCCCTCCTGACAGAATGGGAGCGGGAAAGAGTCTTCTGAGGATGCCTCAGTCCTGAGGACGAACTGGGGCTCTCCGGGCCTCGCTGGTGTTCAGAGCTGACATTTCCCTCCAAGCACTTTGGAGAGTTCTTCAAGGATCCCCCCCGGTGGCCGCCCCTTTCTGGCCTCTCTGGCTCGCAGTTCCCCTGTGGTGGGGGCAGGGGGGTCTCTGCAGCTGATTGCTCCCTGCTCCATCAGCCGCTGGGCCAGGGAGGGATGTGCCACCTTCTCTATGTCGGGATCCCTCTCCCCTCCCTTTGGGCGGAATCTAAGACAACTCCAGGCAGCTCATCACACAAGTCATAACAGGTCTGCAGGAGATTCTCACACACTCTTTGTTCCCACACACCTTGCGGGCCCAGGCTGTTTGTGAAGCAGCAGCTCTCTCCACTCCATCAGAGCAGCCAGCCAAGTGCGGACCCTCCCAGTCTGACTCCTGAAGCATTAGTCAGACACCAGCCCACCGAGCTCTAGAGGCCACACAGGAAGTATTCCAGGTGGTCCCAGCAAAATTCCTTTCCTTAGTCCTGGGGTAAGAGAAAGGCATGTCCTTCTTTCTCCGTGGTCATGGGAGCACAGGTAGGGGCTGGGGGAATTGGGAGGGAAGGTGGGACCCACAGCACCCCAACAACGCTCCTCAAAGCAGTCCTCCCTCCAATCCAGCCCTGCCCTTTGTTTTCCCGGCTGCTCTTAGGGGTTGAAAGAGGGTAGTCAGCTGAGGTTTTCGAAACAGGCTGCCAGCACCCTTTGCACACCCTCACCTCAGAATGCGGGAGGGGCTGGCCCTATTCTCTTGGAACCTCAGCCTGAAACGATACCAGCAACAGCTGTTCCGTACTGATTCCTACATGGGTCAGGTACTCTGCTAGGCCCTTAACAGAGATTATCTCATTTAATTTTCACAATAAACCTGTATGTTGGGAATGACTATCACCATTTACTGATGAGGAAACTGAGTCTCAAGGAGGTTAACCAACTTGGCCAAGGTCACATTGCTGTGTAAGGGAGCCAGACGATGTACCCAGGTTTTCTGCCTCCAAGACTCTGTGCTACGTGGGACCCAGGAGTAAATACTCTCCATATGTTGAGATCGTGGAAACAAAATCCATGAATCTAAAATCCTTCAAGGAGCTTACAATCCAGAGAGCGCAGGTGCAGCTCCCTCCTCCTTCCAGGCCCCACCCTCTCCTGCTCATCCTTCCTTCCTCTGTGGGAAGCCCCCTGCCTTCCCCATCCCACCCCACTCCTCTCAGGCCTCAAGCAGAATGTTGACACCAAACATGCACAACATATTTTACTTCCTGTCCCTCTATTATACTGTGGGTTTCTTGAGGGCAAGGACTCAGGCCTGGCAGAGTCTCAAAAACTGTCGAATTAAGGAAAGTGTGAAAGAACCATGAACGAACAAATGATGGGGAATGAACTGGCCTTGGAAATCCCAATCTTTGCTCAAAAACCATGGAATTAAGGAAGGCATGAAAAAACCATGAACGAACAAATGATGGGGAATGAACTGGCCTTGGAAATCCCAATCTTTGCACAAGAATGTGGTCACAGAACTTTTTTTTTTTTTGAGGAAGATTAGCCCTGAGCTAACTGCTTCCAGTCCTCCTCTTTTTGCTGAGGAAGGTTGGCCCTGAGCTAACATCCGTGCCCATCTTCCTCTACTTTATATGTGGGACGCCTGCCACAGTATGGCTTGCCAAGTGATGCCATGTCCACACAGGGGATCCAAACAGGGGATACCCAGGCCGCCAAAGCGGAACGTGCGCACTTAACCGCTGTGCCACGGGCCGGCCCCACAGAACTTGGTGCAAGGAGGTCCTAGGGATGGAGAAAGGAGGTGGGATTCAAGCTCCCAGCCTGCAAGATGAGAGGGTTGAGCTGGGTCGTATCTAAGGCCCCTTCCCGGGGCTATCACTCTGGCCCTTAAGGAGTCCAGAGAGGGGAAAGAAGAAGGAAGACAGCGCCCTGTCTCTGTCTGCTCCCTTCTCTTCGTGGACTGGGTGGTGCATTTCAACAAAAATGCACATGCAGGTGTTGGGGATTAACCCAGCAAGGCTGTGAGCCCAGAATGTACCGGGAACATCCCAGGAAGAGGGAAAGAAAGAAGAAGGAAACTTTTGGGACAGAGGCAGTAGATGGATCCATTCCAAGGCAATAGAAGCAAATTTTTACTCCTTTATGAGTTATGTGTTTCAAGTTTTGAACAACTATCCTCCAGATGAGCTGTTAGAACCCAATCTGTTATAATTTAAGGTCTGCACTCATGGACTCTGAGGAAGGCTACAAAGGAGCCACCTCAGAGGTCCCGCACAGAAGGGCTTATTGCCACTGTGTTACTTCACCACTGCCATGACAGAGCTGATCTAGAAACGGAGAGAGTGGAAGCCACTGTCGACCCCATGTTTAACGATCAGAAAACAGCACAAGCATCTCTGGGCATTTTTCTCAGCTTGCCTCTTGGACCTGCCTCAGCCTGTGGGCATGGTCTCTACCTGGGGAGAGGCACACTGATAGCAGGCACGGTGAATGCTGTCCCTGGGGGAGGGAGAGTCAAGCCACCTTGAGTATGACATCATCCTGCCGTGGAGACTCTGAGGATGCTAATGACGCCTACAGCTCCCCAGGGACACCGCCAGGCAGGTCCTCCAGGGACCACGAGTGGCTGCAGTTCTTAAGTGATGAGCATCATGGCTGCAGAAGCCAAGGCATTACTGTCATCCTTTTCTCATACAGAGAATAACCTCACTGGGCTGGAGGACTGAGAGAAGAGAAAGAGGGGAAACCTGCTCCCAGTCATAAATTCACCTTCCTTTGAAACCTTCAATGGCTCCCCAGCACATACAGGAAAAAGTCCAAACTTCTCTGTGTGTCCCCGAGGCTGTTCATGAGCACCCCGTCCCCTCCTGCCCCCTACCCCTGCCACACACACACAGACCACCCTACATGCTGAACTCCTTTCAAGCGACAACAAAATACAATTGGCTCCCCAAAGACACCGCACCATTTCTGTACACTGTCCTTCCCCATGGCTCGGGTGACCGCCCACCACCTCTCTGTCTGGCCAGCTCCGACTCATCTTTTGAGTCCCAGTGCACATGTCATCTCTGGAAGGCTTTCCCTGTTGTTCTCACCCCTGTGTTTCCCAAAGCACATAACAGAGACAACGCTTGAGGACAGCTAACATGAGAGGTGAACATAAATTTAGCATTTATTAAGCAGAACCCACAGGGATAGTGGAATTCTTAAATACAGGAGTATTTTGAATAAAGGAGAGATTTTACTGTAGTCCTCATTTTACATCACTGTACATCCACCCTGCTTCTTTGCACATTTGATTATAAGGCTTCAAGTTTTGTTTTCTAATTTTAAAAGAAAGGTATGTTCATTGCAGCAATTTTTTAAAACATGGATTTACAAAGTTAGAAGATTAAAGTCGTTCATAATTCCGGCTCCCAGGTACCTTGCACAAGCAGAGAGCAGTGCACCACCCTATAGAGAGGCGAGCAGCCACGCCAGCCCCAGCTTGTTCCTGATGGGGGCAGCCGCACAAATGCAGAGCAGCGACACTTCAACAGAAGCAAAACGCCCAGCTGTGACTAACTAGTGCTCTGGTTCCCTCCTCGTCCTCTCATCCCAGGCTTCTGGTTCTCTGAACTGGGAAAGAATATATATGGTAAGTGAAAATGTTTCTTTTCTGTCTCCATGTTGGCCTGGAATCTAGGTAGAGAACTATAACAGAACCCATCTCTACTTCTTCATATATTCTAAATTCAAGCCCTTTGTCGGATTATATTATCGAAAATATCGTCTCCTACCCTGTGGCTTGTATCATTACTTTCTTAATGACTTCTTTTGATAAACAGAACTTCTTAACCTTAACATAGTCAATTTCATCAATCTCATCATTATAGTTAGGTTTTTCTCTGTGAGTCTTCTTTATTTCCCTACACCAAGGTCATGAAAATATTTACTTAGTTTATCTTCTAGATGCATTATTTGCCTTTCACATTTGGATCTACAATCTACCCAATATTATTTCTGAAAACCATGTGGAATTTTGACTGGGATTGTGTTGTGTCTATAGACCAATTGGGGGAGAACTGACGTCTTAGCGATATTGAATATTACAATGCATGAACATGGTATACCTCTCATTATTTAGGCCTTCTTTAATTTTTTCAAAAATGTTTTATGATTTTCTGTGTAGAGTCTTGCAAATATTTTGTTATACTCATCGCTAAATATTTAACTTTTCAATGTTATTGAAAAAATCTTTTGTTGAAAGTATCTTTTGTTAAATTTCACATTCTAGTTTCTTGCTAGACTATTTATTAATAATAATTTATATGTGGATTGTTTTGACTTACAAAATAATCATATCATCTGCAAGTAATGACAGTTTTATTTTTTTCCTTTTCAATCCCTATACCCTTTCTTTATCTTGCCTATTCCATTGTCTGGGGCCACTAAAAAAGAGGCCAAATAGAAGTGATGATTGTGGACATCTTTGTCTTGTTCCTGACTTCAAGAGAAAAGCTTTCAACATTTCACCATTACGTATATTGTTTTCCCTAAGTTTTTTGTATATAGCCATTATCAGATTGAGAAAGTTTCTCCTATTCCTAGTTTTCAAAGAATTTTTTAATGAATTGCTGTTGAATTTTATCAGATGATGTTTCTGCGTCTACTGAGATGATCTATGCTTTTTTCTCTTGTTAATGTGATGAAATAAATGACTGATTTTGAACTTTAAAAGAAAAGTATGAAATAAACTTAACCTGGTTGTGTTATATATATATACTACTTCTAAACAAAATTTGCTTCACTATTTATTTAGGACTTTTGTTTAGGATCTTTGGTTATGAATGAAATTGGTTTGTAATTATCTTGCTTATAACATCCCTCTCAGGTTTTGATCTGCAATGCCAATTTCATAAAATGGGTGGGTATTGTCAGCTATATTCTTTAATAAAACTAAAGATAACACCTACTAAAACCACCAATAGTATAAGTACTCACCAAATTTCTAGAGGAAAAAAATGCAAAGAAAATATGCTTTACACAACAAAAGATAGAGGGAAAAATTAAACAAAGAAGTGTAAAACACATAAAACAGAGCGACACTAAAGTTTTAGATTTTTCTATTAAAAACATCTGAAAAATCTCATCTCACTATTTTACTACAGATATATCTAAAAAAAAAAACACAGAGAGCTAAAACTAAAAAGATGGACCAGTGTATAGTAGACAAATGGACACGAAAATAAAATGAAAGTAGCAAGATTATATCAAATAAAATAGAATTCACTGGAAAACACAAATAGTGTGCACTAGTCACCTATTGTGAAACATATTACTTCAAAACTTAAAATGATAAACATTTATTTTCTGACAGAGTGCCTGTGAGTCAGGAACCCTGGAGTGGCTTAGCTGGGTGGTCCTGGCTCTGCATCTCTCATGGGGCTGAAGCCAAAGCGTCATCTGAAGGTTTGACTGGGGCCAGCAGATCTACTTCCAAGAATGTCCTGGGGATGAAGCAGAGCAAGTGACCCAAGATGGAGAGAGCAACCAGGAGGGAAGCTGCAGCACCTTTATAGGACCTATTTTCTAGAGTTGCACACCATCACCTCCACTTTATTCTTCCTTTCGGATTGAGTTGCTGAGTCCAGCCCATACTTAGGGGGAGAGGATTTATATCCCTCTCTTCAGAGGTGGAGCATCAAAGAATTTATGAATATATTTTTTAAACCCCCACATGGAGCACAGAATATTTTTTTAAATGATTATACACAAAACCACAAGGAAAGTATCAACAATTACAAACAGCAGAAATTATACAGACCCCATTTTTTACTTCAAAGGATAAGAACAGCTTAAATAAAGTTTATAGTTATAGAGGTAACCACTAGACCCAAAATTAAACCCTTCCAAATTATAAAAAAAAGCCACATTCATGCACACAAACACAGATATATAACAAAATATAAAAAATTCAGAGGAAGCAATAAAAACAGAATTCATAATATAAATTCAAAGACAGAATCAAATCTAAGCTTATCTGTCATGGTAATTATTACCAATGGGCTAACCTTGCTTAATAAAAGGAAACAACTCACAGATTTGACATTATGTGTAAGGATAGTTATTGTAGCATTATTTTTAATAGTAAGTATTAGAAATAACCTTAATTTCTCTCAAAAATGAGGTAGCTAAGTAGATTATAAGTTCCACACAACATGACAATATACATCTCTTAGAAAGAATGAGGTAACTCTGTATTATATGAGATATAATCTTCCAAATATATTATGTTTTTAAAAAGCAAGATAAAGATATTTATAGTCTGTGACTATTTTGTGGTTTTAAAAGAAAGAATGTGTTCGTTTTTAGTGTATCTCTGGAAAGATTCATAATAAACCAGTAATAGTGGCTGCTTATTGGAAGAGGAAGCAGATGGTTGGAGGCTGGGAGGAGACACAAACTTAACTTGTACCATCTTCCTTTCGAATTTAGCATTTGTACACCAGTGAATATTACTAATTTTTAAATTTTTAATTAAAATTTTAATTATTTTAACGTTTTAAAAGCAGTCAAAGAACTATCTCCAAAAATGGCTCTGATTCTTTAAACTTCCCAGGAACATACTACATAAACGATTCCATGGCATAGAAAAAATAGGAAAGCTGTCCAAATGCACTACAGAAGTAACCAAACACTGAAACAAAAGCCTGACAAAAATAGCACAGTAAAAGAAAACTATACATCCACTTATGTACCTGCGAAAAAAGAGTCTAGATAATACTGTCAAGTTGAAATTAAAGATCTTGCAAATGGATTAGAAAAAGACAAACACCCTGATATAAAAATGGGCAAAGAAGACAGATAATTCAGAAAAGAATCTGAGGTCATGGAATACATGAAAACATAGTCAATATTACTAATAATGAAGAAAATGAATTAAAAAAAGATTCACAAACTGTCATTTTGTATTAGATCATCAAAGATGTAAAAGATGGAAAACAGCCAAGTTTGTTTAGAGTGTGAAGAATTGGACGCTCTCATAGACTGCTTACAACATTTCTGGAGAGCACTCTGGGGACATGTATTTTAATCTTTTTTTTTTTTTGGTGAGGTGACAGTGGCCCTGAGCTAACTCCTGTTGCCAATCTTTCTCTCTCTGTTTTTTTTTTTTTTCCTCCCCAAAGCCCCAGTACATAGTTGTGTATCCTAGCTGTAAGTCATTCTGGTTCTTCTATGTGGGATGCCGCCACAGCATGGCTTGATGAGCATTGTGTAGGTCCACACCCAGGATCCGAACCAAAGCAGAGCGTGCAAACTTAACCACTCTGACATGGGGTGCCCCCGTTTTTTAATCTTTGACAGGAATTTCACTTCCAGGAATTTTTCCTAAGAATTAATTGGGCAAGGGTCCTACAATACAATGTATATACAATAGTGTTCATTGTAGCATTGTTTCCAATAGTGACCTGAGCACTTCTAAAATAAATTATAATATACCCATATAATACAATTGCTTGCAGGCAGTAAAATGATAGCATAGATTTATATACTGGAATTTGGCTAACTTACAGAATGTCAGCCACTGAAAAGTTTTGCAGCCATTAAATGCTATGCATTTGAAAACTATTTAACAAAAGAAAATTCTCACAGTAAGTGAATAAAAAATTGCTGCAAAAAATATAGTTATTTCCATAAAAATCTCACACTTTTGATTTTAAAAATATAGAAAGAAACTGCATCAAAATGTTTAATAGTAATTCTCTACATAGTGGAGTTCTGGGTGATTCTTTCTACAATTTACTGAGTGAATATACAGTACTTTTATACCTTAAAAAATCATATCTCCAAAACCTAGCACTATCTGCTGTTACTGAGCTTATTTCCACTTCCACCTCCTCACCCCTTATCCCAGCAGAGAGTGCCCCAAAGAGCTGAGGGACACTGCTTTTGTACGGACCTACAGCTTAGGAAAAGTTAATTAACTGCTAATTAACTCCTTAGCCTGGGAGGAGCAACTGACTTCAGATTGGCTGATGGTGACATCATGCCAGTAGCCGGAGCCAATAGTAGCGTCCCTGATTAGGAAGTTCCTTAAGACCCGGATGCATCACTGAGGCATCACTGGATGGGCGCTTGCACCCTGGGCGTGGCCAGCTGAGGCCCGCGGCCCCCGCCCTGCAAAAGCGGACCTCCTCCGCTGTGCTTGGTCTGCGGGCGCGCGCCACCCCACGGTGTCTTCGAGTCCGCGAGTTCTGGGCGGCGCAGCTTTTAGAAGGTTTCTGGCTTCTTCTGCGAAGACCCGTGTTCCAGAGCTTCACCACTTTTTTTCTGGACACCTCTGCTGCTCGTTTTTCAGCAGGTGGCCCTGCGTCCTGCTGAAAACAATCGAGGATTCACGAGTCACTGCGATTGCTTCCGTTTGTCCCCAGGTCTGTCCTCTCTCTGGGGACCCAGCCCAGCGGTGTCGCCCTCTCTCCCTTGTCTGTTCAGGCTTCCACCTCATAGCCTCACAGTTCTGAAAATAAAACCCTACTTCAGTGGCACCAGTAACCACCTATAGCCACATGTAACAGACACTCATCTCCTTAAACGCTACCCTTTTATGATTTGAAGTGTAATGCGTCCTGTTTTTAGAACAAAGGAGGAGGAACAGTGGGGAGGAGGAGGAAGAAAACAAGTCAAGTGTAAACACGTCATCCCAAGATAGCCATGGTTAACAATATTGGGTGTTCGCTTCAAAAATATGATGGATTTACAGATTTGGAGTTGCACTGATTATAGTTTATTTTTCTAATTTGGCTTTTGTCAAGGAAGCATTTCCACGTGTCTTTAAATATTCTGGTTTTTTTTTTTTTTTTTTCCAGTGGCTTCATAGTATTCCAGCATATGGAATAACTTAACTATTCCCCTTCTCTTGTATATTTAGATTATTTCCAACTATTCTTGATTTTAGCTAATTTTGTGATGAACAAGGATCTTTTGTACACAAATTCTCGTCCCAATATCTGAATATTTCCTCAAAATGCAATCTTAATGATATGATCATTTTTTCCGCTAAATATTTGGATTACTCCTTTCTTGTTATTCCAAATTAAATTAAAATTACTTTGTCTAATTTTCTTTTTACTGAGATAAGTATTTTACTCCTTTAATCTGTTGACGTGGGGAATTACATTCTGATGTTAAAACATACTTGCATTCCCAATATAAACCCTACTTGGTCATGATAATGTTTTTGTTGTTGTTGTTTTTATTGTGGTCATAATAGCTTATAACATTGTGAAATTTCAGTTGTACGTTATTGTCATACACCATATAAGTGTGCCCCTTCACCCCTTGTGCCCACCCTCCACCCCTCTTCCCTCTAATTTGTTCTCTTTGTCCCTAAGTTTGTTTATCTTCCACATATGAGTGTAATCATACAGTGTTTTGTCTTTCTCTGTCTGGCTTATTTCGCTTAATGTAATGCCCTCAAGATCCATCCATGTGGTTGCGAATGGGACAATTTTGTCTTTTTTTATGGCTCTGTAGTATTCCATTGTATATATATAGCGCTTTGTCTAATTTCAAAACCAAATATGTAGGCATTTTGATGTACGACTGCTTTTTCTAAACATTTTTTTTTATTTCAGTGAAGTTTTCTAGTCCTGTTTTAAAATTTAATTCAAGGTAGTTTGATATTTTAGTTGCTTTTGTGAATAAGATCTTACTTCTGTTATATTTTATACCTGGATATTGCTGGCATAAAAACTGTTGATTTTTGTAAACTGTCATCTGGGTTCGCTTTCCCAGATCTCTTATTGGTTCTGTTGTCAGCTGACTCTCCTGGGTTTGTGGGCAATTATGACAGCGGCGAACTTGCAGTGTGTGTCCAACAACGTGCCTTATATATCGTGATGCTTTTGTCAGTTTGAAATATGCCTTTAAATCCCATTTGTCCTTTTCCTTTGCATTTCTGTGTGAAGTTATTGTTGCCAGTCTCGTTTTCTTTCCCACTGGGTGCCTCGTTAGAAACCGCACTCCGTTCTCCTGAGATTCATTTTCTCATTTTGTGTGAAATGTTTTTATAAGCAGTTGATTATAGCTTTTTAAATCTTATTTGCAAATCTTAATTTTTTAACAGGAATATATTTGTTGACATAGTGACTATTACGTTGAATTTTATGGCTTCCTGTTTGATTTATGTTCATTTTTGCCACATGCACTCTCTTTTTTCCCTTCTATTTTTTCATGTTTTGGAAGGACTATAGGCTGTTTTAAAGTCTCCTAGTGTTTTAGCAGACTTTGATTATGTATTTGTCTCAATATCAAAACTACAGAGTGAAACAATATATTTTTAAAATTCTGTTCCTTCCCACTCCTTTTCCTCATATGAGGGATTTAAGAAATTTTACTTCCCTTGCCACCAAATTTTCTGGGATTGGTTCATATAACCTGGAGCTATATAATGCGATTATTGTTATTAAATTACATTTAACATTATATATTCTCTTCCAAGAATAATTTTTCACACTTGAAACATACTACATCTTCAACAAAATTATATAATCAATCAAGTAGTGTCCATGATTGGTTTATTTTCTGAATCTTCACATTCATTTTTCACCTTCCTGCAACGTGTGAGTGTATAAAATTCTCAGATGATTCAGGAGATTTGCTCGAGCTGCTGTCCATGTCTCCCCAGTATGTGTCTTTTGGTAACAGACTGATTTTTATGTCATTGTACATAACTAGGTGTTTGCTCTGTTGTCCTTTGGCGCTCTCGATGTTAGAATGTACTTTATATCCTATAACTCAAAGTATTTGCCGTGAATTTGTCCAGAACATGATACATACTTTCAGTCTCCAATGGTGCCAGTCATTCTGGTTCTTATTTGTTCTGATTTTTCCTACAATTCTTAAGCTAGATTTTTATCTTCTGTCCTCTGTATAGCTTTATTTTTCTTTCTTTAAAAAATGTCCCCCACCTCTGTCTTCCGGCAAGGTTTCTCAAGTTTATCGTCCACATTCCTTGCTCAGTTGTGCTCAGTCTTAGTGACAGTTCTGGTCTTAACCGTCTCTGCTGTGGGTTTCAAGTCTTCTGCTGACTTTTCAGTTTTCTTCAGTTCTGCTTTCTCTCTCCGACTCCTCCCTTTCCATTTGGGCTAACTCTCCTCTTGCTCTCTCCGCTCCTGTTTAAATAGAGATGGCTCCGTATTGAGGATGCCAAAGTTCTCTTCTGGATGTTGCAGATGGCCTTTTAAAGGGGTATATGCTCTCATTGACTCTTAGGAAGATTCTTCTCCATTGTTCTGTGGTATTTCGTCATGGCCCCATGTTGTTTTTTAATCAAGAGACCCATCCTCAAAGAAGTGACATGTGACAAGACACATGAATTTCCTCTGCTCCCCACAACATCCACTCAGGTGACGACAAGTATACAACAGAGCAAGTTTGGGTTTCCCAGCTCCCAGCACCTCCCAGGTTCCCTAGGACCTCAAAGTGGGCTGGTTCAGCTGTGCGGAGGGGGATATTCTAGGCCCACGGCTCCCCTGAAACCATGAAAAAGTGGACTAACAAAAACAGAAACACAAACAACCAACTGCAAACCCGCCCGCACCCTGCTAGAGGTCCTTCCTGTCTCTGCCCCCAGTTTGTAGGGACCACATCTCCCAGATGCACGATGCTGCCACCACGTCCCCCTCCTTTCTGCTGCTTGTTTTCTGGGATGTGCCGTAACTGAATGGGGAGGGCAAGATGAAGGACAGAAGAAAACCGTATTCTTGGCCCCCTCAAAGAGCAGCTTGGGAACAGTAGAGGGTTAGGGCAGGTAAGGAAAGCCCCTCAATTAAAGTAATGCCCCATCCTCGGTCTCAACAGTGAAGAGATCATCTCCAGGTGAGGAGAATGGCTGGATCTCCCAACCTCAATTTTTGTTTCCCAAATTCACTTTCTCCTTGGAGATGGATTCATTTCTTAATGCATTCACTCAACAAATATTAATCTCAGTAAGCTTCCTGTCACCACCGTGCTGTCATCTGTGGAGCTCCAGTGTGGCATTCCTTTTAATCCCCACAGCCAAGGTGAGGCAGAGAACAAAAGGGAATAAAGCAAGAAGTGACATGAGGGCATGACTTTGTAGCACCAACAAGATCACCTCATTAGAACCCAAGAGTCCAACATCAGAACCTCCGTAGTGTTTGGTCCACACAGTAGACAGAGATAGAGGAAGAGACAGAGGGATGTCTCTTGGGTAGGCATGCCAAGAGGCAGAGTCTGGGTGGCTGCTAAGAGTCTGGCTCCACTGGCTTTATAATTATCATTTGTAATTAGAAAATCCTCCTAATTTCTGTCAAGAGGTGCTGATCTATTACTTGTTGCTGATGTGAATTTCCATCTTTTCTTCTGTCTTCACTGATATTGGGAGAAGCTGTGCCATGATTAAACTGGAGTTGGTGATTTATTGTCCATCCCCATTTTACCTGACTTTCTGGAGCTTTTCACACTATTGCTCACTCCCTTCTACCTTCAGCATGGTTTTTTGACTTCTGAGACACCACCTTTCCCTGGTTCTGCTTGTGCTTCTCTACTCACTTCTCATATCTCTAACCCAGAATCCTCGGCCCACCTCTAAAGTGCATCAGTGTCCCCAGGACTCTGTCCCTGCCTCCTTCTTTTATTCTAGACATGCTCCACGTGAGAGCCCAGACTCAGCACGACAACTCTGCCGACGATTCCCGACTCCACGTCTCCCACCCAGATCCTGAGCTACACAGCTATATCTAACGGCCTCTCTATACTTCCACCCCAACGTCCCACAGACACAACACTGAACCCAGCTGCTCTCCTCTAGTCCAGGCCTCAGAGACTAGCACATCACTCAAGCCAGAAACCTGGCAGGCATCAGACTCCTGATTTCCCTCACCTGGTACCTTCCTCCACAACACTGCCTGGCCACCCTACCTCCTCCAGTATTTCTAATGCCCGTTTCTCCTCTTTATCCCAACAACCCCTCCCGTAGTTCAGGCCCTCACAAACTGAACTGTCTCAACTATGCCACATTTAGTGCTGCAAACCCAGAAGATGTTTTGGGTAACTCCAAGACACCAGGGATTGAGGTCACATGACCATGGACAAGTCTCCTGACCTCTTGAGTCTGTCTCAGCGGGTGGCAGGCGGTAGCAGCGATTAAAAGGAGAGGGTGTCTGCGAAACGTTCTGTAGGTAAACACGGGAGTTTCAGATGCTGGGTATAGTTACTGAAGGACCCTTTTGCCAAAAGCTGAGTTGAAGGGGGAGGCAAAGAGCATGAAAATTTGCTGAGCCCAAGTACACGCTGTGCCCCGTGGGGGCGCTGCTCACACACCACCTTCCTCAATGCTCAGGGCTCCATGTTGCCCTCTCCAGAGAGTGGGGGAGGGTCCCAGACCCAGTCCCTAGAGGAGGGCTGAAATGGGGCCTGACAAGCAGACCCCCCAACTCGTTTCCATGGGCCTTTATACTCCTTCTCAGTCCACATTGTTCCCAGACTGTCTGTCTCTGAAATACATTATGCAAATCCCAGCTAGCCCAGTATCCATAGAAACCAAAATCTCCCATCTTCCCCAGCCTGTTCCCTGGCAAAAGAAACCCACCCAAGTTACACCCACAAACAAGGACAGACAGCACCCAGAGCAGGCGGGCTTCCCTCTGCCCGGGGGCATCAGGCTTTCAGAGTGACTGAATCCATCTTGCTCGGTCCTCCATGGCTAGGGAAAGGGATGGGTGTCACAGGCCACTGTAAGAAGCTGCATTTTCTTTTTGAAACCTTGAAGGGAGATGCGACAATCCCCACCATGAACAGTCAGTCATCTTTTGCCCAATTCAAATAGCTCTGCTGCCGCTAAGATCATATTCACGGTGGACATGAGTCAATATCTGACACCATCTTTAATGTTGAACATAAAAGCACACAAGCCATCTCTGGAACATGATAATACAATTTTATTGTGTATGATTGATTACTAATTCTAGGAACAATTTTTCAAGATCTGCTCCTCTCTGAAATAACCTTTTCTAAACTTCAAACATTATGACTCTTCAATCTTCTTTTTCTCCAGACTCTTAACACGAGGCAAATCTCCTAGTACCACACCCAGGCTCTTGGTCATTGGTCAACAGCAGCATCCTGAATCAGCAGTCCCTACTGTGTGCAAGACTCTCTGCTTTTGCTGGTGACACAAACTGTGACCACTGGATGTCAGAATTGGGAAAAACTTTGAAAAAATTATGCAGGTGTCCTGGTTTCCGTTCACAGAAGTGGAATGGCTTTATCTAAAGTCTCACAGCTATTTAGTAGCAGAGCCACGTAAAGCATCAGCAGCTCTCAACTGCTAAGTATGTGCCAGACCCTATTCTAAGTGTTTTACACATTTGCTCATTTAATCTCATAACCATGTTATGAGATAGGTTATTATCTCCATTTATCCTAAGGTGTCTGGTTACCTCCAGTTTTCACATGATGAAACTAAGGCACTGAGAGGTTAAGTTGAGTCAGAGTTTGAACCCAGGTTATCCAATCTCACATCCCAACCTCTTCATGACTATTTAGGTCACTGGATACCTTTGTGAGGACTGAGATTTTAAAAACACATGTTGAGGGGCCGGCCCCATGGCCAAGTGGTTAAGTTCGCGCACTCTGCTTTGGGGGCCAAGGGTTTTGCCAGTTTGGATCCTGGGCGTGGACATGGCACCACTCATCAGGCCACGCTGAGGTGGCGTCCCACATGCCACAACTAGAAGGAACCACGACTATAATATACAACTATGTACTAGGGGGGTTGGGGGAGAAAAAGCAGAAAAAAAAAAAAAGATTGGCAACAGTTGTTAGCTCAGGTGCCAATCTTAAAAAAAAAAAAAAAAAACACATGTTGAGGTCTCAGGTTTAAGGTTTATCTTCTAATGTCAGGAGCAACTAAATTCCACTAGTGTTTTCCCTCTTAAAATCCTAGGGTGAAATATTTAAAAGAGAACAAAAAGCTAAATCCACCAGTTAAACTGACTGCATGAGGATATCCGTGACAAACCTCCCCTGGAGGGGAGGAAATTATTTTAACAGCATCCTTTATTTTCAGTTTTCTCCTCTTGTTGGGTTGCTTAGGAATACAGACCTAGAGTATCTGCTCCTAAATTGCAGTGTACTGGAGGAACCAGAGTACACTCATAAACCGGATACTGCTGTGCATGCAGTATCTCTGGGAGGATTCTGTTATGGCAACACGATGGCCCACAAGGAGGGGGCTGAGTGTTTGGGCAGAAGTAGGAGAGACTGCTCCCGCACCTTTGGGATTCAGAGCATGTAAATGGATTACCTAATCAGACAATACACGCAGCTTGGAGACAAGACCCTGCTCGTCTGTGTGTGTGTTGCATGTCTGTGGGCATAACTCTGAATCCTATTTTTCTTGGTGTTGCAACATAACAATTTTCCCATGTTATTGAAATTTTTCATAAACAAGTTTTATGTATATATCCTTGTTTAAAATCTCAAGAAATGTGAGCACTCCTACGTAGACAACTTGTATTTCTCAATTTCCTTCGGGATTCTTCATTAATGTAATCATAATGTTAACATTCAGAATCTCCCACTTTCTTAAGAATTAGCCAACATGTACTGTCTATACATGTTTAGGATATAATACATGGCATTTGTACCAAAAGATCACCTCACTTAATCCCCACCACAGCCTGAGGTAGAATCAGGATCCTCATTTGAGATGAGGACGCAGAGGTTCGAAAGGCTCAGGGAGCTCACAGATCATACGGAGGCCGCCAGAAGCAGAAGCCTGGACCTCGGGTTCCGGGCCGCCTCCTCCTTAGCACAGGTGCTGCCAGGCTCCTGGAACTTTGGGGGACAGGGCCCCTGAATCCAGCGCTCACATTTGGTAACCGTTTGTTACATCTTGGCAACGCACCTGGCCTAGGAGCAGAGGGGTGAAGGTGAGGCGGGTCCCGCTCTCCAGAGTCTCCGCGCAGAGATGGCAGCGCAGGCAGCTGCACTCCAAGCGCCGTCTAGCAGATCAGATGTGCGGCGGCGGCCTCGGGAGACCTGGGCAGGTCTTGGAAGGCACCGCTGGGCCAAAAGGCAGACATAAGGCAGAGCACCAGGCACCGCTGGCGGGAGAAGCAACGAGAGGCAGCTCCCAGAGGTGGGCAAGCACCTGGGGCTCAGGAAGGCCGGGTGGGGTCTGTGTGCAGAGCGGTGGCAGAGGTGGGTAGGAGACACCTTGGGGGCACTTGAATGTCACTCTAAGGAGCTGGGGAAATTCCAGGATGGCATGGTCACTCTGTGCCAAGAATCCTGGCACTGCCACTCTGCTAACCATGGGGTTCATGATGGACTTCCGCTATTCTGATCAACAGATGATCAAACTCTGTTGAGAGAAATTTCATCCTCCACAAGCAGGAGGAAGCAGTGAAGGAGATGACCATTGTGCACTTAATTCTGACCAAAAAATAACTGGTGGCCGACGTGGAAGTGACGGGGAGCCAGGCAGGTCAACGAGGGAACCTCACATCATCTCCTTTGGTGCTCGCTCCCAACAGCTGCCATCGTGAAGCGCGCCCCGAGGGACAGGCACTGTGCCCACGCTGTACCGGACCTTCAGAGGTGAGGATTATCCCCAGCATTAGGGTGGAGGACATGAGCTCGGGAGAGTAAAGAGCGTGTTTAAGGAGCTGCAGCACGTGAGTGGTAGGGCCCATATAACCAGAACAGACAGAGTAACCAGTCAGGACTTTCCCCTGGAAACAGCCGGCTGTGTGAAGCCAGGCGGCCGGGCGGAAGGGGACTGAGAGCCTGGGCTGCGGAAACTGTGTGCTGGAGGTCAGGGAACTCGGGGCACAGAGGCAGAGCTGGCTAACGACGAGCTCCGAACTCTGCCCTGCAGAACGTTCTTGGGCAGGTGGGGGTGGGGTGACTCGGGGGAGAGGGGAAGACTGAAGGAAGGTGCCGCTGGCAGCAGCTGTAGGATGGACTGAAGATGGGAGAGGACTGAGGAGGGGAGGCTGCCCAGAGGGCTGCTGCCTCCGGCCCGCGTGTACTGACGAGCAGGAGAGCGAAACGGGAGTAAGCCCAGGCGAAGGCAAGGGGAGGGGAAGGCTCCAGGGAGGAAAGAACGGCCCCTTGGACCAGGGCTACCTGTCAACAGGACTGCTGCCTCGTGCCCGGGCCAGAACCGGGAAACTGGAATACATGGGCGTAAGGGCAGTGTCAAAGGGAAGAGTTCTAGGACACGCAGGCAACAAAAGAGAAAAGAAATAAACTGGACTTCATCAAAATTAAAAAGTTTTGTGTTTGGGGCCGGCCCCGTGGCCAAGTGGTTAAGTTCGCGTGCTCTGCTTCGGCAGCCCAGGGTTTCACTGGTTCGGATCCTGGGCGCGAACATGGCACCGCTCATCAGGCCATGTTGAGGCGGCGCCCCACGTGCCACAACTAGAAGGGCCCATAACTAAAATATATACAACCATGTACCAGGAGGATTTGGGGAGAAAAAGCAGAAGGAAAAAAAAAAAAAGACTGGCAACAGTTGTTAGCTCAGGTGCCAATCTTAAAAAACAAAAGAAAAAAAAACTTTTGTGTTTCAAAGGACATCTTCAAGAAAGTGAAAAGACAACCCACAGAATAGGAGAGAGATTTTGTAAATTATCTATCCGATACAGGACTTATATTTAGAATGTATAAAGAACTCTTACAACTCAATAATAAAAAGACAAACAACCCAATAAAAAATGGGCAAACAATCTGAAGACGTATCTCCTAAGAAGATACACAAACGGCGAACAAGCACGTGAAAAGATACTTGGTATCATTAGATATCAGGAAAATGCAAATCAAAACCACAGTGAGGTATCACCTCACCACCAGGATGGCTAAGTTAAAGGACAGACAATAACAAGTGCTGCTGAGGATATGGAGCAACTGGAATCCTCATGCACTGCTGCTAAACACATAAAATGGTGCAGCCACACTGGACACAGCCTGGCAGTTCCTAAAGGTTAAACAGAGTTAGCGTATGATCTACAAACCGACTCCTAGGTATGTATATACCCAAAAGAATGGAAAACATGGCCACACAAAAACTTGTACACACACCTTCACAGCAGCATTATTCATGATGGCCTGAAAGTGGAAACAACCTAAAAGTTCACCAAATGAAGAATGGATGAATACAACATAGTATATCCATACATCAGAATATTATTGGATAACAAAAAGGAATAAAGTCAAATACCCGCTACAACATGGATGAAATTTTGCCTATGAGAACACCGAAAGGAAACTGTCAAAAGAAAGAGTGGGCTTTAGCTCAAATATCATTTTTATTTTTGTCAAAAGTGGCCTAGGCTATCCAAATTATCCTGTAAGAAAAACTCCTCCAACATCTAAGGTGGAAATAAAAAACATTTTTAAAAGTTTATTATAACTAACAAAATAATTTCAGGTCAAGATTATGCATATAGAAATTATATTGGATGGTTAGATAAATACTTTATCACAGAGAGTGCACACTGGCCAGAGGTGTGTTTGGCTCCAAAGTGCCTGAAGCTTTTTTGAGTATGAGCACTTCCCCACGGCCCCAGCAATGTACACATGACATTTATAACTAATTTATAGCCCTGATTCATCATTTCTGTTTAAAATGTCCATTTCTGTGAACAGGGGGCACAGGCAGGAGAAAGGATGTGAGTCCTTGGTCAGGAATGTGTCCCTGATTAGAACACTGCTCCTACAGGAACACAGTTCCTTTCACCACACTGTTCCCAGGACATGACAAGTGGACAGTTGAAAACTATCTGTAGCATGTGCAGAGAAGAAAAGGTGGAGGACAAGTCTGGAGGCACGGTGGAGGGAGAAATCAGGATGAAAACGCAAAAGGCAGCAGAGCGAGAATGAGCAGGCTTGAGCAGGCGCAGGTCGGCAAAGACAAGAGGGGAGGGAAGGCCGAGAGCACGAGCATCTTCTCCTGGCACCACCCCTGGACCCCAGACTGTGTTCCCTTCCTTCCCCCACAACTGGAAAAGGGCCCCTCTTTCCTTCCCTTCTCATGCCTTTATAAGAGTGGATCAGGAATTTTCTCCACAGCAATTAGACGGATATCATTTTCCAGCCCTACTATCTCATATACAAACGAGGAAACTGAGACCCAGAGAGGGAACAGGTCTAAACCATGGTTTTTAAAATTGTGTTTTTAAGTGAAATCGTTTAAGAAGCATAAATAGATAAATCAGAGCCGAGTGGAAGGACAGCCTGCCTCCGCCCTGTGGGGCCCCCAGGAGCCTCTGTGGAGTTTTAAAATACTGGTGCAAGGTGAGAGACAAGCTTGGCCCTGGGTCCTGCCCCGAAGCCACAGCAGCGGCCCTATATTAACTCTATTTTCCTATTTTCTGTATTCGTGATGCTCTGGCACCTGTGGCCCCATTGACCAAGAGGAAATTACCCCTCCCAGGGCTAGCTAACTCCTGGAGCCAGCAAACGAGTCCTCTGTGAGCGCGCCTTTCAAATCAAACCAACCAATCCCTCACACCCCCTAGCCTCCTTCATCGGCTCTCACAGGGCTTGCACACTCCAGGCCAACATCCCCATCCTACTCATCCCAGGGCCGGGCATCAGACAACTAGGGCCAGCCCCTATGCCCCAGAGCCCACCAAAATTATTTAAACTTGCTGACCCTAAACCTGTGTACCCTGCACCCTGCCTCGCCTGCTCCTTCCTGGGAAAACCACAACAAAGTCTGCGGCCCAGCTTTCCCCTCCCTTCCTCTGCCTCCTGATGGCCCCTAGCACTTCCCCGTGTGGTCTCCCATGGTGCAGCCCCTCCTCTTGGGAATCCTAAGTAACACACTATCTTTTCAATGGCAGTTGGCTCCTGTCTGTTGGCCTCACCACACCTGGATAACAATAAAACCTACATTTTACAACAGGCCCATTCCAGAAGCAAATATTATCCTTAGAAATCTTGGAATTAAGATTCAGAAAATTCACATCCCGAAGGTGCCACAACTCTGGGGAGAGCCTCGCCAGTGCAGTGTCTCCTGGATGACCTTCGGCTGTCGGGAGAGATGGGACAAAAATGAAGGAGGCAGCCTGGGGCCTAGTGCCATGGAGAGGACACATTAGGTCGGAGGAAGACCCTGGCAGGAAGGCAGGCAGGACACAGGTACCAAGACGAGTGTGGCTTTAGCAAGAGGGACAGAAAGAAAAGCATGCCATCGCACAAGACCAGGCAGCCACCAGCGACTGGCGGCCAGCCTCAGCCATCCAGCTCCTCCTTGACGGTGATGCGCAGCGGGCAGATGCGCAGAGGCTCAGGGGGGCCATCGCCCCGCGTGCCCCCCAGGTAGAAGTAGGGCCGCACCTCCCCGAAGCGGGCGTGGAAGGTGTAGAGGTGGCAGTGGCGCTCTGCGTCATAGAAGGACAGCTCGCCCTCCTCGCACTCCAGCTCCACGCGCAGGCGGCGCGGGATGGTCGGGACCAGGGGCGATGTGGCCGGATCTGAGGTCACGCAGTGGTCCCCCTCGACCCCCTGCGTGCGGCACATGTACCAGAAGCCCGAGCGCGTGTCGTGGTAGCAGCCATGCGAGTGGCCTTCGGCGCCCACGTCCTGGCGCGTCCGCACCACACCCACCCGCCAGCTCGGCAGCCCCCCCAGGTCCACCTCCCAGGCGTGGGAGCCCTGGGAGAAGGCGCGGGAGCCCAGCAGGCACGGTGCCGAGGAGAAGCGCTCCGGGTTTTCCACCTGGACTCGGTAGCCGTGGTTGGTGACGCTGGTGAGGTCATTGGACACTGAGAGCCAGCCAGCAGCCGTGTTGGGATCGAAGCTGAAGGGCACTGAGAGCAGAGGGGGAAAGGGGGGCAAATCAGGAAACCCCACACCCCACCCTCTGCCATGCCAGCTGACGTCCCCCCAGACTGACCAACTGTGTCCCACCTGGCTCTGGTGCATGGTGGGAGCTGCGCTGGGTTGAGGGGCGGTGCTAGGGGTTGAACTGTACCCTGCCTAGAACAGTATGTTGAAGTCCTAACCCCTAGTACCTCCAAAGATGAACTTATTTATTTGGGAATGGGGTCACTGCAGATGTCATTAGTCGAGATGAGATCAGACAGGAGTAGAGTAAGCCCTTAATCCAAGGTGACTGTTGTCCTAACAAAAAAAATAAGAGACACAGACACAGGGGAGAAGGCCCTGTGATGAAGGAGGCAGAGATCGAAGTGCTGCAGACAGGGATTAGGGCAAACGCCAGAGCCAGGAAGAGGAAAGAGCTCCCCAGAGGTTTCAGAGGGAGCATGGACCTGCCGACACCTTGATTTTGGACTTCTGGCCTCCAGAACTGAGAGAGAATAAATTTCTGTCACTTTAAGGCATCCAGTGTGCAGTTCTCTGTTACGGCAGCCACAGGAAATCAATACAGGCAGGGACCCCAGAGGCTCACGCAACTCCCAAGATGTCTCAGAAAAGCACTAACCTTCCCCTGGGTCCTATAAATTCACCGTGTCTCAGTCCGCCTGGGCTGCTGTAATAAAAATATCACAGACTGAGTGGCTTGAACAACAGAAATCTGTTTCTCACAAGTGGAAACTGGCAGTCTGAGGTCAGGATGCCAGCGTGGTCAGGTGCTGGTGAGGACCCTCTTCCTGGTGTACAGATGGCTGCCTCCCTGCTGTGTCCTCACAGGAGAGAGGAGAGGAAGCCAGCTTCCTGTGTCTCTTCTTGTAAGGGAACTAATCCCATGATGAAGGCTCCACCCTCAGGACCTCATCTAGCCCTCATCACCCCCAAAGGCCCCACCTTCAAATACCACATTGGAGGTTAGGGCTTCACTATATGAATTTGTGGGGGCACAGACTCTCGTCTACAGCGCATGACACAGTGACTTGCGTAGACTGGAATCACCTTGGGAGGGGGCCTTTCCTTACATTACAGTATGGCTCTGAACAGAGAGGGAAGCCAGCTTCTCTTGCTGAAGAGGTGGCCGAGCATCAGGACTCAAAGGGGAAGGACTTCTGCTGGGAGGGGTCTGAGCAGTGGGGCGAGGAGTGGAGCAGCACACCAGGGACCTCTCCAGAAGAGGCTGGAGAAAGGATCAGCGGAGAGATGTGGAGGTCCAATGGGGTGGGAAGCTGGAAGAAGTGAGTGCAGCTTGCTCTCTGCCTAGCATGAAGTGCTCCTCCCACGCCCAGTAACACCTGCCCATGCTCCCACTCACCAGACTCAACAGACATGACCATCTTCCTCCAGACACGGTACTGCAGGGAGTCCAGGTACTTGCAGACATCGATGAGCATGCCTGGCTGGACGGGCTCTGGCTCCATGGTGCAGAAGAGGCTGGAAAGGGAGAATTGCGCCTGGTGGGCATGGCCAAGGCCATGCATCCTGGGCCTGACTGGGTCAGCTGGAAACAGGCCACAGCACTGGTTCCCTTGCCTCAGGCCTAAATTCCCTGGCCACCTTGCCCAAGACAAACCTGGACTGGGCTCTGATGAGAGATGAGCAAGGAGTCAACTGAGAGGTTCATAACCCTTCAGGATTCAGTACTTGGGCTCAGCCTGCCCCATAAACATAAATAGGAGGTTCTCAGACACAGTTCCATCCTTGTGAGCAGAAATCACACGCACATATCTGCTCACGGGATGTCTGAATTGGAAGGGACCTTAAGGATCCTCTACTCCAATAGTCTGAAGGTGTCATTGCCCTTTGCTTGAATACTTCCAGTGACCGGGAACTCACCACTGCCCAAAGCACTTTCTTCGATCTTTGTACAGCTCTGACTGGGACACAGTTCTTCCTTATGCCTCATTTTGAACCCAAGATACAGCAACACAAACCAATGTGCCTTGAGGCTTTCACAAGCCTAAATATCAGGATGACCCAGTGAGGAATATGAGCCACGTGCAGGATGGCACACTCACTCCTCACACAGTGGATGGTAATGCTCCACACCCAGGAAAACCACACTGCACCAGTGCAATGGGAAGTGGAATGCCTTGAAAGAGGGCTCTGTCCACCTGGCCAGTCCCCACCACTCCCTGTGTCACACCCGGCTGGCTTCATTACCTGCCTGGCCCCGGAGCCACTGGAGTTTGCACCCCTGGTATCTGTGCCTGCTCTTCCCCTCCCCTCCACTAGCCGTGGCAACTTACCGACGTTTTCGGCTCTTGTGTTTCTGAAAGAGAAAAAACCACAGAGACACAAACACAGAAAAAAAGCATAAATTTCTGACCTCAAAATGAGTCATATATTTCATGTTTATAGATCAGAAGCCTGAATATTGTTAAGATGGCAATATTCCCCAAATTGATCTACAGATTCAACGCAACTCCGATCAAAAGTCTAGCTGGCTTCTTTGCAGACATTGACAAGCTGATCCTAAAATTCATATGAAAATTCAAGAGATCCAGAATAGCCAAAATAATCTCAGAAAAGAAGAACAAAGTTGGTGGCTCACAGGTCCCGATTTCAAAACTTAGTAAAGCAACAGTAATCAAGACAGTGTGGTACTAACATGTACTAAAATAGATCAATGGACACTGAAAGTCTAGAAACAAACCCTCACATCTATGGTCAGTTGGTTATCTATAAGGGTGCCAAGACCATGTGATGGGGAAAAAATGGTCTTCAACAAATGATGCTGGGAGAACTGGATATCCACATGCAAAAGAATGAAGTTGGATTCTCACCTTGCACCATATACAAAAAGTAACTCGAAATGGCTCAAAGAGAAATGTAGAGCTAAAACTATAAAACTCATGACCTTGGATTAGGCTGTGGTTTCTGAGATATGATGCCAAAAGCACAAGCAGCAAAAGAAAACACAGACAAACTAGATGTCATCAAAATGAAAAAGTTCTGTGTTTCAAAGACTGTCATCAAGAAAGTGAAAAGACAACCCACAGAAGAGAATATTTATAAATCATATACCTCATAAAGATCTAGTATCCATAATATATAAAATCTCATGTAATTCAACAACAAAAAGACAAGCAACCCAATTTAAAAAACGGGCAAAGGGCCTGAATGTACATTTCTCCCAAGAAGATATATAAATGGCCAACAAGTACATGCAAAGATGCTCAACATCATTAGCCATGAGAAAAATGCAAATTAAAACCACAGTGAGGTACTACTTCTCACCCATTACAATAGCTATGATCAAAAAAACAGATAAGTGTTGGCAAGGACATGGAGGATTCAGTCTTCACACACTGCTGTTGGGAACGCAAAATGGTGCGGGCGCTTGGAAGACACCCTGGGAGCTCCTCAAATGGTCAGACTTTGAGTTACCATGGGATTCAGCAAATTTACTCCTGGCACCTACCCAAGAGACACGAAAACATATGTCCACACAAAAACTTGTACATGAATGTTTATAGCAGGACTCCTCATAATAGTTAAAAAGTGGAAACAACCCAAATGTCCAGCAATTGATGAATGGATAAATAAAATGTGGTACATGCATACAATGGGGTATTATTCAGCCATGTACTGATGCATGTGACATGGATGAAGTTTTAAAATATTATGCTGAGTGAAAGAAGCCAGTCACAAAAAGCTACATATTGAATAATTCTTTTTATATGAAATGTCCAAAATAGGCAAACCTATAGAGACAGAAAGTAGATTAGTGGTTGCTGAGGGTGGTGGGGCTGCAGGCATAGGAGGGTGACAGCTAAGGGGTACAGGGTTTCTGTTTGTGGAGACGAAAACGTTCTAAAATCGATCGTGGTGATGGTTGCACAACTCGGTGAATATACTAAAAAACACTGAATTATACATTTTAAATGGGTGAATTACACAGTATGCAAATAATATCTCAATAAAGCTTTTATATAAAAAAGAGAGTCACAAAACCATCCCTGAAAGCACAGGTGGTATGGGCAAGAGACACACCCAATTTCCTAAACAGAAAGAGCAAGGAATCCAGCGTTTAGAGCCCACCAAATGACCTCATCATCGGGACATTTTGGCAACAGAAGACATCATGGTTCAAAGCTTTGCATGAGGTGGAGAACCCACAAAGGTCCCCAACCAGGATGTGACATCCAGCCCAAATGGAGGACATCCCTGTCCCTTCCCACTCCACTCTAGAAAGACTTCCCTTTCAGAGAGTTCAGCTGTTCTCCAAGTAGAGAAGAAACCTCATTCTCCTGACCAGTCTCCAAACTAGCTTTCCAATTATAGAAACTTCTCCATAAAGACCCAGTGACTCACAGGGAGTGGGAGTGGGGGGATGGGAGAGTGGGGATGAAATGAATAAAAGCAAGAAAAGAAAACTAAATATATTTTTTAAAGAGAGAATAGAGTCATCCTTTTCTTAAGAAAATAACAGAGAATACCAAAACATCATATTTAAATTAAAAAATTTAAATAATTGCATAATTTATAATTTAAAAATATTCCATTTTGTATTCTTTGCAAAATCCCATAACCCCAGTCTAATCACGTGAAAAACATTAGACAAACCCATATTGCCAAGATCAGGAATGGCAATCAGGAACGCCAAGGTCATGAAAAACACAGAAAGATAAGAAGCTGTCACAGACCAGAGGAGACTGTGAGATGTGACAACTAAATGCAATGTGGGACCCTGGCTTGAATCCTGGAGCAGAAAGAGGACATTAACGGGAAAACGGTGAAGTCCAAATAAGCCTGGAGTTTAGTTAATAACAGTGCACCAGTGTCAGTTTTCTAGTTTGGACAGATGTGCCACAAGGCGACGTAAGGCGTTAACAATGGGAGAAACTAGCTGGAGGGGTCCACAAGGGCAGTCTTTACTAGCTCTGCAACTTTTCCATACATCTAAAATTATTCCAAAATAAAAAGTGAATTTTAAAAGTACTCCATTATATTAAGAAGGCGTAAAGAAAGTAGAAACATAAAAAAGGGAGAGCAAGAGTGAGTGCCACAGAGGGAGGGAGAAGGAGAAGGAGACGGGAAGAAGAGGAGGGTGCCGGTGGCGCAGCAGTTAAGTGCCTACGTTCCGCTTTGGCGGCCCGGAGTTCGCTGGTTCGGATCCCGGGTGCAGACATGCCACCACTTGGCAAGCCATGCTGTGGCAGACGTCCCACATATAAAGTAGAGGAAGATGGGCACGGTTGTTAGCTCAGGGCCAGTCTTCCTCGGCAAAAAGAGGAGGATTGGCAGGAGATGTTAGCTCAGGGCTAATCTTCCTCAAAAAAAAAAAAAAAGGAAAGAGGGAGGCAGGGAGAAACAGAAACAAAGAGGCCCTCCAGGAACTCTGCTCTGCTTAAACTCTTTTCAGCCTCTTGACACAGCAGAGCCCCTCGTCTGTAAGCTCCCCCAGCCCAGTATCCAGAAGCTCCAGGAAGACTGGGTTGGCCAGGGTTGCTGGTATTGGGCTCCCCGCTGGTTCCTGAACATCTGGTCCCTGTCCCTGGATCCAAATGATGAGCTCCTCACCATGAGAAAAGAAACGTCATCTTCCTTCATCTCCATCTGCAGCCGCTCAATCTCATGGGCCAGAGCCTCTGTGTCTTCCACAAGCCGCTTCATCTTCTCCTCCACCAGAAGCTGCTTCTGCCTCACCTCCTCGGCCGTGGCATCGAGGATGGCCTGCTCCTCCACTCTCAAGAACTCGCGAAGCTTATCAAACTCCTGCCGGATTCGCCCTTCCAGCCAGGCAGCCTCCACCTACCGCAGAGAGCGGGAGGGAGCCACAGGTCAGACGTGGAGAGAACTGCAACCATCACCTAACCAACTGACTCAGATTTTTAAAAATTTTTTAAATCCCACATTTTTAGCAAAGGAATTCTATTTTCAAAAGAATCCACATGTAGAACCCCAACAGATAAAACATAGATGCAATTTTATTAGCACAAATTTATAAGTTTAAATTTAAAATAAGTCAAAGCATAATGGGGTTATCTTGATAAAATAAAAAAATAAAATCATTGCTTAGATGTCAACTGCAGTCCCATAACTTCCCCAACATATAATATTCTGTATCTTGTTTAGGTTGCACAATAGCAAGGGAAATCCCAAATCTCAGAAGTGAACTGTTGCAAATGGCAATGATTTCTAAAAATTATTTGCCTTCCAAACTTAGGACTTCAAATTTGTCTGATCCAGAGGCTTACCAAAAGAGTAGTTGCAAGTATTTATTTTAAAACTGAATTATTAATAATATGAATACTTCTCATCATTACTACAAAAAGTTTTTTTAAAAGTTGAAACAAAACCATATAAATGTAATCAAAAAAGCAGAGAAATATTTCTCATCTTGGAATGAGATAGAACTTTCTTACCATAATATGAAACTGAGAAGCCTCAAAGAAAGAATGAGATAATGGTCTACATATAAAAATTAAAGTTTTGTATGGCAAGAGACTACTGATAAACACATCAATACAGTTCTAAGATGATGACTGGAAAACAACTCAGAATGTGAGCTCCAGCAACGGCAGGTGAGTAAACGCATCTTTCGGTTGAAAGTTCAATATAGATTTATGGCTCTGACTCACTGAAAAAGTGAAAAGATTCATTGAAAAACAAATGACAAGCTAGGAAAAATATTTGCAACATACAATAGACTGTTATTGTTCTTAATACACAAGGCACTCTTAGGAATCCACCAGGAGAAAAGACAAATATTCCAAGAAAAAAAAAGTGTGAACCGGTAAATACAGAAGAAATGCAGATGGTTATTATACTTGTGAAAGGATGTACAAACCTACTAATAATCAAAGAAATGCAAATGAGAACAGATGGCATTGTTGAAATACCAGACTAAAAAGACTGGTAATACACAGTGGGGGAGAGAGCAAAATCCAGGATGATTCTTATCAACAGGAAGAGACACACAGAGCAGGCAGGAAACAGCAGCCCAGAGGTCCTCGTTCAGCTCAGCAACTCTCACTGCTGGTGACGGCAGCCTCGCAGGAAAACTTCCATCCACTCATCAACCTGGACTGACTGGATTTAGAGGAAAAGCACAAATCCAGCTGGAATCCTGGAGTTGTCACACCTGACCATGTTAGAGTTCCACTCCGCCTGGGAGGGGCAGACAGGTGCTGTCACTTGGACTTGTGGACACTCCCCAGGTAACCCCACGCCAGTCCTGCACAAGGCCAGCCAGGTGATGGCGTCAGCCACAAAGGAAATCAAGTGAAACGACAGAGATGAAGCCCCACAGTTCCACGACAACTGCTGGGACAGCAACTCAAAAAGCGTGCCTCAGCCACAGCAGGTTAGTAATCTCGTGTTTGGATTGAAAGTTCAACATGTGTTTACGGCTCTGACAATATTATGACAAAATGATTCCTCGAAAAAAGTGAAAAATCTCTCTCACATCAGTTTGTTGGTCTCTAAGCTATGAGAAATGTTGAGTGACTTCTCTCTGTGGGACACTTCACACGCATTATCTCAGCTGAACGTTCAAAAAAAGCCTAGTAAAAGGGAATCGTCCTCTTTGTACAGAGGAGGGGATTAGCCTGGAGCGGGCGAGGGATCCGCCTGGAGAACACGGCTTGGATTTGAAAGCAGGTCTGCTCTGTGGTTACTGCCCTGGCCACCAACATTTCACAGTCCTTTCTTCTGCTCTGTTCCACCAGTGCTGCGGCTGGGGGTAAACTCCTTGGCCAGATGTTAATGAGGCTTTCTCCCAAGCCTAATCCTCTCCCACAGACCGTGGATACTGGAGGGCCTGGCCGGCTCTGCAGGGGAGTGCCAGGCGGCCGGAGCTGGGACTGCCTTAGCTGAGGGTGTGATGAGTCCACCTGAGCAGTAATTATTAGAAGCTCTTGCCCAGGAAGTGACGGAGCAGACCAGTCAGAAACCAGGCTGCCAATCCACACAGGACTCAGATGAAGAGAGGGTGCCAAGGTACAGCAGTGAGAGTGCGAACATGGGGGCCCAATTCATTCACTCAATTAACAAACATTTATTGGTCACCTACTGTGTGCCACAAATTCTTTTAGACACCAGTGTGCCCTGCTTTCATTATATTCTAATGGAAGGAAACACAAAAGTAAATAGAAAACAAAACATTAATTACAGGTAGTGAAGTGTGACGAAGAAAATTAAATGGAGATAATAGTGAGTAAATGCGGAGGGCCACTTGGGTAGGGTGATCAGGGAACACTCTCAAGAGGGACATCTGAGCTGAGATTTTAATGACAAGATGCTGAGCCTGGGAGGAGCTGGGGAGAAGACTTGGCTCGGCTGAGTACAGAGGGGGCGAGTGTGGCTGGAGCTGAGAGCGCAGCCAAGCACGGGAGGAGACGGAGACAAGGGGCCCGCAGGGCTGGGATGAGGGCCTTGGAGCCCACGGTGAGAACTCTGGATTGTATTGTGAATGTGATGGAAGCCAATGACAGTCTGAAGCAGAGGAGTGACCCAATCAATGTATTTTTCTAAACGATCAGTCCACTCTGTAGAGAGGGGATTGTAGAACAAGAGCAGAAGCCTGGGGCCCAGGGAGGAGGCCGGGCGAGAAACACGGGTGACCTGGAGGGGGATGGTGGCAGTGGAAACGGAGTGTCGGACAGACATCATGTATTTTGGAGACAGAGGGGCCAGGACTGCTGATGGTGTGGACCAAGGGAGTGAGAGGGAAAGAGGAATAACTTAGAGCCCCAGGTTATCACTGGCTTGAGTGCCTGGGTAGACATGGAGTGTGGCACGTGCTGAAGTCAGTCCGAATCCATGGTGCAGATGGCACAGGTGGCTTTCTAAGCCACTCTCATGGCTGCTGGCGTGGCCATGCCTGGTATTTAAAGAGGCCGTGGCAGTGCAGACACAATCAGCACCTGAGGACGTGGCCGTGCTAGACCATCAGGGCTGGGGAAGGCTAACCCTGCATCAGCAGCCACAGCCAGGGCCAGCCCACCCGCGCTTCTCCCCATGACTGCCCTGGGGGACCCTAGTCTCCCCACTCAGCCGGAGCACTCACTCACCTGGTTGTGCTTGGCGATGGCCTCGTAGGAGCGCCGCATGGCGCAGAAGGCCTTGGCTTTCTCCCGCAGCGTGTGCTCCATGTTCCTGCACTTGGCCTGCCGTGAGGGGCAAGGAGGAAGCAAGGAGGCAGGTTAGGGGTAGAGGCCAGCCACGGAGGACAACACACCACAATCACAACTGCAGTGCCCCTTCAACATGGGTACAACTCAACCACATTTACTGACCCGGTCCATCCACGCACCACGGGTCAAAGTATAAAGCTAAGTACAGCCCTGACCTTGAACCCGACACCGACAGCATAAAGGACCCTCAGATTTCCTCTAACCCGGCCCCCTTGTTTTACACCTGGTACAGATGGGGAGACAGGGCTGAGGAGGTAAAGAGACCTGTTCCATCTCGAGTTGGTCACAGTATAGCATAGAAGGGCATCCTGCTCAAGCCTAACGCTGGTCCAGGCAGGGCCGCGAATCCCTGAGCCGTGCGCGCAACTGTAAAGACCACGCGCTCACAGGCCCCTGGGGCGACCTTCGGAACTGGACCAGCGGGCAGTCACCAACGAACAGGTCTGATCACAGGCTGACTCAACCAGGCCTTATCTAAACTACACGTCTCCCTGCAACCCTACTGAACCCCAATATTTTAAGAGTGCTCGGATCATGTGAAATGCTTGAAGCAGCAGTTCAAAAGCTCTGTTTCGTAGTTTTTAAACTTTCACCATTGCTCTGACCTCCTTGGACTCCTTGAAGAACCACTACTAGTTTCAGGTTGGATTCCCACGTTGGTATCCAAGGCCTATCACTTTCCCTCCATCTTTAGCCTTCCCTCTCCACATTCCGAGAAGGCTTTTCAAGGTTAATTATTTTTTTTTTTTTTTGAAAAACAATAAAAATAATTCTAATAACATTAACTATAAATGCCTACCATTTATTGAGCATTTACTATTTGCCAGGAACTGTGCTAATTACTTTACAAATGATGTCACTTACTCACCACATTATCCATATTAGGTAGGTAAAATTATTAGGCCCATTTTACAGATGAAATCAACTGCAGCACAGTAGGGGAAGTGACTAATCTGAGGCCACACAGCTAGTACGTAGTAGAACAAGGACGTGAATCTAGACAGTGGTAGGAGGCAGTGTCCAAGCCGGCCCCCAGCGACCCCTCCCCTCCTGTGAGATAAGAAAGTTTGTTGTTTTAAGCTGCCAAATTTGGGGGTGATTTTTATGCAGCAATAGATAATACAGATTTGTCCTCAAAAGCCTCATCCCTCTCTGGCCCTGATTTAGAGGAAGGGATTCCAGACTTATGCTGATGCTGTAAGGGCTAAGATGCTTGGGGATCTTGGGAGGGGGTGATGTATTCTGCACTGGGGAGAGACATGAATCATCACTGTGGGCCAGACGGCAGATGGTAGGAAGCAGCCTCTGAAACGGCCCCAGTGATCCCCACCTCCTGGTATTCATGCCCTGGTGGAATCCCCTGCCCTGTGGGCTGGACCTACTGACTTGCTTCTAATCAACAGACTATGGCAAAGGTGACGGGGTGCCATGTCTGAGATGAGGTGACAAAAGGCCGGTGCACACCCTTTCTCACTTGCTCACCTGGATGGAAGCCAGCTGCCATGTTGTGATCTAGCCCATGGAGCGGCCCATGGGGCTAGGAACTGAGGGTGGCCTCCCACCAACAGCCGGTGAGGACCTGAATCTGCCAGCAACCATGTGAGCGAGCCCGAACGGGGATCCTGGCCTACGTGAGCCCTCAGAGAAACGGCAGCCCCGACCAACACCTTGATGGCAGC
This sequence comes from Equus asinus, assembly GCF_041296235.1. Classification (NCBI taxonomy): domain Eukaryota; kingdom Metazoa; phylum Chordata; class Mammalia; order Perissodactyla; family Equidae; genus Equus; species Equus asinus. Next base: position 64,694,365 of record NC_091792.1, on the reverse strand, counting down.
ATCACAAGAGACCCCGCGGCAGAGGCGCCCAGCTAAGTCATGCCAGATTCCTGACCCACAGAAACAGGAGATGAGAGACTTTTTTTATTTTAAGCTGCTATGTTTTGGGATAATTTGTTATGCAGCAATAGATAACTAGCCTGTCTTTCCTGCTCTACAGCACTTTCTTTTAACTGCTATACTACAGAAAATAAGGGGCCGGCCCAGTGGTGCAGTGGTTAAGTGTACACGTTCTGCTTTGGCGGCCCGGGGTTTGCGGGTTCGGATCCCGGGTGCGGATCCCGGGTGCGGACATGGCACCGCTTGGCACGCCATGCTGTGGTAGGCGTCCCACATATAAAGTAGAGGAAGACGGGCATGGATGTGAGCTCAGGGCCAGTCTTCCTCAGCAAAAAGAGGAGGATTGGCAGCAGATGTTAGCTCAGGGCTAATCTTCCTCAAAAAAGAAAAAGAAAATAAAAGAATGACTGATTTCACTTTCTCTTGGTTTTATTTTCTATTCATTCTGGTCATTTTTATGTTCTTCTTGAGGATATTTAACAGATTTTTTAAACATTGTTTTCTGTAGTATATCATCTCTATGCTGTGTCTCTTCAACAGCAAAATAACATCAGGACAACTGTCCCACAAGACCACTAAATATCCTCCTAATGTTTTATCTTGTGGGATGAGATGTTTTGTTACAAAGTCATGTCATAAGAGTCCAAAAGGGCAATTCTGTGATTTTCCAGATAAGTGTGAATGATAGGAGCAAAGCAAGTGCCCCAGACACAACCCAGGAGTGTGCTGGCCCCAAGCAACACGGCCAACCCTCTCCCTTCAGCCTTGGCAGCTGGGAGTGATGGAACAATGAGGAGTGGGGGGGACAGTCCTTGTCCTTCCCAAACTCTTCAATCACTAGAAGAGTTCTGGTTTAATTCAGCAAAGACCAGCCCTAAAATGGCCCTTCTCTGAGATGTTAGCTGGTGAGATCAACCAATGGTTATATTATTACTAGGAAGATTCTGTTATTACTAGTAAGATTATATTACTACAAGTTGTTTTATGGAGCACGTACTGTTCATAAGGCACTCAATTAAGCACTTTACAAACATCATTGTATTGAATTCTTACACTCCTGTGGGGCAGGCACTTTATTCCTATTATAGAGAGGAGCAAATAAGGCCCAGAGGAGTTAAGAAACTTGCCAAACTATACAGCTAGACAGTGGCAGAACCAGGATGTGTACTCAGCACGGTCCAGCACTAAAGGCCATGCTCTTGGCCACAGCCCTGCATAAGTTGTTTCATTAAGAGAGCTCCTACCATGTTTGTCCAGCTGTCTCTTGTGTTTCTAAATGTGTCATCTTATTTCCAAATTTGTTGTCATCAAACATGTTGTCAGTTTTCTTCAGTTCTGGAGAATAAAAGCTTATAATTCTGTCAATACTTTGCCCAATTCCTTAAATAATCTAACATGTCAAGGAAATGTTCCTCCTAGAAGGAATCAAACAACACATTTTAAAAGCTAATGAATATTCAAAAACTGGAAACAACCCAAATGTCCATCAAGAGACGGATGAATGAACTACAGTGTGCTGATACAATGGAAAGCTATTTAGCAATGAAAAAGGAACAAACCATTGATACATAGAACATGGGTGAATCAAAAAGTATATGTATTATTTTGGAGTACAAGAGAGCACACAGTACATTCCACTTAGGTGACGTTCAAGAACAGGCAGCACTAACCTAGGGCGACAGAAGTCAGAAAGTGGCTGCCTCTTGGTGATCGACTGGGAGGGCAGGGAGCTCTCCAGGGTGATGGAAATGTTGGACGGTTTGTCTGGAGTGGCAGGTGCAGGTGCGTCTAACAGCCAGAACTCATCCAACTGAACAGTTAAGATCTATGCATCTTGTTGTATATAAATTATACTTCAAATTTTTAAGAGCCTATAAGATGGAAACTTTAGAAGTCTTAGCCTTTTCTTGTCACTTACCTCACTGGAAGGAGAGACTTTTCTTTTAATTTCTCTCAGGTTTGATGAGTTACTTTTTACCTTTTCATCTCCTTTGTTGTTTTTGGCAATTTATTTTCTTTGGCATAAAACATAAATGTGCAGGAGGCCAGTCTGTTGGCATAGTGCTTAAGTACACACGCTCTGCTTCAGCGGCCTGGGGTTTGCAGGTTTGGATCCCGAGCGCAGACCTACACACCACTTGTCAAGCCCTGCAGTGGTGGTGACCCACATACAAAATAGAGGAAGGCTGCCACAGATGTTAGCTCAGCAACAATCTTCCTCAAGCAAAAAGAGGAAGATTGGCAACAAATGTTAGCTCAGGGTCAATATTCCACACACACAAAAAAATAAATAAACACAACAGATTGAGATTTAAAAAAAGAAAACATAAATGTGCAATCTCTTATGTAATTATAAATTGAACACCCCTGTAACCACTACCCAGAACATGTCACTTCTCAATCTTATCCCGCTTCCTGTCAGAAGAAACAACGATTCTGATTTTTATAGTACTTCCTTGCTTTCTTTAGTTATTTCACCTATTATGCATCCCTAACCTAAACAACAGACTTTAGCTTTGTCTGGTTTCGAATGTTCAATTAATGGAATCATATTATACATATTCTTTTGTGTCTTGCTTCCTTTACTTAACATAAGGCTTGCAGGATTCAAATTCGTTATTGTATGTACATTTACTCATTCATGGTTGCATTGTATTCCATTGTATGAATGTACCACAATCATTTATCCATTCCATGTTAATGAACAGCAGGTCATTTACAATCTTTGAGTAATAAAAATAGTATGACTATTGTTGTCTAGATTTCCTGGTGCACATGTACACTTGTGTCTCTACAAAATATTCCTGGGGGAAGAACTGCTGGACCACAGGGCTGTGTGTTTTCAGTTTTAGCAGATAACACCCAACTGCTGTCCAAAGTAATGTACCAATTCATACCCCACAAGCTATGTTAATCAAACACGTTTATTAACCATTTGGATCTTTATTTTTAAATACCTGCCAAAGTATTCTGACCATTTGTCTATTGAGTTGTCTGCCATTTTCCCACTGGTTTGTAGGAATTTATTATAAATACACAACGTATGTCTCTTATGGGTTAGATATATAACATGTCTTCTATCATATCATTTATATTTCTTAATTTGGATATGGTCAAATTTATCAGCCTTTTCCTTTAGAATTAGTGCTTGCTGGTTTTGTTTAAGAAATACCTCTCCACCTGATGTTACAAAGACAATCTCCTATAGTATGGCTTTCCTTTCACATCTAGGTCTAATGTGGACACCTGGAGTTTATTTCGTGGATGGTGTGACCAGGTAGCTCGTTGTCTCAGAACCATTATTTAAGAATACCATCATTCCCCACTGATCTGAAGGGTCACCTCTGTCACACATCAAATACATATCTGTTTCTAGGTTCTCTAGTCTGTTTTCCTGGCTCATCTGTTTTTCTTGTGCCAATATCACACAGTCTTAATTCCTATAGCTATAAAATAAACTGATATCTAATAGATACCTCCTAAGAATGTTTTGGCAATTCTTGGCCCTTTCAGTTTTCATATAAATTTTAGAATTAGCTTGTCAAATTCCACAAAAATAATCCAGTTTGGATTTTGACTGGGACAGTACCGACTCTACACATCAGTCTGGAGGCACCTGACATCTTCAAATACTGAGTCTTCTAATCCATGAACACGGTACATTTTCCACTTAGTCCTCTTTGATGTCTCTCAATGAAGTTTTTGATATTTTTCCCTGCCAGAGTTCTACACACTTTTTGTTACATTTATTCCTAGATGCTCGATTTTTTAATACTATTGTAAATATTTTTTATTTTGTTTTCTATTTGTTACTGATATAAAGAAATACAATTGATTTTTTAATCTTCATTTTGCAACCAGCATCTTGTCTAAACTTATTTATATTCATGATTTATCTGTAGCATCTTTTTATTTTCTATGCAAGAGAAATTCCTATGCAGACATATGCAATCATATTATCTGCACACAATGCCAGTATTGTTTCCCTCTTTCCAAACCTTACATCTTTTATTGATGACTCCTGACTTACTTTATTAGGCAAGATCTTCAGTATAAAATCTAATAGAATTGGTCATAATGGGCATTCCTTTTTCTTGATCTCAATAAGAAAACTTTCAATGTTTCACCACTAAATATGGTATTCACTGTAAGTTTTTTGGTAGATTGTGAATTAGATTAATGAAGTTCCTTCCATTCCTAGTTTGCTAATATTTTTTTTTTAAGGATTGGCACCTGAGCTAACAACTGTTGCCAATCTTCTTTTTTCTTTCCTGCTTTTTTTCTCCCCAAATCCCCCCAGTATATAGTTGTATATTTTTTACCTGTAGGTCCTTCTAGTTGTGGCATGTGGGATGCCGCCTCAGTGTGGCCTGACAAGCCGTGCCATGTCCACAGCCAGGATCTGAACCGGGGAAATCCTGGGCGGCTGAAGCGGAGCACGTGAACTTAACCACTCGGCCACGGGGCTGGCCCCACTAATGTTTTTTTTTTAATCACAAAAGGATACTGATTTTTATCAAATGCATTTTTTTGATCTATTGACATAATCATATTTAAGTAGCACAAAATTGGATTTTGTTTTCTTATCCAGTCTGACAACTTTTGTCATTTAACTGGAGTATTTAACATAATTACCGATATATTTGCATTTAAACCTACTTCTTGTTCTGTACTATTCTGCTTGTTCAGTATTTTTCTTCCTTTTCCTCCTGCCTTTTTTTTAGATTTACCATACATGTTTTATTCCACTGTTTTACCTTCTACGCATTTAGTGATTGACCTAGAAAATACTACACGTAAAAATGTGAATTCAAATGAATCTAAACAATACACTTTCCATGTTTGCTTTTGATATTCTGATTTTACCCTAAACCTACCTGTATACACTGGACCACCATTCAGGGACCTGCCTATAGGACAAGGAGAGCCTGAATGCACAGACCGCCGGCTCACTCATGGGGGCTCAGGTGTGGAGCCTGGCCAGGACCACTATGGGTCATCACTGCCTTGGGGGAGCTAAGAGGCCCCAATACATCTAGAGTATCAGCCAGGCCCCAAGCCCCAGAAAGCAAATGAGCTCTGATTTTGGCTTCAAATTATAACACTCAAGATTACTTAGTTATAAACACACACAAAACAGAAGTTTTTATTTACACTAAAGGATTCAGAATGTGATTATGTAGTCTACATAGTTTTCTTAAAAATTACAATTTGATTCCTTGAGCAGCAAATTTCAATAGCGTATTTAGTACCCTGAGGATTTTACAAAATTGTTTTAACCAAAATATCTGTTAACACAGGTGCTATGTGGTATAACAAAAGTGGGACGGATGTGGGTAAGAGAAAAATAAATACTATTTTCCAAGATCATCACAGTACCCCTGCAAGTGCTTATCAAAGTGCTAGAGCCATGTCTGAAGCCAGGGCTGTCTGGCTTGAGCCCGGTTTTCTGTCCTCTGAGGCCTCATATATGCTGCTCCTTCTGACCGATCCCCGCCTGCTTCACCCAACTATCCCAACGTGACCTTGAAAACTCAGCTCAGGCCCCCTCATTTCCTCCAGGAAGCCGACCTGATCTCCCCAGTAGAGTGCAGGTGCATCTCCGTGGGCTCTCACAGCTCCCCAGCACACCTCTATCATCCCACTTACTGCCCCGGATAATCTCCTCACTCTCCAGGAAAGGCTGCAGGCTTCCTGGGGGCAGGTCCTCTCACCCAGCAGACTGCTGTTCAGTAAACCTTTGCAGAAGGAAGGGATGCTTGTTCTGCAAGGGTAGAGATTGTTTCGACCACCGCATATCCCCCGGTCCCAGCACAAAGCAGATGCTCAATTAACTACTTGCCCAGTCAACAAGTGCACTGAACACCCATGTTCCCATGTCCTTTCCACCAGGCAACATCTCCTCCGGGACTGAAAGTGAGGAGACCTGATTTGCAGCCTTGTCTTTGTCCCTAACCACTGGTGAGAACTTTGGCAAAAGCCCTTCTTCTCCCTCTGGCCTTCAGACTCTTCACCTAAGATGAAGGCATGAAAGTTTCTACAGTCTCTGAAATTTCACCATAAAAATGAAAAATGCAGTTTTCTCCGTCCACATTTACCTGACCCATCACCAGGATTTCCTAGCATCTGTCTCTAGTTCGTGTCTTTTTTCCTATATATTTCAGACATTTGATTTCAGGCAGATTGATGGAGCAGCTAAGAGCTCTGGCGCCTGGCCACCCAGCTTCTAATCCCAACTCCTCCACTTAGTAGCGGGCGATCCTGAGCAAGTTCCTTAACTTCTCTGCGCCTCAGGGGTGGGAATACTGCCTAGCTCATAGGATAGCTGTGAGGATCCAATAAGTCCATCCATGCCAAGTGCTTACAAGACCGCCCCGGGTATCTGTTAGCTCTTATTACTATTAACTGCCCTTTAGTGCCAGGTAACTTAACTCTCCTATGGGTTATTTTCTAGGTTTCCTTTGTTTTTATAACTGGCATATAACATTATATTATTTTCAGGTGTACAACATGATTTGATATTTGTATATATTGCAAAATGATCGCCTCAATAAGTCTAGTTAACATACCACAATAAGTCTAGTTAACATCTATCACCACACTCTTAGAAAATTTTTTTCTTGTGATGAAAACTTTAAAGATTTACTCTCTTAGCAACTTTCAAATATGCAATACAGTCCTATTAGCTATAGTCACCATGCCGGACATTACATCCCCAGGACTTATTTATTCTTTAACTGGAAGTCTGTACCTCTTGGGCACCTTCACCCATTTCGCACCCCGTGCCCCCAGGTTTCCTAAATGGATAGCATAATGCATCTGAGACAAGTCGATCTCTTCCAGGTCCCTTTCTTAGTCAACTCCAATCCAGTCTGCCCATTCTTCCTTTCCCCTTGGTGTTTAGCCTTCCTTAAGAATCAGGTGTCTACCATGGGCCTAATGCTGGGGCCCCATAACTCAGGAGCCCCAGTGAGGAGTGTTCAGTGAGCCCCCATCCTGCCCCTGGGCACATGCCTAGCCAAGCAGGCAATAACCGTCCTCCAGTGCAACCTGGCTGTGGAAGGGCCTGGCCCATGAGGCCGGATCTGGATGGGGGTGAGTAGTTGGGAAAAAGGAGGAAAGAACTGGAAGGGGGGAGACTTAAGAGATACCTGGAATACTCCTGGGTTAGATTTGGCCAGACTGATTCTAAGATGGTGACCCCGACCCCCCAGTTCTAAGTTGGAAGGGGCTGGGCTGGGGCAGGAAGAGGCTGAAGGGCAGAGAATGGCCGCATGTCAGCCCTGTGGGATGGATAAGGGGTCTGGACAAGGCAGTTCAGAGGCCTGGGACTTGGTGGGGTTCAGGGCAGGTCTGTTCTGAAGATGCAAACCAGAGTGAATGCTGGCCTGGGGGCAAGAATCCTGGGTTCTAATCCTTGGTGTACTGATTTCATTCCCTGTAACTGGCATGAGTTGTCGTATTTCTCCAAGTTTTGGCTTTTTCATTAGTAAAAGGTAGTCATCTCACAGTCCCCCATGACTCTGGATCTATGTATTTGGGGGATTTGCAAGTTTCCATGAGTTTTTTAAATTAGTGTTTTCATTCAACAATAACCTAAAAAAATACTAAGATAAGCCTATTGTGAGTCACCTTATAAACAGTGCTGACACATGCTTTCAGTTCCTACAACTCAGTGCCAGCATTTGTATTCTGTTAACGACTTCCTCGACACCAGGCTATCCCACTTTCATTGTCCTGGCCTAATAAGGAAAGAACACAAACACACTTCATCAGTGAGGGATGTTCCAGATCCTCACCTAGGAAGGCCAATTACAGGGCAGGAAAGTTCTGCAGTTCTTCAAACAGGGAAACTTTGGCGGGCGAATCAAGCGAGCACTTGGAACAGGGCAGAGGGGTATCCCAAGTCTTGCCAGAGAAGCCTCACAGCCACCCAGGGGCAGGGCTTTAGTTCCAGCAAAATAAAACCTCTTGGTTTCATTGCCTATATGTGGTACAAGCAAAAGGTATGTACACTAGTTTTGCGTTTGCATGTAAGGAATGTGATAAAGTAATTTAAGTCACACTCTTGGAATATTTTCTCCTTTAAGAAGGATGTATGTATTATTCAAGTTTGAGAAAGCCTAAACTAGAGGATTTCCGTAGGTCCTTTGAAGCTCCACCATGCACTCTATAGCTCTGGTTTAAACAAATACCGTATTCTGAAATCTCATCAGTCCTTCCCTTCCTGCCCCACTACGCTGAGGACAAAATCCCAGATCTGAACATGCCCTTCCATGCCCTGCAGCATCTGTCCAGGACTCCCTCATTCCGTATCCAGGCCGTCTCTGGGTTACTGCATGCCCCGCCCTCCGGCCCGCCATCACTGCTTGCTGCCCCTCACTTAGCTAATGCCTTCTGAGCCTTCAGGTCTCCACGAAATCACTTCTTCAGAGACTCCTTCCCACGCACCATCAGACGAGAGCAGCCTCCTCGTTATAACATCCACCACATCCTGTACTGTCCTTCACAGGAATGTCACAGTCTGAATATAATTGTTAGTGTGATTATTATTTAATCACGTCTATCTGACTCCAAGAAGGCAGGGGCTAGGACGGCCCTGTCCTCTACTGGACATACTGTGCCCGGCACATAGTAGGTACTCAGTCAGTACCCACCAACAGTGGTCCTTATCCACTCAGCCTCTAAGAACCCACCCAGTCAGCTGCCCTCTCAGCTCCTGGAACAGAGGACCAGCAGAGAAAGCTCTACCCAGGACCAGAGAGTTCCTGTCAAAGTCCACGACCAGCACAGGGGCTGAACGGGGCCCAGGTGAACTCTATAGTACCTGCTCCGTACTTTGGACGAGTTACTTTACCTCTCTGAGACTCAGTGTCGCCGTCTGTAAGATGGGGAGATAGGACCCACCTGTAGCAAGCTGAATAATGGCCCCCAAACATGTCCACATCCTCATCCCTAGAACCTGAGAATATATTACCTTATATGGCATCAAGGACTCTGCAGATGGGACTAAATTACGGAGTTGAAGATGGGGCGATTATCCCGGATTGTCTGGGTGGCCCCAATACAATCACAGGGTCCTTATCAGAGGGAGATAGCAGTAGTCAGAGAAGGCCACGGGACAACAGAAGCAGCAGCTGGAATGATGTGCATTAAAGACGGAGGAAGGGCCTCTAGAAGCGGGACAAGGCGGTGGGGAAATAAACTCTCTCCCAGCCTCCCACAGGCACGTGGCCCTGCCAACACCCTGATTTCAGAACTTCTGACCTCCAGAACTGTAAGAAAATAAATCTGTGCTGTGTTAAACCACCACACTAGTCCCCCCTCACCCATGGTTTTGCTTTTCGTGGTTTCAGTTACCCGCAGTGGTGGTCCAAAAATAGTAAATGGAAAATTCCAGAAACGAACAACTCATAAGTTTTAAATTGCACACCATTCTGAGCAGTGTGATGAAATCTCGCTCTGTCCCGCTCCTTCCCATCTGGGACGTGAATCATCCCCTGTGAGTGAATCACCCCTTTGTCCGGCGTATTCACACTGTAGACGCTACCCGCCCCTTAGTCACTCAGTGGCCGTCTCAGTTATCAGAGCCACTGTCGGGCATCGCATTGCTTGTGTTTAAGTCACCCTTATTTTACTTAATAATTGCCTCAAAGTGCAAGAGTAGTGATGCCAGCAATTTGGATATGCCAAAAAGAAGCCATCAAGCGCTTTAAGTGAAAAGGTGAAAGTTCTCAACCTAATAAGGAAAGAAAAGAATCATATGCTGAGGTTGCTAAGATCTACAGTAACTTTTATTACAGGACACTGTTATCATTGTTCTATTTGATTGTTACTTATTGTTGTTAATCTCTTACTGTGCCTAACTTATAAATGAAACTTTATCATAGGAACATATGTCCTGGAAAAACAGTATGTATGGGGTTGGGTACTATCTGTGGTTTCAGGCATCCACTGGAGGTCTTCGAACGTATCCCCCACAAAAAAGGGGGACTACTGCACATTTGTGGCAATTTATTACAATGGCAATAGGACCCTAATACACAGCCTCATAGGTTTTTTGTGAGGATTCAATTTGTTGACATGGAAACACTTAAGAGCACCTGGCATACAGTAAGTGCCCACAAAGTGTTGGCTGGTATGATTTTCTATCTGCCGAACTCCTCACACGGTAGCCAAAGCGATCTTTCTAAAGCACACATCTCATCACAAAATCCCTACTGAAAAGCTTTCAGGGCTCCACATAGCACACAAAGGAAACACCCTCAGCCCATTCCCACCTCATACTGCTCCCCTACGACCACCACTTACTGTGATCATCCAGAACTACAGCGTGTCTATTTACTGTTTGACCTCCGCCACGACAACATGAGCTCCCTGGGGCGAGGGCGCTCCTACTGACCTCTGCAGCCTCAGCCTCAGAATAGGGCCTGGAACACAGCGGGCCCTTGATACACAGTCGTCTAACACACGAAGGAGTTCCGCCCTGCATCAGGCTGAGCACACTCGGTCCGCACTCTCCTCAGATCCTTCAGGACTGGACTCCCCACCCCCTCAGACATCACCCTGACTGCCCACTGATCAGACAGCATCAGTCCTCTGCTTAAAACCCTCCAACTGCTCCCTGAACTCTTTAGGATCAAGACCAGCCCTCGAGGCCTCCTGGCTCCCTCTGCTCCTCTGTCCTCCACTCTAACTACTCTAAAAGTCTCTTGGTGCCTGGACAGTCAGGCCTCCCTGCTTCTGGGCCCTTACAGATGCTGCCACCTCTGCCTGAAATACCCTCCCTCACCCTCTTCACCCAGCTGACAATTCATCCCTCGGGTCTCTGCTTGAAGCTCCCTGAAGGTATAAATTCCTGTTTATCTCGTGTCCTACAGTATCCCCGGGGGCCGAGTCATACAAGGTGTCTGCTGAATAAACAGAAAGTTGTCATCAGACCACACACGCTTCCTGGCACTTGGCTCACTGACCCTGAATCCTGGCTTAGCCCGGACCTGGGGGTTCCACCTTAGTGCTCTCAGCCTTGATCCCTGTTCGTCTTCCTGATCTGCAGCTCTGCCAGCCCCAAGGTGAGTAGTCATGACTTGACCCATCGTGCCCGGCTACTTCGACCCCAGTCCCCAGAATGCCCAGCACTTACTTTAGCTGTCCCAAATCAGGACCTGGCACTTCAGCCAGTGGAAATGGGAAAAGCATTGTTGCGGACCACTGTTAAACAAATAAGGCGACAGAAGTTACAGGGTTATCCCTCTGGCAAGCCACTGTAGTGTTCGCACACGCACACTGGTGACATTCCCCTCACCAGAACTTTGTCAAAATGTATATGGAACTGTAAACAACATTTGATATTTCTTAAGCAAGACATTAAAACAAACGAACTAAAACAGGGTACGGAAACCAGGCACTGGGAGTTCTTGCAGAGCCTTCTTTTCAATACACTCAGCTTCCTACCAGCTAACCAGTGTTCTCCAAACTGTGGGTCTGAACCATATATTAGTAGGTGATGAAATAGTGTTTCACACCCTGTGCAATTTTTTTTTTTAAAGGAAGATTAGCCCTGAGCTAACATCTGCCACAAATCCTTCTCTTTTTGCTGAGGAAGACTGGCCCTGAGCTAACATTCGTGCCCATCTTCCTCTACTTTATATGTGGGACGCCTGCCACAGCATGGCTTGACAAGAGGTGCATAGGTCCGAAGCCAGGATCCAAACTGGCGAACGGGGGCACCAAAGTGGAGCATATGAACTAAACCACTGACCACCAAGCGGCCCCCACCCTGTGCAGTTTTTTAAATAAAAATAAAACAAGAGAAAATGCTAAAGTACAATAGACATTTTCACACAAGTTTTCTTTCAACTTATACATACATATGAGTGTTCTGGGTCATAGTGGAAAAAATATTTCTTACTATGGGCTATGGTCAAAAATTTTGAAAACTCCTGAGTTGGCTAATCTTTACTTTCTGATCATTTTTCCTTCGTATACCAAAGAATTTTCTATGGTAGTCTTGCCCTCTAAGTTGCTCCTTACTTCATTTACAGCCACTGGAACTCTAGGCACTGCGATGCTGAGAGTGATCCAGAATAAACCAGATGGCCAGGGCCAGAGGCCTCCTGGCAGCTGTACAATACGTGGCGCCAGCTCTGGAAGTAGGTGACCAACTTGGCTCCACAGCCCTGGCCAGGTCTTGGGCTCCTGCCCCTCTAACCTGAGCGTGCCAAGCTCCAGGGGACCTAAGCACTACCAACCCACACCTGTGCTTCTCAAGGGGGCACAGGCCACCCCACGGCGGCAGAAACCCTTCAGCAGTGGGCGGGGCTGGCTTGGGCACACCTGTAAGCCCAGTCCTCACACTTCTGTTTACATTCTTTCTTCCCCCATCTCGGGCCCCCTGGGCCGGCCTTGATGGAGAAGGCAGCCTCCGCAGGCTCCCAGGGTCAGAGCGGCGGGGTCCTGAGCAGGCACCAGCAAGCTGGCAGCAGGAAGCGGGGCGGGGCTGGGCACTCTCAGCTCGGGCCGGCGGGAGCGGGTGGGGCAGGGGTGCCGGGCTCTGGTCCTGACTCGGCCACCACGTGCGCGCTCAGACACCTCGCGCACACTGCCGCTCTTACCCGAAAGTCGTGGGCAGTGTCCTTCACGGGCTGGACGCGGTGGCCCTGGTGCCGGGGGTCGGCCTGGCACGAGCAGCACAGCAGCTCCTTGTCGTCGAGGCAGAAGAGGCTGAACTGGCCACGGTGCGGGCGGCAAAGGCGCGGGGAGCGGTGGCCGGTCCAGCGCGCGCCCTCGGCCTCCTCGCGCAGCAGCTTCTCCACCAGGTTGTTGAGGGTGTGGTTGGTGCGCAGGTCGCCGGGGTCCGCGCGGTCCTTGCACACCGGGCAGGTGGCCGCCACCTGCACCTCCCAGCAGCGGGTCACGCAGCCGCGGCAGAAGTTGTGGCCGCAGCGCAGACTCACGGCGTCGCGGAAGGGGTCGTAGCAGACGACACAGAGCAGCTCCTCCTTGAACGAGTGGGAAGGCCCGGAGGCTACCGCGGGGCTCGGTTCCATGGCCCCGGCTGCCAGCTCCCAAGCCAGCAACTTTCGCCCCGCCCCTCCCACCCACCTGGGGGCTCCTGGAGCCCGCGGGCAGAGGCGCCCAGCCCCTTCCCCTCGGAGCGCTGAGCGACAGCGGCGCCGGCCAATCGCGTGGGGTGAACTCGTGAGGGTCCGCCCCAGTTCCGGTCGGCGCGGGAAATCCCGGAAGAGGAGGGCGGGCCCCTATGGTAGTGGTCTCGGCCGGTTCGCGGCGGGCGGGCCCAGTTTAGCGAGGAAGGAACTCCCCAGCTGTGCGTAGGGCTTCCGTGTCACTGGACACCTGCTTCCGATTTGATAGGCGAAATGAAGTCTAGGAGCCCCTTCCTTAACTAGTCCCCGAAAGTCAGCCCCGCGAGGTGGAGGAGAGCTGTCCGCTTGCTGGTTCCGAAGTAGAGGCGGGTCTCCCAACGCCGTTAGTGTCTCACCGCTTAGGGTTATAGTGCCCTGCAAAGATCTACCCCCGTCTTGCGTTAGTTGTGTGCTTACTTTGGCCAGTCCTAGTCCTGCCCGCTGGGGTAAGGAGGAAACGGGTGGGGGAAGGGAGTAGTAGGAAGACCTGTGAGAAGACCCGATTCGTGTCCCGTGCTTGAGTAAGTAGGCAAGTCACGATCTTTCCAAATCTGTTTCCTTGTGAGTCAAGTGGCGATAGTATCATTGTCTCCATGAGATGTGAGGATTGAAGTGAAATAAGTGTGGAAAGTGCTCATGACGTGAGGCGGGTCCTCATTAAAACAGAGAAACTAAGGACTTCTGCAAAGTTGGCTATAGGAACAGAATCCAGGCTGGATTCCTGCCAGGCCTGAGCCTCCCCGGCTCCCCATTCGTGCCTCAGTTTGAGCACTTTGCGGCCTTCAAATGTAGGATTCCTTTCCCCTGACACACTTCCGTTCCTGGTTTCTGTTGGAAGACGCTTCTATACGTGAGCCGAGACACTGACTGCCCTTTTTGGACTATCTTTTCAAGGATGTTTCTATGGTAAATAGCCTTGGAAGGCAGAAATAATGTCTTCATCCAGGCAAAGGTCTGGCCGATTTAATCTCCATTATAAAAGACTCAGGTTCCCTAAGCTCTGAGTTGCTCTCTTGTAGTGCAACCTACTCTGCCGTAATCGCTTAGGCTTATGGGAATTGGGGCTCAGGAAACTGGCCCAAGTGATGATTCTCTGACTACTGTTATCACTGTTAGTAATAAACTGTCCTTTGTCTCTGACCCAGAAGTCTCATCTACCAGCACTCATGAAACTGTGGCAAAGCTAACTTGTTAGTTTGCAAGTAGGCTAAACTCTCAGACCCTTTATAGTTCTTGACAATTTCCTTCCAAACTTTTCCTCAGAATAGTCGGTTCCCCACATTGCCAAGGGGATGAATATCACTAATTCTTACTGCCTTCTGCAGTGTTTCTTATACATGATTCACGGTCCTCCTGCAGTCATCTGGGATGCTTTCTAAAAGTACATTTCCTGGGCCAACTTCCATCTGTTCCTCTTTCTTGCAGAAAGACCCAGGAATCTGCATTTTCACCCGCTCTTCAGGTGATTCTCAGGCACACTAAAGTTTGAGACTCACTGTTCCAGATCCATGCACTCAACAAGTACTCAGGTCTGGAGTGATGGACTGGTTGAAAAATTAAGCTGAGAGGCAATCTCTGAAAAGGCCACAAGATGGAGCTAACAATCCCCCAGTCCAGGCACCTCCTTGGAAAATCTTGTCTCTTCCAGTCTCATTTTCTTTCACTGTGTTCTCTTATGTATGTGTCCCAGTTGCTCTGTGAATCTATCTGTTTTGCCATCTATGTGTTTCATTCTGTTCTCATAAGATTTTCCTTGTTTTGTTGTTGTTGCTTTTCTCAGACTAAGTAGGGCTACAAATCAAAACAAGGATGAAAAGTAGAAATTAAATGTATCTTTTTTTTCTTTAAGTAGAATACAAAGGTTAACATTAAACCAATAAGTTTCTCCAGTCTTTCTGGAAATCCGGGAAGGAGTTGGCTTTATTCTACGCTCCGTTACTAGCCAGGGGCATGACCTGGGGCATATTATCACACTTTTCTCACTTTCTTTTCCTCAACTATAAAAGGAAAGATTGAACTAAATGCTCCAAGTTCTTACCAGCTCAGACACTCTGAACTTTTTTCATTCTTTGCATAATTTCGGTAAAGAGGGTGACTAAGACTTACCCAGAGACCAGACTGGGAAAGAGAAATCTTGGTGACTATAACTAATCTGTCACCAACTTCTGTTTCTTCTTTCAGTAGAAAGGGCCTTCTTCAGAGGACCCTGAAGTTAGGTCCTCTGTATAAACTATAGCAGAAGTCTACTGGTAGTTCTCACTATCTCTAACTTGCCCCATCCCATACCCTAGGCATCCTTTCCGGGTACTGCCACATTTCCACACACCCCTGCTATCACCATGTAAATTTATGTAAGGAATGACAGACTTGTGTGTGTGTGTGTGTGTGTGTGAGAGAGAGAGAGGAAGATTAGCCCTGAGCTAACAAGCATTGCCAATCTTCCTCTTTTTGCTTGAGGAAGATTGTCCCTGAGCTAACATCTGTGCCAATCTTCTTCGTTTTATGTGGGACACCACCACAGCATGGCTTGACAGGTGGTGCCAGGTCCACGCCTGGGATCCGAACGCACAAAGCCAGGGCTGTTGAAGTGGAGCATGTGAACTTAACCACTATGCAAACGGGCCAGTACCCAGACAACTATTTTTTAAATGTTATGTTAGGGAAAAAAATTTTCTGGGTGCAGAAAGAACAGCCCCTTCCTCTTCCCCTTCTCCTTCTTTTTAAAGCAGTTGACCAGAAAGTGGCTAGTGCAAATAAAAGGCAGAGACTGTTAGATTCGATAAGAAAGCAAGAGCCAACTATATTCCTAAAAGGAACCTACTTTAAATATAAGCATACAAATAAGTTAAACATAAAAGGACAGAAAAAGGTATACCATGCTAACACAAATCAAAGAAGGCTGGAGTGGCTATGTTAATATCAGACAAGGCAGATTTCATATGAAAGAATATTAGAGGGATAAGGAGGATGGCTGCTGAATGCAATACTCGTAGAGCCGGCAGTAGCAAGAACCGTTTCCAATAGGAACTAGGCAACCAGGGATGCAGGCATAGAGTTTGTTCAGCAGAGTTACCAAGGAAATCTTTGAGGAAATCGCTGTAGTCTGATGCTTGATGAGGGACTCAGTGATGGCTTGGGCCTTCTTGGAGGCCTAAACAATTGAAAAGAGGAGAGTAGGGGCTCTGAGTTGGTTTGAGTAATGCGGGGAGAGCTTCCATAAGAAATGCTGCTAATGCAAGTGACTAGAGAAAGGCTCAGGTAGTAAATTGCCAGCCTTTGGGTCAGATTTGGCTGCAGACCTCTTTTATTTTGATCCAGAGGCTTGTTTTTCCCCCTCTGTATCATTTATGATCTTCTAAGCTGCAACTTTTAAAATGCAGCTCAAAATGATTCAACAATAAGGGGATGGATTATCTCACGTAACAGAAAGTTTGGAGGCAAGAAGTCTATGTCTGATCCAACGACATTAAGACCCCAGGTTCTTTCCATCTTCTGGCCTGCCTGTGGCTGCATCTTGGTTGGAAAATTACTGCAGCAGCGCCAGACATCTTATGCTGATATGAACCAACGTCCAGAAATGGAATGGGGGCATTTCTCCCCAGTATGTCTCATTTTTAGAGCCAAGAAACCTTTCCAAAAACCCTCCAAAAGACTTCTGCTCACACCTTAGTGGCCAGAACTGGGTCACATGCCCACTTCTAAATTCAACACTGGCCAGGGGAGTAAGACCACTGTGACTGACTTAAACCAATGAGGATGTTCCCGAGTCACGTGGTGGAGGGATGGTCACTGAGAGGCATTTGGGGCTCGGCTATTTATTATGGAAGAGGGAGACTCGCCATTAGATGGGCAACTACAAGTTCAAGACAGTGGCCAAGAATTGCAAATTGGGAGATTTCACATAAAAAATCAGATTTCTACTTTGCTTTTTTTCTTTCATTAAAAAATTTTTAAATTGTGCTAAATAAACATAAAATTTACCATCCTAAGCATTTTTAAGTGTACAGTTCGGGAGTGTTAACTGTATTCCCATTGTTGTGCAACTAGTCTGCAGAGCTTTTCAATGTGCAAAACTGAAACTCTGTATCCATTTAAAACACGCCCTTCCTCTCCTCCTCCCAGCCCCTGGCAACCACAATTCTACCTTCTGTCACTATGAATTTGACTACTCTAGATACCTTATATAAGTGGAATCAAACACTATTTGTCTTTTTGTGACTGGCTTATGTCGCTTAGTGTAATGTCGTCAAAGTTCGTCCATGTTGTAGCATGTGTTAGAGATTCCTTCTTCTCTCTAAAGCTCAATAATATTCCATTGTAGGTAGATACCACATTTTGTTTATCCATTCATCTGTCAATGGGCACTTGGGTGGCTCCCACCTCTTGGCTGTTGTGAACAATGATGCTATGAACATGGGCATACAAATATCTCTTTGGGACCCTGCTTTCAATTCTTTTGGATATATACCCAAAAGTGGAATCTCTTGCTCATGTGGTAATTCTATTTTTTACTTTTTGAGGAACAACCATGCTGTTTTGTATAGTAGCTGCACCATTTTACATTCCCACCAACAATGCACAAGGGTTCCAATTTCTCTACATCCTGGCCACCGCTTGTTTTTCTTATAGTAGGCATCTTAATGGGTGTAAGGTGATATCTTTTTGTGGTTTTGATTTGAATTCCCAAACAATTAGTGATGTTGAACATTTATTCATATGCTTGTTGGCCATTTGGGTATTATCTTTGGAAAAATGTCTATTCAAGTCCTTTGTCCATTTTTTAATCAGGTTATTTTTTGTCATTGTTGTTGAGTTGTACAAGTTCTTTACATATTCTGGATATTAGCCCCTTATCAGATATATGATTTGTAAATATTTTCTCCCTTTCTGTAAGTTGCCTCTTCGCTTTGTTGATTTCGGTGCACAGAAATTTTTTTATTTTGGTGTAGTCCAATTTATGTATTTTTACTTGTGTTGCCCTTGCTTTTGATGTCATATCCAAGAAATCATTGCCAAATCCAATGTCATGAAGCTTTTCCCCTAGGTTTTCTTCTAAGAGTTTTACAGTTAGGTCTTATGTACAGGTCCTTGATCCATTTTGAATTAATTTTTATATATGGTGTAAGGAAAGGGTCCAACTTCATTCTTTTACATGTGGCTATCTAGTTTTCCCAGCACCATTTGTTGAAGAGACTGTCCTTTCCCCACTGAGTGGTCTTGGTACCCTTGTTGAAGATCATTTGACCATAAACACAGTGATGTTTATTTCTGGGCTTTCAACTCTATTCCGTTGGTCCATATGTCTGTCTTTATGCCAGTACTACACTGTTTTGATTACTGTAGCTTTGTAATAAGTTTGGAAATCGAGAAGCGTGAGACCTCCATCTTTGTTCTTCTTTTTAAAGATTATTTTGACCATCGGGGTCCCTTGAGATTCCATATGAATTTTAAGATGGATTTTTTTTTATTTCTGTGTTAAACGCTATTGGGATTTTGATAGGGATTGCGTTAAATCTGTAGATCACTTTGCGTAGTATTAACATCTTAACAATGTTGTCTTCCAATCCATGAACACAGGATATCTCTCCATTTATTTGTCTCCTATAATTTCTTTCAGCAGTGTTTTCTAGTTTTCAGTGTACAGTTCTTTCGCCTACTTGGTTAAGTTCATTCCTAAATATTTTATTCTTTTTGATACTATTAGATGGAATTATTTTCTTAAGTTCCTTTTCAGATAGTTCATTCTCTGCCTTTGCTTTGAGAAAGAGAAAGATCTGGCTACATTAAGCTTCCTCTCCTGCGTGGCAGTAGACTTTTGAGCTGCATAGCAGCTGCTCCCCGTGGGAGGGACATTTGTTCTCCTTTTTGCCACAGTCCCTATCCCGCCAGCTTCCCTCACATTCTCTGCCTTGCCTCTGTAGGCATTTGGGCTTTTGAGCCCTTGTTCAGAGGTCTCCAGTGACAGTTCCACACTGCTGCTCTTCATTATGAAGGAGCCAGGGTGGTAAACACCCAGGTACAGACAGGGAACTTGGCAACTTGACAAAATGAAATCGAAGCTGATTTTTCATGTTCCTGAAATTTATCTTGAAGCACCCAATTATTTTATTGCAAACATTTTGAATAGAAATTTTTCTGAAATATATCTTGTGCTTTTTTTCTCTAAAATACAAGATACATGGGGCCAGCTCTGTGGCCGAGTGGTTAAGTTCGCGCACTCTGCTGTGGCGGCCCAGGGTTCGGATCCTGGGCGCAGACATGGATCCTGGGCACGGACATGGCACTGCTCGTCAGGCCACGTTGAGGCGGCATCCCACATCCCACAACTAGCAGGACCTGCAACTAAGATATACAACTGTGTACAGGGGGCGTTTGGGGAGATAAAGCAGAAAACATAAAATACAGGATACCGAACATAATTTAGACTTTTCTTCATGATTTGCCAAAATAGACAATAATTACTGTGCCGTGCTGGGTAACAAAGGGGCGCTCTGAGGAGTCAGTGAAGTGTGCAGGGTTGTTTGTGTCTGTCCTGTAAATGGCCACAGATGCCTGTGCTTTGTGGGTTCTTGCATTTGCTAGGCATTTTTTGTTTGTTTCTTTCTTTTTAAGAGGTTCTTCTGGCTACCAGCAATGAATCTGCCTGTAGCAACCTGCTCTCACTTGCTAGTTGATGCTTCCATCTTAGCGTGGGCTGGGAGCAGATAATCACATTTGTTAGAATTGCGAAAGTCAACAATGGCAAGACAAGGTTCATACAGTCACTCTGCTTCTTCAGAGCTTATTCATGGGCTGTGTGGGACCCGCGAGCTCACGCACAGGTCGGTGTGAAAGACTGTGAGTCAAGAAGGCCAAAGTCAGAGAAGTCCTGGGGCTGACTCGGGGTGGGCAGGCTCCACTTCCATGCAGGCGCTGTAAGGAGCATCCTGCGGCCCACTCCTGCAGCCATGTTGGGGAGCTACGGAAGGCCCGACAGCAGTGCCCAGGCCTATGGAAACTGCCTGGCCTCTGTGGCAGAGGCTCTGCCCGCTGCTGTGCTTTAACAGAAAAATAAGAACACTCTTCTGCCTTCCCCATCTGCCCTCCCTCTTGGGTACACAAATTAATTTCTCAATGGATTTAATACGGTTTTATTTTTCCCGAGGAGATTCACTTTGGATTGTGTCCAGGAATTTATTTTTTTCCTCTTTGGAAAGATTTTATTTATTTTAACTTTTTCACTATGAACATTTTCAAACACCATATTAGAGAGAGCAGTATAATTAACCTCTGCATACCCATGCTTCAGCTTACGTCAGTTGTCAACTTTACTGTTTTTGTTTCACTTCTCCCCTCCACATTTTTTCAGAGGGGTCATGGAGTATTTTAAAGCAACCATTATTTTACTTCAGAAACCCATTTTTAAAAGTTACAACAGCATATGATACCTTCCATTCGTTGTCAGCCAAGAGCCTCAGCATGAGCAAGGAAATTTACATGTCTTATTTATAGTCCTCCAACAATGCTGTAAGGTAAATTATCCCCATTTTATAGATGAGGAAATTGAGGTTCTGCCTTAATTTGTATATAAAAGAGAATAGGCTAAATGATGATATATTAGGATGAAGTTTAGCCTATGGTAACAGAAAAGCCTCAAGTGCAGTAACCTGATACATTTGTGTTTCTTTCTCTCTTGTGTAAAAGTTCAACTAGGTCCAGAGCATCTCTAGGGCTGGCTTGGTGACGTGATGGCATTAGGGACCCAGGCTTCATCTCTCGTGGTATTCAGCTATTCTCAGCACCTCAGACCAAGATGGCAGCTCCAGGTTCCGTCATCAGGTGGAAGTGGAAAAGGCAATAGTGGAGGGCATGCCCATTTCCTTAAAGGGCATGATCCTGAAGCTGCACACATAACCTCTACTCACCAACCATTGCCCAGAACTTAATCACATGGTCACACCTGCAAGGGAGACTGGCAAATGTGGTCTTTATTTTGGGCAGCCTATGATCAGCTAAAACTCAGGGATTCCGTGATAAAAGAAGAAATGGGGACAACCAGCAGTGCCTTCATGGATGGAATAAAAGTTTCTTTTGAAGTCAAGGGCATGGTTTGAATTCTTTCTTTTGGCCTCAACTGTGGTCCATTTAGTAAACTTAGTGGTACCTGGTTTAACTAGAGATAGATGTCCTCTGGTGAAGAAGGACCCCAATTATTTAGTCTTTGTGCCCATGAGTTTTTTCTTTGTTCAGAACTCTTATAACCATACTATTCTTTTAAAATGAAATTTATTTTAATAGTAAATTTACATTACGTGATTTAATTCCATTATCCATAATGAAGAGAACCCATTACATACCATCCAGCCCTGCCAATGATGGGTCTGGATTCAGCTCTGCTCTTTACCACCTGGGCAGCTGTGAACAAATTGTTTACCTTCTTCAAGTCTCCTTTTCCTTTCTACAAAATAGGAATACTACCATCGACCTCACCGAATTCTTGTGAAGATTAATTAGATGATGGATGAAAGTTCTTGGCAGACAGTGAACACTTGACAAACTGTATCTATATAACAGATATATATGTGATTTCTCCTTACTAATCTTACCCTATTTAATTCCTATCATTTCTAAAAATAACAACTATAGCATTTTCATAGCTGTCACTGAATGTGGGCGTCCCAGTACCCTGTGAAATAGGTAGAGCAGATAATACGTACTCTACCACTCTCCTAGATTAGGAAATGCAAGCTCAGAGAGATGGATTCACTCGCCAAGGTCACGTCTTCCCTCTTGACTGGATTCTTCCCACGTGCATTTAAACCTGCCGCACTAGCTACCATCTTAAACAAATGACAAAACAGCCTCTTTCGACCCACGAACCCCTCTTTCACGCCCCGTCTCTCAATTCCCCTTTCAGCCAAGCTTATAGGCACATGCTGCCTCCATGGCTTCACTTCCAATTTACTCATCCCCCACCATTTGACTTTCACCTCTTCACTAAATTTTCTCCTAGCAAGAACTGGGCCTTAAGGTCTCTGCTCCCCCTTAGTCCTGCCCCAGACAATCTCATCCATTTCTGTGGTTTCAGATGCCAACCTGGAAGTTCATCACCAGCTCAGACTACTTCTCTGAGCTCTAGTCCCAGCTCCTCTCGGGGTGGGACTGGAGGACAGGTCAGGAGAACCCTTTTCACAAGAGCCCAGGCACAAGACAAAGAGAACATGAACCAGAGTGGAGGCGATAGGACTAGAAAGAAAACGATGAATAGGAAAAAAGCTTTGAAGGATTCCTAGGACTCAGAGATTGAGTGACTATGAGGTAAGGAAGGAGAAGCGGGAGTCAAAGGTGACTCCAAGATTTTAACACTTGGTGCTGGGAGCCCTGTCGACACTCATGGGGGAGACTGGAAGGGAATCCGTTTGGGGAGCAATACAACCGGAACCTGGGGTAAGGGTGGAACATCTAAATGGAAAAGTCAGTATTTTTCCTTACAGTTTTCTCCTCCTGCTGAACCAGCCACACATTTCTCCCCAGCCTCCAGGCAGGGCCTCCCACAATAGCACTGTCTCCACTCGAGACTCAGAGACAGAAGTGGACAGAAGGGAAATAATTTGCTTCTCCACTGGGGTAGGTCACTATCCCAACCCACAATGAGCCATGGGAAGAATGTTTTTAGAGCATTTATATAAAATCCTAGGCTCCTGAAAGCATTTCTGATACGCTTTTCAAAGGCAGGTAACGATGTGTGTGACCATGTCACCCTGGTTCCCACACTGGACAGAACATAAGGAGACCTGAAGGTGGAGTTGGCACCCCAGGCAGTTTCTCAAAATCTCTTTCATAAATAAAACCTATGATTCTACAATTCTAGGAGCTAGAATTTTTTTGGAGCTTCAAAAAAGAATCGCTGAAGAATTCAACAACCCCTGAAATTTTTGAATTATCTGAAAAGTGTTCTTTCCCTGAATTAGGGCCCGGTAAGATTGTAGTTCATGAATTTGGCCACACAGGGGCAACATACACAAACTCACCTTTTCTTAATACCAGTCTGGATTTGCTTTGCTCGTTAGTTCCCACTGCCAGCACTTGGACAGACCCTCAACAAGTCACCCAGGCAGCTAACCTTCACACCGGTCGCCTTTCATCGACCTCACTTCCACGCGCAAGAATATGGAGGGGCCGCCCACTTTCTGAAGCCCTCTGAAGCTTCCTTGCAGTGTGGGCAGTGAGCTTCATCTTCCCCGCTTCCCTGCTAACTCCAGTTTATCTGTCCCACTTGCCTTGTGGCCCCAAGCCCCGGCCAAGGTCTCCCTCGACACCTACTTGGTTGTCTTCTAAGATTCCAAGTGAGTCCTGGGAACATGGAGATTTGGGGCCCGGGGTGAACAACAGGGAGCCCCAGCAGTTGTGGCTATGAGCTCCCATCAGCTGGGTTGTAAGTTGCCATGTTTGAGTGGGTGGGCCCCAGGCTTAGAGATTCTGATTTTTACTAGCCCTGGAGTGGCTTCCCGGCATCTGCACTTTAAAAGCTACAGGTAGTCCACTGGTCATACTCCGAGAAACACTGACTTTTTGGCTTTGTGGCCTTGGACGTGTTAATTAATCCAAGTCTTGCTTTTATTTTCAGGAAATGGGGAGAATTAAATGAAACCAGGTAAGCTGAGTGCTTCTTTAGCAGAGTGGTTGGCATTTAGACATGCTCACCAGATGCTGGCTTTTCCTGTTTTTCTCTTGGGGTGGCTGATCCCCTGAGTTTGGGGGTGAGCAGTGAGAGAGTGTCATGGGGGCTGTCGTGTATGTCAGGCTGTCACATGCAGGTGCACAACGCCAGAGGGCACCATCCTGAGAGACGACCTTGTGAATAGCATCCTCTAGAACTGTGGGAGATCCCAACCCTTTGCAGGATACAGAAAGAAAAAATTTGGGGTATAAGGGCTCTGGAGAGGAACTCTGAGGATGTGGGGGATGCTGAGCACACACCAGCTTTTTGACCTTATGCTAAGTCCGGTTCACCTCCCCCTACTCAAGAGAAAGTCTGGAATGTTTCTAGTGAGAAGGAAAAGTGTTGCTAAGCGCCCTTCAGTCCCTGCCTCAAATCTCACTGCCCTGCTGGCCTGAGTAAACAGGTGAACGGCTTCTTTGGGCAGTGAAGTGGGCTGGCGTGGAGACAAGCCGGGAAAAGGCTGCCCAGCTTCTAGGACTATTCTTGTTCTGCCCTCTAGTCCTGCCCTCTCCTGACCCAGGGACCTCGTCCTGGTGTTCAGGCACTGGGACCAGTTCTGCCAAAGCCCCTGGTGATATTCACCTGATCCCTAGTGCCTGGAAAAGGGGCCTGGACCACTTCAGGACATGGAGAGACCGGAAGGGACACAGATGCTGAGAGTTTGGGAGGCAACTACAGTCTCCCGCTTTGAAACATACCTGGAGGCTAGTGAGGAAAAACACCAGCCTGTAAGTGTGGGCTCCAAAAGTCTGCGAGTGGAGTGGAAGGAGGGTGGAGGGGTGGCAGGGATTGGGCGGTCAGCTGTTCACAGAGGGCACACAACAGCAGAAGACCCCATTTGGGGTGGGAGGATGGCAGAAATGGTCCCCCAGGTGGGCACGTGCCGCTCAGGGAATTGGCGGGCGGCGTCTATTTCAGAGTTTATGGTAAGAGGCTGGAGCAGGCATGCACTCAGCACCACAGACAACACACCCCACCCCTTAAGGAAGTGGGGAGGAGAGCAGCAGGGGTGTGGTTAACGAGGAGGAGGAGAGGGGAAAACACAAACCTGTCAGCCCTCTTACTCAGCGGAGGCCTCCGGAGCCGCCGAGAAGCCCTTACCTGCCGCAGCGCCGCTCACCTGTACCTGCCACAGCCCCCGCTCACCTGGTCGAGCCGAGGAGCCGCCGCCCGAGTCGGCGCTTCCCTCCGTGAGTCCCCTCCCGCGATCGGGGCTGAGCGCCAGCCAGAAGTTGGAGGCTGGATGAGAGGGAAGCGGGTGGAGGGGGTGATTCGAGGTTGTGCGTACCTGGACGGGACCGGAAGTTGCTGGAAAAGGAGCCACAGACCCAGAAGTCGTAGGTGCGCGTGCGGTGCACGCCTGGGGCTTGCTAGCCTTCCGCAGGGGATGAGGGATTCTATTTCTGGAGTTAATTTGAGACTAAAAGGTGTTTGTCCTCCTAAGTATTCAGACTGGGGAGGCTGGGGGCGATGATGAGAAGGCACAGAAAAGCCGCCTCCCTCTAAAGGTCGGATCAGAGAGCAAAAACCAAGGCTTTCCGAATCCAACTTCAGCTCCTGCCTTAGAGCCTGTCCCTGCGTCCTGCTCTCTCCCCTCTCCCCGCGCCCTTCAGCGCGCCACCCTGGTCACACTCCCTCCCGTGCACACCTCTGCCGAGCACTGGCTTCTTTTCCCCCTGGGATGGCATCTCCTCAACCAAGCCCTGACTGGAAGCAAGCAGAGCTCTGCAAGCGGGGTCGAGGCAGGACTCTGATGTGTGTGAGTGTGTGTGTGTGTGTGTCTGAGTGTGTGTGCGCGCGCTCGCTGTGAGGACTAAAGTTAGCGCTCACTGCCACACTGGTTTACTGAGAAACTCCCTTCTGAATGCCGCTAAAGGGTTAAGATCGGTGCCGCCTCCCCTGCTGTCAGGCTGTGCGTGGGCAGAGCCTCGGGTGGGTGCGCAGGGAACATACGGGTGATGTTCTGAGCCCGCCCAGCCCCACCACCTGCCCTAACCCTCAGCCATCTGACACTGGCGTCTCCCCACCCTCCAAACTTGGAGCTCAGTTCAATCAGGCTCTTTTAAAGGGGCCAGGGGGAGAAGGAGAGCAGAAGTTTGGACACAGAGGAGGCATTCCCCAGAACGCCAGAGGAGGAAGAGTTTCCGTTGACCTATAGCTAGACTGAACGACAGGGGCAGTTGGTGGGGTAATGAGCTAAGGGGCTGAAGAGGCCCCTCCATGCCACGGCTGCTCTCCCCTTGCCAAGTGCAGGCCCAGAAATGCTGTGGTGGACCTAAGCCTGGCGTTGCACAACTCTTCTGGGGGGAGGGAGACAAGGAGGCAGAGATGAAAAAGTGAGTAAAGATGGAAGGGAGGAAGGAAGTAGTCACATTCAAGAGATCCAGCTCTGGCAGGACATTCTCCATTCATTCATTCATCCATCCGATAAGCACTTACTGAAGTCCTACCTGAGGCCAGTTGCTGGTGCTGGATGTGGGGAGACACCAGCGCCTGTGACCAGCCCCTGCTCGCCAGAGCAGTGCAGTGAGTGGTGGGTGCTGCGGCGGGAAGGGGCAGGGTGCTAACCAACCCAGGGTGCGGAGCTGTGGGAGGAGACGCTCAGGGGTGTCTGGAAGTCTTCCTGGCAGAAGTGACTCTAAGCGGAGACCTGAGGGGTCAATAAAAATTAGCCAGGGAGGGAAAGTGGGGGAGGTAGACCAGCACAGAACACAGCAAGTGCTAAGACCCGAGGCCAGAAGCAGCATGACGCAGCCGGGAAACTGAAAGTAGCTCAGCTTGTTCAGAGCTGGAGACTGCAGGGGCGAGGTGGAGCTGGAGAGGTAAGTAGACGGCTCCAGAAGGCCTGCTCAGGCTGCCATGGCAACTCCTGTGGGAGCAGCACTTGGGACCTGGAGCCAGGCACGAGACTTCCCAGCATGCCGCTGACTCCAGGGTAGGGCTGCCAGATTTAGCAAATAAAAATACAGGACACTCAGATTTGAATTTCAGATAAGCAATGAATATTTTTCAAGTATGAGTATGCCACATGCAATATTTGGGACATAGTTATACTAAGACATTATTCGTTGTTTGTCTGAAATTTAAAGTTACCTGGATGTCTGGTATTTTATCTGGCAGCCCTCTTCCGGGAGAGGCAGAGGGTGCTCCTATGCTGGGATGTGAAGCGGAGGCATGTCTGGGCACCCCAAGAAAAAGCTCAAGGCGTATTTATCTTGCAACCCATCCTCTTGGATTCTGCTTTTGGGCTCCTTCACTGATTGACCACGTTATTTCCAAAAAAATAAATAATCAGTTCCTTGGTCAGCTTGTTCATCTACGCAGCTCAAGGATGATGATACCTCAGAAACCAATTGGGCTTTGGAGCCCGATGGGCCTGGATTCAAATCCCAGTGTGGCCGCTTGCCCAGCTGTGAGGCCACTCGGGGCCCCAGCGTCTCTCTTCTGAAGTGAGGACAGGAATGTCTATTTGTCTGGGTGGTTGAGAGGATCTATGACAATGTATGTAGATTGCCTAATGAGTACTAAAGAAAAAGTGGTAGATATTAATTTCTGTGGCACCTTCACAGAGGTCACGGAAGCAGCCTCCACAAAGTGCTTGGGGCTCGTTTATTTCCCCTCTTATTTATCGAGCACTCAGAGGTCCCAGGGGAAATATGTGGCGGGCTTCCACTTCTGGTGAGAGAGGGGTTCACTCCTGAGCAGAGAGCTAAAGCCTTCCTTCAGCTCCGCCCGCTCCCAGGTGACCTGCATCCAGGCCGGAAAGGCCCAGTCTTCTCTTGGAGGGCGGTGGCGGTTGGTGGGAGATGGAGTAGCTCAGAGGAGAATTAACTGAAAGGAAATGGGAATGAATGGAAAGAAGGAATCCACGTAAAACACCTAGCACAGTGCCTGACACAGACAAGTGCGCCATAAAATTTGGCTGTCATTATTCCCACTTTGATAATGAGAACCTTATTAGAAAAACAGAACAAGGAAGGGTGCCTTGTGAACCGTGTTTTGACTTTAACAGGAGCATTTGTGAGAGCAAATTAGGGGCCTCCGAAAAGGGAACCTGGAGGGAGTTAAGAATTCGTTAAGAGAAAGAGGAAATGGAAAGTGTGTTTCCCTTGTGGGAACCGCTGGGTTAAAAATGGTCCCTCTTTCCAGTGGCTGGATCTCCCCATCCCCCCACCCCGTGATAAGCACTTGTCCCTGGCTCTTTAGAGCAGCATTTGCCCAACAGTGTCCAGAGAAACTCTACACCATGAGACTGGTGTAGGTGTTCCAGTGGTGAAACCTTCAAATAAGCCCACTCTTGGATATGTGTTGTACGTATTTGCAGGGTCAAGGTTATGATAAGTCCTGCAGAAAAGGCGTCTGTATCACTGGGTTTAGTAGAATTCCCTAAATTTGACTATAGAACCGTTGCAGGGGCATGGTGGGAACACCTATTACTGTCTCAAGGAAAATAGCATTCCACATCTAGTGACTGTTGATGTGGGGGCAGTCCTGGGACCAAGCAGCTCTTTCGGGGGACAGTTTTCATCCCGTAACTCTAGGCAGAGTGGTCCTAATTTACCGCAGACTCAGCAGTGTCCAACTTACAGAAGCTCTTCAGAGATTTGGTGCTGTGTGCAAGTGTCCCAGAATCACACATCCTTCATGAGCACAAACTGCTCCCCATGTCAGCCTAGCTCTTCCTCCCGCAGCTTATGCCCATTTCCCGTTGTTCAGAGGACCCTGGGGAAAAGGGGCAATCTCTTAGCATGCAGCCCCGCACAGTGATGGCAGTAGTTCCACGTGTCCTGATACTGGAAAGACAAGTAGAGTTGGTGATGAGGTAGGGGAGGGGAGGGAGCACGTCCTGGGGTGGACCCCTGGTGGTAGGTCTCCAGGCCCCTAGGTTTCCCCTGCCTGGGAGTCATGGCTTGGGACCGTGTGGCCCTGGCCTCCCAGATGAATGGGGCCCTGAGGGGGTCACACTGGGGTGGCTGGAGTACAGATGCTGAAGTGCTTAGGGCTGAAAGGTGGTAATTAACAGGAGTTCTTGCTTGCCCGATGATTAAGACTTCTTGGGGCTGGCCCAGTGGCCTAGCGGTTAAATTTACATGCTCCACATTGGCGGCCCACGGTCCACCGGTTGGGATCCTGGACATACCGCTTGTCAAGCCATGCTGTGGTAGGTATCCCACATATAAAGCAGAGGAAGATGGGCACAGATATTAACTCAGGGCCAGTCTTCTTCAGCAAAAAGGAGGAGATTGGCGGCAGATATTAGCTTAGGGCTAATCTTCCAAACACATAAATAAATACATAGTCTTAAGAAAAAGACTTCTTCTTAGACTCTGCATCAGTTGTAGGGTAAAGGGGGAAGAGCAAGGATAAGAACACTGTCTCTGCCCGGTGACCTGGTTGGTGGTCCGGTGGTGAAGCACCCAGCCTCCATCGGTCAGGCTGGTTTCCAACTCTAGCTCTGGGCCTCTTAGGCACATCGTTCAGCCCTCTCTTCCTCATCCGTAAGGTGGCGATGACGACAGGGCTTGTGAGTGTGAGAGTATGCCAGGAGTGATAATCAAAACATTAACCACCGCTAAAGCTCTGACAGGATCTAACAGAACCGATACCAGCCACTGCCTGGAGTGGGATCCGTGCAACGCCATGCTGTGCGGGGGTCCGGGGGAACCTAGGGGCTGGAGGAGGCAGGCAGGCCGGGGCTGGGGTAGCAGACAGTTACCGGTAGCATAGACTATCTCAGTATGTTAACGTCCCAGGTGCCCTTATGCGCCAGCTTCATAGCCTCGACTGCACATAAAACATTTGGTCCTTTAACAGCCACGCAGTTGGCAGTCAATAAGTGGTGGCTCTCCTTATCATTGTATTTTTACTCTTATGGTTAATCTGAGCCGATAGGGAAGCACCGTTATTTTTTTCCTGAGGAAAAAACGCCATCTTCTAAGGGGCAGAAGTCTTCTCGCCTGTGGGGTCTGGTTGGCATGTATCACGTATACAGTATTTGCTTCTTGCCCCCCCTCCTCCCCCAATTCACTGTGTTTGATGAACAGCCAGGCCTAATTAGCTCTTTAGCCTGCAAAGAGACTTTCTACTACTGCCCGTCAGATGCTGGAGTCCGAGTGGTCATTTAAGGTGTTGAGAGAGCTGACAGGCAGGAGAAAATGGTGGCTTCGCTTCCGAAGCTCTGAGCTGTGTGAGGGGGTGGCAGCCGGGAGGGGATGGCTTTTTGAGTCACTCTGCTGTTTCCCAAGGTGTAATTATTACTCACGATGACAGTTTGATTAAGAGAGCAGACGGGAGACTGCATATTCCAATGCACTTTTTACCTAGACACAACGATGGATGGAGAGGAGGGCAGGATTTTGTTTCCAAGGGACCCTCCAGGGAGGCTATGGTGGGCTGCAGGAAGGGATGTACCCCTGGTTGTCCGGCCCCACCCCCCCACCTCTTACCTTTTCCCAGCAGGCAGCCGGTCAATGTGATGAGAACTAAGATCAACCACTGCCAATACCCGTGGAAGGGTGAGCCTTCCCCTTTTCTATCTGGGCGACAGGTCACTAACATTTTCCTCCTCTCCAGTTCACTTCTTTCCTTTTATGTCCTGAAATCCACCCACACAGAATCTGCCACCCTCGCTCACTAGCTGGGGGCTCAACGGGATGCACCCGGCCCAGTGTTTAGAACTTGGTCCTGCGTTGAATTCTCGTCTCTGGGCTTCCTTTCAGTTAGGCCAATTCTCCCAACAACTTTGAGGGCCCCAGGACCACTGTCCCCCTTTTTCATACCCCTTCTTTCTCGGAAGGTCTTCCACCTGGCTCTGTCAGCTCCCCCAGCTTTTGCACCCCCTCTGGGACATCCACGGGCTCAGGAGGCTCCTCATGGGCCTGCTGGGCGTTCTGCCCGGAGTTCGGCCTTGCTGTTCCTGGAGTTCCCGTCCTTGCCTGTGAGTGAACAGTCCTTCCTCCAGTCCTGGCCGCTTGGAGCATCACATCTTTGTTTGCTTTCTAAATTAGTGTAGTTTCTCCCGCCTCCCGACTCCCTCCCTAACCCAAGCACACCTCTTTGTTCACCAGGAGCCTTTGGAGCCAGACCCCAGCTCCTCTCCCTCAGGTCAGCTTAAGCTCTCCCCACCCCCAGCTCCTGCTCCAGCCAGGTTACAAGAGACCTGATACTCTGGCACCTTCGAAGCCCTCTTGTCAGCATCCCGTTACGTTCCCTCTGCTGTTCGCACAGACATTCGGCTGAAATGCAGTCATGTCAGTTTAGGCAGTTGGAAGTGGCCGTCCCGAGCCCCAAGCCCCACACAGTTTGGCAGCCTGGTGGCTGGACAGACAGCCAGGAGTTAGGAGACCCGGCTCTAGTCGAGGTTCTTCCGCTCGCTACCCTGTGACTTTGAGCAAGTCTCTTCACTCTTCCGAGCCTCACTTTTCTCATTTGAAAGTGAAGAAATAGCACCACATCTCTGAGAGGGCTGTTGAGAGAAATACTTGCCTTGTGTGAAAATGCCCCGTAAAACACCGCCAGACGCTATCCCTGAAGAGGTGACGGGTTTTGCTTTAGAAAGATGCGGGTTTGAGTCTTGACTCTGTCGCCTTCTACCTGTGTGCTTTGCCCAGTTCTATAACCCCACGGAGCCTTCGCTCCCTCATTTGTAAGCCGTCCCAGGAGTGTGTTTAATGCAATATTTCTCCCCGTCTTCACCACTGGCACTCTCCGAGCCTAGTCTTCTCTCCCTACATTTGAGGGAGGGTTTACAGTCTGCTGGGGTGATGATACATAAAGATAAGTGAGTGTAAGACGAGATCACGACTTACAGTGCCGTAAAAGAGGTGCCGTAAAGTGCGGTGAGGTCAGAGGATGGAGAGCTGACTTGTGTCTGGGGAGTCTGGGAATGCTTCCTGCACGAAGAGGCATGTGGAAAAGCTCTGACAGGGCATATACGACCATGGAAACCTAGGATAGTGGCTGTGGTCAAAGAAGGGTACAAGTAAAAGCAGGGAGGTGGGAAGGCGTTTTTTGAATGATTCATTTTGGGTGGAGCCAAGGGTGTCGAAGGGCGACAAAGATAAGGGTGAAGTAAGATATGGTGTGAACACGGTGGCCGAGGGTTCGGGCGTCACTGTGAAGGCTGCAGGGAGCTGTGGAGGTGTCTGCTTGAGTGAAGAGGCTGTGATCGGCTTTGGGCAGGGACGTGGAAGGTGGCTCAGAGAAAAGAGAGCTTGACATTGAGGAGGGCATGCAGGAGACTATGAGAATAGTTTGTGTTTAAGAATCTGGACAAATTATGCAATTTGGAATGATTTGGGGGACATGGGTAGTGTCTGCTGGTTAACTGGAGGCTTGTATGTTCTGAGTTGAAATTGGCGCCTAGATGAATTTAAGAGATGTAGGCTTTATGGGAGCATCAAATTGTTTAGGTTGTATATTTGCCATTCTCCTTAATCCTCTCCTTCTTCCGTGTTCTGGGTTCACAGATAAGCCCTCTCCCGTGGACCTCATCTTTGCTAGGGATGCACTAAATGTCAGCCTGTCTGGAAGTCCAGCGGCAGCCTCTGGATGGCAGCCTCCTCTAGAACCAAGGAGCCACATGTGCTTAGATCTCCCGCCCCCATCCACCCTTGTCAGTTCAGCCGACTCTTGGGCTCTACCTCCACGCTGGCCCTGCTCCCTTGCTCAGCCCTCCACTTCCAAGAGTCTATAAGACATTTCCACTCGAGTAACTCACCTTAGATGCTACATGTTGGAAACTCAACTCATCTTCTCACACCAAACCATCTCCTCCTCCTTCAGGCATGCCTCCTGTTCAGCAGTGGTCTTTCTCCTAGACACTCAGGTCAGAAACCTTGGAGTTTAATCCCGTTTCTCCTCTTCTCTGCTTTTCTCCACTCATATCTTACCCATCACTAATCCTGCAGATTCTTTCTTCATGCCTCTCATTCCTTCCTTCCCTTTTCTCTGGCCCAAGTCCAGCCTGAGCTGTATTATCTAATATCACCTGACGTTATTTAAGAGCCTTTCCCCTTCCTAACTCTAGTTTCCTCGAGGCTCCTGTGCCTCCAGGTAAATCCAGATCCCTTAAATTTACTATTCAGTGCCCTCCATAATCTGACCTTTGTCTACCCTTCTTACCTCACTTTCCCCTACTTTTCAAACTAAGCCTTTCACCCCAGCTAGCCCCGTCTGCTCACTGGTCCCCTTCAAACTTTTGCTCAAGTCCTGTGTCCTGCCTGGAGCTCCAGCCCCTTCCTCCGTCCCCAGTCTGACTCCTTCCCCCAGGCTCAGTTGGAGACCCACTCATTGGGAAACCTGTGCTCCCCTCTGCTGCCTCAGGGCTCCTTGGCATCCTCTGATCTCCCAGAATGTATCAGTTCTACCAGTGTGAAATTCCTGTGGGGCAGGGAGCTGCTTTTCCTTTTATTCTCCTTCCTAACTCCATCAAATTCCAAGGATGGGAGATTCCATTTCCTTCCTTCTGTCCTACTCACTGACTCACCTGAGCCAGACGGGAAGCCAGTTGAGACAGAGCGGGGACCACTTTCCCCCCCAAGGGTCAGGCTGCTCTCCTTGCCTCCCCAGAAAGTGGCGGTTTCCTAGAGCCCAGAGAGGAGTCAGGATTTAGAGCAGGAGCTGGGTAATCCCTTTACTAATCTGCTCCTGGGTCTCTCTAATCCGTGGGATCCCTGCCCTTTCCTTTACCTGATCCTCCTGCTTACTTAGCTTAGCAAAGCCAGGCTGAGTGACTGGAAAAAGACAGGAAGTAGGAAAAAAGGCAGGGAGCCTTGGGAGAGGGTGGCATCACTTTGGGAAAATGGGAGAAAGATTCGCAAGGCAGAGATTGGCAGTTTTTGGTGACCTGGACTCCACTGACCTGTGCACAGGTGTAGGCTTGCCATGGAGACTGCACTTGGAGCTTCCTGGCTCCTGCAATCCAAGATGTGAAAACACTTAGTCCACACTAGCATCTTTATCCCCAGAGGGTGGCCCTCCGTTGCCCTCAGTGTGCCTCTGAGCCCTCTCCCTCTTTCTTCTCCTGACTGCGTAGAAGAACCCTTCCTGCACCTGTTTGCTAAACACTTAGCTGCCAACCTGTGCTGCCTCACAGGGAGAGGTGAAGGACAGGGCGCTGCCCTGGGGCGGGGAGCCCTGGGTTGGCTGCTCTCGCTACTCTGTCACTGCCCCCGCCTCATGATCTTGGGGGAGTCTCCTGGGTAAGCCTCTTCAAGCCTCAGGGTTTTCATCTGTACATACAATGAGGGGATTTGGGACTTGTTAACAAGTGGAATGCTTTCTTCAAAATGGATCTTAAGCAAAAACCAAGTATGTAAAAGTGGACCCTCCCGGGGTTGAAGTGGGGTAGGCAAGTGCCTGCCCAGCCCCTCGACCCCCTTCCAAGCTTGTCCTTGGGCCCTCCCTGCATCTCCTGTGCCCAGATCATCTTGGATCCTTTCCAGGCTCCAGTTCTTGAGGTCCCCATTGTTTATGTGTGATGGGGGCTGGAGAATGGGTCCAGATTCAAATGGTGTCAGTAAAGATTATTTCAAAGTAAGGAATCCAGCCTGGGGCGTGGCATGTGTGTGTGCTGGGGGCAGGGGGTATTGTATACAGGAACGCCCTGAGAGAGGACTCATAATTTTCACCTCTGAGCAAGTGCACATGGTTATGGGAAGAAAGTCCAGAGCTTTCATCTGAGCTCCCAGGAGCCTATGGCCCCCCAAATATTAAGAACGACCCACACAGTTTTATAATCAGTTTTGCACACTTTTCGTAGAAATGACTTCAAACTTGAACACCATTTAAATTCAGACAAACTAGGCTATAAGCTCTGTTGAGGTCAGAACCATCTCTGTACTGAGAGTCAGTATTGTATCCTGAGGACACAGCTGATGCCTAACACGCATTTGATATATGTAATGTGTGCTGGACCATATGTGTGCCTCCCAATAAGGAGGGTTGTTTAAAAAAAGGTAATGTGAATATGGCAACATTTTAGGGTAATATTTAATGTATTATTTTAGTGACACATTTTAAATCACATAATAGATAAAATAATGCATTAAATTAAAAATACAACTTTTCCCCAACTCTCTCTGTTTAAAAACATTCAACACTTCACTCACATCTTGACATCAGTGTCCTTCTCATCACTAGAACCATTTTTGGAATCAGCTCTCTGTTTTCTGGCCTATAGCATCTTCCCTACAGTCTAAAGAGAGTTGGCTATTTCTTATTAATCCAGAAGGTGTTTATTCATTCTTTTAATAACAGATTTTTTTTTTAAAGATTTTATTTTTTCCTTTTTCTCCCCAAAGCCCCCGGATACATAGTTGTATATTCTTCGTTGTGGGTCCTTCTAGTTGTGGCATGTGGGACGCTGCTCCAGTGTGGTTTGATGAGCAGTGCCATGTCCGTGCCCAGGATTCAAACCAATGAAACACTGGGCCGCCTGCGGTGGAGCGCACGAACTTAACCACTCGGCCACGGGGCCAGCCCCAATAACAGATTTTTTTGAGATGTAATGCACATACCATAAAATTCACCGTTTAAAAATGTACAGTTTGGTGAACTCTAATATCTTCATGGCATTGTGCAGCCATCTCTCTGCACTCTCTAACTGCAGCACGTGTCCATCACCCTGAAGGAAACCCACACCATTAGCAGTCTCTCCTTATTCTCCCCTCTCCCCAGGCCCTGGCAACCACCAATCGACTTCCTGTTTTTATGGATTTGCCTATTCTGGACATTTCATATAAATGGATTCATGCAATACTGTGGTCTTCTGTGACTGGCTTATTTCACTTAGCATAACGTCTTCAAGGTTCAGCCTTGTTGTTGCATGTGTCAGAATTTCTTTCCTTTTTTATTGCCAAATAATATTCCATTGTGTGGATATACCGCATTCGTTTATCCGTTCATTAGTTGATGAATATTTGAGTTGTTTCTACTTTTTGACCATTATAAATAATGCTGCTATGAACATTCATATACAAGTTTTTGTATGGACACATATTTTCATTTCTCTTAGTTGTATATCTGCAAGGGGAATTGCTGGGTTGTGTGATAATCTTTGTTTAACCTTTTGAGTAGTGGCCAAACTGCTTTCCGCAGCAGGTGCGCCATTTTACGTTCCCATCAGCAATGTGTGCTGGTCTCAATCTCTCCCCATTCTTGCCAACACTTCCTGTTATCTGTAATTTTGATTTTAGCTATCTTAGTGGGCATGAAGTAGTACCTTGCTGTGGTTTTCATTTGCATTTCCCTAATGACTAACGATGTTGAGCATGTTTTCATGTATTTATCAGCCATTTGTGTATCTTCTTTGGAGAAATGTTAATCAAATGCTTTAGGGCTGACTCCGTGGTCTAGTAGTTAAGTTCAGCACACTCTGCTTCAGTGGCCCAGGTTCGCTTCCTGGGCACAGACCTACACCACTTGTTGGTGGCCATGCTGTGGTGGCAACCCATATACAAAATGGAGGAAGATTAACATAGATGTTAGGTTGGGGTGAATCTTCCTCAGCAAAAAAAAAAAGAAAGAAAGAAAAAATCCTTTAGAAGGTATTGTTTCTGATGTTCACAATGTAACCACTTAGTGGAATGCTTTTAAAAAATGATCTTTTAAATGTTTGTTTACAACAAAATTCAGCACTTATAATTGAGAGACTATACCCCTACAATTTACTGAATCTATATTACAGTTCCATCCTTCCTTTTTTGAAAAAACAATTTTATCTGGTGATCTTTGTAAGCATCCAAAACTAGCATTAATTGAAGTGGTATCAGGGTAATATTTTTTCCCAAACAGTATATTTTTGTTCAAAATAGGATAATTGAGAGAGCAGCCATAATATGAAAGATTCCTTAAGGGCTAGAATATAAACTTCCTCTTTTCTGACAGATAATTTATGGAGGGGAAGAGCTTCATCTTATATTCAAGCATATACGATGTTTAAAAATAGATGGATAGATGGATGGATTGGCGGATGGATGGATGGTCAGATGGATGGATGAATGGACGAATGACTTTAGGAATGAATGAATGAACAAAAGAACGAATGCAAGCTAGTGAGCCAGGCAATCAAGCAACCACACCAATCTGTCCCTCTTTATTCCCTCTCAATTCCTGCCAAGAAAACCAGCCTTCGTCTTTATTATACAATATATAGAACCATATATAAATTGTTTAAAAAACAGGTTTGCAGTTACAAGCTGGAAACAACAAGTGTTTTCTGTTGTCTGGAATATCTTAATCATCTTCTTTTAAAATGGGAGAACCTGAGTCCCCCCAGTTTCCTGGAGGTGGTTGAGAAACCCAAAGGTCACGTGACACACTGCAGGATTTGATTCCGGGTTATAGGGCACTGGAGCAGGACCTTTGGGGATGTGATATGACACAAGGGTTTTCTTGGGCCCTGAGTTCAGGCCCTGAGTCCTCCACTGTCCTTCCCACCAGCGTGAGGACTCCAGCGTTGCTCGTGCCTCATGCGTGAGCCTGGCACTGGAGGCCTTTTCTTCTCCCTTCTCTGGGGTGGGACAGTCTGATCCATCCCACAAACCACACTCACTAGTGATTCACCTGCAAATTCCTCTGAGAGAGACGGTCGCTTCCATTCTTCCCGTTTGGTCCTCTCTTCAGAAAATGCATGTGAGCTGGAGAATAGTACTCCGAAGTGTGGGGTAGGAGTGAGGCGAGAGGAGGAGGAATAGAAGGCAAGAGGACAGGAATGGAAGCTGTGGGCAGACATACAAAGAGGTGACAGAGACATGAGCGAATGTTCAAGAGGTGGCTTTCAAAGGCTCAAACCGTGGAGGGAGAATAAGTGACAGACGATATTGCTCTTTCAAAAGACCTTCATGACAGCAACAGAAGGGCAGATTCCTGTGAAGTTTACTCTGGAATGTGTGTGGTTGGAGGTGGGGTCAGGGAGCAAGAGACAGTGACAGGAAGTGGTGACATGGCCTGGAGTCCTTCCTTTACTGATGCTGGTCTGTAAGGGAAGTTAGAGGTTCAGGTCTGAGCATATCAGAGAAGCATTTGAGTCCCTTCCACAGCATTTTAGTCCATTCCGAGACTGGATCTCAGCATTCTGCAGTGACAGCAACAGCCAGTGCTTCCTTCTGTACCAGGATAGGGCTGAGTGGAGGCTGTCCCCCCAGGTGGGTGTTGCCCTTGGTTTTAAACCTCTGCAAGGAAGGAGTCTATACCCTTCCTCCTTGAAGTTGTATTTCCTTGTTTTAGGATGTGGGATCGGTGGCTTTGACATGGTGAATCTGAAGGCCAGCTCCACCTCACTTAGCACCTACTATAGGCACTGTGCTGTGCTAGGTGCTGGGGACGCAAAGGTGAACAAGAGACTGTCCTCAAAGTGAAAGAGCAGTGTGCGCAGTCACAGTCAAACCGGACATGCTGCAAGGGGACCGTCAGATGCCAGAGCTACCAACTTTACCAAGGGGAGGGTAAAAAGGCTTCACAAGCCAGGTGATGCTGGGAAGGGTTTTGAAGAATGGATAGGAGTGTACCAGGCAGAGAAAGGGCAGTAAGGTGCTCTTCCAGGCAGAGAACACAGCATATTAAAGATAAAAAGGCACTGAAGAGTGTGGCCTGTTTGGGAAGCGTGAACAGCTCCAGGAGGCTGATGTGGGAATAAAGCTGGAAGGATGCAGAGAAGGCCTTCATCATGGCTCCTCAGCACTAGACATTATTCTCTAGCATCAGGAAGCTATAAGATATATAAGACAGCATATCGAGAGAGGATATATAGCTACAGGAGGTTTTAAGCAGGGAAGAAAGTCAGATTTTTGTTTTGGAAAAGAGTACTCTGGCCCTAGGTCAGAGCAGCTCTCGTGCCAAGCC
Organism: Equus asinus; assembly: GCF_041296235.1. NCBI lineage: Eukaryota > Metazoa > Chordata > Mammalia > Perissodactyla > Equidae > Equus > Equus asinus. The sequence goes on along the minus strand of NC_091792.1, from coordinate 64,655,614 downwards.
CAAAGAAGGTGTTGGCTCAGAGACCCGCAGACATTTCTGGGGTGTGGCCAAGGCTACCAGCAGGGCCGTGCCAATGGCCTGGAGCTCCTGCTGTCAGCTTGAGTGTCCCAGCTAACGACACTGCTCCTGGCCAGAGAGGGCCGTGGCAAGGGCTGGCCCACAGAGCTGGCCCCGAGGAAGAGCCCACTTCCTGACTTCTTCCTGTGAGCAGCTACGTGCAGTGGGGAGTGGGGCAGAGAGAACAGAGAGGGCCTTGGCCAGATGAGCAAGAACCAACCTGCCCTCAGTGGGGGAAGGGAGGAAGGTAAGATGGTGCTCAGTCTACAGGAAGGAGGCATCTGTGGAGAGGACACCTACCTGGAAAGCAAGGGGGCAAGTGGGCATCTCTTTTTGCCCCACCTGTAGGAATAGGGTATTCCACAGGAATTATGGAGCATGTAAGATATTCAGGCCTAGAAGATTCTGGGGAGGAAAAGAGATTGGGCGTGGGACAGAAGCTCACATTCCACCTTCCCTGAGCACCCCTCCTCCCAGAGCTCTTGGCTGTACCATCCATTTATGCCAGGCACATGTTATTTTGAGATAAAATTATTTTTCACAAGTACACGCCTTGCTAACTGGAATGGTGGGAGGCAGGGACCCTGTCTCGTGCCCCTTTGTCTTCCAGTCGTATTCCAGTAAATGTCAGGATGTGAAACTTATACTCAGTAAACATTTGTTCAGATCTGAGGAGGTTTTAGGGAAAAGATCTGAGGAAAAAATGCTAAGTTAGAGATGGTCTCCAACACCTGTGGCAATGAGGGGCATCAGAGGGATTCAAATAAAAACACGGTACACGGAATATCATCAGCTGCTAGAAGAGATGTGTGGGAAGAGGACTTCCTTATCCGAGGATGAACACACTTTGAAGAACGTTCTGGAATCAACCTGGACCCTCTAAAGTAGCACACAGTAGTGCTTCTTGAGTGTCAGTGCTGTCAGAATCACCTGGAGGGCTTTGAAAAATTTCAATTACCAGCTCTAGCTGCAAAGTTTCTGGCATACCAAGTCTGGGGTGGGGCCTGAGAATTTGCATTTCTACCAGTTTTACAAGTGATGTTAGTGCCGCTGGCCCAGAGACCACACTTTGTGAACCACTGGAGTAAAGCCAATTCTGTTACTTAGGGGTGTGAATGAGGGCCCTCTGTCTGCAGTCAGACCCAGGCAGCCGTTTCTTCCTTCTTTGGTTTTCTTTGCTTTGTTCTTAATAATCCAGAAATGGTTTGGATGCCCACGCTGGTGGAAACACCCTCTGCATCTCAATGGCCTCCTCCATCGGCCCTACCTTTCATCTGCCCCAGGCCCTCTGCGGGCATGGTGGACATGGTGTTCTCTCAATGGGGACTGCCTCACCCAGGCTTCCTAAATTCCCGCCTCTCCGGCCCCTCAGGCCCGAACCCCAAGAGCACCCCCACCATGCCCTTCCCTCCAGCACCCCGAGTCTGGCTTCACTTCACCATCCTCTCTGCTCCCACCACTCTCTTTCTGACTCTGATAGGACTTTCCTTCTGCCTTATTTTATCGTTGATTATGTGTGTGGCCTCTGTCTCAGTCGGCTCAGCTGCCATAACGAAACACCACAGACTGGGTGGCTGAAACAGCGGACGTTCCTCCCTGCTCTGGAGGCTGAAGGTGTGAGATCAGGGGGTCTGTGTGGTCAGCCTCTGGTGGGGGCCCTCTTCCTGGCTTGTTGATGGCCGCCCTCTTGCTGTGTGTGCGAGGAGAGAGCGAGCGAGCTCTGGTCATTCTTCCTTTTCTTATAAAGACAGTAACTCTACGGGGTCAGGGCCCACCCTTACGACCTCATCTAACCTTCACTCCTTCCATAAAGGCCCTGTGTCTAGATACAGTCTCATTAGGAGTTAGGGCTTCCACGTATGGATTTGCAGGGACACAAACATTCAGTCCATGACATCGTCTTTCCCAATTAAGCTATAAATCTTGGAGGTCACAGTTCTGGCGGCTGTGCCCCTGCTCAGGGGGTACTGTGGAGGAGGAGTTCAATCAGTTGTCTGCTGAATCACAGGGAAGGTCTGAAAAACAAACCAAAACAAACCAAGACCTGTTTACTTTGGCCCTCACCGGCCCCTCGTTCTTGACATGTGTCCCCAAAGTCCGAGGAGATGGAGCAGAGAAGGCGTTTGCTGAACCCCATCCGTGGGTTGGGATGGCTGGGTGCCAGAGCTGTCAATGGGCTCATCAGCCTTGAAAATAATTTGATTACTAATCTGTATCACTCAGGGAACTACCACCCCCAGAGCTGTATTAAGCATGTTTTCCTTAGGCAAAAAATGTGCTGCCTTTGGCATCCAAGTCAGCCTCAGGAATTTCATTTTATGATTGATCCTTCCTTTTTTTTTTTTCTTTTTTGGCTCCTTCCTGTACTTCTTCAGATCTGCTCCTTCCAGGTCTCTCAGTGGGTGTGCAGCCAGGCCCCCTCTCTGCCCTCTTCAACGCTCAATAACCTTCCAGACAGCATTCCTCTCCCCCAAGACTGTCTTGTAGTTCTCGCTGTTTTACCTCATTCTTCTCAAGTGAAGCTGCTGAGGCTCCCCAGGCTGAGGGGCCCCCTGACCTGAGGAGCTCACGTGAATCACAGAAGCCCCAGGTGACCCAGATCCGTCCCTGGGAGCCACTGCCCTTTGACAGGGCCACCCTGGAGGAGAGCCACAGCTCGCAGAGTGCGCCTTGAACAGGTCGTAGCTTATCTTCTCCACGGAGGGGCTCTTGTAACTGCCTCTCCAACCTCTACCTTGTTGGTTAACCTTGTCGCATGCCTTCTGGCCTTTTCCCGTTTTTTTTGGTTCCTTCTTTGAGTGCTGTGACTAAAGGAAAATGCCCTAAATGTGAAGAAAGGACCCCTAGACTCAGTTCTTGACCCCATCCTTTGCTTTTCAGGAAAATGGCAAGCACATCAGCTCACTTCTCTGTGTGCCATCCCCCCCCAACCCAAACACCCTCCCCTCCCCTCCTCTTCCCCTCCCAGCATAGACTTGGGCCTGATATTATCCGTCCCTTAAGTATGGAGCAATCGAGTCTCCCAGATGAGGCAGAGGAGCATTGGCTTGCACACAAACAATTCAGTCTCTCAGCAAACAGTGTTCATAATGGTCAGGAGCAAGCACTCAAACTCAAGGTGTGGCTCCTTACTTCCCAGTCATGTGGCTTCTAGCACATTCTTAACCTCAGTTTTTCTACACGCCAAATGGTGATAATAGCAGTGCTTTCCTTAAAGAGATATTGCGAAGATTAAAAAGAGGTACTATATTTACATACAGAAAGCACTCAGCATTGGTGCATTGTGAGTAATAAGTACTCGATACATTTAGCAATTATTCTTATCAATGGCATACACTATTAGGAGACAGAAATACCTGTAACTGAAAGGTGACCTGGGGCCCCAGCCCCTGTCTGTCTGATTACACTTGGCAGAAACACCAGCTCCACAGTTGATGGCAGCCAACGTCCTGCCCTAGGACCTCTGCCAGTTCTAGACTCACTTCCTGGTGCTTCTCACCACCTCTGTGCTCTCACATCTTTTTGTTTACATTCCCCCCAAGGCACAGAACTCAGCCCCTTCACCAGTTACTCCAAGAAGTCCAACCACACAGACCATGTGTGATTTTGTGGGCTTTACTGAAGAACTGGGGGAGGAGGAAGAGTTATGGAGCGGGTCAGAGCCCGTTGCATTCTGCTCTTTCTCCGTCTCCTGCCCCTCCTCCTGCCTTGCCTTGCCTTCCCTCCTCCTCTTCCAGAGCAATGAACACATTATACCTGCCCAGGCTCCAGCAGCCTCACCTTCTAACTGCAGTGATTTAGTGGAGTGTTATCTTAGCCCGTTTGGGCTGCTATAACAAAATAGCACAGACAGAGTGGCTTATAAACAACAGACTTTTATTCCTCACAGTTCTGGAGGCTGGGAAATCCAAGATCAAGGCAGCGGCAGATTCGGTGTTTGGTGAGAGCCTGCTTCCTAGTTCACAGACGACTATCTTCTCCCTGTGTCCACACGTGGTGGGAGGTGGGAGGGAGCTCTGTGAGGTCTCTTTTATAAGGGCACTAATGCCATTCATGAGGGCTCCACCCCCATGACCTAATCACCTCCCAAAGGCCCTGCCTCCTAATACCATCGCCTTGGGGGTTATGATTTTCAACATATGAATTTGGTGGGGACACAACGATTCGGACTACAGCAGGCATATTTCTAAAAAAATACAGTTTTCTTCCTGGAGGAATTCTGTTACCATTGCCTAAGGGAAGTAGAAACCTCATCATCTTTTACACATTTTTAGGCCAAGATGCTATGTCCTTGGGGCAGGACAGCCCATGCTGACATGTGGGTAAGCCTCGAGCCGTGACCGGCACGGTGAAGGGGGGGAGCTGCCCACCGCTGGAGGACAGAGTTTTGGTGGCTTGGAGAACAGTGTCTCTGGGAACAGACGCCCATTCCCCATTCAGGCAAACTGAGTCAGGGCACGGGTTTCTGCTGCTCATGGAAGGAAGCGGTTGCTTTCCCAGACTGCGGACCTGATGTCTGATGATGAGACTCAGAAACCACTACACTGACTTTCTGATCAAACAAGTTGACGAGAGGTAGACACATTCTATTACACATAGTTGATTCAGGCACAAAATGCAAACAAAACCTATGACAACCGACACATATGGGAAGGTGAGTCAAGTAAAAATGTATATCCAGCTGCTGTGGAGGAGACCAGGAGCTCCTGACCCTGGAGGCCACAGTGAAGGCTCTGGGTGGGGAACTTTGAGAAGCCAGAGAGGCTCATGCCACTGGCTACAAAGTGATCGAGCCCACCTGACACACCATACCACAGGTGTCCAAACTCCTCGGTCCCCAAAGTGGTATTCACTTCCCACACCTTTGCCGCAAGAGCTGTTTCTTTACCCAAATCCTCCTCCTTCCCTCTTGCTTTCTTGCTCTTCTTAGTCACCCCTTGAAATCCTCCTCAGCTTTCAATTGCGCCACCTCTGCGGGGCCTTCCTGAACTCCTCTGGCCTGTGGTCAGAATGAGTGGCCCTGTTCTTTCTGGTCTCCCAGCACACGGCCTTGGGTGACAATGGGCAGCCTCCTCCTTCGGACTCTCAGTGAGCCCTATAAGACAGTCTTAGCTGTTCTTAAATCCACTCTCAGCCCTGTCTGTGACTTACGCAATGTCTGGCACATGATAAGTTCTCCACATACCTTCTTATAAATCTATTCACTGCCATTCCAAAGTTGAGGAGAACCTGATTCAGCTACAAGTCTGGTCACTCAAGACCTTGGTATATATTATAGGTAGTTTGCCCAATTGCAGATGAGGAAGAAAGAGTTGAAGAAACAGGTTCGTGGATTGTTATTTTCACTCTATTCTCATAGAACTACTTGCTTTCCTCACTATGCTACTGTGAGTGATGGGGAAAGTGATGGAGAGTCTTCTTTAACCACAGAAAAGTGGAGCATCCCAAAGGACCAGAAATGCCCCCACTGAACAGAGAATTATTTGGGGAAGGTGTGGGTAGACTGTTGAAGTCATCTAGTCCAAACTCCTTCTCATGGAGAAAGGTCTTCTTTTTTTTGAGCACCTGTGGAAAATATCTCATCCAGAGAACTCATCATTGTTGGAAATCTCTTGTTGCTAGATGGTTCTTCCTTTCACTGAGCTGAACTCCTCTGAAACTCACCCACTGGTGCTAGAACTGCCCTCTGCAACAGCCGGGAAGAATGAGTGTTTTTCAATATGATGGCCCTCAAAGATAGAGACCACCCACCCTGTTATTCTCTGTTCCAGGCTTAACATAAAGAGCTGTTTCCCTTCCTCCTTGAGTGAGATGCTCTGCCTTTCTGGTTCTCCACTTTTGCACAAATGATTTGTCACCATCTTAATATGTCACAACCAGCAGTAGACATAACAGTTTACAAGAAACAAGGCCTCTGAGCTGGTTGCTCCCAGCCTCTTCATCACTGCAGACTCCTGTCTTTCCCTTCTCCAAATGGATCTTTTGTTTAGAAATATTCTGCTAATTAAACTTAGTAAGTAAAACCCATCTACAAATCCCTCTAAGTTTGAGTTCCTCGGCCCAGCTGTCCTGGTCCCGGGATTCCTCTGCAGTTTGTCTCTGGTCTCCTCTCCCAGCCTTGCTTCTCATGATTCTTGTATTAGTCAGTTCACACTGCCGTAACAAATACTACCAATTGGTGCCTTAAAAACAGACATTTATTTTCTCACGGTTCTGGAGGCTGAAAGTCCAAGATCAAGGTGTTCACAGGGTTGGTTTCTTCTGAGACTTCTTTCCCTGGCTTGTAGATGGTCATCTTATCCCAGTGTCCTCACATGGCCTTCCCTCTGTTCTTGTCCTTGTCCTAATCTCCTCTTCTTATAGAGACACCAGTCATATTGGATCAAGGCCCACTCTAGTGACCTTATTTTACCTTAATTACCTCATTAAAGGTAAAAACCCTATGAATTGCAGCGAAGCACTGGCTGATGTAGCGCCAGAAGGTGAGAGGATAGCGCAAAAAGACCAGGCAGGTTCCGTCCTGCTGTACACAGGCTCTAGGAGTCGGAATGGACTCGACAGCGCTAATAACAAGAACCTCATTTAAGCTGTGTCTCCAAACACAGTCCCATTCTCAGGTACTGGGGGTTAGGACTTCAACAAATGAATTGTGGGGGGGCACAATTCAGCCCCTGGCATTCCACTTTCATCTAGATATGCTGGTTTTACCTACTCTTCTCAGAACACACCCTGCTTTTCATCTCTCATGCCTTTGTCCCTGCTGCCTCTTGCCCTGCCTCCCCCACTTCTCTTTCAAGGCCACTCTTCCACGAAGCTCTCGTGCCGAGTGGTTGTCTGGTCTATTTAGACACCCACAAAGATGGAGCATTCCCTTCCTCATGAACCAGCCCATTCTGCTTGGCTCAACAGCATCTCACCCTAGCAACATGGACCTGGAAAGGCCTCAAGTTTCACAAACCAAAGATGGTTTGCCTTCCAATTCAGATAAAATGATTTCCAGATAAATAAAATTACCTCTAGATAAAATAAGAACTGAGTAGCAAATGGAAAAAAACAAAAACTGAAATGTCCCAGAAGTTGAAAACTAATTAACCTGGTTGCCTGAAACGTGTCTACTCTGAGATACTGTTCTTGGGGAACAGTTTTAAGCGGAACTTGATCATCTTCCTATGCTGTGAATATGCAAATGTTTCTTCATTTGTTCCCCGCAATTCAGGAGTATTGCAGTCTCCTGCATGTTCCCCCTGCAAGACAAGGCTCTCCTAAACTTCACCTGCCAAGATCCCTAGGTCAAAGCAAAGTCAACAGAGCTACTTTTCTTTCCACTCCACTCTGCGGCTCCTCCCCAGCACGCACATGCTCCAACACACACACCTCCTAGAGCATCAGGCTTGCGCATCGTCTTAATGCTGTTGCTTAGCAACCAGTGAGGGAAGTGTGATCGCACCTCCCAGCACTGTCCATGGAGCACTGCAGACAATACAAACAGTTCCCTGGTTTCTCTCTGCGGCTAACAGGAAGGTAACTGTCAGAGGTGGCCAGCATTATGCTCCAGAGATATTGGCTCATCATCCGGGGGCTCAAATTGGTTGCTGCTTGGCTTTTACTTGGCATTGGGTAATGTCTTTGTGGGGGTGGCTGGGTAGGTGGTTCTTGAAGGGCCGGATCTCTCTGCTTGCACTTGTTCTCAGGATGCCTGTGGTGCAGGCGGGGCAGCTTGCAGAATCCTCTCTGCTCCCACACATCCTTGCCCTGCAGCCAGTCCCTGTCCCCTCAACCACCACATTCCCCACGGTCTCTTCCATTTGGAGGTTGTTCTTCAAGTGCTGGCCCTGCCCTGTTTGCCCCGTCCCCCCTTGCAGCCCTGTGGTTCTTCCAGTCCCTGATCCCTCTGCTTTTCAGACGCTCCTCCATGCTGCTGGACAGCCCCCGGCCCCTCAGATCAGCCATGTCCCTCCCCCACCCCTGTCCCTTACATCCCAGCCTCAGACCACTGGGCACGATGCCACACAAGTGGTCTGAGGCCCACCTCCTTCTCTCTGTTGGTGTTCTTATCAAAGACTGGATCCTGTGACTTGGAATTCCAGGTGTCATGTAGCATGAAGGAGTAGAGAAGGCGAGAGTCTGGAGTCTGAAGACATATATTCCAGTTCCAGAGCCTTTCTTTTTTTGTTGGCTATGTGATTTAGGTCAAGTTTCTTTAATTTCTTTAAGTCTTTGTTTTCTAAGGGGATTGGAATATTTGCCTTCCTGGGCTATTATGACAATTATGTGAAGTAACGAATAGAAAGAACCCAGCAAAATACATAGCATGCAGTTGGCAAACTCTATTCCCTTCCTCTCCTGCCATCTCTAGCTCTTTATTCTTCCTTTGGAAGCTGCTCTTCCTCAAGCAAAACCAATTTTCTGGTTGGATTCCCAAGAGGCAATGCCAAGCAATCACAAGAACGCTGGGCTGAGGGGCGGAGGGGCAGCTCTAAGTCTACGGCATGGTACTTCTGCCCTCGACAGCCCTGAGGTTCCTTTTGTTCACCTGTAACATGGAGCTAAGAACACCTGACTTGCCTAATGCACAGAGTTGCTGTAAAGCTCAAAAGAGATAATAGGTGCCAGTATCCTTTACACATTTCAAAGTGTTTTACAAATTTTAGAGATAAAAATTATCTTGGAAAACCTGGTTCTATTTCCCGCCCCCCCCCCCGGCCCCGTAAAAAGGAAGGAATTGGATTCTAAAATATCTAAAGCCCCCTTAAATCCTAAAATTATAGCAAACTGAGAGATGGCAGTCACCTCCCTCTAAAGGCCTCAATGGATAGAACAGAATCCTTCACAGACAGTATTTGTCTTGTGGCTATAAGAATAGATTACAGTGATACTTCCACTCTCTAATCGCTGGGGCCCCATGACCAAGATGACTGGTTATCACCTAGTCAAAACTCAGCCCAGGAATGTTCTAGAGGCTTCTAGTTCTGGCTTGGGAATGTATATAGCTCTGTCCTTTCAATAAGGAAAACAAATGAGTCAGAACATGCCCCAGGCATGATAGAGGTACGAGAGATGCAATTACTAATGTAGGTGTTTGAAGTTTATGTCATGAATACTTCCATGACGGTTGTGTGTTTAGTAGTGGCCTGAAAAACAGTTGAATTTGCAAATGGAGGGTATTTGAAGCAAAAGATATTAAAGTGTGTAACATCAGTAATTTACAGCAAGTTAAATAAAAGTGTGACCAACAAATAGAATTTGAATGTTATTGAAATCTTGAAGATTGGAGGTCTGGCCAAGGATGAACAAAGATGCCAGAGACACTTGAATTCTCTTCAGTGAGACCTACCCATCCTCCAATCCCATGAAAAGATGAAGAGAGACTTCTGTTAAAAAGGTGGGAACTACTACTTCATGATAAAGTTGCAAGAGGTTGGATATGGCACAAGTGTCAATGGTTAACCACATTACCGCTAACTTTTTAAAATTAGAGATATTTAGTTTGGCAACAGTGCGGAGACAGATTTGATCTCTGTTATGACTGGACCCATGGAATAATTAGTCATAGAATCAGAGAATGTTAGGCTGGAAGTGACCTTGGCAATCGCCCAGCCCGGTCCCACCCCTTTATTAACAAACGAGAAAATAGCCCGTTAACAGTAGTTAACTTGGGATTGCAGAAATGTGGGTGATTGTTATTTTCTCCATTGCTTCTTTTACTTTCCAAATAAAAACACAAAAATAAGAAAACAGGAAAATGGCTTGCCTAAGGCCCTGCAGCACTGTGGAGACTGAACTTGCCTAGCCCCCAAATCTGTTGACTTTTTTCTCCCGCTTGTCCCAGGGGGATTCCATCTGAGGCCAGAACTGAGTTTCCAAAAAGACATTTCACAATAAGAATGTAATCATGCCACCAATTAGTCTTCTCAGTTTCAAACTTAACTTTAAATTATCAGCATTTTATAATTTCCAGGGTAATTTCAAAAGCATTCTCTTCTGAATAAAACATAGACTTACTCTATGGGGACTATTAAAAATAAAATGTCAGTTGTAAGCAAATCTCTCCAAACACACCTGGTTCTATAGGGTTAAAACCACCTTCGGAAGGATAATGTGAAAATAGAACCTGTGTTTGATTTTCTTAACCCACATCCTACGCAGCCCATCCACTTGAGGAAAGAGAAACACTGTGAACAGGGTGGTACGAGCTGTGTGAATGCCATCCCCCGCACAGGCTCCTGTCTACAGCTTTTGTTCCCATGGTCTCTTCAATAAATATGACTCAATCTGCTGTATGGGCTCCACTTCCCCTGGGCAGGGAACTGACAGCAACGCTCTGCTGTTCCCGTCGTGGGTGACTCAGGGGGCACACTCAGGGGCCCCAGTGGTTAGGCGGCCTCTCTCCCCAGCCAACCAAGCTCCCTTCTGCTCTTCTGAGCGCAGAGATCCCCAACCCTTCCCAGCTTCCAAAGTGCTCACTAATTAATACGGGTGGTGTCTCCCCACTCCCCCCATTTTTAAAAAAGGTACTGTACACTTATCTTGAAAAACTGCCAAAGTGCTTTTCTCATCTACCTACTCATCTATAGAATTTGTAGTCTCCAGCATAGGCATGATACACAGAAGGCCAAGTCGAGGTCAAAATGTGTTCCCGTGAACAATGAAAACAAAAGACAGGAAAAGCTTTCCAACCACCTCTCCTCTTCTAAATGCTTGTCAGAGCAAGAATATGATATACTTCGTGTGCACAGGGACAAGTCGTCTGAACCAGCCCACACTTGAGAACCTGTTTGGGCTGTAAGAGTCAACTGAGATGGGAGTTTTAATTTATTTGGATGCATGTTGTTCTGAACTCAAGGGGATAGTGAAATTCCAAGGATTTTCTGTAACAAGAACAACAAAAAAGCAATGAATCAGAGGCATGGGGTCCCCTTCCACTAAGCCAGCTGAAGCCACAGGCACCTGAAGGAGATAGAAAAGTGGAGAACTGCATGCTCGTCGACTGCTGATCTAGTCTCAGGATTACAGGGGATTTAATTCCAAAAATATTTACATAGAACCCACCACGAAAGAGGCTCAGAAGGTCTATAACACAAATTTGCCCTGAGCTACACATCCATAGGGCTGTTAATGTTGGAGGCTGTGTTCTATCAGATGCCTAAGAGAAAGACGATGGAGAAACACCATGTCAAGCCAAGATGTCACCCTTAGTTTTGGGACACGGCATGGCATGTGGTGTCCAAGAAAGTGCTGTTGTTTGCCAGGACATCTTGGATGCAGCGCCTGTTGCTTGCCAAACTACTGTAGAATTTTTCTCCCTCCTTCTCCTTTCTTTTCATGGGTTTGGAAGGGCCCAGTTTGGCCTAATTGTACATGTTGACCTGTGAATATAAGTAACCTGAGCTTCTTTTTTTTTTTCCTTTTTCTCCCCAAAGCTCCCCGGTACATAGTTGTGTATTTTTAGTTGTGGGTCCTTCTAGTTGTGGCATGTGGGATGCTGCCTCAGCATGGCCTGATGAGCAGTTACATGTCCGCGCCCAGGATCTGAACCGGTGAAACCCTGGGCCGCCGAAGCAGAGCACACGAACTTAACCACTTGGCCACAGGGCCAGCCCCAGTAACCTGAGCTTCTAATGCATTCACTCCCACGTGCTCTCTCTCTCTCTCACATACACACACAGGGATACACTCATACTTTAGTCACCACAGCACATCCCCATATCTTCCCTGTAATGGCAGATCAGACCAAGACCAGCACTGGAAAAATGAGGCACTTTGGTAGTAGGGTTGTTCTAATGGGATGCTGCCTTGGGGATGTGATTTCCCACTGTTCAGCTGCCTAAGGATGAATAGCCTGGGAGTTCTAACTCCTCGAACCTTATCAATCACTTAGACCCGACCAAAGGTGGCCTTGGAAGATGTTCCCCAAGAGCAGAAGGAATACAGCATCAGCAGAAAAGGGCCTACAACTGAGGAAGGAGTGAGAAAAGGGAGACCGCCCAACCGATTTTGTCATGGTCAGCACGCTTGTAGGTGTAGATGACAGAAACCCTAACAAGGATTCGCTGGCTCACACAGCCAAACTAAGGGAAGATTCAGGAAGCAGCTAAACTCAGAGAAAACTGGAACTGGGGACACAGACGCAGCCAAGTGTCTCTGGGTCTGCTCCTCTGGCTGTTGCTGGATGTTGGCTTCATTCTTTCAGAACAACTTCTGCAAAAGGCAGAGGGCATAGCCAG